>NC_090444.1:884873643-885493376 GCF_031143425.1 Pleurodeles waltl | reverse complement strand
TCAGGAGTGACAAATGACACATTTAACACGAAGTGTGAATAAATGCATGTCACCAATTCATCTCTAAAGAGGGGGATACAGCGAATGCTACCATAATTGTAAACAACTTTCATGTTAAAATCAATTTCCTCTGCACTCTAGACCAATGCAATGCTGCAAGCGCTTTCTCACCTCCACCTTAATTCTCACTCAAAGATTCCCTTTCAACCTATCCCTGCCTTACCCGCAAAACGTTCCAACAGTGCTGTAATCAAATATGTAATGGTCCTAAAGCACAGCCAGCTGTTTACATCAAAAACACATTTGATATACATAGTGTTGACACGTTCTGTAACACCTGCGTCAAGCAAAAAAAAAAAAATGTAGGTTTCTTAAATGACTGCCTTTTTATGACATGCAAAGTGTTAGGCCAGTTCTCTGAGCCTGATTAATTTAAGGACAACTAAGCAAATCTTATCAACTGTTGCTGTGGTATTTTGTAAGCTCACTGAATTCCCAAGTACCTTTTACCTTTTTAGGCTTGGGCGCTGGGAGTAGTGAGCTTGACAAGTACAGACAAGGGAATTTGTGGCACAGACGACTAGTTCAGAAGTACCTGTATCAAATACAATATAATTGAGTGGTAATTGCATTTATATAGTGCTTAGAACCCCTGACAAGGTGTTGAAGCACTTTACCACAAGTAGGACCCTACACCAGAACCCAAGGTTAGTAGTCAATTCAATTGTTACTGGAATTAGTCTTATACAGTCAAGGAAATCATTAGCTATGGTTGAGTTCATGAAAACTGGTGATGGAATAAATAGATATCCTAGAGGATATTAGTTATTGTTAGGTTTGTATGGATGTTTTAAAAGAAGGAGCGCTTTTCACTATCACTCCAGTGCTTCACTGATAAAACAGAAGAGTTTTCACTTACAAACAATGGATACCTATAGTCCCTGTGGCTAAGAGGAAGGATATATTCTAACCAACCTTCAAAGCCTGGGAGAGCTGCAAACAGCAGGCTCATCCTAACAGGCAAAAGTAAATTACATGAGATCAGAAGCGGGAAGCAGCCACTGAATGTCAGAGACCCATGAGGAGAGGGTAAAGTAAATGCCCTCTCTCCACCAAATACAAGTTGGCAACAGTCAGTTACAAGACAGGAGACCCCAGTTTTAATTATCTGAGGGCCATTTCTATGGAAGGTCCAGGATCAGGGGGTTTCCAAGCTGACAGAGATGGAGGCTTTCTAGCTAGGATCTCAACAATGAATGGAACAGTAGACCATCTCTCTCTCAAAAGGCAAACCACAAAGCAAACCCAGCAAATTAAAAGTTATACCTTAGGTAAAGAATTCACTTAACATAAGCACAACACCTTATCAAAGGAGAACATTACAGTCAAACTGGAGATGAAGGAAGATGTGGATGCCTTGGTTCAAGGACCAACTAGGTGATACACTATCATGGGAAATGTACCAGAAAGTCATCTGTACCCAGCCAACTATCTGGAGCATTTAATAAAGTTGCCACATACCTCCATGACCAAATATGAGGAATGCACAATGGACTCCAAAACAAAAAAACAAGCATTCATTAAATGGAGCCAATTATGGCAAACATAAGAAAATAAAAGGAATTAAAAAGATCAAGGCATACACATTTTGGAAGGTTCAAACACATAATTAACTTTTTCATGGGTGATATCTTACCTTACTGGCCTTGCTCAAGCATGTTTGGGTACAGCATAAAGAGTTAAATGAGTGCTTTGGTGCAGTCTCAGAATTTAAGGGTAACAAATAAACCAAGGACACGGACTGTAACAACAAACTTTGAGTGTGCAGATTAAGTGACCCACAGAACGCCTCTTCAAATAGAGCAAATCAGACACCTGGCTACAAAGAAGTCCAAATCATCAGCTACATAAATCTAACTTCCACCCCCTTTTCAGGAAAATAGAGAAAAACACGAGAAACAGGAAAAATGTGTTAAATAGTCTTGCTAGGATGGGAGCCTGCAGTCAAGATCAATATCCTTCTTTACCAGATATATACATTCCATCATCGAAAAAGTTCAAGTCTTCAAACAAAAAAACTATAAACATGCAAGAAAATGATAGAATACATCTGTAAATTGAATAAAGTTAAAGTATATGAATATATATTTTAATGCAACTGAACAGAAGACTACATGGCGTCAATAGGGTGAGCTTGGCTTGTCTGAACAAATTCAGATATTTCGAGGATGAACGTTACTGGGTGCATATTAAAAAGGTAGGTATAATTACTCCTAAATGAGAATTCACATGGAACCCGAAACATTGAAGGTCGTGATTGGTTTATTTATACTAGAATAATACTGAACATTGACCAATTATCGCTCTTAAAGGGGGGGTGGGGGGTTTCTAAACAGGCATGGAGTCATGATGCCCAATATTAGGACATAGAGAATAAAGCCCAATAAAACACAGAGTAAACAAGAACTGGAAGGGCTGATATCAGAAATACATAAATGCGTGGTCACCTACAAAAACCCACTTGTAGGTTACAGTGTTGATGGGCCCTGGCGACAAAATGTGAACAAAGCAATATAAAATACAGAATATCAACCACCTCAATAGTGTCCATCTCACAACATGGGCAAGGTACCAATGGTACATCTGTCATGATGAAGCCAATAATTCAAATTCTGTCACACTGATTGATGAGGTGGCTGCAAGAAGTGGGAACTTATAACACATATTAAGTACTTTAGACCTTGCAGGGGTATGGTAAGCATTCTATGATTACCAAAATGCAGTACAAGATAATACGCCTGCAGGGAAATGGAAGGATTGAAATCTACGAGCGACAGCTTAGAGTTGAAGGGCGTGTAACTATCTGAAGGTAGCTAAAATACAATCAAATAATACAAGGGATATTTATTGTGTGGTTTTTGTTTTATGTGATGGGGATGTTTACCTGGATTTTCTAACCATTAATGGCTTCAGCTCTATTGCAAGTTACATTGAAATGCAAAAAGAAATTAACAACATTTTGAAAGTTGGAATGTGTACACTTTCACTGGAGACGCTAGAGCAGCACCTAGCTATGAAACACTGTTATAGGCCTACTGCAGTTAACTTTCCAATGTCCTATTCCACATCCCCTTACTCTCCCTTCCCACAGCCTTTCTACAGGCTACGTTGTACAGAGGCTTGGTAGAGGCAGACAGTGTAGAGAAGAGCACACAAGGCCCCTCCCGCCTCAACTTACAGTCCCACTAGAGCCCTGGAAAGATGGGTGGGAATTTGTCTCAGCTCCCGTCTCCTTTTGGCCCTGCCTACCAAAGAAAAGCAGTTGGGAGAGCCCTAGGAGAATCAAAGGCTGACTGTTGCCCACTTTCACAGCTCCTCCTGTGTATTTTCTACTAACTGTCAGGCATACACACAGCAAGAGCTGTGAAAGGCAAACACTCCAGCTTCTGAGCTGCGAGAGGTAAATCCTGTCTCTCCCAGGAGACTTCTTTTTTTTTTAATAAAAAAAATGGGAAATAACACCCTTACCATGCAGGAAGTTCTAAAGTCTTGAAGCCTACAGTAGGAGGTTATGCCACCCATCCAACTTTCATATAGCCCTTTGCCTTGTGCCTAGAACACTGGAAAGGGCCTACAGCAGCACTTTAAGGCTATATTATGCCCCCATCATAACTGGTGTACCCTGTATGCCATGGAGTCCTGATAAAACATGTTGATCGATTGGACACAAAAAATAAAATCTGTGCCTGGTCAGATCATTCAAAAAACAAGATTGGTAAAAAATGAGAAAAACAAAAAGGTGATGGGTAGAATGCTTGCGTTACTGATAATTATTCAGGGCCACATTCCAGGCCATCATTTTTTTGCCCACCTTGCCACAGTATACAGAGACCAGCCACATGCAAATCAGCTTGGTTCCTTATCTAATCGAAACAGTCCAGTCCTAACTGCCTGGCCATGTTCCATCAAGATAATAAGACAAGTAACTCCATCCTGGTTTCATCCTATAGCTGTTGAAAAACAATGCACCCAAGTGATTAAGGTGCCTGAGATTAATTCAAGCATTCGCTCCATTACTTTGTTGAAACGAAAATAGAACAGCAGCCATTAGCTAAATAAAAACCATCATGGATAATTTCATTTCTCACCTGCCTGGAGAAAGGAAATTGTATACTTTCATAGCTTTGCATTAACAAAGGTCTCTTGAGCCAGCCTTCTGCACCATGAGAAAACTGTGTTCCTGCGCTTTAATTTGATGCAAGTTTATTGTACAGCATCACCATCAGCAAATAACTAATAATAGTGCATATCTGTAAGTTAAGGGCTCACAAAAAATTAAAGATCTGCGCCAAAAAGCCCACAGACTGAGAAGAACCCAATGGAGAATGACAGCTCAAATTACGATCTCATTCCTCTCCTTTCCCAAATCCTTTTTTGGATGCAGATGTATCATCTTAAAATGTAAAAAAAAAAAAAAAAAAAAAAAAAAACAAACTTTGATCAAAAAACAAATCACAGCCAACATCTTTAAGACTGCATTTTGCGTAAGGCCTACCTGTGCATTCTCCTAATGTAACAAACCTGCAAACATTGGACTTATTAACGGTCCTCCTTGGTCTACATCTATTAGATTTTGAGTCTATGATGTGAGTGACAAATAGCTGCCTGAAGTTTTGATTACTATTTTCTGCTCAGGCCTAAAAGCAAAAGTGGTACAGGTAGAGCAAAAGAGGATTAAAACGTGTTTTGCATGTGTGCTCAGTAAGTAGAGAGCAGTATCCTACAGCCTTCCCTTAGTCAAATTTATCTGAACAAATTAAATGCTTAATCCGTTAGCAGCACATCATGATAATTGTAACGGAGGCCCAATGATCTGTGGTCCATAAACAAACGAGCATTGGCAAAATCTGCCTTTAGTCATAGTCTTGAAAAATATTCCAATTTACTGTGCTTTTACAGTCAAGTTAGGTAAGGGGAGCTTTAGAGCATGGGGTGCATATGTGAGTGTGTGGCATTACAGAGAGGAAACAGCAAAAAATACATGCACTCGAGGAGTACTGCATGAAAAAGAAAAAAGTATCTCCCTGAATGTGAGCTGTGGAAGGACATAGAATAAAAAAAGTGATAGAGATATGCTCCAGATATGGGGCAAACACAAGAAGAGGAAGGTAATCCATTAAATAAACAACAAACAAATCTGTAACGCTAACTCCACCCAATGGTAAACAATGCAAGTCTTTGGTTTGATTCACAAAAGGCAATTGCCTCTTTTTAGGCGAGACCTAAAAGTTTATTGGCTAGCAACATGATCAAGGTTTTGTCTAAGTTGCATGATTCATCGAAATCTGTAAAGATTGTGTGGTTCGAGAGTGCAGGCACCGGGATCAAATTCTGGAGCTAGTCTCTCAATCCTGATGTTGGAGCACTGGGAATCCCTAAGCATCAAATTCAAAAATTGGTCCTTTGAGGCAACTGGGTTGTTGGAGATCCAAAGTGGATCATTGGGCTAAAGAAGAAATGAAAACAATAATAGAGCAATAAATAGCAGATATTCACAATTTAAGAACAAACGAATCAAAATGTACAACTAAAACGCCTTATTTAAAAATATAATTTACTTTCACATTTCAAGTCACACTCACTTCATTATAAACAAATCAACCACAATAACTAGTGGTGCCCACCAAGAATCATAAAAGTTGTAAAACAAACAGCTTCCGGAAATGGAGTTGCTGATATATAGAAGTCTGAATGCACATTTAGAACTGTGACATCAGTTTCCCTATTGCATATTCCAGAGGAAAAAAAACAACTTTGAAAGTCACTTTCTTCTTCACCTGCATTCAAATGATTGAAGAGAAAGAATACCAACCAGCAACGGACTGGTTTGTGCAAACCCAGATCACAGTTCTTACTGAAAGCTGTTAAATGCAAAGTCATATTAAATTCTTCATACATCAAAAAAGTGCATCAATGTTTTCGTACAAAGAGAAAAATCTGAAAGCCACTATCAAACAAGTTCTTGGGTGTGCGGCACACAATACACCACACAAGTATATACTCTGCTCATAGAAATGTGACATATTTACTGCAAAACATGATCAAAGAATTTGGATTTTGTGATTTTTTTTTTTTCTGTATAATGCGCTTTGTTGAAATCTTCTTTCAGCGAGTCCGAGCAGAGTAGCATCTCATGTATTCTGTCAACCACGGATTTTCGGATTGGGAAGTTTTTCTCATTAGGTTTCTTTCCACATCTGCAGTTTGCGAACGTTGCTTCTGCAGCAGCTGTTTCCTTTTTTCTTTCTGTCTTCTGTTTTTCGCCCTTAACGCGGAATCATGAATCTACCAAGAATAAACAATCTTTTTTAAGAGTCAATACAATGCTGTGTGTGAAATTAAATTGAAAAAAGTGGGATCTCAACTTTGTTTTGCAAGAATCTGTGACAAGCTTGCGCCACAATTAGTTCAGCTCTCATGTATTTAACTATGCAGACTAATACAAAAATACCAACACATTTGAGGCCTGATTACGACCTTGGCGGATGGGATACTCTGTCACAGACATCCCGACGGCCTTTTTACAAGTTCCATAAGATATAATGGAACTTGTAATATGGCGGGCGGGATATCCTTCACATTTGTAACTGAGTATTCCATCCGCCAAGGTCGTAATCAGGCCCTTAGACTCTAGTTTCTGATCAATGTGTTACTGTAGTAATAGACTGCTCAGTTAATCCCCCATTTTGTCTCAAAGAGGCCAAGCCAGATTCACTGTTATCTGGGATACAGTATGTGTAACAGGACACAGGGGGCAATATTAATTTCTACCCATTTATGAATGTATAAAGGGGCAAGAATTGTGTGCCCAATACATCCGTCTTGTTCAGGAGCACTTAATTATAGGAGCAAATTCCTCTCAAAATCAGCCTTCTTAGGTTCAGTGTAGTATCCCTTACTAAATTCTGATAACTATAATCCCTAAGAGGATACACATTTTTCCAAGCATAAAGACAATGCCTTTAAGATACATTTTATAAAATAAGGACCTCTCAATTTATAGTTACTAAGAAAAATGAAACTAACAACTTTTCAAGGCTATCACAGGGGGGCATCGCTGAAATGAAATGGTTATTTACTAAAAGACTGATTAATTTTTGGGAATCATACGCTGTGTTCGCTGTAGTTTTTTGATTTGCCGTGGTTGATGTTAGACGTGTACACCAGAAGCCCATGTACGTGGTTTCTATTTTTTGATTTTCCGTCCTCCCCCATACACACACACTTTGAAGACTTTCTCAGCCTTTCAGCTTTTCTTCTACTCCCTTTGTTCTTTTAGTGTAAAATACCTAATTTCTGAGGGGGTGGGAGTGTTGTATGTGAATCCTGAAAATTATTCAAGCTGCAAAACTACTCCTAAGGTAGGTAACCATTTTGTTTTGCAGTACCATTCTTTTCTGGATTCACATGTTGTACATTCATTTTGTGGTTGTATCCTTTACCCCTGGAGGGTTTTGTTGCAATGAGTTTGTGTTCGCAAGCAGGTGCTCCAATGCCCTACCCATCCTTATCTATTTACTGGAGTGTCCACACAATAGCGTTGGGTGACGATATGTATGGATACCATCTAGCTGCTATTGGCATGATCGCTACAACAGCAAATGTAGCCCCCAATTTCCTAAAGAGTTTGCTTGTTTCTCCTATTTTTTTCTGCGGATTGTACTATCCTTTGCGCAATGGACCCCTTCAACACAAGTGAGCCTCTTTTTCCCCACTTTATGATCTGTTTTGCTTCTTGGAGGTAATATATGACTATCCCTTGTAAATTTAATGTATGCAGTTCTGTGTGGGTCTCTGGCTGCTGGAAGAAACTTGGCAGCTGGATAGTTTGATTAACGTGGAGGTGTGAGAAGACCTTAGAAACTGAGCATGTTCCCATAACCACTATGTCCTCATGTGCATGCAAGTAGGGTTCCTGTGTTCTAAGCACCTGTAGATTGCCGACCCTGTGTAGAAATGCAATGCTAGCTCTGAAAGTTGTTAGCTTAAGTATTTGTGTTCTCCTTATGTATTGGTTCAAAGGGATCCTTTATCAGGCATTTGAACACCATGTTTAGGTTCTACATGGGAGTGGATACTGACCATTGGTGTGCTTTCCACATTGCATTCTCTAACCATCTTTCAACTTCTCCATTTGTATTCTCTAGAACCTGTCACTATGGCTGCCAGTGTTGTGGGTTTTCCTTAGTAGCTGGGTTGGACACCCTTATTTTAGCATTAGGCCCTTAGACTGTGCCTTTTACACGTAGACACTGTTTTATTCATTTCATACTTTTTAGCACATCTAGCCTTTAACTTGATGTTTTTATATCTTCTTTTTGCAATCCGCGGATTCCTTCTGGAAAGACAGTTGTCTGTGCTGCACATTTTATCAGCCCTTTGTATACATTACACCTTGTGCCTTGCTCAAGGCTGTCACGTTGGGTACCGTGGGCGGTTTGGACTGGTTTGGGGGCTTGAAGCCTTCATAAATGTCCTGGATTTTCCAGTGGAAAAAAGTGTTGAGGTTGTCAAAGAGGTCTTGGGAGGGAGGGATGTATGTATGTATGAGGTGTCTGTCCCAGGGTTCGTGAACTCTTTGACGATGGCAAAAAGCTATTTGCTATTATGAGCGCTGGTGCTGAGGCGTTCTTGAAAGGCGGCTTTTTTGGTGGTTCTGATGTTCTGGTGGTGCACGGTGACTCCATTCTTGTAGGCTATGCAGTCTTCGGTTGATTTGCTGTTCCTCCATTTCTGTTCCAGTCGTCTGCAGGAGAGTTTGGACTCTTGTGAGTTATTAAATTAATCTTGTGCATTAAGGAAATTACTATTTTGACTGGTGATGTATTTAGTTAAAATGAGTTAGACATAATTATTAGAGTGAGTTACTGCAAATCGGAACAAGCATTGGAAAAGCCAAAAGGACGTGCCTCTGAGATTTTTTGGTTTTGTTAATATTTCTTATTTTAGCCATTTTGCAAATGGCTGAAAGTAATGTAAAAAAAGCTGTATAACACAGCCAGCGGGGTGTCAGTTATACCACTTTGTTTTTAATTATTATGTTTTTTAAGTTATGCTGCACTGAAGCCAATACTGCTGTATAAAATGGATAATAAACGTGGGCAAAGCTAATGGATCTCGCTTAGGTGAGACCTATTGGCTTTGCCAATGCTTGGTATGGAATGCCAGATGGTGTTACTGAGTCCAAATTCAGAAGCATTTTAGGACCATCCAAAAGCTGTCAAAATGTGCCGTATAAATGCACTGAATGTAACAAAGTTGTAGGAAGACAGAAAAGTCCAATAGGTTACAGCTTTTGTTATATTGATACTTTAGGCTATGTGTTACTTTGGGTGCAATAGTTATAAAATAATCAAAAAAGCACTTCTGATTGCTTGTTTGGTAGTAAAATATGGCAATAATTGAAGTTCAGATGGTTTCCTAGAGCTTGTGGCCCCTGTGCCACTGGACCTGCTGCACCATCAAAATCATGGCAACATGCGGAAATCGGTTATATCCAGTAATGTATGTGTTACGAAAAAGGCACAGTTACAGATGGAAGACATAAATATTTTGTAGGTAAACAAACACAAGAGCTTTCATAAAAAGAGCCTTTAAACTTATCGAACTCTCCAAAAAGAGTTGCCAGAGATTTCTTAAGTTAAAGCATATGCTTTACACATCAAAGTGTAAACAAAGCATTGTTAAATTGTGGTACAATGTGGCTGGCTCTTTTTTCTGTCAGCGAACAGGCCATGAACAATATAAATTGCTCAAGATCACCAAATGTTAAGCCAACTCTGACATTGAAATGCTGTTTTGTACTTTGTTCCTAAAAAGGTAGTTTGACAAATTAAATGGACTCAAAGAAGAATTTTGCAAAAAATGTGCAAATGTTTTGTGCAGATGAAGAAAAAGATACCTTTTGATATGGCTATATTTAAAATAAAATAATAAAAAGGCACAAGCAGGCTCTATGGAGTAAGGATGCTTTCCTCTTTTCTATAAAGGCTATCACTTTGAAGTCAGCAGAAAGCAAATGTGACCGATAAGAACAAGATTTAAAGGCCTGTCGACAGAAAAGGAGTTAGTGGAAGTATTCGGTGAACGCAGCTTTCTCACCATCAGACGGGACAAACTGAACCTGGAGAGCCTAGAACAAGTACAGCCCAGCAAATGGGAAAGAAGAAAACGTGTTACAAAGCCAATGGCAAGCGACGGGCAGAATACATTCCTATGCCAACTTTCTGAAAGTCCCCAAGATGTCTTTAGCAAACCAGACAGTTTCACTCTCTAGTAGGCTGTGGCCTAAAAAGGTGTGAAATGGAGGAGGCTTGGTATTGTGAGATAGCAGAGAAGCTAAACAGAATGGAAAATTTTGACTTATGTGAGCAAGATAAAGTAGATAGGTTAGAAATTTTTCATATTGCATGAAAGGTTACCCAGTAGGAGAGTTTATGGTTTGTAACAAGGGTTATGATTATTTACTGAAGTACAGTACAGAGTAAAGCAGCAGGCATGTGCAAGGTTGGGGTAAAGACAGAGGCACTAAGGCATGTAGAGGATGTAGTGTAAGAAGTGTTATTCAAATAGAAAGGCAGAAGAGACACTAAATCCCAGCTGTAAATCAGTTTTTTTCTACTTGCATGTTTTTTGTAATGTTGAGGTAGGATACAATCAGAGACCCTATAAAGAGTAGAAATAAAGATTGAAAGTTGATTACCCATGGGTAAGTGATACAAGTTGTTCCACCTTTGGTTGCTCTGTTTGGCTGTTACTGGTGTTGATACAGTCTGTTCAACTTTGCTCTGGCCAGCTCCAGATGGCAGACCTGCTTCTCCTGCATTCTCAGGAGGTCTTGTGAGTTTGGTAGCTTCATTATTGCCACATACAACATCTCTACCAAGTCTGAGACCCATGTCTGTCTCGCCCCTTTTTGGTGTTCAGAGACATGGGCAATTGATTACACTTATCACCAATGGTATCAGACGCATGGGTGAAAGGGTCAAATTTCTGACCAGTCTGTTGATAGGGCATTCCCCAGGACAGGTGGCATGGGTATCAAGATACAGACTCAGTACTTTGCGTTTCCTGGTGTTGTAAACAGGTCTAGGTCTGGTGTATCCCATTTGCAAAATACCCATTGCAGTAATTCCTTCTTCAGGTCCCATTTGAGCAAGGTAGTTTTTTTCCTGCTCAGCATCTATGATTGGCAGATGTGCAGCTATCAAGCTTATGTGTCTGTATACGGCACTACTACAGATGTCCTGGACCAATATGGATAACACACTTGATTTTTTTTCCCTCCATGCTGATCGAGATAAAACATTGTAGCTGTGATGTTGGTCTGGGTGTTGTAAGAAACTGAGTTAATAATTGAGGGAGGCAAATACCCAGTCACTGAATAAACCTAAGCTCAACCCCCTGGTAGCTATGGCACATAGCAGACTGATTTAAATTTGAAGCGCAGTCTAATGTATTTTAGTAGTACAAAAAAAGTAATCAAGTCGAAATTGAAAACCATAAAAATCACAAAACAAATTAGAAAAATAGGAGTAATCTTTAACAGAATGATACCAAAATGACAAGAATCTAATATGGGGAACCGGAGACGTGATTTTTAAAACTTCTTAGTAGAAATAATGCCAAACAGTAAAACTTGCCAGTGACAACCAGTGGTCACAGTAGAACAGGACCTAATGTCTGATACACTAACCAGGTTTGTCCTGCTCAAAGATTTTACCTTCAGACAGAGGAGGGGGGGAGAGAAAGACTAAGTCCAATCTTCTAGGCTCTTCTCAGGTATTCAGACTACAAGTTCAGCCATCTTCTGATCTTCCAAAAGTCCAGAAGTGTTCAGATGAGTGCCTGGAGATGCCTAAATGTATGCCTGACAGTCTTAATACAGTGAAAGTCTACGGCCACACTAAACTTGGAATCTGAGGGTTGGCAGTGTGTGTATAGAGTGTACTATGGTAATGCCAGTGTCCACTCACAGCCAGCACTAAAATCCAGTTTTAGGTAGTCCCTGTACCCCCAATAAACTTAGGGAAAGTGGTCTCAGAGCAGAGCTGATCTTTCAGCAACCAGACACTGATGCACACAAATTGTTTTGCCTTTCTGTTTGCCTGAGTTTAAGTGCCTCAAATGTCATTAAAAACCCCGGCAGACCTGCCAATCAGGTCTTAACATTTTAGCAGGATATGACACGGTGATGACAACAAGAGGTCCACTGTGATGGAGGCTGGTGTGGCTGAAGGGACAACAGAAGGGTGCAGACCTGGGTGTTACCAACCTCTGCTTGTGACAGGGTAGGCCTCTTTGAAGTTAATCAATTCCTTGGGTCCAACCTACAGGCCATCCTGTCAAGGGTAAGACACTACCTCCACAAACCCAAGGTCTTGGGTCCCTGTCCGGAAAGCAAGTTCACACTTCATTCAGGCCCACTTAAATGCTGGTTGATGGCGGACAAAAGGGAGAGAGCAAACATGCAGATGTAGCTTCTTGGGGCTTCAGTCAGGGAAAAGGTAACTTTTTACATATATAATTAGTTGAAAAATATATTTCTACAGATTCAACTTCACCAGTGAATTAGCCTTAAAATAAATGTTTCAAAAAGAGCTAAAATTTAATTTGTAGTCATTTACAAGGCAAAGATAACATACATTAAACTTATATCCCAATGCTTACCTATGGGACAGAGAACTGTGCTAAGTGAAAATGGCTTTTAGTTGCAAGTCACTGTGAGGACATGTTTAACATTAACCAGGGGCACTGGAAATATGTGATTGTTCGGCTGAGTTTTTTTGGTTGTTTTTTTTGCATATCTATGGATTTGCCTTTTTTTCCACATAATCCATCATCTGCGGCATAATCTAGATATTAATAACAAAATAAATGTTTCTAGTTCAAATGACCGTGCAGTGGAAGGCCCGTTTGAAAAGCCTGACTGGGGACCTTTCTGTTGCTTATTGCTAAATGTGAGTGTTTACATCTGCTACTAATGGAGGTGCACTCTATGCCCTGACAGTGTTAAAAAGTGTAAAAGTTACAAAATAATTAATACTACCACAAAATGTGCCTTATTACAGTGCATAAATTGCCTTTTTGTGCCACAAAATTTAGTCAACTCGCCCCTGCCCATAAGTCTAGTGGCCTGACATTAAACTTTATATGTCCTATCTTTAAATAGCATGCACCCTTCCTTAATGGGCAGTAAGGCTTACTTGGGGGAGGGTGGGGGCTTATAAATATTTAAAAAGAGAGTTTAGGCTTGTTACAAAGAGCTTTTTTTTTTTTTTTTTTGAGAGGCTGAATTTGCAATTTAAACCTGCACAGCCAGTTTTCTGGCCTGCAGTCATATTTGCACTGTCTCTGCAGTGGGTGGCACAGTAAGTGCGGCAGCCCACTGGTAACATTGAACATATAAAAGGACTTTAAATTAAATATGCTAATTAGAAGTATGCCAATTTTATCACCTTGCAAGAGGGAGCACAGTCACTTTACCCATGATTAGCAGGGGTAAAGTGCAGAGAGTTTATAACCAGCAAAAACAGTGAAGACAAAAGTCTGAAGGTAAACCACATAAAAGATGATAATTTCCAAAGATATGATCTAATCTTGCCTTCAATGGGTGTGAAAAGCTTTTTGTGTCAGGAAGAATATCTTGAGTTCTATTTGGGCTCCATAGATACATGATGTTCATTTTTCCCATATGTGCTCCATACTCTGCATTGGTTGCAGTGATCACAGAGCCATTTATGTGAAGGGTCTGTCTATGTTTACGTTTCTCATATTTCATTTCTGTTTCATCTTCTGTACCCCCATGTAACAACCACTACAGCCTTTTAACTCCCAGTGGCATGTAATCATTTATTCTGTAACCATTCTTGGTTTGGTTAGCATGTGTAATGTGACTTGTGGGATACAGGAAGCTATAATGGCCATCAACTGCATTACTGTTCTCACTGTCAGAGACTGGTCCTTCTATTAAAGGCAAGTTTGCTTTCTCAATGCTAGGACTCTCTTGGAAGCTCAGAATGCTTTCACTTCTTCTGGGTATACTGCTGTGCATAGGAACACTCTTTCTTGCTCTGGTACAGGGAATACATTTAGTAGATTATGGTGAAGCCCATCTTGTAAAGTGTTACCAGAAATATCTGAACATTCTTCTGGCAGTGGTCTCACAACCTCAACCTCAACCTCAACCTCAACCTCGTCTTTACCAACCTATTATCCAAGTAAGACTATGTGCGTGCTACAGTTCTTCTTAAATGTGCAGTTACTACAGCCAGCCACTTTATAAATCCCTGGGTGAAGAGTTTATCCCAAAGTGTAAGATCTTGAACTTATTATCGACTGCAAGTCTGAGGTAATCCTTGTGCTCTAAGTTCTTCTTGAAGTGCAGGCAGGCGCCTGTGATGTCTAAGGTAGGCATGGAGTCCCCTTTTAGAAGCAAGGCGACCTTTTGTACTGTGGTCATTTCCAAACACTACATCTTGTTGCATCCATTTAGCAATTCAAAGTCCAATACCAAACCAAATCAGTCCTTATGATCACCATTAGGAGTATACTGACTATATCCCATGATTGACCTTTCTTCTTTGGATATTTTCTTGGCTTGCTTTAATAAAAGTTCATTTACCACTTAGTGCAGGTGAGATAACCTCTTCTTGGTGCAACATTTTGCTCTTGATGGCACTCTTGGTGCCTTTTTTTGTTAGGAGCCTAATACAATATCACTGTTCACTTGTCTGTGGCAATTGCCTCCCATTTCTGAAGGAATTACCCTAAGTAAGCCTCACTCGTGCTGTGGGTTGAGGGCATCACTTTGCTGCATACCCCATGCTCTTCGACGTCTGTTCTCTTCGCCTTGTTCTGCCCTGAAAGAATTGTTGTAGTGAAGAGGAATACATCCACAGGGGTGCTGTGCCAGGCGTGCCACCTGGCTTAGTGAGGCACATCTGGGGTGTGCTTGGCTGAAAACGCCTCTGCCCAGTGGTCTCTTGATTAATGCAGTGCCTTTTTTAAAAGCTCCCCGGAGCATCAAGACTCCAACTGCCTTTGTCATTTCATTGTTCTTGTTAGGTTGCAGCCTACCAGACAGTGCAGCTGTCTGGTCTGCTTAAGACATCTAGGGGAATTTCAAGAAGTTGAATTCATTCTGCTTGTTGATTACCATTGGCAACGTGTTTTGTAACTCACACTTTCTGTTCAATTTGCTGGCTTTAGGCTCTCGAAGTTCAGTTTGTCCCTCCCATTGCCTAAACTGTGTTTTTTGTATTCTTCCACAAACTCGCTTTCTGTTAACAGGCCTTTAAATCTTGTTCTTATTTCGTCACATTTGCTGTGTATTCCAAGAATAAAGTCAAATGTCAGGCACGGTCTTCCAAGGGAACTTGTTTACTTTTCTTTCTCTAACTTCAAAGTGAGAGAATTTATGTGGCAATCTTGCTGGATACTGGGGGGTAGGAAAGTTTATTTCTAGCACACAACAACTTAAATGAACTGTGTAAGTATTTCAGAATATATTAGCATTATGAATGCACAAATGAAGCACATTTTGGTTATTTCTGAAATGTGCTGGAAACAAATACTTTCAAAAGAGCAAAATGAATCATTAAACTGCAGTTTCCACAAATTTTCATCAGCGCACTGTATATTTCTTTGAGTAAAGCTTTATGTCCGTGCAAATGTAATGGTCATTTCATTTGAAAATGTGTTGTCTGTAACAGAAGTGAGATACTACACCATGAATACTCCGTTCTATGCCACACCACTGCACTCTGCACCACTCCGCTCAGCTGTACTGCAGTCTTGGCCACTCCAATCTACACATCTCCACTCTATTGTACTCAATGGCGCTCTGCAACACTGCACTATACACCAGTGCAAGCTACACCAATACATTCTTCTAGTCCGCACCCTACGCTACTTGACTCTGCATCACTGCCCTCTTGCGCCGCGCCACTCTGTGCCCCTTTACTCTGCAACTCTATGCAACACCACACTATGCCACTCCAATACACGCCACTCTGCCACTCCACTCTTCGACACTCCACGCCACTCTCCTCTATGCACTAAATAAGCAATGCTGGACAGCGGCCACACTGGTGAACAACATGGCTAAAACACTGGCAAATCCAATAGCTCTTGCACCGTCAAGACCTATTGGGTTTGCCAATGCTTGTTTATCTGTTGCAGTGCGCCATCTCCTGCAGGGCCAAACAGGTGTTTCCCCCAGTGAATGGCATATGTTGATGCAGGTCTGCTCTTCTGGCATAAACTCAGAGACTTGGAGCCAGACGAACGAGTTACTTACCTTCGGTAACGACTTTTCTGGTGGATACATTAGCTACCTGTGGATTCCTCACCTCATGAATACTCCCATGGCGCCAGCATTCGACGGAAATCTTCTTACTAGTCTCTGCACGTCGACGAGGACGTCACTCTAGCCCACGCGACGCCGTCTGACGTCATACAGGCAATAAGAGGTCCTCGACGACGTGCGGACGTCAGTACCAATCATTTTTTACGTGCATGAGAACAACCAGGCAATGCAATGAAAGAGCAAGGCAACATCCCATTACATTGTAAAAATACACAACATTGCATGAATAACTGTAAATCTTTTATATATATATATATATAACTCTCTCTTTTTTAAAATATATATATATACACATCAAGTATATACACAAAGATATATACATATATATAAATATATTATATACACATCTATTGCACCCTCAAAGACCAAGAGGAGCGCACTCAAGGATTACTTGGTAAGACCAGAAAGGCAACGGGGAGGCGGGTGGGACCGTGAGGAATCCACAGGTAGCTAATGTATCCACCAGAAAAGTCGTTACCGAAGGTAAGTAACTCGTTCTTCTGATGGATACAACTACCTGTGGATTCCTCACCTCATGAATAGAGTCCCAAAGCAGTACCACGCCCGGCGGTGGGTGCCTAAATGGTCAAACCAAGAAATCCTGCAGCACTGACCGTGCAAAATGGCCGTCCCTTCTGACCTCAGAGTCCAAACAGTAATGTTTTGCAAAAGTGTGAAGAGACGACCAAGTTGCGGCCTTGCAGATGTCGACCACAGGAACACCTCTGGCCAAGGCCGAAGTGGCCGACTTAGCTCTGGGAATGAGCTCTAATGCCCTCAGGAGGATCCTTCTTTGCCAAAGAGTAACAGATTTTAATGCAAAGAACAACCCACCTGGATAGTGTTCTCTTGTGGACTGCCTTTCCTCTCCTCTTGCCCACGTATCCAATAAACAGCTGATCCTCCAGCCTGAAATCCTTTGTTCTATCAATAAAGAAGCTCAACGCTCTCTTTGGGTCCAGACGGTGCAGTCTTTCTTCCTCTTTGGAAGGATGAGGCGGAGGATAGAACGTGGACAAAGTAATTGCCTGAGCCAAATGGAAGGGTGAAACAACCTTCGGGAGGAAAGCAGCCTTGGTCCTCAACACCACCTTATCCCCATAAAAAGTTGTATAAGGGGGCTTTACTGATAAGGCCTGCAACTCACTCACTCTCCTTGCTGATGTTATAGCTATCAGGAAGACTGTTTTTAAAACCAAATACCTCAAGGGGCAAGAATGCATAGGTTCAAAAGGGGACCCCATAAGGAAAGTCAGGACCAAAGACAAATCCCATTGCGGCATAACGAATGGCTTTGGAGGATATTGATTTAGAAGACCTTTCAAGAATCTGATAACAATAGGGGATTTAAATAAAGATGGTTGGTCTGGAAGACATATGAAGGCTGACAAGGCCGATAAATAACCCTTAATGGTAGCCACTGCACAACCTTTCTGCGCCAGAGATAGAGCAAAAGACAAAACGTCCGATAGATGAGCATGCAAAGGATCAATCTGCCTCTCTCCACACCACGCAACAAATTTAGACCACCTATTAGCGTAGATAGATTTAGTGGAGTGTCGCCTGGCCGCTAATATAACATCCACTACCTCAGGCGGGAGAGAGAAGGAACTCAGGTTGCCCCGTTCAATCTCCAGGCATGTAGGTGCAGACTCTGGAGGTTGGGGTGTAGAACCTGCCCCTGCGACAGGAGGTCTGCCCTGAAAGGGAGACGGAGCGGCGGGCACATTAAGAGTTGGAGAAGGTCGGAGTACCACACCCTCCTTGGCCAATCCGGAGCTATTAAGATTACTAGAGCCCGGTCTTGGCGAATCTTCCTCAATACTCGAGGAATCAAGGGTATGGGAGGAAACGCGTAAAGCAACTGGCCGCACCAGGTTATTTGAAACGCGTCCCCCAACGCTCCCTGCATCGGATACTGAAGGCTGCAGAACAACAGACAATGCGCGTTCTCTCGAGTGGCGAACAGATCTACCCGCGGAAACCCCCACCTCTGGAAGATTAAACGGACTTGATCTGGATGGAGACGCCACTCGTGGTCTGCCGAGAAGTGGCGACTGAGACTGTCCGCACGCACGTTCAAAACTCCGGCCAGATGGTTTGCTATCAAGCAAATCCGATGGTCCTTTGCCCAGGACCATAGTCGAAGAGCTTCTCTGCAGAGAAGGTACGACCCCACTCCTCCCTGCTTGTTTATGTACCACATCGTGGTAGTATTGTCCGTTAGGACCTGTACCGACTGACCACGAAGGGAAGGGAGGAAGGCCTTGAGAGCCAGACGTACAGCCCGTAACTCTAACAGATTGATGTGAAACATCTGTTCCTCTGGAGACCAAAGACCTTTGATCTCCAGATCCCCCAGATGAGCTCCCCACCCTAGAGTGGAAGCATCAGTTATGACTGTGGCCACTGGTGGCGACTGCTGGAACGGCTTTCCTTGTGAAAGATTGTTGCTTGCAATCCACCACTTCAAATCCACAGCAGCATCTCTGGAGATCTTGACAGTACCCTCTAGATCCCCTTTGTGTTGAGACCACTGCCTTCGGAGGCACCACTGAAGAGCCCTCATGTGCCAGCGAGCATGCGTGACCAACAGAATGCAGGAGGCAAAAAGACCGAGCAGACGAAGGACCTTGAGGACTGGAACTACCGCTCCATTTCGAAACATTGGAACCAAATCCTGAATATCTTGAATCCGCTGAGGCGGAGGAAAGGCCCGACCCAATGTTGTATCCAGTACTGCCCCTATGAACAGGAGGCGCTGAGAGGGCTCTAGGTGAGATTTGGGCTCGTTCACCGAAAAACCCAGGTCGAACAACAACTGGGTTGTTGACTGCAGATGATGCGACACAAGCTCCGGGGACTTGGCTTTGATCAACCAGTCGTCCAAGTAAGGGAATACTGCTATCCCCTTCCTTCTGAGTTCTGCCGCAACCACCGACATCACCTTCGTGAAGACTCGAGGTGCTGAAGTAAGACCAAACGGAAGGACCGCAAACTGGTAGTGTTGCGATCCCACCACAAACCGGAGATACTTCCTGTGTGACTTGAGTATCGGGATATGAAAGTAAGCATCCTGCAAGTCGACAGACACCATCCAGTCTTCCATGTTCAACGCCAAAAGCACCTGTGCTAGGGTCAGCATCTTGAACTTTTCCTGCTTGAGGAACCAATTCAAGATCCTCAGGTCCAGAATTGGTCTCAAACGACCATCCTTCTTGGGAATCAGGAAATACCTTGAGTAAACTCCTCGACCCCTTTCCTGCTCCGGGACCAACTCCACCGCGCCCTTTGAAAGGAGGACTTGCACCTCCTGTTCTAGCAACAGGAGGTGTTCTTCTGAACAATACGAAGGGCGGGGCGGGATGAGGGGCGGGAACTCCCGAAAGGGAAGGGTGTAGCCTTTTCCCACAACACTGAGAACCCAAGTGTCCGATGTAACAGTCTTCCATTTGGTGAGAAAATGCTGTAATCTTCCCCCTACAGGAGAGGAGTGAGTGGGAAATGGTGGAAGCCTAAGGCTGCTTCCCCTGCTGCACCCCGCCAGAGGATGAGGAAGAGGCAGAGTGCTGCTGAGAGGCTCCTCTGGTGCGGACCCTACCTCTCCCCCTGAAAGATCTATAGGGATGGGAAGAAGCAGGTTGCTGATATCTACCCCGAAAGGAAGAGGAGGAAGAGCCACGCCCAAATCCACGAAACCTCCTGAAGAATCTGGAAGAGGCCGTGGAAGAAGGAGCTTGGAGCCCTAACGACTTAGCCGTGGCCCTGCTTTCCTTAAAACGTTCCAAGGCCGAATCAGCCTTAGCTCCAAACAGTTTGTCCCCATCAAACGGGAGATCCAACAATGTGGACTGTACATCTGCCGAAAAGCCCGAGTTACGGAGCCAGGCCTGTCTCCTTGCCACCACACTTGTGCCCATTGCCCTGGCTACCGAGTCGGTGGTATCCAGTCCCGTCTGGATAATTTGGGTCGCAGCAGCCTGGGCATTTGAGACAAGATCCAAAAGACCCTGGGGAAGCTCTGTAAACGAAGAGGAAATGTCATCCATCAGAGCATGAATATACCTCCCCAGGATACAGGTTGCATTTGTGGCTTTTAACGCCAGACTGCAGGACGAAAAAAATCTTCTTCGACTGCGCCTCTAGCTTCTTTGAATCTCTGTCCCCAGGGACCGTCGGAAAAGAACCAGGCGCTGACTTGGACGAACAGGAGGCCTGCACCACCAAGCTCTCCGGCGTAGGGTGCCTAGATAGGAAACCAGGGTCAGTTGGAGCCGTCCGATACCTCCTGGCCACGGCTCTGTGAACTGCTGGGGAAGATGCCGGCCTCTTCCACACCTCTAACACCGGATCCAGCAGAGCGTCATTAAATGGTAACAGAGGCTCCGCCGCGGCTGAGGCCGGATGTAACACCTCTGTCAAAAGGTTTTGTTTTGCCTCCACCACCGGCAAAGGCAGGTCCAAAAAACTAGCTGCCTTCCGTACCACCGCATGAAAGGAAGCAGCCTCCTCAGTATATTCCCCCGGGGACGAAAGGTCCCACTCAGGGGAAGTGTCCAGCCCACTGGCCGACTCCAGTCCACGCAGCCCATCACCCGAGTCCTCTAGCTCTCCTTCCTCTAGGGCTCGTTGGTACTCCTGCTCTTCTAATACAATGAGAGCACGTCTCCTTGAATGAAGTCGTTGCTCAATACGCGGAGTCGACAATGCCTCCGCCGAAGTCGAAGATCGGCGCCGATCTTCAGAAGCCACCGACGCCGCATCCGGCGCCACAGGTAACTTCGGCGCCGACGGAAGAGCAGCTGAAGCAGATGGACCCACCGGAGTCACAGGCCGAAATCCCGACATCGACGGGATGGAAATCCCCGGGGCCAATCCTTCTGAAGCCACCGGAGCGGCCACCGGCGCCGACACTGGCGCCGAGCCCACGTTCCCAAACGGGAGAAAGGGCATAAAGGGTGCCGGCCGAAGAGGCGCAGGATCACCCAAAGAAAAGGCCAAAGGCCCAGCCGGAGCACCCCCTGGAGCCATCTGTTGGAAGATGGCATACATTGCATTCAAGAATGCGGAACTATCGGCTCCAGGGGTGGGAAAAGCCGGATACTGGGGTGCCTGTCTCGGAGGCGACCCCGACGCCGGCCTCGGCGTCTGCGCCGGAGAAAACACTTGAGGCTCCAATACCTCAATCACCGACGCCTGTCCAGGTGAAGTTGGAGACGCCGGAGAGGGCAACGGCGTCGAAGGATGCGGCGTAACCGTGGGACTGACCTCCCATGTCCTTCGGCGCCGATCCGGAGACCTGGAACGAGTCTCCTTTGAATGACGCCGAGATTCTCTACGGCGCCGGGAGTCTCGATGACGCCGATGTCTTGGGGAAGAAGACTTCTTGTGATGTTTCTCCTTTGACTTGGCCATAAACAGCTTCGCCTCACGTTCCTTGAGGGCCTTTGGATTCATGTGCTGACATGAATCACAAGTCGAGACGTCGTGGTCGGAGCTCAAACACCAAAGGCAATCGGAATGAGGATCCGTCACCGACATCTTGCCTCCACACTCACGACAAGGCTTAAATCCAGACTTTCTCTGCGACATTATTTCCACTAGCGAAAGACTACGCAGCAAGATATACACTGTAACCGCAAGAGTAACAGTTGCTCCCTCGAAGATAACCGTTTCGAATGCACGGAAAAAAGGGAACTGACGTCCGCACGTCGTCGAGGACCTCTTATTGCCTGTATGACGTCAGACGGCGTCGCGTGGGCTAGAGTGACGTCCTCGTCGACGTGCAGAGACTAGTAAGAAGATTTCCGTCGAATGCTGGCGCCATGGGAGTATTCATGAGGTGAGGAATCCACAGGTAGTTGTATCCATCAGAAATACCTCTATGCACATCTGCCTTCTACCAGTGTCTGCTGCATCCAGGGCTGATTTGAGGCAGGTGTTTGAAATTATCTTATCCTCCTGGATGATCGTCTTCACCCTCTTTCTATATTTTACCAGGATGTGTTACATTAATTCTTCAATCTTCTCTCAGTGTTGGTGACCACAGTTTAGGAGTGTGCTCAAGTTTACAGTTCTTTTGACTGGCTGCAACCCTCTCTATTTTTCCACCCACCATTTCTACCCTCTTTCTGTCCTTGTCGAGAGGTGTACCTGTTGATATAGAGTTGTTACCTCTTCCTGGTAGCATCCACAATGATGGAGACTGCCAATGCATTGCCCAGGATAGGCACGGAATCTTGATAGGACTGCTTGTACTTCTCTTTGTCTCGAGAGGTCACTGCCTTCAAGGACATAGGCTCTCAAAAAGCGTCCTTCTGGTCAAGGGCGCCTGGGAAGGTACAAATTATTATTCTGTAATGGCATGAGGGTTTGGACAAGGAAGCAGGACTCCACTTGTTACTCCTCGAGTTGCACTCTATGCATCTGCTGGCCATTTTATTCAGGAGCTGTAGATCACAAGGTTGTCTGGCTGCGAGTCTTAAAAGATATATATATATATATATATATATATAAAAAAATAAAAGAAAGAGAGAAAGAGAGAGAGAGAGAGAGAGAGAGAGAGAGAGAGAGAATTTTTTTTATTAACGATTCTTTGATCAAACTAAGATCATCCTGGACCACCTCCTTTCTCTCTCTTCTTCTCCCCCTTCCCCTCCCCAAATCCAGACCCATCAGAGGGAAAAATAATCTATAGATGTCGACCAGGTACATAGGCTTCTGGGACATACCCTTGGCATCACAAGGGGAAGGACATGCCACCAAATGGTGCTATAAGATGCACAAAAATAAATAAATAAATAAAAAAATTATAGAGAAGAGATTTCGGATCCAACCACACTAGATGGCGAAATAATGCACAGCATTTGAATCCAGAAAAGATTTCTGCTGCAAAAATAACTATCCTCCGTTATAGAGGAGACTCGTAAATATATTTTGGAATTTGGGATGGAGAATAGAGTTTGAAAATAAAACTCAACATTAAATATTACAAATTAATTCTTGTACCATACAATTAGATTTCCCACCTATTTATATGGCATGTATTCACTTACCAGTAACATATATTTTAAAGTTTTGGTAATTTGGAATTACCGCACAAGTGACTTACTATAATCTTAACGTCACAGCAAAAGATCTGGAGACTGTCCTACCTTTAATACAGCACACCAAATCCTCCCCCTATGAAGATGTGATAGGTTTCACTTATCTTCCCATGAGATACAACCTATTTACAACCGAACACGGAATTAGCCAAGTGCACGAAATGGACACGGTCACTTTTTATTCAATGCATTGTACTAATTATCATTATCTTTTCCATTCTGAAGTCATTTTTGATCTACACTACCAAAAGGACTGCACTTTGTAATTTATTGAATCAGAACTGCACGTAGTACAGAAGAGTATCCTGAATAATGTGCTTACCCCATAAAGTTTGAATATTATTGCATTAGTTTGCACACAGCAAAGGCGCCCATTTTCTATCAATCAATCAATCAGAATTTATAGAGTGCACTAATCACCTGTAAGGTGGTCCTCTGTGCTTCAGTCGAAGAGCCAGGTCTTAAGATCCTTCCTGAATTGAGGTAACAATAGTGACTGCCTGAGGTGAAGAGGCAAGGTGTTCCAGCTCTTTGCCGCGAGGTAGGCGAAGGACCTTCCTCCAGCCAAGGTCTTCTGTATGCTAGTGCCAGTTGAGCAGAGCGCAGAGGTCTGGCTGGGAAGTAGAAGGTGATGCAGTGGTTGAAGTAGGTAGGTCTCAGGTCGTGGAGAGCCTTGTATGCGGAGGAGTTTGAAGTTGATACTTTGCACAACGGGGAGTCAGTGGAGGTCTCTCAGGTGTCTGTGGCGGGGATGTTCAGGATCAGTCTGGTGGAGGCGTTCTGGATGTGCTGTAGTTTCTTCAAATTCTACTGGGTGGTGCAAGTGTAGAGTGCGCTGCCTTAGTTGAGCCTGCTGGTGACCAGGGCATAGGTTATGGTCTTGTGGCAGTCGTTTGGGATCCATTTGAAGATTTCCCATAGAAGTGAGAGTGTTTGGAAACAGGAGGATGCAACGGAGTTGACCTGGCGGGTCATGGTGAGAGATTAATCCAGGAGGAAGCCAAAGTTTAGGGGGTGGCAGTGGTGATGGTGTGAGAGGGTGGGTTGGGATGGGGGGCGCCAAATGTTGCAGGCCACCATGAGTCATCCCAGGCAGATGTGGAGGGTCCCAGGATGAGGATCTCGTTCTTGTCCGAGTTGAGCTTCAGGCAGCTCTCCTCCATTCCAGTGGCGATAGCTTCCATCCTGTTGTGAAAGTTCTTCTTGGCAGATGTAAGGTTTTCAGTCAGTGAGATGATCATCTGGGTGTTGTCAGCATAGGGAGACAATGTTCAGTCCGTGGCTTCTGACGATGGACACAAGAGGGGCCAAGTAAATGTTGAAGGGTGTGGGGCTCGGGGAGAAGCTAGACAGGTATGGTGGGAGTCTGACTCTGTCCTGCCAGGCAGGAAGGAGCGTTTCCACTGTAGAGCCCTGGCGTGGATGCCAGATGTGTGGAGTCTGGAGCAGAGGGTGTGATGGGAGACTGTGTTGAAGGCGGCCAATATGCCCAGTAGGATGAGGGCTGCTGTTTGGCAGTGGTCGTGGAGCGAAAGGATGTCATATATGGCGGCGAGGAGGGCGGTCTCTGTGCTGTGTTTGCTCCTAAAGCCTTACTGGGAGATTTACAGGATACTGTTGTCCTCTATGTGTCTGCAGAGCTGTGCGTTGAAGGCCTTTTTCATTACCCGGTCTGGGAAAGGCAGCAGAGAGATGGGCGGTAGTTCTTGAGATCCAGGGGGTCGGCTGTGTGTTTCTTCAGGAGCAGCCGGATTTCAGCATGCTTCCAGTCCCCTGGGAAGATAGCCGCCGTCATGGAGCAGTTGAGAGTTTGGCGGAGCTCAGGTGCGATGGAGGTGTTGGCTTTGTTGAAAATGTATTGGGGACAGGGATCAGTAGGGGCTCCAGAGTGGACGCTGCTCATGATGGTGTGGGTCTCGTCCGCTGTGAGGGTGGTCCAGCCAGATAGAGAACGTGTAAAACGACAACATAATAAATGCTGATCTACAATATTTTTTTCAGATTTAACCTGGGAATATTTCTTGACACAAGAGCCTTTAAACAAATATAGGACAGCACAAAACACTGGAGATTAGGCAAAACAACTGATTAAAGTTTACTGCTTCTGAAAAGAGTTTTATTACACTTACTTCGTTAGCAGATGTTGGTGCACACACATTGTGAGTTTTCTGACTTCCAGTGTCTTTCTTTTTTTCCCCAGCTGCATACAGAGCAAACGGATGTCGGATTTCCCTTGATGGCACAGTTCTTTCTGGACTTCCAACCAATTTCCGACTACCACTTCGGCGGGATAAGGCTTTATGACCATGAGGTGGTCTTAAAGGATTTACTGACTTATTCTTTTCATTTATATCAGGAGGTTTGCTCCCTTTCTCCACAAGTGCCACTCCTAGCTCACAATCTATAGAATGGAAGAAAAATGAAATATAAGACCGTTTCTGTAGATGCCTTTGAATCTACTAGGCTGTTCATTGTGTACAACAACTTCCAAATAGAACATGTAATGTGCAACTAGCTGAAAGACCAATATGTTAAATCCTGAGTATGTCAAAAATGTACTTCTACGACTGCAAACTTATATTGAATGAGCATGTTATGGCCAACATTCTTATTCACTGCATTAGGAGACAAAAAAAAAATCTAAACCACTATTATAAGTGCTCTTTGGAGATTTAGTTTACTTTCTTTGAGCCTCTACTTGCCAGAAGAAAAGTTGAACAGCTCACTTTTAACCTCCACAATAAACCACTGCCTCCCTTGACATAATACAACCACTAATGACATTGTGTTTTCTTATACAAATGGTCCTTTTTAGATCAAGCCTACCAGGCAGGTGCTGGACCGCCATTCCCAATAGAAATCCAGGGACGTCCCAGGAAATCCAAAAAGGTTTTGGGGAAATTGAGTTCATACCACAGTCTGATGGAGAGGAGATAAGTTGATTTGGTTCTCTATGGAACTGAAATTTTAAAAAAAAATGGAGGGTACGGTGCAGGAAAGGAATTGGAGAAGAAGCTATAATGAGGCTGAGAAACTTAGATCTAAAGATCTGGTAAAGAAATACCAACATGCTATTCATAAAGCACAAATACACGACCTTGCTAACAGGGTTAGCACTGCCCCTAACGCTACTAGAGAAACCTATCGCATTGTGGAAAGTTTTCTGAAAGGCAGCTCGACCAAGGGAGGCATGCCTCCCTCAGAATAACACTGAGTTACTAGCAAGGTATTTTCTGGAGAAAGTGAATACGATATACGATTCACTGGCACCAGTGTTGAGGCTCCCCATCATGAGGGATTAGACCAGGCTTTCCCATCGAGTAGCTCCGGAGCTACTGGTAGCTCTCCAGCTACCTGGAAGTAGCTCTTCTCTGTGTAGCTCAGTCTACTAAATTAGAAGCTTTATATTAGTTGTATTAATGTATGTGTACCAAAATTGAGAGTGTAGATGTAAGATGAAAATGTGCTCAATTTCAGAACTCAATTTGGAGAAAAATTGCTGAATTTCCAAAATATATTTAAATTTGATTTTTTTTGTGATAAAACGTATGACATTGGGGAAACATTTTTCAAATGTTATTACCTTGGTACCAGAGTCATGGCAACCATGGCTGTTGAGTATAACTCACGCAGAGGCATTCCATATTGATAAAGCCTTGTTTACATTACTGCTAAAAACTATGTCTGATGCATTGAGGTGATCACAAGTAGTAATCCTGAATATGGTGAGCTAATGTAATCTTGTCTGATGTGGTCACTGTTACAACACTAATAATATTTGTAGCTCTTGGTGAGTTTCACTGGACCTAAATAGCTCTTATTGTAGAAAAGGTGGATTAGACTAACTCCTTTAGAGCAAGCCCCTCTAGCTTCCCTCCAATAAAGAAAGAATAAATAGCTACAATAGAAAAATGTGTTATATCAGGTTCACCCTTAGATTCTGCTCCTACTGACATTTTACTTAAGGGTGGGGATATCATGGTGACAGCTTCTAAAGATTTATACAATTTATCATTGGAGAGTGGCTGTGTTCCAAATGATTGGTAACACGCCATTATACATCCCCTGCTAAAGAAACCTTCATTAGATCCCTTAGCGGTGGAGAGTTACAGAACAATCTCTCTTCTCCAAAGGGCCAAGGAAGATTTTGGAAAAGATTATTTACAGTAAGCTGACAGATTTTCTGAAATCCAATCAAAGCCACCCAACTCAGGCTTTTGGGCAGAACATAGTACATAGACGGCACTTTTGAGGGTAACAAGACCTTAAATCTTTGACTTAAGGGGTTCTGCAGCTTTCATCGGTCCTGATTTGAGCGCTGCCTTTGACATGGTTTCTCATGATGTACTTTTGCATTGCTTGGAGGACCTAAGGATCTCTGGTTTGGCTTTAAGATGGTTGGCTTCCTTCCTCAGCGAGAGGAGCTTTCAAGTCAATGAAGGGTCCGGTTTCTTTTCCATTCATCAATTGAAATGTGGAGTACCCACAGGGCTCGCCGTTAAGCCCCACACTGTTTAACATATATGTGCGGCTACTGTCTAATATTGAGGCTTTCGGATTTTCTATGGTATCATATGCCGACGATACTCAGCTTATCATTACCTTATCTCATGATATTGTGGCTATCTCCACCATTTTCAATAGTTGTCTGACACAGGTAGCAAAATGGATGGGAGATAGCTGCCTCAAGTTGAATGGAGAAAAAAGCTGAGGTAAGGGTAGTTGGCAGTAATTAATTTCTCTGGCAACAAATCAGTTGGCCTTCGACACTGGGTGAATTCCCTGTACCACAAAAAAAAAAAAGTGAAAAGTCTGGGTGTCACCTTAGATCACAAGCTTTTCATGGCCTCTCAGGCAAACAGTATTACCAGCACTTGTTTTGGCCTCCTGAGAGCCCTCCACAAAACTTTAAAATGGCTCCCAGTGGAAGTCAGAAGTGTGGTCTCAGGGCTGAAATTATCGCATCTGGACTACAGAAATTCAAGTTTATCTTGGCAGCCCGAAACTGGTTAGCAGGAAGCTTCAAGTAATTCAAAACGCTGCTGCTTGGATTCTTTTGGGAATTCCAAAATGTCAGTCAGCCAGGGATTCCCTTAGAACGCTGCACTGGCTAACCATAAGCTTTACAATTCAGTTGAAGGCTCTCTGCTTGGCACAGCGTGGCAAATAGTCAGGGCCCAAAAATTCTCCATAATTTCATTGCCTTACATCTTCCCAGTAGGGCTCTGAGATCTAGTTCTTTGAAACTTCTGGTCCTACCCAGGATAAAAAGATCTGGGGTTGGTGGGAGTCCTTCACTTATCTAGCCCCTAAGCTGTGGAATTCTCTTCCCTTGTACTTGAGAAGTACAAACAATTTACTGTGCTTTTGTAAGCAACTAAAAACATCCCTTTCCAAGTAAAAGTAGCTTGCAGCTTACTTGTTTTCTTTGGCGCTGGGAAGCATGGTTTTGGGTAGCCAAGTGTTTTATAAATCCATAAATAAATAAAAATAAATTACTTTAAGGACTCCCCAGAAGAGCACGTCAATTTGGGACCATGTGTGTGTTTGTGGGCTTACTGTCAGTGTTTTATGGCTGTTCTGTAAAACAATAAAAAATATTAAGAAGAGAGAGAACAAAAATCCACTGTGGGCTTAACAGGTGCAACTAAAATCAGCTTATGACTGATCAATATACATAAACGAGCACCGATGACAACAATGGTAAAAGCTGTGTGGGTCTGTACTGGGACCACTCTGACAGGTTTATGATCTCTCCACAAAAGGAAGTGTTTTGGGGACTGTAGGGATTTGAGATCTTTTTGGAGGTGGTGTAGGTTGAGGTCTCCCTCTTAGCTGCTAGAAAAAGAGTTCCAAATCTGGCACTTCCTAGGAAAAGGACTGTTACTCTTTTGTCTTCTTAAATGATTGAGTTTCAAGGAGGAGGGAGTCTGGACTTCAAAGATGTCGGTGACCACTAGAGATTACTAGTTTCTGAACAAGTCTTTGGGCTTGTAACTAGTAGCCATCCTGGAGACTCCACAAGTCTCATTTCGGAATATAGTGAAGTGTGTGGTGTAGCACTATGAAAGTAGACCACTATGTGACGTCCTGTTTGCATTTCTGTTTTCTTTGTTGCCGCTATGTACTGGTTACTTGCATTCACACATCTAGCTGTTTCGTATACAAGATGGGGGACTTTGATTATTTTTCATTTTGCACCTTAGGATCCAGTCCAGAAATTTCCACACTCAACAGAAGGACGTCTTGAAATCTTTAAATGGGTGACTGGATGGCATTAGGAGTCGGTCCCAACTATATCAGCAATGTTATGCTACACCATTTCATTCATGAGCACAATTTTTCTACTCAATGACAGGCTGATGCCCTTGCTCTTTTTAGTCGGAAGATAAGAGCCAAGTTTACTACAAAATAAAGCCATAAGCATGGTACAGACTGTCAAGTTTCTTTGTCCAAATGTTAACATTAGAACTCTTCGTGATTGACCATAGAAATTAATACAGCAGAACAGTGAAATGATGGTAAGTGTGCAGGGCAGAACTAGCTTTGGTGACTATGCTTGCTTAACACCAGGTCCTTGTAAATATATGCAAAACACCCCTTTCGTTCGTGGGTGGCCATCATGACCTCTATGCACCAGGCAGGTTAGAGTTTACAAGGTTCAGCTAGACCAACTCGGTTGCAGGGTCACTTCTATTTTTCAAAAGCCTGCTTAGTAACTTCTGGCTACAGTTTGATAGATCCAGGGCACATAGTATATATGGAAACATGCATCACTTCCAGTTGAGTCCCCTATCCTTGAATAGCCCTTTTCTCTAGGTCAGTTCTCAACTAACGTAGTATTGCTTTAAGCTATTAAGCTGAGCACCAGATGCAATTGTGATGTAGGGAAAGGTGCAGCTAAAAGGTCCACAATACTATGGCTTGCCAGACAAAAGGACTAATAAAGCCAACAAAGTATCAAAAAGTCAGTTATGCTAGTAATTACTTTGGGTTAATAAGAATAATAAATGCGTGCCATCCAGCTATCTATCTCAATGAAGTAAACTGACATTAACACGCTAAGCATAGAAAATTATTCTAATATGCAATAGAAAATAAGTACCATACCCAAATATGTAGACGTTTACACACTGTGGGTGTCAAAGATGAATCTCTAAATACACGGTCTTCATCTTTTCCCAATCTTATTAGTTTTTACCCACTTAAATTATCAAAACATGGGCTGTGGCAATGTTGGGCAGAGGAAAAAGTTAGATGCATGGGCACTTTCAAATTCTGTGAAACACCTACAAATGGCTGATGGTCTAAAGCACAGTAGTATTACAGAATTGAAAGGCCGAAAAAAGTTTAAGTGCAGGGGTGTGGAATTTATTAAAATATCTACTTGTCCAGGGGACAGGTTGGTGCTCAAATCTACTTGTCCTGTAAAATGATCTACTTGTCCCTTTGGTGCCATGTAGTGTGGCGCCAAATTATGGCAGCAATCTCATTATGTAAGAGCTCTGATAATAACCTCTCTGATATGCCAGGGCTACTACCATAGTAGGGCTTGAATACTTGAAGTTTCAATCCCTACTGTAGCAATTTCCTTATTTTGCACCTTTCTGCAGATCTGCATACTGGGGCTGGAGGAAGCAGTAAGCAATAGTTCAAGGGCTGGAATGCCTTTGAGTCTGCAAACCTACTAACCTGCATGTTTTAAAGATTTTCACCAGCTTCTCTCTAATATTTTCCCATAATAAGAAAGGTTGGACATTTACTCCTGACAATGGCAGAATTAGAACTTCTTCCAGGGTTGGGAAGAAAGTGGCTGGAGGGAAAATGAACTTGCAAATGCTCAATAGATTTTCACATGAGCAAATCTACACATGCGTATTTACCCATGCTAAAATACAGTTCACAAATATTTTATAGGGGTACGACATATACCATGGGTGCACTTTTGTGACTTTCTTTAAGAATCTGGGGCCACATGTAGGTAGGTTCAGATTTGCGACCCGCAAATTGCGAGTCAGAGCGAGTCGCAATTTGCGAGTCGCAAATCCGAATGTAGGATGGTGTCCCTGACACCATCTGTGATTCGCAAGGGCTTCGCAAATGCCCACCTCATGAATAATCATGAGGTGGGTCGCAATTTGCGACCCCCTTGCGAATGGCGGCCCTCACAGGGATGGTGGCCTGCTGGAGACAGCAGACCACCATGTCTGTGACTGCTTTTCAATAAAGCAGTTTTTTTTTTTTTTTGTAATGCAGCCCGTTTTCCTTAAAGGAAAACGAGATGCATAACAAAAACAAAAAATGAAACGTTTTCGTTTCATTTTTTCAGAGCAGGCAGTGGTCCGTAAGACCACTGCCTGCTCTGAAAAAATGTTTACAGTGACATTCACAATGGGGAAGGGGTCCCATGGGGACCCCTTCCCTTTTGCGAAAGTGTTAGCACCCATTTGAAATGGGTGCAAACTGCGATTGGTTTGCGCCCGCGTTCGCAGAACAATCCTACATTGCACTGCGAGTCGCAATTAGAAAGGGAACACCCCTTCCTAATTGCGAGTCGCAAACCCGTTTTGCGATTCGGTAACCAGGTTACTGAATCGCAAAACTGGGTTTGTGCATCGCAATGTGCTTTTTGCACGTCGCACACAGCGAAAGTCGACGTTTGCGTCATGCAAAAAGCTGCCTACATGTGGGTCTTGGCCCCTAATTAGGTCTGGTGTTAACAAAGACATTTTGTTTTTATTAAACTTCTATTTCTCTCTCTTTCGGCTGGCTTTGCTGTGAGTAATTGCATTCTGCCCTTCCACAAGGAGTAGTTTTGTTCAGTGTCAGGAACTACAGTGGCAATCAGTGACGTAACGAAACTGGAGAGTGCCCCTTTGCAAAGAACATGGAGGAGCCCCCTATCCAGACTCACTCAGGGCAGGTGCTGTGCTGAAGGGGCCCCCTGGAGGGCGGCTGCGGGGCCTTTGTTATGCCACAGGTGGCAACGTGTGCTTTTAGAGTTCAAAAACGTTTTGGTTTTTTTTTGCCAGTGTTTGTTAAAATGTTGAGGGCCTGGTAGCTCCCACAACAATAAAGTGTTACAAAAGCCATGTCAAAACAAGACACGCATTGATGAAACTAAAAGACTTATAAAAATATGTCAGATCAGTTGGCTTTGTCAGTGTTTGTTTATTTTCATGCTTCCCATAATCATGTTGAAAATGGTTACACTGATTTTCCATTAGAAATATTTTTGGGAAATACTAGCATACATCAAAACATTTTACTAAATGACACTTCATTTGCATCTAATCAGAGAGCATTCTGGGAGCATTATACTTAGCCTCATAGCCTAAACTTTTCAAACATGTGTATACACGTTTTTTTTTTTTTGCACTGGAACCAACGTCAGTAGTGAAGTGTGACCTTAAAACATTTATTTACAGCACTCACCCTAATAATGAAGGTTTTCAAATAATGAACCATAAATACAAGTTTGAACAGCATTGTCTTTTGGAAACACATTACCTCAACTGCAGAGAGTTCCACTCTCTGTAAACAGGCAGCCAGAGGGTTTGTGCTGCAGAGGGTTGGGCCTACTTGTCCCAAGGACAAAGTAAACATAAAAACTTGTTGCCCTTGACCCCAAACAAGATGTCCCGGGCGTCGGGCGATAGGAATTCCACATCCCTGAAGTGTACTTTTTGTTTTTTTGTTTTTTAGAAGTAAAATAGTCCCTCGTGCGTTGCAAAGCAGCATTCAATAGCAAATCATATCAACAGCTTGAGGTCAGAGAAAAGAGCCAAAGACCACTCTGTACATTTTAAAGAAGTGGTAACAAAACGTCTAGTAGACAACTAAAGCTATCTGAATACAGGCCAGACCAAAATATGGTCACAGCCAGCCCTCCCATTTCTTCTTGTGTTGAGAGGTACAAACAAGAATCAGTTTACTAAAAAGTAATGGCAAACACAAGAACCCAATGTGTGAGTTCTATCCAGGGATACACAAAATAAATAAAACACTACACATATTCTGCCATTTACAAATATGACAAAAAGATGTTTATGTGTTGCCCAGTCATCACCAACGTAAAATTGGTAAAGAAACATTGAACATTATAAACGGTGTGCAACTCAATCAGATACATTTTTAGGATTGGTAGTGTCGCGCAGGCTCTTATTATTCTAATGAGACTACTGGATTTTGAGCAGCTGGATCGCCCGTGGTGTGAGAGACTAAGTCTAAGCCACTGCGGGGGGACACCTGTCGCTCCAAACCGGGTTTTGGTCCAGCTAACTAGCAGTGCATCATCTCTACCCAAGGATAGTGATGACTGGGCAGCCGAGCGCATGACATACTTGGCTTCTCAGGGAAGTCGTGGTCACTCAGGTCTCATCCGTTTCTCTCATTTACAATTCAGTCTCATATATGAATGACAAACAGAAGCAGTATATGTTTCAATAATGAGTTTAATAAAACAACTGCATCTTAGATAGCAAAGCGTGAGCTGCAATAACCAGGACGACACAACATGACAGTATTAAAATTGTGACGAGAAGAGTGAAGCATAAAAACAACGCTAACATATTATCACTATAATCAATGGACTAGCTACTACCTAGGCTATGATAGGGCACAGCATGTTAAGCTCTAATTCTGTCCTTCAGGTTCCCCTGGGAAGACATCAACCCCCATACCTGAGCAAAGGCCTGTGGTCTGCGTAAGCATCTGTAGCGAAGCATTCAGCAATCAGCATACAATCGTAGTTCCCTGGCGGGAATCTCCCTCGAACGTGTAAGGGACAATGAAGTGTTTTTATAATAACACAGCTGATGTTCTGAGAAAATGTCCCTACGTAAGGATGTGTGTTTTCTACGAATGTTGGAGACTAAACTTCTACCAGGTTCACCGGCAATGTACCATGCTGTAGCCTTGGAAGAAGCACAGAGTGATCAAGAATGTCTTGTTTGAGAACAGAGTGCTGGCCCAGGCAAAAAACGTTAGATAAACGGAAAATAAAACAAGACCGTAAAAATGGTTATTGTAACAATAAGACAAAGCTGAATAAAATATATCTAGGTTGAAGTGCACAGCGGCCTAGTGCGTAAAAATAACATCCATGGAGCTATAACTAAAATGGCTACACAACAGTAGCTCCATGGTGTATGAAGGATGAACATCTTTCTCATTAACAGTGAGCAAAGACAAGTCATGTTAATTTTGTTACACAGCTCAGACCAACGTTCCCTATCAATTCCTTTAATTCAAGAGTAAACTCTCTCCCTCTCTCTCGCTAACCCACTTGCCTCAAACTCCCACCCAGTGAATATTACTAAGTTGAAAACTTAAAACAGAGCATAAGAGAAAAGTCCGCTCTTCTTCCCAGACCCAAACTCATTCCTTTTACCATCTGCAAACTCAAATTTTAACAGTTAATGTTGTCCTTGTTAATCCAAACCGAACTTGAGCCATTGCGTCCTATAGCTTATATTGAAACCTCACCCCATTTTACCTTGGTTTCTGTTTACCTAAAGCCATTTTAGGGTAATCTGCAATTGCAATAACAACAAAAAAGACAGCCTTGAAATAATGTTATTGTTTTGTTATTGCAGTTCCGAAATAGGATTAGTAATAGCCACTTTTCCATATTACAATGTAGTTATTGGAGATTTGTTCACTCAAAGTTCTCTGCTACACAATCCTATTCTACTTAAAGCATCTGCATCTCTTAATGTAATAATTAAAGTAGCAAATTTCCTTGGAAACTGAGATAAAAACAATCTCAATGTTATTAAAGACATGCCATTTCATTCTATGCTAGCTTGTCCATTAAGTACAAACTAAACAGTAGGTTAACCTGGGAAACACAAGAGGTGCAAAGACACAGCCCAACAAAAGCCAGTAACTAGCCAGATGTATGTTCACAGATCACACTTATTCAATTTCAATTATTAATTTTTTGGAAACCTGAAAACCATAGGTACCTACTTACACAAAAGGCTCTGAAGTGTATTAAGGAGCATAACATACGACTTCTGAAATTCCCCATCCTCTGAATAATTCAAACCAAACCAACTGGGGACTATTCTCAAATTGAGATTGCTCCCTCTTAATGACTTGAATGGTAAAGTACCCTGCAGACGCTCGGGGAGGCGCAAGATAAGCTCGCGCTTTCTCTTTCGAATATGTCAAGGCCAGCTGCAAGAGCAGTTTGCACACCCTATTTAAAAAATAATAAATAAAAAATAAAAAGTTAGCCCGTTCAACCAGGACACTGGCAGCAAGACTGTGAAGAGACAGTTTAAGATGCTTAATGTTTTACAAATTCAATAACTATTGCATTTCATTCAGTCTCAGCGATAGAATTTCATCATAAACCGCATCAACCAGTGTCACATTGCACTCACGCTCATCATTACCATCTAAACTTTGCTCAGAAACAGACAAGCAGTCTGCAAGAAATGTTTTCCCACCTTGAATGTTCTTCAAATGCATGTCAAATTCTTGCAATTTACACCGAAGGCAGACGAGCCTCGCAGAAGCCTTCTAAACCATTACCATACAACAAGTATAGAAGAAGCTTATGGTCCATAAACACAGCAAATTACTTTCCCCATATTTAAGTTTTAGATTTTTGTACTGTCTATACACAAGCTAGAGTTTCACACTATAGAACTATACTTGGCCTTTGCATCCTTAAGTTTTCTTGAAGCAAAAGCCACAGTTATTTCTTCACCTCCTCACCAACCTTCTCTTACTCGAAACAGTCAAAATCTTCTTAAGGACCACAACATGGCCATCACTTTCCTTAGTGAAGGCTTGAACATTTTCTAGGTCTCCAAATATGGTCATCATTTTTTGCAATACATTAGCAGCTGCGACCAAGCCAAAAGGTACCCTTGGGTATTTTAATGGCCCATGTCAGGTTATAACCATTGTGAGATCATTGGACTATTTACTCAAAGTGATCTGGTGATAAGCAGAGTGAATGTCAATAGTTGAAAAATATTTTCCTTCCCCAATATTGGCCACCATTTCCTGAATATGAGGGAGGGAATGACAGTCAACCCAAATATTCTGATTCAAGGATTGCAACTCCACACACAAAAAAGAAAGTCACTAGACCATTCTCTAGTCCAGACCACAGGTGAAGTCTACTTAGAAGAATCAGTGGGCTGTATAATCCCTTCTGAGCAAAGGCTGCTGATTAACATTTTAAGATCTTTACGGACACTGTACAGAATTGCCCTGCCTTTATGAAAAACAGGACAAACATTTTATAGCGTTCAAATCCCTTCACTGTAACCATTTCATTCTTAAATATGCTTGGGAATTTCTCAACAGTCAATTCAAGTATATCTTCATTGGCATCCAAGGCTAATATACACAGTTCTCAAGGAACAATGGGCTTGTCATGCCCTGATCTTAATAAAATTCCCAATCTAGCTAAGTCCTCCCACCCCACAATGTCATGGCCTCTGATGGGTATATGCAATTCTGCCCAAACATCAAAACAAAATCTAAAGAAATTAATATTGTGTTTAGGGTTAGTGTCTGGTTTCTTCAAGAGGAAGTCTCTAGACCCATGTTTAAAGAATGTTATGTCTGCCAAAATTGTTATTGGTACACATTAGTCCGCCCTGATCAGTACAGATGTACTGTCAACACTGATTGCGTAAGAGACTCTTGCTTTTGGTATCAAGAAATGCATCAGCCTTTGTGTCAACAGTCAATAGTATGCTAATTTGTTTGTACATTCCTAAACATCCACATTAATGATTATCACAGTGTTTCCAGTTGCTCAGCACACAGTCTGGAAATGCCCCAGTTTTTTTTTTTTTTTTAAACAACCATTGCACTTTTTGTTTAATGCAGGATAAGGAGGATTATTACGCCGATGTCTTATAAAGCCTCTTTTTGATCAACTAAGTCTAGTATTGCAAGCACATTCTAGAGTTCCTCCGGAAACACAGGTGATAGGAGACAACTCCTTCTGCCTAGAGAGGGCCTGTGAAGAAATAATAGATCTCACTATGCTTTTGGCAACATCAATGACATCTGATAAAGTGGGATTCCAGAAACTTAATAATGTCCCTTGTGACTTTAGTAACACACTTGTTTACTCCAAAATTCACGCAAGTAGTCTTTCTTTGACCTCCACATAAACATCCCACTCTGCTCTAATCATTAGGTGCTGGAACAACTGGTAAATCGTCAAATATTCTCTGGTCTGCTATTCTGAGATGAATAAACAAAAGAGCCAACTTTTGACTAGAATCATGTCTTGTGGCACAAATGACTGCAAACTGGTTCTCAAACATACATAACCATTGTTTCCACCTGATTTCTGGTTTTGTGCGTGGCTGCACTACATTTTGACCACAAGCTGTATATATATATATGATGAGAAACAACTAGGTAAACCAATTTGACAATAAATACCCCACCTTCAGGTATCTTCAGCGAAAGATGAGAAATCCGGGATATCGCAAAATGGTGAACAATCACCACTGTCAAGCCCTGTTTATAACAACGTTAAAACAGCAAACCTTAATGAAAAATGGCTTGCGTCTTGCATATTATGTATGCTGTATACCTAATAACTGCGGGACACCCAAATCAAAATGGCTGCCAGCGTCGTACATCAGACGCACAAGGAACACATCCCAGGGTGATGCCATCATACAGTAATGTAGGAAATACAGCCAAAGCACCGTGAGGGAGAACCCATTGAGTGTCTTGCGCCACCGAAGTTTAATTCAAAAGCCACACATCAGGTAACAACAGACTTACTTTCCACAGAATCACCTGTGAGCTTGCAAAAAAGTGCCATATATTTCCCTCCAATCCTGGTCTGCAGAAAATGGATGAAGCAAGTTGCAGATACAGGCTTTATTTCCTTCTGTCGGTGGCTTACTTAGCAGTGTTTTTCATATCCTTACCAGGATTTAAAGAACCCCACTACTAGTACCATTATATGTGGTAGAGTGATAGAGGGGGAAGAAAAATAGAGACAATCATGTGTTGCAACTAAAGTTTATTTGTTAAAAAGCAACCCATGACAACAGAGATAAGGAGAGCAACAACTCTTCTCTGCTCCAGATCTGCTGTACTCCCTCCGCTTACCCCTCAGTGCTCACTTTAGCATATGCTTTGGTATCCAAATGCCATGACATGAGCACCGTATAGATTACCTTTAACGCTAATTATTATTTGCTGTTGACTAAGGGTTAAAAAAAAAAATGGAATACTATTTTAATCACATGTGCCTTTAGTAAAATTATTTTTGTCTGTTCAAAAATCAGAATGTTTGCTGTTTAGTATCCAGTTTTGGCAGATGCAGTAAAGGGAACATCAGAACAATTAATAATCTAAAAGGAACAATAGTAGTAGTAGTACAAACTTTATTCGACTTTCAACAAGTCATAAAAGTATCAAATATTATACATTTCAGAATATAATAAATAAAATTAAATAAGTTAAATAGTAAAAGAATAGAAAACAAACAGGGCATCTGATGTATCGTTAAAATTCCCAATCACAAATAAAATTACATCACCACCCCCATAGACTTTCTTATCTTTAATACAGAGCATAAAAAATTAGCCAGAGTTCCGCGCATCTCGGTGGAGGATGGAACCTTAAGGCAGGCATACGCTGTATGACACTGGGGCAAATTGATTAACCTTAGAAGAGGCACTACTAGGTGCTTTCTCTACTTGGCGTAAAATTTGCAGAATAAGACCACATGGATTGTACACGTAGTTTGAGGTGCCTTTGCATCACAGGGGCATGCCTTTAGCATGGTAGACCAATCGTTCATAGTTGGAAAGGATACTAATCGATGAAATATGTCCAGCCTTAATCTGGTAAGAACGAAACGATGACGGAGGTTTACCACATTCGCCAAATAAGGCTGCATGCTCTCCGCCGACAGAATTATTTGGTTATGAATGACGGTGGGCTTTTTTGATTCAGCCTCCCATCGTAAATCTTCTAGATACTTTAATGCCAGAACGCTCAGGTCCTTCCTAGAGATTTTTCCCAGCGAGGCTGAGTTTGTGTAATAGTCTTTGTCACCCATGTTTTCAAAAAAGGTCATAATATATTTTAACCATGGCACCCTCGCTGAGTATGTTGACTCCATGCAGTCAGTCAGAATGGCCTTATTTAATCCAGTGTATTCCGAGGTCCAAACTTTATGCCATAATAGTAATGGCTGAATCTTTATCTGATCTGCAATGAAGGGGGACCCCCAGTTCAGAGTTCAGCAGATGTCTTAAAAAGTCATTTTCCACCGACTGTACAGGGTTACAGTTGATATATCCCCAAATTCCCGACCCATACATAACAGCCGGAGTGCACTTGGCTTTGTAAATCTTTCATATTCGGCGGGGTGATCCCCCCCAAGCCTTTTGGAAAAAAGCCTTAATGCCGCTGTTGTTTTAATAAGCTGTACTCTTCATCTTCCTGCAGTTGGTCCAAGAACCCTGTTTATCAAACATTATGCCCAGATAGGAAAAGGTTTGCGCAGTTTCAACCCTCCCTTCCGCAATGCTAGTATTGTAAATCTTGCCGCGCTTCCCGCCGCAGTTCATAGTAAAGGTTTTGGAGCGATTGACAGTAAGACCCAACTGTGACATGTATGTAATGCAAGTGGTTAAAAGTTTTTGAAGAGCTATTGGGGTCCTGGCCATTAAAACTGCATCGTCTGCATAGAGTAGTACCGTGACAGCACGATTATCTATTTGGGGTAGATCTTTGCAATTAGTGGCCAGTTCTTTTTCTAAGTTATTTATATACATTGAGAACAAAAATGGGGCAAGAACACAACCTTGGCGCACACCTCTGTATAGACCAAAAGGGCGAGTACATTCCGCCTTTAGCCTATACCTCACTCTTGCTCTGCACCCTGTGTACATTTCACGTATGAATTGAATTATGGCCGATTCTACCCCCATACTGTTTAAGATATCCCATAACGTGTCATGTAGTACGCAGTCAAATGCCGATGATAAGTCAATGAAGGCCAGATACAGATTGCCTGCTCTGATCTTTGTATACTTTCCAATAATAAGACTTAAATTCAGGCTTTGCTCCACTGTTCCGATTCCTTTCTGAAATCCATACTGGACAGAAGATAAAACGTTCTTTTCTTCCACCCATAATTGCAGCCTGTTCAGGATAATTCTCCCCCCTAGTTTAGCTGTTGTATCCAGCAAGGAGATTGGTCTGTAACAAGCTGGGTTAAGGCGATCACCTTTTTTATAAATTGGAATAATATTGGAGTCTCGCCAGGATGGTAAAGGTCCGCGTATGCAGATGGCCCTCAATGTCTGCATCAGTACAGGCCCCCATAACTCGATATTAGCCTTGAATAGATCGATCGGAACGCCGTCGGGGCCCGGCGCTTTCCCTGGTTTACTTAGGATTATAGCTTCCGCTATCTCCTGAAGACTAAATTGAGGGGTTTTAAACAAGCTCGGACATCCCTAGAGGCCTTGATCGTGTGTGGGATCTGTGAGCTTTATATCGCTAGTCAGTGAATATGTTTTAGAGAAGTGTGCAATCCAGTCCTCTTCAGAAATCGCAATTTCCATCCTGGGGGTGTCTCTATCCCCTAACACAGGAGAGTTTATTGTTTGCCAGAAGAGGATATTATCTTTCATACAGCTTGCTGTATGTGGAGTTTCCCACAAGGTTCTTTTCATGATCAGTTTCCTTTCCTTCGTTGCTATCTTGTATTCCTGTCTACATTTGCGTATATCAGTTAAAGATCTTTTTGGGGCACTTAAAGCCTTTTTCAATCTCTTATGTGCTTGTGTACAGTTATAGTCAAACCATCCACTCGCCCTTTTTTTCCCCTATCTTACCGCTTCTAATGGTAAGGGCTTCTTTTATGGCTTGCGTGATCAATGTAAAAGCACTTAAGCATCGCCCTGGATCTAGGTTCTCACTTAGACAGTCTACAAAAGCATGATTGCAGTCACATATTAACCGTTTCAACAAAGAGTTGGGATCTGTCTGTGACCATTTCAGAGTGTATCCATTGTGCTGCACTAATTCAATATCGTCTACCAATGTAGTCCTATCCTCCCTGGCTGCTATAAGAGGAGTTAGTGAGAGGTTCAGGCTCTGGGGATAGTAGTCGCTAATTGCGATGTCGTGCAAGGTATAATTCATAAGGTAGTGTGCAAAGTGAGTGGACATTAGAACATAATCAATCACGGTATTCGCGCCCCTTCCATTGTAAGTTGGTTTGAACTGTGTTTCATCCAAATGTGATACATTTACAAAGGACAGATTAGGAGTTTGGGACAGTAAATTCATTTCATCTCCTTGAGTATTAGGAGAGAAATGAAGCCTTAGGCCAACACCTTCAGGATCCCAGCCACATACCTTGTCAGAGGTTTCTTTACAAGGATGGACATTAAAATCACCACCCCAGATCAACAAGGTCTCACGGTTGTTTTTTGCACATATTTTTTTTAGGTTGTTTCCCATTTCCTTTAAAATATTAGAAAATTCTCCTAGAGCGACATTGTTGTAAAAATTGATAATGACTAAGTGAGTCTTATGATCCAGGTTACTCTCTATCATTTGATAGTACGGACTCGTGAATTGCATCTCTAGGTTCTGTAAGCTTAATTTATTGAAATATATGTGCACAATCCCCCTTTTGGTCTACCATACCTGGACTGCTCGGCAGGTGTGTGAAATGTTTTATAGCCGTTAATGTGGGCAGGGCTTAAAAGCCACGTCTCTTGTAGACAAATACATGAATAATCTTCTATAAAGTTTGCCCAGGTCTCATTACCTATCTTATTGGTTAAACCTGCAATGTTCCAGAACAGTAAGGCTATTTCCGCTTTCTGGTTAGGATTACGGTACTGGTCCTTTGGGCAGTGGAGGTGTGTGTCACCCCCAATTGGGTGAGTTGTGTTTCTAAGGGCGTTACTCTGGTTTAAGTAAGATTGTATCTTATTTCTTATAGGAACCATTGTGTGCGATGTATCTTCCTTGTTTAAGTCCGGCCCTGGTGCGTATACTATCTGGACTACTTCAGAGGAAACTAACTGATTCTTGTCAAGTCAATCTAGGTCTTCTAAAGTTGTAAGGGGATGGAATCTGTTGCACCGTGTGAGAGGGTCTGGTCTGGTTAAAGGTGCTTTTGCTAGTTGTGAGTTATTAGGATTGTACCCCAACGGTCTTTGATAAAAAAAACCTAGGGGTAGTAGCGAAATTCCTTGGGAGGTAACTTGTCTAGCTCCTAATTCATGAACGATTCTATCCACTAAGTTTGGTGAACCAAAAGAGAGGACCACACAATCTCCTTCCAGAGCTTTCTTACTGCTTCCTATCCACTTAATTCTTCTGACCATTTTTATGTCATCAAAAAGGACCCCGACCATTCCAGGGCCCAGTCGAGCTCCGATCCAATTGAGGGCCTTATTTCGCATGGCCGGCCATGTTTCTCGCTGTTGATCGTCTATCGGTGGGACATTGGCCAAGACCACTACGTATGGTGTAGCCTCCGGGGGAGATATAGTAGGTCACTTGGCAGGTATGCGGGATTCGGGGCTCTAGTCCTACTAGGTGTGTTCCTCCCTAGATTTAAGTGGGGGTAGGTAGTCGCTGTCCTACGTGGGCTATTGCCTGCTGTCTTAAATAGTCTAGGGTTTGAGTCTGTTCGATCTGAAGGAAAATTGTGTGCTATAGTCAGGGAGGATGAAGTCCGGTGATTTTGGTTCGAATTAGGTGCTAATGGTTGTGGTTGTGACTTACTCTGGGGATTTACATTCAAGTGTATACCATTTGTCCTATTGTGCATGGCGGTTTGAATATTGTTCTCGTAGTCTGAGGTCAGCGATGTTATTTTAGAATCCTTAATTACATGATGCGTGTCTTCCTGTTGTAAAGACTTTATTATTCCTAGACCTGCCTCAAGGCTACTCTCCACCCCCTTTAGACGCTCCAACGTGGAGTCAATAGTGGCTCCAATAGATGATTTCAGGGTGTTTACTAGCTCGTGAAGGTTTATAAGGAGTGATTGAGTCGTGTCTCCTGCTAAGCTTGGGGGTTTCTTCCGGGTTAGTTTCTTAGATCTAATAACCACCCCAACAAAAAAACATTCTATCACTGGCGTTTTTTTTTTTTTTTAATCTTATCTACCAAACCCACCTCCGGTTTCCTTGGTCATTTAGCAACAGGGGAGATTTCGTCCAAGGAATAAATTAAATTTGAGGTGTCTTTAATACATCCATTTGAATGCTTTACTTCTGTGTACTCATCCCCATGTTCACTAGATGGGGCATTATTATGCAATTCTACAATTCCTGGTAATTCATGGGATTGGTCTTCAGACAATGACAATTTCCCTTCAACAGTGGCAATTTGCTTATCTATCATTCCCATCGCCCCAGAGATGTATTTTAGTATAGATGTGCTGCCTTTTACATTTGTTGGGTTATTTAGTTTTGAATGCTTCCTTTTACCCATGTTTTACGTAATGTCAGGTTACCTGTAAAGATGGTAAGACGAAGGGGATGTCAGATAAATTGATTGGCCAAAAAACCGCTATACTGCACTACCCTAGTTCAACAGTTGAACGCAGAGGGCTCTAATATACACGGTTCCCAGCTTGCTCAAGGGGTCTATTATCATATGTGGAGAAACAGCCTCCCTTAGTGGAGTATCTTGGGATAACCCTGGGCCTTCCCCGCCCTATCTGGCTGGGCAGGGCCGAAGAAAACGTTCACTCTCCAGAATAAGTGAGGCTACTTTCAATCCTTTACCCTTTGGCCTTTGGTCACAGGGTTTAAATGCACTTATCCCTGGGACGCCAAACCGAAGATTAAAGGGAGGGGCCCAGCCCAGCCTCTTCCTGGCAATGATGGGCGAAGGATGGGCGCGCGAAGGACGCAGCGGGAGCGCTTCCTCGTTGAAATAGGGCCTCGCGCACAATCAGAGCGTTCCCGCTCTCAGGATTTTAAGTTTAAAGGGCTCCTGCCCCCTCGCAGTCACACAGCGCGTCCCGAAAAAGGAACAATAACAGAATCAATGGTGTGACCACCTAAAGGTCCATTTGTAATGTTCAGCATTTTACATATAGTGCACATTTTTCCCATGCTTCTCTTCCATGTCACAAAAGATCCATATCAACTAGAAAGTTCCCCAGTGCTACATACGGTCTCCCATCATCTTCAATCTATACTCAGAGCTGCTTGGTGCTCCACTCGGATACAACAGTTTCAAGATTTACAAACAGTCTTCTGCTTCAGACATCCAACGCCACAACACTTCTTGCATATCTGCCCAGATTTCTTAGAAACCTATATTTTCTGCCGCCCCCTATGCCCCAGACATCTCTTCTGCCTGGCTTCTAGTGCACTTCTGCTGGTGCAGGCATTGTGTCCAGCCCCACTGCATCCAGCCAGCAAAGCACTCTCCATGCCACACGCCTGGTCCCACGCATCTCAAAGGGCACCAGTGTGTCCTGTGAAGATCAGAGTCAGTTCATAGAAATTCTAGAAGAACCGCCAAGCATCCACCAGAAGGTTCATTCCCAAACTGTTCCTTGTGAGGCATAAGGAGGCCAGAGAAACTAGCCTGGAGTGACCCATCCTAGTCCTGAGAAGTTAACTGAAGTCAAAGTCCATCTTTGCAGTCCATCAGGTGGCTTCTCTTTCAACCTGGGCATCCTTTTGCCTTTGTCATGCCATGCCCAGTCTTCTCAACGGTCTCTCTCATGTGTAGAGGTTTTTAAGAGGGGGGAGTGGAAAGTTTTAGGAGCAAAGCATCCAATCCTAGGATGCAACATCATCTCTACATCCCATCTCAACTTCCCTGCAACAACTTCAAGTTGCCTCTGGTAAGAGCTCATCAAAAAACCTTAGCTTTGTCCCTAATTGACGCAGCTGCCCGAACCCTTCCCACCAAAACCTCAAGGGCAAGCCCCTTCTGTGTTGCCTCCAATGATCTGGGCTACCCCCACTTGAGCTACAGTGACCACCTAATTAACAGATGCAGATTTCATCCCCACACCTGCCAATTCACATGGTGCCACTGCATCACATGATTTCGGCTCCCTTCACACGGTCACATGGTTAGCAGCCAAAATCACACTTTGGCAGGAAAGACAAACTGTAAACCACTACACAGTGGTTTTCCAGCTCATGTTTGTAGCTCTAGGAGCCAGTATCCATTAGGGGGTGTGAAGACACCCAAGGCCATCGGTGACAGCCTTTGCAACCCTTTTTACTTTCTGGGAGTGGGTGGTAGTCTTGGTGGGTGCATCTGAGGTAGCTCTCGGGATAAGGCCACGACCCCTCTGAGGCCTGGCCCCCTCATCACACAGTGAAATACATTTATAAGTTGGCAGGTATGAGTCACCACATTTTTCTTTCCGAGGAACTGGGTCAAACCCTTAATTGTTCTATTGTATGGGGAAGCCTTTGATCCCTCTGCTGGCGAACAGAGTAATTAACTTGGCCCATTAGGAGCACAAGGGCTTGGAAACAAATTATGAGTAGAGCAAGAAAAATATGACAAACCTTTAAGTACCATAAGAGGGCACGTAGATTACTGGGGACTGCAAATTCAATCTTGGCTTGTATGTTTCTCTCCTGGACACAGGAGAGGGAGAAAAACACTAAATCCAAAGCAGAAAAATGAAACTGACAAGAACTCGTACTAATTACATAGCACTGAATAAAAGGAGTAGGAAAGTATAGAATACAATGTGGCTTGCAACATACAGCAAAGGCTGTCTGTAGCAAAACTGCAAAAAATACTTGATAGTCATATACATTATGAAAACTTAAACTGCCTCACACCTTTTTCGTATTTAAGAAGAGGTAATATTTTACTTGTAAAGGTACTCCAACTTAGTGTCTATTAAGGACCGCTGACTCAGTACTGAACAAAAGGCACCTTTTCAAGTTAGCTATTCATTAGCGATAGTTAACAACCAAGTAAGTTCAGGGAACATTTTACAATATGTAATGCGTCTGAGCTTGCCTGTGATTATCATGACTCAGTCTACTGCCCTGCAACTTTTAGGCTGGGGTTACGAAGGTGGGGGCAGACTACATGGTAATGTCGTACTCCCAGTCCAGTTAACATTGTAATGTAATGCTGGTGCTCAAATACTGTACTCCAGGTTCTCCAATACTGAGAAACACTTACAGTAAACACAAACTGATCTTTTAAAGGTGAGATACCATTAGTTTTATCTTATGCCTTCCTTATCTTTTGCTAAGCAAGAAGAGGACATCAAGAAAGAATAAAGACATCATAAGATAACTAAACAATTATGTTGGAACCATTGTATAAGTTTCTCAGCTTCTTAGTATTAAAGCAGTGGTTGACTAAGTTTTGCTCCAAGGGTCTAATAAGTGACAGGAAGAGCTATTTTTTTCATTTTCTGTGGGTCATTTAATGTTGCATAAGCAACAACCTAGTTTTGCTCGCCTCATTCTGAGACCTAAAAAAGATCATATGCTTTGGAACGAAAAATATACAACCGTGTGTTCCTCTGATTGCTCCATAATGTGACCAAATACAATGGAAATTCTGTCCCACTGCCTTACATTACTTGTTCGTTACTTACATCTAAACGACATATTTATTGCAGGCCAAAACACAAACAGACCACCAGCTTGGCAAGTAGTCCTAGATAGAGTACACGCTCAAGAATTCCCACTGGTTGTTGCTCTCCTAGACGCGAAAAAGGGGCTTCTACAGGGCCATGTAAGTCCTTCTATGGCTTGAGTTACAGAATGTGCATAACTATTGTAATGTCTAGTAAGTTTATAATTACCATATGTTAGGAACCTTATGTTGGAATGTCCCTTCCACACCACACTGTCCCCACTCCAAGAGGCCCCATTTCTCCACTTTCACTTACAGCCACTGAAATATGTTGCCCCCACTCCAGCTACATTTAACCATTGAACAGAACAACTGGTTGAACTTTCTGGCTACTGCTCAAATGCAAGTGCCAGCAAATGTTTGAAACATTTTCTGGTTTCCAGTGAACTGAAATGTATTGGGATAATCTGGTTTGAGGTATTTTCTCTAGGTCCTGTCATTGTTAGTGGTTACCACAATAGGTACTACTGTTTACAACTGCACCCACATAGCAACCAGAGACGTAGAAGATTTGGAACTCAGAAACAGCACCAAAGTAAAAAGACACTCTCAGTGGACAGATAGAGGTAAATCTTTTAAAAAGAAAAAGCCTTAATTTGCCCATTTGAAATGCAGGAAGTTAAAACAAGGGACTAACAAAATAAAGCAGTCGGTCCCGAAATCGTCTCGGGCAGAGATTGAACCTTAAACACACTTATAATGAGCAACAGACAGTTTAAGGGAAAAGCAGTTACTGCTCTAGTTGGTATTCACAGTGAAAGTTCAAATGCTAAATACTTTTAATAGTTTATTATTTAAATTAGTTCAATTATCATTTCCATAATTATGTTTTCCAAACAAATCACGAAGGAGACAGCATTAGCGTTATATATATTGGCTATTTGACAAATTGCAGAGAATGTGATGGAAACCGGTTGAAAACTAACAAAGTTATCTCTCTTCAACGTCTGTTCAGCAAAGCCCACCTAACTCAAATAAAAGTGAGATTTTACGTGTAATATTTCCTATACCTAGCAGCAGCAATGAAAGAAAGAAAACAAATTCGGTAGGCAAGAAACTCTCTACACTTATGACGAACCCTTTAGGACGTTACCTATTAATACAGTTTTAGAATTTGTGTTTCAATCTCTCTCTCCTCTCCGGGGCTTAGGCTAGAAGGGACTGGGCACTACTGCTGCCAATACTGTGCATGTCCTGTAACACTAAAGCTTTCTTACCTGAAGAGAAGTTTTCTTCTTCGGAGTGGAGGGCGTTGTTTGAGGGGCCGGGGAGAGACTTGGCATTGCTACTGTCTGTTCGCTTTCTGCAATGATTACATACTGCCTCTGCCCAAGTCGTGCCCCTGAGCTAGAAGAAACATTTAACTGAGGCGGTCTGTGGTGTACACTATCACGTGAGGGAATAAAACTGTTGTTACCTGCTCTGTGTATGTGTATGTGTAGGCTTTATTTACAAGATCAATATGAGCACAGAGACATCGAGATGCCCCCAATATTTTAAATCACAAAAAGCCGTTAAACAGTAGCGTATTAAATAAAACTATGACTTACTTTAACTTCAAGTGACAACACAGGTCTGACCTTAGCACAAACTTACGAAACTACTGTGTTCTAGCTAAAATCAGATCTTGCTGTGGAACATAAATCAGGCAAACGCTAATTAACGCCACTTGCTCTGGGAAATTGCAGCTTGGTTACACTCACCGTTTATGGACAATCACAAGTAAGCACCGCAAAGGAAAATTGAAATACATCTTGAAACTTAACGCCAGGCATTGCTGTAAGAGCTAACAGGATTCTTTCTCAAAAGTGGAACTCCCTATCATAAATTGCAGCTGTGTTCTTGAAAATTAACCAACGCCCTTGAGAGATGAGTCAACACAAGAGAAATTGAAAAATGCACAACTGTCACCGCAGCAATATTCTATAGAAGCAAACTTCTGACTTCCAAAAGACACCAAATTTCGAAGCAAAATGTGCAAGTACTAATACCTGATGCACCTGAGAACAGAATAAGCAATGCATCCGATTTCCTGGGTCAGGGTCGCCCCTAAATACTAAATTTAGGGAAATTTTTAGGTCTGGGGCAGTAGCCAATGGCTACTGTCCTTGAGGGTGGCTACACCCTCTTAGAAGCAGTAGTCTTCGATGGCCTGCAAAATGAAAAACTAAAGAATTAGACAATCTATTCTAAGGGGATTGTGAGTCTGGCTTAAAAAGTTCTAATTCTGCAGTTCTTAATAACAAAACGTGTTTAGAGGCCTTCTTTATTAAGATTTGGCATCCATAATTGTACTATGTATGCATTAACATACTCTTAATCAACCAGATGCACAGAATATAAATTGTTTTGTCAGATATATGGATACCTGCCAGAGGAAATGTATGTCAGCTGTGATCTTTATTATAAAAGATACTCATCTCAAACAAACAGAATTTCAGTACTAGCTGCTTTTTTTAGCTGGTCTGCAAAAACAGGCCAGGAACTGTTCGAATTTTGGAGTGCACACTTACAAAATGCATTTTAGAGAGATATGCTAATGTAGCACTAACTCTGGATTGAAATAATTAGGTTAAAAGAGCTTTCTATTTATCGTATTTAAGTATTTATTGTTATATATAGAGGTTGTGTATTATGGTCTTACATAACTAATAAATATCGATTCAAAACACGATTGAGAAAAAAGTTTCTACCATCACTAAACAATATTTGTGCACATCATGAGGAATTTTCTCCAGGAGCTAATTTTAATCTTCAAAACCATGTCCTTGTGAATCGGACATCAGTAAGTTATGCACTCAGTGCAGTGAATGTAACCCGCAGGTCAGGCGATGAAACCCTACATGAGCAGTTTAGAGTATATTGAACGACTATTCTCTACACAGTACAGTTATGCAGAATATTTGCAACAGAAAATATTGTAGCTAGATTGTAAACCAAAAATATCACAATTGTATTTAAAAGGAATCACATCCTAATTTTGCAGGAAAATTCAGGTTTAAATGTCTGTCAAACTATTTATTCTAAATGAAACAAATTACCTGGATTGGAATGTGGGATAGGGTGATCATAAAGACCTACAGCTTTCTATACCAAACACCACTGGCACGTTTCGGAGTGCAGCACCTTCTGCACATGTGCCCGTTCAAGTAACAGGACATGTCACAGAGGTCATGCAGCTGTTGCACTTCAAAGGGAAACAAGGCCTCATTAACGGCTGGAAAATGCTGTTGGTTTGAACACGGAGTCATGTTATGGCGGAAATAATTAAAAATAAAGACCCAGTGGAGAAGACAAAGGGAAGTAAAAACGAATAGGTGAGGAAACGTAGAAAAATAGCAGTCTAGACAATGGCAGAAAAGTGTTGTGGGAGAAAGAAAGGGTGAAAAAATTTCACAAATGCTGTTTACGCGTACTCTAAACAAAAGTCCTGTTTATCACAGTAAAACCTGTCCTGCTGGGCCAATGCAGGGGAAAGAAATGTAACAGAAAAGGATAGTCTTCTTAAGCAGAACACACCCACCCTTGAGAAATCAACTCACCCACTTGCTACGGCGAGCCCTTAAAAAAAAAAAAAAAAGAATCGTGACAAGCTAGTTTTCCAGGCGCACTTACTCATTCTGGCGAGTTAGCTGGGACTAGCAAAGGACAGGTGTTCTGTTCATTCAGAAAGAGAATGAGCACTAAAATGCCTTTACATTTAGTTTTTATCTGGTCACATTTGCTGTGTTCAAAGACAGTGGAAAATGTTCTGTCTTCTTAGAAAATTGCTCCATATGTTAGCATGGTGACTGAGGTTTAATTTTTAGGTCTCGGCTAGGCAGAGAATGCGTTCTCTCAAAGAGACATGTTTTCATTTTGTGGGCTTCTGCCAACCTAAAGGCTTACCATTTGTTCACTCCGTTGTTGCTCTATCCTTTGTGCCCATTTGTCCCTCCATGGCTTGCACGGTCATGCATCATCTTGTGTTTAGCCCTCCCCATAGGATGGCCCAAGTTATTGTGTCCTCCCCCCCCCCCGCCCCCATCTTGGGAGCTACATTTTTCTTTGTGTTTGGCACTCCACAGGAATGCACCTGTTTTTAAAAGCTCCCACCCACCCGTCCCAACCTTGTAGCCTCTTTTTCTTCACCGATTGACTTTATTATTCAATTCCTCATGTTTCTGTTCCATTAAGTAACTTGTTTATGGCGTTTCACTATTTAAATAAAATAAAATAAATACCGACATTACACTTCAGGAGCTTGGTTTTGTCAGAGAGCTCCTTCCCTGCAGCTTCCACTCTGCCTGTTGCGCCCTCTGTGCCCGTCCCCCTCCCCTTCCCATTTCCTCTCCTAGCAGCTTATTTGATCCTATGATAGTGCACCTGCTCCTCCATGTCTGGGTGTCTGAAGTCCGTCGTCTTGCTGTTGTTCGGATAGTATGATCTGCGCCCACAGCCCCGGCGGGTATTACTGCAGACGGAATCTTTTCTAGGACAAAGGAGCGGAGCAGTGTGCTGTAATTTGGTTAATGGTGCCCCCTCAGCATAACATCACAACGCTGCATTGAATTAACTGTTTTCTATCAACCGAATTTCAGAGGAAAACAGTAAGATATTTAATTTAACCGAAACTAGCAGCCTGAGTACGTTTCTATTCTCCTTTAAAATGTGTTTACTTGCTCAGCTTAATTACCATTTTGTCAGGGATCTTCGGTGACATTTTCCATAGCTCCATAATTGGCTTTCATCTTGTTCCCAGAGGGGTCGTATTCATACTGCCAAAAGTGATGCTTGAAGCGCTCTTAAGAGTGTCAAAATGCTGCTCCTCGTAAAGTTGTGTGCATCTTTGTTTGAACATTTAGCAAAAGCGTACTTTATGAATTCTATTTCAGGACCGGAGGCTCCGATTATGCGATCCTTCTCTTTACTGTCCAAATAAAGCAGCCAATTAATTAACAGTTAACAAAAAACTACACATCCCATGATGCATCAGTAAAATATCAAATGCCCCAATCACCAACCATGACCTCTGTCCATAAATACTATTACCCCAAAAGTCACTTCCTCTTTCTTTGGTGCTCCGCAGCAGATCAGTACTACTTTGTTTTTCCTTTGCAATTTGTTAATTGTTTTTGAATTCTATGTATGTTTCTTATGGTATTGTGACAGCGATGCGATTTCGCTTGCTCGTTTGCTATTTTTAGCGCTTGGCGCGCTAATGAGGTTTAGGCTTCTTGCAGATTTTGCGTGCCCTTTTTGTGGAGCAGGAGCATGCTACGCATGTTATCTTTCTTTTGCATTTGTTTTATCCCTTGTGAATTTGCATGCTGACTCCGAACTCTTCAGTTTCATTTCTCTGGATCGGCTTGTGACTGCTGCTCGCACTACACAGGAGGCCCGTTTATTGTACACTTTGACGCCCAGATTGTGATCAAAACGACTGGGTTGTAAAATTTGAAAGGCTTTGCCTAGAGTGCTATACAGGCTGCTCCATTAATTCTTTATTGGGCCTTTTTTTTGTCTGCCTGTAAGTGGATTTTTGCACTCCCCCTTTACTTATTAATATTTAATATTAATATTATACGTTTTGTTGATCCACATCATTATGGCTCAATGGATTGAACATGAGTCAGGGTACTACCCTGAAGACATTGGTAACCTGCTTGAGGTTAACCTTGTGGAAGCCCTTGATACTAGGGTTCAACAGTGTTAATAATGCTCTAGTGAGAGCTTTAGGGCCCTTTTCAGGGCAACTTTTTGATTACGCCCCCCTCCCAGGGTTGGCTTCAAGGGCAGCAACCGCAATCTGAAGGGGCTAAATCAAAGTCCAAGTCTAAATCAAAACATTTTGAGGGAACTGATACACCTTCTGGAGACTTTCATGCTGACATATTTGAAAAACTGCGTAAAAAATGATCTACCGAACATAACTATAGCTCAAAAAAGGATTATACCTTCTCTCCATCTGTAAGGAAATGCCTCCTTGGCATGGTTACCCCCTGAGTTTTTGCCTTTGTTACGATTTAAAAGTGTGCTGAGGCCTGCTAACCAGGCCCCAGCACCAGTGTTCTTTCCCTAACCTGTACCTTTGTTTCCACAATTGGCACATCCTGGCATCCAGGTACGTCCCTTGTAACTGGTACCTCTGGTACCAAGGGCCCTGATGCCAGGGAAGGTCTCTAAGGGCTGCAGCATGTCTTATGCCACCCCGGGGACCCCTCACTCAGCACAGACACACTGCTTGCCAGCTTGTGTGTGCTAGTGGGGATAAAATGACTAAGTCGACATGGCACTCCCCTCAGGGTGCCATGCCAACCTCACACTGCCTATAGGTATAGATAAGTCACCCCTCTAGCAGGCCTTACAGCCCTAAGGCAGGGTGCACTATACCATAGGTGAGGGTATAAGTGCATGAGCACTATGCCCCTACAGTGTCTGAACAAAACCTTAGACATTTTAAGTGCAGGGTAGCCATAAGAGTATATGGTCTGGGAGTCTGTCATGCACGAACTCCACAGCACCATAATGGCTACACTGAAAACTGGGAAGTTTGGTATCAAACTTCTCAGCACAATAAATACACACTGATGCCAGTGTACATTTTATTGTAACATAAACCCCAGAGGGCACCTTAGAGGTGCCCCCTGAAACCTTAACTGATTACCCGTGTAGGCTGACTGGTTGTAGCAGCCTGCCACACACCAGACATGTTGCTGGCCACATGGGGAGAGTGCCTTTGTCACTCTGTGGCTAGTAACAAAGCCTGTACTGGATGGAGGTGCTTCTCACCTCCCCCTGCAGGAACTGTAACACCTGGCGGTGAGCCTCAAAGGCTCACCCCCTTTGTAGCACCCCAGGGCACTCCAGCTAGTGGAGTTGCCCGCCCCCTCCGGCCACTGCCCCACTTTTGGCGGCAAGGCCGGAGGAGATAATGAGAAAAACAAGGAGGAGTCTCTGGCCAGTCAGGACAGCCCCTAAGGTGTCCTGAGCTGAGGTGACTGACTTTTAGAAATCCTCCATCTTGCAGAAGGAGGATTCCCCCAATAGGTATAGGGATGTGCCCCCCTCCCCTCAGGGAGGAGGCACAAAGAGGGTGTAGCCACCCTCAGGGCTAGTAGCCATTGGCTACTAACCCCCCAGACCTAAACACACCCCTAAATTCAGTATTTAGGGGCTCCCCAGAACCTAGGAAACTAGATTCCTGCAACCTAAGAAGAAGAGGACTGCTGAACTGAAAAACCTGCAGAGAAGACGGAGACACCAACTGCTTTGGCCCCAGCTCTACCGGCCTGTCTCCCCACTTCTAAAGACACTGCTCCAGCGACACGTTCCCAGGGTCCAGCAACCTCTGAAAGCCTCAGAGGAGTACCCTGCATCTAGAAGGACCAAGAACTCCAGAGGACAGCGGCTCTGTTCACCCAAAGACTGCAACTTTGCAACAAAGAAGCAACTTTGAAACAACACACGTTTCCCGCCGGAAGCGTGAGACTTTGCACTCTGCACCCGACGCCCCGGCTCAACTTGTGGAGAACAAACACCACAGGGAGGACTCCCCGGCGACTACGAGACCGTGAGTAGACAGAGTTGACCCCCCACAGCGACGCCTGCAGAGGGAATCCCGAGGCTCCCCCTGACCGCGACTGCCTGCTTCAAAGACCCGACGCCTGGTAAAGACTCTGCACCCGCAGCCCCCAGGACCCAAAGGATCCGACCTCCAGTGCAGGAGCGACACCCAGGTGGCCCTCTCCCTTGCCCAGGTGGTGGCTACCCCAAGGTGCCCCCCCCCTTGCCTGCATCGCTGAAGAGACCCCTTGGTCTCCCATTGAATCCTACTGTGAACCCGACGCTTGTTTGCACACTGCACCCGGCCGCCCCCGTGCCACTGAGGGTGTACTTTCTGGGCTGACTTGTGTCCCCCCCCGGTGCCCTACAAAACCCCTCTGGTCTGCCCTCCGAAGACGCGGGTACTTACCTACTGGCAGACTGGAACAGGGGCACCCCCTTCTCCATTGCAGCCTATGCGTTTTGGGCACCACTTTGACCTCTGCACCGGACCGGCCCTGAGCTGCTGGTGTGGTAACTTTGGGGTTGCCCTGAACCCCCAACGGTGGGCTACCTTGGACCCAAACTTGAACCCTGTAGTTGGTTTACTTACCTGCAAAACTAACAAACACTGACCTCCCCCAGGAACTGTTGAAAATTGCACTGTCTAGTTTTAAAATGGCTATATGTAATTTGTGTGAAAACTGTATATGCTATTTTGCTAATTCAAAGCTCCTAAAGTTCCTAAGTGAAGTACCTTTCATTTAAAACATTACTTGTAAATCTTGAACCTGTGGTTCTTAAAATATATATTTTCTTAGTTTTTTTCTATACAAAAACCTATTGGCCTGGAATTGTCTCTGAGTGTGTGTTCCTCATTTATTGCCTGTGTGTGTACAACAAATGCTTAACACTACCCGCTGATAAGCCTACTGCTCGACCACACTACCACAAAATAAAGCATTAGAATTATCTCTTTTTGTCACTATCTTACCTCTAAGGGGAACCCTTGGACTCTGTGCATGCTATTTCTTACTTTGAAATAGTACATACAGAGCCAACTTCCTACACCATCCGCTTCAGATAAAAAGATTCCTCTTCTAATGATTCTGATGACTCAGATGCTCCGGGTCCCAGTAAGAAGCCAAAAAAACAGGCGTCTCCCCTTCGGGTTTTGGATTTTGACCCCACTGAGCTTGTGCACCCCAGAGCTTCCAATTGGGTCCCATCCCCTGAAGTGGCACAATATGTACACCCCAATATTAGACGGAGTTTTGATAAGGAGGTACGGCCGCACCTCTGGGCGGAATGCCCTAGACCGGATCTAGACGGTAAAGTGTCCGTCACTCCTGAAATTGACTCCACCATGGTCACTTTCATGAAAAAATTAGCGAAAGCTCCAAAGAAAGGATTGGATAGGTCTTGGCGTCTCTGCCAGGATAAACTTCTTGACTTAACAGGTCCATTAACTAAGATTCTGGATATGGCCTTTCTTGCCAGAGAGTCAGAAACTCCTGTGGACACTGATGTGCTGATTGGTTGGGCCCAGAGAGCCATTTGCCAACTGGGCAATACTAACTGTGCAATCTCTTCGGAACGCAGGAAATCTATTCGCATGCAAATTGACCCTAAACCACCTGACTTAGCATCTTCTGAGGCAGATCCGAGGAGCTTTCACAAGTCCTTAGAACTATTATCCCAGAGGGAGAGGAGGTTGGTATGGAGACCAATCTGAATCTACATTCTACCCCACTCGCTCCAGAGGTCGGTCCAGGTTTCGCAGAGGACCTCATAGGGGACAACAAGGAGCAATCCAAGAAGATGTGGGATTGTTTCTAGAAAACTGGAAAAAGATTTCTGGGGACCCTGTGATTCTTCAGACAGTTTGGGGTTTTTAACTAGAGTTTTATTAGTACTACGAAGCAACTAAGCCCTCCACTTTAAATGTATTTTTCCCCTCACAGATCAGACCTTTATAGACGTAGAAGTTCAAGCCTTGTTAGACAAAGGGGCAGTACGTTTTTCATCACCAAAACCATCCGGGTTTCTGAGTCCCACCTTTGTGGTAGACAAAAAAGGCGGGGGTCATCATCTAGTATTGAATCTAAAGAATTTCAACTATTGGATCTTGTACAGACATTTAAAAAATGGAAGGGATTCACATGTTAAGGTATATTTTACTAGAAGGAGACTGGATGGTCCGCTGGACCTAAAGGATGCTTACCTTTCAATTCCCATCTTTCCCCCACACAGGAGATTTCTGCAATTCCTTTGGAAGGGCCAATGTCTGGAATTCAATGCACTTCCTTTTGGCCTTTCATCAGTCCCCTGTTGCTTCACTAAACTGTTAAGACCAGTGATGGAATGGCTGAGGACCAAGGGAGTTCGATTGATCATCTACCTAGATGACATCTTACTGATGGCTCAGGACCTTCAATCTCTTCGGACTCATTTAGATTGGACCATCAGTCTTTTACAGGATTTGTGTTTCCTTATCAACGTGCAGAAGTCGTCACTGAAACCGACTCAGGTGATAGACTCATTCCGCTCTCAGCTAATTCTCCCTTCGCAAAAGATTCGCAATATCAAGAGGGAATTGAGGTCTACATTGTCCAGTCCGACTATATCTTTGAGGAACATTGCCAGTCTTCTGGCCTCATCTATCCAGGCAATCTTCCCAGCCCTCCTTCGCTACCGTGGCTCTGCAGAGACTCAAAATCAGACAGCTGCAACATGGTCTGAGTTATTCTGAACTGATCCCATGAACCGAAGTTAAGTCAGAGATTCATAGGTGGTTCCAGCACATGGAAGCCTGGAAGGGCAGGGCCATTTTCGGTTCTTACCCAGAGGTGGTGATCGAATCAGATGCCAGTCGTTGGGGATGGGGAGCACATTGCGTCTCCTTAGTGACCGGAGGACGATGGTCGAAATTGGAACAGACTTCATATCAATTGTCTGGAACTCCTAGTGGGCTATTTTGCCATAAAGAGTCTTTCTCCTCAGAAGACGGACTGTTGTATACTGTTGAGGATGGACAATATCTCAGCAGTGAGGTATGTCAACAAGTTAGGAGGGACGAACTCCAGGATCCTGGCAGAGATTGCCAAGGATTTCTAGCATTACTGTCTCAATCATCATCTGATTGTCCTTGCAGAATATGTCCCGGGAGCTCAGAATACAATAGCGGACTGGAATTCTAGGTTTCTGACTTATTCCAGCGACTGGAGACTGGATCCAGTGATTTTCTTTCAGATAATCAGAGAGTGGGGCCCTTACGAAGTGGATGTTTTTGCATGTCGCCTCAACTCTCAGATAACAAAATTCATCAGCTGGCGTCCTGTTCCTCTGGCTACAGATGCCTTTCTTCAGGATTGGTCTCAGGTTCAGGGGTATGCTTTTTCTCCTTTTCTGATGACCTCCAGGGTCCTGTCTCAGGTTCGGAGACAGAAAGAAGAAATTATATTAGTGACTCATTTTGGAGAGCTTAACCTTGGTTCCCAATTGCTCTGCAGCTAGCTTGTGCTCTCCCGCTACTCATTCCTCCTCGTCAGGATCTTCTCTGGAGTCCGGAGGGCCTTCAACATCCACTGATCATACCAGGGAAACTGACATTAATGGCTTGGAAGGTTTCAGGTTGAGATGGAATTCCCCAGGCCTTTCGCAACAACCTGCAGATTTAATCAGGTAGGCTTGGGCCTCAGGCACTCATAAAAGATATTCATCAGCATGGTGCAGATGGAATGGTTGGTGTAATGGAAGGGACATTAATCCAGTGGAGTCCGACGTTGAGCTGATTATAAATTGTATAGCAGAACTGGCAGGTTCTGGTTTGGCTTATAGAACTATTAGTAATTTCAGCTGGTCATGTTCATATTGATGGGAAGTAAGCCTGTAGGTGAACACCCTCTGGTCTGTAAATTGTTGAAGAGTATTCGTTTATCAAATCCTCCTCAACCCAGATATTCTGTTTTGTGGGATGTGAACATTATATTGAAGTTTTTAGACTTGTGGCCTGCCAATAGATACCTGTCTGGTAAACAGATTTCAGCAAAACTGACTATGCTATAATGTCTGATTTCCTGTAAGAGGGTATCGGATGTCGAGGCTTTGGACTTGGCTGGTAGTGTGCATTCCCCTGAAGGTGTTACTTTTACTATTACCAGAAGGACAAAAACTAATTGCAGGTCAGTAACTTATCCAATGTAGCTGGATAATTCAAAACTATGTGTAGTTCAATGTTTGAAGGAATATGAGGTGGTTACAGACAAATGTAGGCAGGATGCTAATGGTCAGTTACTAATTTCCTTGCCAAAACCTTTTAAACCAGTTATGTCAGCCACTTTATCAAGATGGATGAGATGGTTATTGAATGAATGAGGCAGGTGTATAGACCAATCAATTTGGAGCTCAACTGTTAGAGGGGCGTCAAGAATTTTCAATTCTATTAAGGACACGGAGGCGAGGATTTTCCCTCCCTTAAATAATTTGTGTCATTTATTCAAAAAAATATTTATTTATATATTACATTGATCTTGTATCTGTATTATTAATTTGCCCTCCATTGTTATCTATTGGATGGTTCAAAGCAATATTGATTATTTTAGCTTTGCGAGATATTACCTTCTATTTTTTTATATTTCTAGGGTCTGATCAGAAGACTACCTGAAGTTCTTTTTGCGTGTTGATGAAGACATCTTTTTGCGGATTAATTTCCTTGGAAGTTTCTGCAACAAATGACTCCTGTTGAGCTCTGTTGGTGTTTCCAGATCTAGTTTGGAGGATCGATGAACAGCGCCTATGTAAGAAGTTTTGTTTCGGAAGTTTAAGGATTATCCTACTTTGACAAAGTAAGAGGAAGTGACTTTTGGGGTCATAATATTTATGGACAGAGGCCGTGGTTGGTGATTGGGGCATGTCATATTGTACTGAAGCATCATGGGATGTGTAGGTTTTTGTTAACTGTTAAGTGATTGGCTGTTATATTTGGACAATAAAGAGTGAGCATAATCCTCGCCTCCGTATCCTTAATAGAATTGAAAATGAATGACGCGTAAACTAGAAAATGTTTTATTCAGCAAAGCCATGGTTAATCACAAATGTTAACAAAATGGCGACCAAAATGTTGACACCTCATTTAGCCTATATCAGACTCCTGTGCTGTGAGCCAACGACTGCAGATGTGCATGGTATAGCCCCTTCCCCCCCCTCTTCATAATGTAAACAAAGCACAGCCCAGTGCTTAACCCAAACAATCCAGTCTAAAGTGCTTGGCAGAAAATTTCCACAAGCAGCACTTTCATCTCCCAGTACAGTAAAGGTCTCATCAAAGCAGTGCTTCGAAAAAATGTATTTTCACAAACCCAAGCTGTCTTTCCCACCTGGTCGCATACCACCCGCCTTTTTAAAAATAAAAAATAAAAAAATGGGAAAAAGGGCTGCAGAACAAGGCTTGTGTTTTTTACCCCTGAAAATGGCATCAACAAAGGGTTTGCAGTGCTAAAATCACCATCTTACCAGCTTTCGGGAACAGACAGACTTAAATCAGAAAAACACATTTTTCAACACAATTTTGGCATTATTTTTTGGGCTTCCAGCCTCCTTCCAGTTAGTGACAAAATGGGTGTGAAACCAATGCTGCATCCCAGAAGGCTAAACATTTCTGAAAAGTGGACAAAATTGTGAATTCAGCAAGGGGTCATTTGTGTAGACCCTCCAAGGTTTTCCTACAGACAATAACAGCAGAAATAAAAAAACAAATTGAAATTGTGGTGAAAAAAACCCAACCATTTTTCTCCATGTTTTAGTCTGTAACTTTTTCCTGTGATGTCAGATTTTTTTTTTAAGCAATATACCGTTATGTTTGCTAGACTCTTTTGGTTGCGGGGATGTATAGGGCTTGTAGGTTCATCAAGAACCTAGGTACTCAGAGCCAATAAATGAGCTGCACACCTTGCAATAGGTTTTCATTCTATACTGGGTACACAGCAATTCATTTGCTGAAATATAAAGAGTGAAAAATAGGTATCAAGAAAACCTTTCTATTTCCAAGCTGGGCACAAGATAAGGTGTTGAGAAGCAGTGGTTATTTGCACATCTCTGAATTCCGGAGTGCCCATACTAGCATGTGAATTACATGGCATTTCTCAAATAGACGTCTTTTTTACACACCGTCTTATATTTGGAACGACAAAATGTAGAAAAAGAGAAGGGGCAATAACACTTGGTCTAACTAGACACCTAGGGAAATCCAAGATGGGGTGACTTGTTGGGCTCTCACCAGGTTCTGTTACCCAGAATCCTTTGCAAACCTCAAATTCTGCCCTAAAAAATAAAAATAAAAAATATATATACTTTTTCAGTAACAGAAAGTTCTGGAATCGGAGAGGAGACACAAATTTCCTTCCACCCGTACCCCCATTCCCACCAAGAGTCTCCTGATAAAAATGGTACCTACCTTGTGTGGGTAGTCTTAGTGCCCGCGACAGGAAAGAAATGCCCCAAAACACAACGTGGAGACATCACATTTTCCCAAAGAAAACTAACCTGTTTTTTGCAAAGTGCCTCGCTGTGGTCTATGGCCTCTAACTCAGCTGGCACCTAGGGGAGGCTAGCAAACCTATACATTTTCAAAAACTAGACTTCTAGGGGAATTCAGAATGTGGAGACTTGTGGGGCTCTCACCAGGTTCTGTTACCCACAATCCTTTGCTAACCTCAAAATTTGGCCAAAAAACACTTTTCCCTCGCATTTCGGTGACAAAGTTTTAGATCCGGAGAGGAGCCACATATTTCCTTCCACTTAGCATTCCCCCCAAGTTTCCCGATAAAAATGGTACCTCACTTGTGTGGGTAGGCCTAGTCACGTGTCAGGAAAAGATCACACAACGGTCAATGTTGGTCCTTACATGAGGGCAACTGTTGACCCTGGGGCGATCCATTGCTGATGCAGGCACTAGGTACAGGCACGCAAGTGAGGTAGCGTTTTTATCAGGACAGGTGGGGAAACACTGGGTAGTAGGAATTTTGCAGATCCCAGCATATTTCTATAGTTTGTGTGACAGAAATGCAAGAAAAAATAGAGTTTTTAATTCAACATTTCAGCTTTGCAGGGTATTCTGGATAAGAAAACTTTGGGGAATCCACACAAGGCACACCTCTGTGGACTCCCCTGGATTTCTAGTTTCCAGAAATGTCTGGGTTTGGTAGGTTTTCCTATATGGCCGCTGAGCCCAGGACCAAAAATGCAGGTGCCTGCCTTACAAAGCCAGGTTGTTTTGTGATAATTTTGATGTCGCCACAATACGATTTAGTGGGGAAATTTGGGGCTGAACTAAATTGGGGAGCTCCCAAGAGGGCACTCTGATTACCGCTGCATGCACCTGCTCTCTGGGTTGGGCTATCCCGCTAGTGTCCAGCTGCAGCAGGACTGTCCTCATCACCTCCCTCATAATCACTGGAAGATGAGCTATCGAATGGGGCTCCTCCAACTGAAAAATCACTCCCAGAGTCTGCGCCATTGCCCTATCCCTCAGATGCTGTCTCAGTCTCTGATCCTGCGTCAGAGTTGTCCTCTATAGCCAGAGTTAAGGCTTGAGCAGCAGTGCCTTCGCTTTCCCCCTCAATCAGCATGTTCTCTCAAGACACTCAAAAAACAAAAAAGACACACTATTCCATTACCTTGTCACATACCAATCGTCACCATCTTTAGCGCCTCTAGTGCTCAGTCCAACAATCATTATTGGTTCTTCCACTCCCATTACCCCTCCTCTGATTCCCTCACAGAAGATCTTCCGTGTCTCCCGGGGCTTAAAAATAAATAAATAAATAAATAAAATATCCTCAAATGCGATGCATCACAGAATTTGTTTACCCCCTCCATGGTATCGGCCACTGGTTGTGACCCGCACCAGAGAGGTAGTGTGGGCATCAGCCAGTGGCCAATGCCTGCACTGCAATACGATTCTTCAAACCAAAAATGTAAGGCTTAAACTGAAGCAACCTTCTCTACAGAATGTAATTGTTCCCTCATCCCACCAACCAAGATTATCCCAGTTTCACATATAGTCCACAGGACCAATCAGCCCTCGCTGCCAAATCAGTTTTATATACAGCAAAAATCGACATGAAGGCGTTGTAGTGCTTTATATGAGCACCAGCTACATTATTCAAGGTCATATTTCCTTTAGACAGTGAGCTGCACAGGATGTTGAGCAGACGATCAAACCTGGTTCCCCAATTCCAAAGTTGGTAGCTCTGGCCCTAACGCATTCCAAATCAACAGCAATCTAAGGCCCGCAGGGATCACGACACAATACAGCCAACTGATGCAGACTGTGCCCCACACTGAGCTGGGCTATGAAGACAACAAGCACTCCACATAATTCAACACAACGCCATTAAGTGGCACACAATTCACAACACACAAATCAACACCACATAATTTCACTACACACACACAACACATTTCAACATCTCAATTCCACACCATCCCACTCCATGCCACATAATGACAATCCAACAAATTTAACTTCACAAATTTCCACTCCACTTTACATAATGCCACTTCATACAACATAATTCCATTAAACTCCCTGCAACAAAATTCAACTCCAGCTAATTCCACTACACAAAATCCCACTCCAACCGACATGATTACACTTAACACCACATAATTAAGCTCCACATATATCCACTCAGCTCCAAAACACATCATTACACTCCACAAAGTTCAACTCCACATCGTGCCTCATATTTACACTCCACATAATTTTACACTGTGCCACACAACTACCCACTCCACAGCAGACAATTCAATGCCAGGCAATTCCACACAACATAATTACACTCCATGCCACATAATTACACTACACATAAATCCACTCTATGCAACAAAGCAGCACACCACGTAAATACACTCCAAGCTTGCCACACAATTCCTCTAAATATAATTTCACTAAATGCCAGAGAATTCAAAGCAACACAATTCAACTCCACACAGTTCCATTCCACACCGCATAATTCCACTTGACGCCATGCCACATTTAACACAATTCCACTCAAAACTTGCTACTCTACGACACACATTTCCACTACACTTAATGCCACATAATTCTTATTCACATAATCCACTACACCTATCTCTACTTATCGCCACAACTGCACAATTCCACTCCAAACCACATAAATGTCACACCACATAACTGCACTCCACACAATATAAATCAACGTCGCTCCAAGCCAAACAATGCCACTCCACATAAATACACACCATGCAACGTAACTAGACTCCACATAATTCCACTCCACACCATGCCATATATTTTCACTAGCCCTATTTCAACTCCACACCACGTATACCCACTCCATAACACAGGGCTACAAGAGAGTGACAACGCCAATAGCTATCGGATTGCCAAGACTTAGTGGCTTTGCCAATGCTTGCTTTTATTTGAATGCAAAGTTAGAGGATTGGGCAGTGGTGAGGTACAGGTAGTGGGACAAGAAAGGGTGTAGAATGTTAGACAAAAGTTAACACAACATTTAAATATTTTGTAAAAGAATAGTACAAATATTTCAAAATATACCAGCAGTTAGAAAAACACATTGTTTATACTTCTGAAGTGTGGGGGAAACAGACTTCAGTAGGATAAACATGAATCAAAAGACGTGGCAATGTGTAAATGATAAATATTTGCTGAAACAATTTCCACACATCATCATTTGAACCCTATACAGTTTTATCAATAAAACTGCATCTTTGTGGCCATCTCTTTTTTTTTTCTCAGACATCTTTTTATTGAATATTACCAAGGGAGGCTTTGTAAAAGATACAAGGATTTTGGCAGGACCATCATCTTGATGGCTTGTATGCTACCCAGCCAAGTCATATAAAGTGTAGCCCAACACTTAAGGTTGATTTGTAATGGTTATAGTAGTGGAGGGAAGTTAGTCTGGAATAACGATTTTTGTGCCCACTGGAAGGGAGTGGTGTATGCTAAGTAAGGCCTTCATACCGGTGTCAAGTTGAGCATAAAGAATTTTGTCAAACTGATGGCTAGACCTGCCACCTCTGCAAAGAGCTGTAATTCTGCCTATAATGTTGCTAGGTAGCAGGCAGAGAAGTGAGCTAATAAGATATAATTTGCAAATAGTGAGAGTTTATGCTCCACTGAGCCGAACATGATGCCACTAATAGATGGTGTTGCTCTCTAATTTTTGTACCTAGTGGTTCTATGCTTAACACAAAAAGTAGTGGGGAGAGAAGACACTCCTGTCGCATCTCCCTCTAAGTGAAATGGTTCTGAGGTAACTCCATTAACCATAACCCTAGACATGGGCATGGTATAGTTCACTTTAATCATGGAAATAAAAGTCTCACCGAACTGTCAGTTGAAATAGGAATGGCCAGTCTACACGGTCAAACACTTTTCGCGCATCTAGGCCCAGCAGAATGGCTAGGGTGTATTTTTTGTATGGGGTGTACAGTTTAATTGTGAAAGAGCACATCTGAATTGGTTGTTCTTCAGAGGAACTATACCATTATCTAGTAGACTCTAAGCTGCCCAGTCCCAAAGAGCTAAGCAGGATAGCTGATGTATAGGTGTAAACATGTGCCCAAGAAGCGTGATACTAGGAAGGGAGTCATGCCTTCTAAAAAGGGGAAGAGGACAGCACTAAGGACAAAAAGGAGTGCTCTTTAAGGGCCCGTAAGTTTGCCAAAGTGGGAGTCCTGTGACCCATGCATGGAGTTGATATTATTGGTCCGCTCGACCCTCCAAACACTTCTGCCAATATGTTCATCCTAGTGGTCGTAGACCATGCCACAAGATACCAAGAGGCAATAGTCCTTGGGACTGTGCCTGCAGCCACAGCATTACTTGGTGTTTTCACCAGAGAGGGTTTTCCAAAGGAGGTAGTATCTGACAGTTGTATAAACTTCATGTTTGCGTACTTGAAGGCTATATAGAATGAGCTTGGGGAAACATAAGAGTACCACACCATATCACCCCCAGATTAATGGTTTAATTGAAAATTTTATTAAAACCATGAACAGCTTGATAATAGGTTTGCCTGATAAACACAGAAGGTTAGATGTCCTCCTGCCATTATTTGCCTGGGAATTGCCAAAATAAAAAGAATGGGCTTCAGCCTCTTGGAGCTTTTGTTTGGGCACCCTGTAAGAAGTCTCATGGGCATGGTCAGAGAAGACTGGTAGAAGTCTCCCAGAGAGCCAAAGCAGGACATTGTGACTATATACTGGGCAGTGTTCATGCATGGCAGAGTACATGAAAAAGTAATAAGGTCAGAGCCCAACCAGAAGGCTGTCTTGGTTAAGCACCAGTCTGTTCATAAGGCATAACATGGTGGAGTCTTTGGCTCACAGTGCCCTCCAGGGCACGTGGACTGGGCCCTACCAAATATTAAGGAAAAATGAGAGATCTAATACTTGGTAGACCTGGGTACCCCCAGAGGGAGATCCATTTAAAACAGGTTAAAAATCTCACCACAACAGGGCTGACATGACAATGCTCATGGGAGCGGGAGAGGAAGGGGAAAAATAGAAAAAAGAAAAAGGCTCTACTGGACCTCCTGTAACAGAATGCCAGGGACGGTTCAGTGGAATGAGCATTGCTCTCCTCCACATTGGCAGACCAACAGAAGAAAAACAATCAAAATTTGTGAGGGAAGTTTGCTGGTTTGTTCTCTTCACCACCAGGTCAAGGTCAGCCCCAGTGGTGTACCCACGAAATAAACACAGTTGACAGCTCACCTGTCAAAAGCAAAATCTACAGGTTGTCTGGCAGAGTAAAGGCCAGTATAACAGATGAGGTTAAGACAGTGGACTTGTTGGTGATTTAGCCTACAGTAGTCCCTGGTCCAACTCAGTGGTGCTTGTGCCCATACCCAACTAAAAGGTGGGAAACCCGAGTTGAGGTTCTGTATGGATTACAAGTGACTCAATGCAGTAACCAAGACTGATGCTCACTCCACCCCAAGAACTGATGAGCTCATAGATAAACTCAGGGCTGCCAAATACCTGAGCATTTTTTATCTCAATTCAAGGTATTGGTAGATTACCCTAACAGAGGGAGCCAATGAGAGGCCTGCATTCACTCCACCAGAGGGCCATTTTAAATTTAATGATGGTGTCCTTTAGTTTAAATTTAGCACAGAAGCAGCAGCACTCAAAACAATGTTCAGAATAAAGATGTCCTCCAGTTGAGTTGGTTGTAGTGGACTTTAAAAAGTTACCTGTTGTGACGAAACACGTGTTGGCTGTGTGTATGGAACTATGCTCAACTGACTACTTGGCTGTATTTATGGATCAATGCTCAACCGGATTTCTTTTGATGCCCTTGGCTACTAATTAAAGGAATCCATCTTTATTATGAACATTGTTTTGAGTGCTGCGGCTTCTGTCCTAAATTTCATGTTTAGTATTTGAAGCACTACCGTATGCTCTTGGGTAGTGGAGCACCTTACCACATAACGCCACAACCAACGCCATGTTTGCACGATTTTCGACATGAACTACTATTGACTATACTTGCTCAATGTGTGGGAAGTGCACCCCTTTCTTGCCTCCTTTAAAGGATGCCCTGTTACCTTCCAAGGTGTCTAACAAAATTCTGTTTGGGCTGGGAGCATTTAATGCAGCATATCTAGATGATACTGATTTATTTAGTTCCACTTGGCAGGATTACCTTACCCTCCTGAAAGAAGTGCTTCGACCCTGCAGAAGGCAGACTTGACTATTAAGGCAAGTAAATGCCAAACAGGGCAACAGACTGTTGTGTACCTGGGCCACCTTGTTTTTGGGCGGCATGTACATCCTCTACAGACCAATATCTAGACAATTCTTGCTTGGCAACCTCCCAAATCCCATAACACAGGTCTAAGCCTTTCTGTCTTTTTCACTGTGGCAAGTCTGGTAGTCCCATTGACATACTAGCCCAACAGCTAAGTGCTAACTTTGATTTGGGACCTCCAAATATAGTCATTTGTGGTATTAAAGTAATTTTTTATGTAAAGATTGCTTTACAAAGAAGTCACTTTCATCCCCCAAAGTTCTAATAGATGTTTCTCTTTACCTACAGCAGTGGTCATCTGAGACAGCCTGCTGCATTCCTGCCAGGAAGTTTGAAGTGCTTCTAGGAACAGGGAACAAAGACTATTGATGGGAAGAAGTGTGGCCTCCTCTTACAAGATGGCCAGAAGACTATGGCAACAGATAGCCAAGCTTTAAAAGGGCTACCACCTCTGACATGAAAATATGAGTCATACAGCAGCCTACCCTTCCTTTTGTGTAGGTGGACAGCATAGCATCTATTCCAGATGGGGAAAAACTGTTGCAGAACCGGTTTTCCAGGAGTGGTGGCTCATTATACTGCAGACATCTCTAGTTTTGACTCAGAGGAGAAGAGTCCAAACATCCTGGATTTGGGCGGAGATACACTGTGTAATTCTTTTTGCCCCCCAGAGGAAAGGATGAACAGTGGGTAGGGTTGCCCTGTGGGAATTCTAGCCCCATTAGCTAGAGAGTACTCAGTACTCACAAACTTGAAATATGCATAAATGTGGCACCCCTGGCTTCCAGCCTCAGAACACTTCTGGACTCGGAAAGAATAACATGACTGCACCTGCTGAGCATGTGGACCTCAGAAAGAAAGGCTGCACCCAGATAGACTTTACTTGTTGCACCAAGACAGCATCTCACAAAGAGCTGCTCCTACTATGGAACCTATGGACCCCATGTGCTGAACCGGCTCCCACTTGAGCCAAGAACCAGTGAGTGGACTCCAAGGGCTAGTTGGCTAGACTCCTGTTAGGATTCAGGCACACAGAATCTGAAGAAGCCCTGCATCTGCAAAGTGCCTAGCTGACCAGTTTTCCCTGGATTCTGGTGGTGTAGCACAAGAGACTGGACCTAACCCCCAAGAGATGCTTCTCAGGTCCTGGGAACCTTGGCTAGTGCTAGAGTGAATTTCTTCTTGCCACAGAACTGCAACTTCTGAGACAAAGCCAAAAGGTACTCAGAGTCCAGGGCTCATAGACTACTGCTACTTGCTGCAGGGATGTGGAATTCCTATCGCCCGACGCCCGGGACATCTTGTTTGGGGTCAAGGGCTACAAGTTTTTATGTTTACTTTGTCCTTGGGACAAGTAGGCCCAACCCCCTGCAGCACAAACCCTTTGGCTGCCTGATTACAGAGAGTGGAACTCTCTGCAGTTGAGTTAATGTGTTTCCAAAAGATAATGCTGTTCGAACTTGTATTTATGGTTCATTATTTGAAAGTCTTCATTATTAGGGTGAGTGCTGTAAATAAATGTTTTAAGGTCACACTTCACTACTGACGTTGGTTCCAGTACAAAAAAAAAAAAACGTGTATACACATGTTTGAAAAGTTTAGGCTATGAGGCTAAGTATAATGCTCCCAGAATGCTCTCTGATTATATGCAAATGAAGTGTCATTTAGTAAAATGTGTTGATGCATGCTAGTATTTCCCAAAAATATTTCTAATGGAAAATCAGTGTAACCATTTTCAACACGATTATGGGAAGCATGAAAATAAACAAACACTGACAAAGCCAACTGATCTGACATATTTTTATAAGTCTTTTAGTTTCATCAATGCGTGTCTTGTTTTGACATGGCTTTTGTAACACTTTATTGTTGTGGGAGCTACCAGGCCCTCAACATTGTAACAAACACTGGCAAACCCCCCCAAAAAAGTTTTTGAACTCTCTAAAAGCACACCAGCGGCATAACAAAGGCCCCGCAGCCGCCCTCCAGGGGGCCCCTTCAGCACAGCACCTGCCCTGAGTGAGTCTGGAGAGGGGGCTCCTCCATGTTCTTTACAAAGGGGCACCCTCCAGTTTAGTTACGTCACTGATTGCCACTGTAGTTCCTGACACTGAACAAAACTACTTTGTGTGGCAATATGCTCCTTGTGGAAGAGCAGAATGCGATCACTCACAGTAAAGCCGGCCGAAAGAGAGAGAAATAGAAGTTTAATAAAAACAAAATGTCTTTGTTAACACCAGACCTAATTAGGGACCAAGACCCACATGTAGGTAGCTTTTTGCATGTCGCAAACAGCGACTTTCGCTGTTTGCGACATGCAAAAAGCACACTGCGATGCACAAACCCAGTTTTGCGATTCGGTAACCTGGTTACCGAATCGCAAAACAGGTTTGCGACTCGCAATTAGTAAGGGGTGTTCCCTTCCTAATTGCGACTCACAGTGCAATGTAGGATTGTTTTGTGACCGCGAACGCGGGTGCAAACCAATCGCAGTTTGCACCCATTTCAAATGGGTGCTAACACTTTCGCAAAAGGGAAGGGATCCACATGGGACCCCTTCCCCATTGTGAATGTCACTGTAAGCATTTTTTCAGAGCAGGCAGTGGTCCTGTGGACCACTGCCTGCTCTGAAAAAATGAAACGAAAACGTTTCATTTTTCATTTTTGTTATGCATCTCGTTTTCCTTTAAGGAAAACGGGCTGCATTACAAAAAAAAAAACTGCTTTATTGAAAAGCAGTCACAGACATGGTGGTCTGCTGTCTCCAGCAGGCCACCATCCCTGTGAGGGCCGCCATTCGCGAGGGGGTCGCAAATTGCGACCCACCTTATGATTATTCATGAGGTGGGCATTTGCGAAGCCCTTGCGAATCACAGATGGTGTCAGGGACACCATCCTACATTCGGATTTGCGACTCGCAATTTGCAGGTCGCAAATCTGAACCTACCTACATGTGGCCCCAAATTCTTAAAGAAAGTCACAAAAGTGCACCCATGGTATATGTTGTACCCTATAAAATATTTGTGAACTGTATTTTAGCATGGGTAAATTCGATGTGTAGATTTGCTCATGTAAAAATCTATTTAGCATTTGCAAGTGCATTTTCCCTCCAGCCACTTTCTTCCCAACCCTGGAAGAAGTTCTAATTCTGCCATTGTCAGGAGTAAATGTCCAACCTTTCTTATTATGGGAAAATATTAGAGAGAAGCTGGTAAAAATCTTTAAAACATGCAGGTTAGTAGGTTTGCAGACTCAAAGGCATTCCAGCCCTAGAACTATTGCTTACTGCTTCCTCCAGCCCCAGTATGCAGATCTGCAGAAAGGTGGCAAAATAAGGAAATTGTTACAGTAGGGATTGAAACTGCAAGTATTTAAGCCCTACTATGGTAGTAGCCCTGGCATAATCAGAGAGGCTATTATCAGAGCACTTACATAATGAGATTGCTGCCATAATTTGTCGCCACACTACATGGCACCAAAGGGACAAGTAGATCTTTTTACAGGACAAGTAGATTTGAGAAGCAACCTGTCCACTGGACAAGTAGATATTTTAATAAATTCCACACCCCTGTTGCTGGCTCGCTGATAGCCTTAAATGCTGTCAAGAGGAAGGATATGGTGGACCCCTGGACTTCATTGGTAAGCCGAAACTCAAATAAGCAGACTTAAATTGCAGAGGACCATGCTAACCTCATCGCGGACGACAAGAAGAACCAGAAATGCTTTCAAGGGCGAATGCAGAATCTTGACCAGAACTAAGCCTGTGCCAGCATCCAACCCAGACTTCCATTGGAGCCGGCCTGAAACTTAACCTTGCCCAGGACCCTATCATAAAAGTGAAAAGCAGTAATTTATGAAAATCTTGTAAAATAACTCTAGTTCCGTTAGTTAATGTTTATTCAAAAATGCCCTGTATTTCACATGCTAGTATGGGCACCCCGGAATTCAGAGTTGTGCAAATAACCACTGCTTCTCAACACCTTATCTTGTGCCCATTTTGGAAATACAAAAGGTTTTCTTGATACCTATTTTTCACTATTTATATTTCAGCAAATGTATTGCTGTACACAATGAAAACACATTGCAAGGTGCAGCTCATTTATTGGCTCTGGGTACCTAGGTTTCTTGATGAACCTACAATCCCTATTTATCCACACAACCAGAAGAGTCCAGCAGGCGTAATGGTATGTTGCTTTCAAAAATCTGACATCGTAGGAAAAAGTTACAGAGTAAAACGTGGAGAAAAATTGCTGTTTTTTTCCATCTCAATTTCAATATTTTTTATTTCCACTGTTAATTTCTGTAGGAAAATCTTGTAGGATCTACACAAATTACCCCTTGCTGAATTCAGAATTTTGTCTATTTTTCAGAAAGGTTTAGCTTTTGAGAGAGTGTAACTTATAGAATCTATATTAACATAAAATGTTTATAAATTAATGTGTGATAATGCTGCATAGAAACTATAATAATTTTTGCTTAAACGTGCACTTGAAATGTGACCACAGGGAGTGGCCGCCAATGTATACGTAGACTAATAATGATGACTAAAATTTTTATATTGTGTTTAAATAAGTTTGTACTAATGACTGCGTTATTGAATCTGTGCTGAAATCCTCATAGGCCTTAAGTTAGCATGAGCCGAAGCTTAGCTGCTTGGCTCTCATATTAAATGCATTTTTCTATTTTTCAGTATGCTGACTCACAAAGGGACACGACCCTGCGTGTTCTTTTTCTTCAAATTAGAAGACGAATGTAACCAAGTTAGATCCGTTCTCAAGCATTCTTCATTGTGTGCAGAGTAAATGTTAAAATCAAATTGAAACAGCGTAGATTAATGTAATGTACAAGGTCATTCAAACCGGTGAACTGCTGACCAAAAGATGTGCAAAGAATTACAGACGGACGAAATCATACCGGACCTGCCACCTCGGAAGACGTCAATTATGAAGACCAATCAAAGACTTGTAAAATAATATGGGGTGAAGAGTTGGGTTACCTAATGTATTTTCTGATAGGTTAAAGATAGTGGGGTATAACCAATGTCCAATAGAATTTTGGGGGAATGTAAAATGAAAAAGGGATAAAAACCCATGTCACGGGGAGTCATCTAGGGTGGGTTAGGAAATGCTATTGATTTTATCCAGAAACTCTGTCACTCTGTTTGGTGACTTGTTACTTTACTTAAAACCATCCTTGCTCTTAGTTTTGTCCATGTTACACTTTACCTCCTTATGAGGGAAGTGCCCTTTTTGCCCCGGAGCTGAGTTCTGACTGATGGCGAATTGACAGATGTCCTGAAGACGAAGACTGAACCTGTGTGCTGACCTAAACTTTGGAGGGTAATTATGACAATGCAATTGTGATTTGTCTGTTTGCTTTTCCTTTGTAGGTACCAACTGCTTATTTTGACAGAGACCTTAGATAGATGTTTTCCAAATTAGTGTTCTAAATTGTTTTGCATGAAGTCCAACATGCGAATGCTAATCAGTGGTTAGGACAGGTGTTCACCAAAACTGACGCAAATAGACAAACGACCGAGTCTATGCTTTGTTGAACTGACGCATTATTGACACTCTGTTGAATTTGATTTCTCTTCACGCCGTGTTGTTTTGATGTTTGTGATTCTCGCTTTAATGAAATCTTACCAAAGTTGCCATATTGTGACTATGCTATTATGTTTCTTGGTTTTGAGATTGACGTATCTGATATCAGAATTGTAAGCAATAGGGAATAAAATTCATAAAATTCTACTAAACCTGTGTGGGTATTCATGGCTGAAAGGTCATGGTAGCATCTTTGAATTGATTAACAACTTTGACTAAAGTGAAATGCATTGTCGTGATGAATATTGATGACATTATTGATTGACATACTGATTAGCTATCTCGTCCTAAGGTGTCTCTCAACTGGGTCAAAAGATTCATTGGCCAAAAACGGGTCCTGATGTGTAATAAATTATCATAAAGGGACGCGTTAACACTTTCTGGATCCAGCATTGGTTTCACACCCATTTCTATCACTGACTGGAAGGAGGCTGAAAGCACACAAAAAATAGTAAAAATGGGGGTAGTCACAGTAAAATGCCAAAATTGTGCTGAAAAAAAAACCTGTTTGTTTTCCATTTCAAACCTATGCGCGCGTCATGTTACGGCTTCGCTTGCTTACCTGAGCCGCAGATGTGTGGCTCTGCGTTGCTTCGGTTAGGTACAGCGAGTTCGGCGGAGGGTTGGCTCTGGACGTCCACCTCGGTGATCTGCGCCGGGAACGGGGGATCTTCTTGCTGAGGGCTGCGGCGATCACTGCTGCAGTCGGACGATGCTTCCTCACTGGGCCAGAGCCAGGGGTTATGTGACTGTTCCAGCAGACGGCGGCTTAGACGGTATCTCAGTAGCTCCAGGTAGCACTGTCCGAACTGCGACCACTGCGGGTCTCGGAAACGCTTCATGTACTCTGTGCGGATCTTCTTGCAGTGCATAGCGGTGCAGGCTCCACCTGAACAGAGAGTGAGAGAAGCGAGCAAGTTACTTAGGTATGTGGCACACTAAGCAACCTGCGCAATAAACACCGCACAGTACCCAAGACAGCAGCAACTCCCGCTTGGTAACCCGCCACAACATTCAAACCTAAACATAGTAGCCGACCTGGTAAAACCCCACCCACCGCTCAAAATACCAATCAACGAGCACCGTAGAGTGACAAACCAATCCCTGCTCATCACCTGGAGGCTAATCACTGCTCTCCGTACTAGGACGAATCAGTAACTATCCACATCAAAATACAAATGTAGTTTTCACAGCAACGTTGCACTGGGCTTTTTCGTGGTGAGTTAATTTGATATCATTTTAGGAGACTCTGAAATGAAATCAAAGTCCCGAGAAAGCTACAAAATTAAATTGCAATCAGGGCTTCTGAATTAGTAGTATGGGCAGCACAGAGATGATTGTTTCTTTTGCAATACTGGTAAATGCGGATGACAAAATGTTGCTCTATGTTACATATGGTTTCAATATTTTGTAACATTACATTTGGAGTTGTATTATATCACTGTTGGAGCCTTCCATGCAGTGACTGTTAGTGACAGTTGCTGGTGGACTGTCAAGTAGGAGGATCCCCATTCTTCCCAGCCGGATGCAATCGCCACTTAAACATGGCCTTCGGGTTTGCATCTCTTTGTGTCCTTCTTCAGTTTTCATGTTCAGAGCTGTCCGAGTCTCGGCTAAGCAACTTGTTTTGAAATGGCGCTTGATGGGCGTGGCTTGTGGTAAGAGGCAAATAGGGTTGACCTCAGCTGCCCATCGCCCTCGAGGTCGGTTAGTTGAGTCTACACTTGTATAAACATGACGACCAAACATCAACATATGCAGCTCTGAGTTAAGGTGCAAATTCCGCGTAACGGTCATCACACACCAGCCCAATCCAGAAGGTAGTTATTTATATGCAGAAATCTCACAGAATAATATTACTCTTAGTTTCGTTCCTTACAGTAAACGCGGCGACCGTTTTACTGGTGAGGGCAGCGATTAGATCAAAACAAAAATTGCTCAATTCTGCATCCTTCGAGCTGACAAATTCTAAAAACTCATTCTCTTACCCTTCGTTCTAATCCGTGTGTGCAATAGGGCTGCTTCCAGACTGCGCTCGGACTCCGGGCTCAAAAAGCACTATTAGCTCTCTTCGGCTTTGTTTCCGCGATACAACTACCAACGTGAATTTACTTGCATGTAAAGAGGTAAAATAATTCCACCGACCCCGAAAGAGGCGGTTTTGAGGGTTTCGCATTGAAAACAAATCCTATAGAGCTCCGCCTCACACTCCACCTCCTGGATAAGCCTCAGGACTCCAAACTTAATCCGGAAATGTGTTGCGGGTATAAATTTAAACGTATGCATGCCAACGTTTTAAAAGGGGAATGTGGGAGATAGAAAAAAAGAATCGGGGAAAATGTATTTCGACCATTGCCTTCTATTAAAAGAGGGAATTTAAGGCAGAAGTCAGCCAAAAGAAAGTAATTTTTGTCTTCGAAAATTTGTACAGGAACGGATCCAAACGAGGTCTATAGTTGTCTCCACGCAAGTACCCCAGTTATCCTTGGTTTGATGCGTTCCTGTTGCAGCACTAGGCCCAGCCACACAGGTGGGGCAGCATTTTTATTGGCACTGGTGGGGCAAGGCTGGGGGTAGGAAATTTGTGGATTCTTGCAGGTTCTGTCAGTTTCCATCACAGAAATGTAAGGAAAAGGGGTGATTTCAGGAAAAGTGTGAGGTTTGCAGGGCATAGTGGGTATGAAAACCTAATGGGATCCATGTAAGTCACACAGTCCTGGATTCCCCTAGGTGTCTAATTTTAAAACATTTACAGGTTGGCTAGGTTTCCCTAGATGCCGGCTGAGTTAGGGTCCAAAATCTCGAGCTACCCACATTCGGAAAAAGAGGGTCAGTTTTTGGTGGAAAAATGCACTGCATACATGTTGTGTTTTGGGCTGTTTGCTGTCGCGGGCACTAGGCTCCACTCAGATTACAGAACTTTGCATCACAGAAATGTGTGGAAAATTTGTTTTTCTTAGACAAATTTTGAGGTTTGCAAAGGGTTCAGGGTGACAGAACCTGGTGAGATTCCCACAAGTCACCCATCCTGGACTCCCCTAGGTGTTTAGTTTTCAAAATGTGCAGGTTAGGCAGGTTTCCCTAGGTGTTGGCTGAACTAGAGCCCAAAATACACATCTAGGTTAAATGAGTCAGTTTTCAATGGTAAAATGTGATGTGTCCACATTGCATTTTGGGGCATTTCATGTCGTGGGCACTAGGCCTGCCCATACAAATGAGGATACAGTTTTTATTGGGAGATTTGTGGCAACAGAGACGGATCAGAACAAGTGTTATTACTAATTGTCGTTCTCTGCATTTCTCCTTCCAATCGTAAGACAGTGTGTAAGAAATGTCATTTTGAGAAATACATGTATTGTAGATTTTCCTAGTAATTTATGAAGGACAGTCTTAATTTTATTAAAGACACAGAGGCGAGTATTATGCTTACTTTTCTTGCTTTATTTTAAACAGCAGCCACAGTCAAGTGAAAAAAACACAAGTCCCAAGAGTCCAGAGAAGCCTTTGGCCAATGGGAACAACAGAACAAACAAAATGAACCAATCAATATATGGCACAGCTAATATATACCTAACTTGATTGCAAGCAGCCCTCTTTTCTTGTGCGAGAAGTCCTGAATAAAGTCTATCCAGAGAAATCAGTGAGAAGCGAATAGAAGTCGTCCTACTGAGGAATCGCCTGAAGAAGTAGTACTGGACTGTCGAGACCACGTGGGCGTCACTCGTAGAACCTGTTCCTTATGAACTTCCTGGTGAAGCAGTGGAAGATGAAACTTTTAGGGTGGGAAAGAGATATGGTTAATACGATATTGCGATGGGATAATACTTGCCTCTGTGTCTAATTAAGACTTTCCTTCATAATTACTAGAAAATCTACATTTTATGTCAAGACCGGAGGCTCATATTATGCTTCTTTAAAGCATATCAATCACCATAGAAAAAGCTGTATTAACTGGTTTACAATAAAGAGTACAGAAAATGATAACATTAGACCAATCAGCCGATCTCAGAATGTCCTCTATTCGAGAGCCAGCCCAAAAAGCTTAGGATGTCATGGCCCCCTTGGATGAGTGAGCACTAAATCTGGAAGTATCAGTACCAGCAAGGGACATTACCAAAATAACCCAATGGGCTAGAGTAGGAGAGGAAACCGGCTTATGAGGTTTCTTGAAAGAAATGAGGAGTTTGGAAGTAGAGGACATTCTAAGATGGATAGTCTTTTGCTCGTAAATTTTTAAATAATTTCCTATACACAACTTTGGTTGATTAGCGAAATAGGGATTAAAAAAACGTGGAAATATTTGTTTTGGTACGTCTACTAATCCTAAATTAGATACCTGTAGGAGTAAAATGACAAGCAGAAATATCTAAGGCTTTGACATCTGATAGACTTTAAATGGAAACTAGACATAGTAACATTGTCAATTTAGCAGAAAGCATTTTAAGAGATAAAAAGTAGTTCTCAGGCCATGAGAGAAATAACTGTTAAACAACATTGACATCCCCTAATTCGCTATATTTAGGAATAGGCGGATTAGAAAACTTTACTCCCTTTAAAAGGCGACAGATATGCTGAAGAACTGAGGCAGATAAACTTTTAACCAGGACACGAAGAAATCTATGTGTAGAGGTCCCCATTTGTGAAACAGGATATTGAAAATAGAATTATGAAGTTTCCAATCACTGGAATCAAACAGGAATTCCAATATGCTACCAGACTGAGTTTCCCTGGAAGATATTCAGCTTGGACAGATAACTTTTGTTGTAGACAAAATTCCCAAAAGCTTTTCGCTAACTCTGCCAAAGGTTTGGACTTGGTGCCTCGTAAGTGGTTGATGTACCTGACTGCAGACAGATTGTCCATTCGGAGAAGAATGGAGTACCGGACTTTGTTTTTTACAAAACTTTTGATCACAAAGGAGCCTGCAAGTGTCTCTAAACAGTTGATGTGCAGCGAGGACGCCTGTGGAGACCATGTACCTTCAGTCGATATTTGACCACACCGTGCGCCCCAATCGGTCAGACTTGCATCTGATTCTAATACAAGATCTGGGGTTGATGCAAAGATAGTCCTGCCATTTCAAGCATCAAGATAATCTAGCCACCATTGGAGTTCTCTAAGGGATTTGTGGTCTAGGGGGATGGAATCTAAATAAGCAAGACCCTTGCGAAGGTGATGAATTTTTAGTGTCTGAAGAGCTTGATAGTGGAGAGGGCCAGGAAATATCGCTTGAATTGATGAGGAAAGCAGTCCTACAATACTTGCAGGTAATCTCAGGGAGATTGAAGGAAGGTGTAAAGAGCGGGTTATCTCTTACTTTATAGCTTTCACCTTTGCCTCGGGAAAATAAAGAGTTGCTTCTACTGAGTTCATAAGAAATCCTAGAGACTTCAAATTCTGGGATAGGTCACGGTTCGATTTCTTCTTGTTTATAAGAAAATCCAGTTCGGACAGCAAAGAGCAAGTGAGGTGCATCTGTGAGAGAAGGGATTGAAGGTTTCGACTTGTTAAAAGAATGTCATCCAGATAGATAATCATTCGTACTTCTTGTGCCCCGAGTCGGGCCACCACAGGTTTCAATAATTTGGTGAAACACCATGGAGCAGAAAACAGACGAAAGTTAGGGAGGAGAATTGATACATTTCTCTTTGCCATTGATATTTGAGAAATCTTCTGTGAACTGTGATCGCAATAAATAGGAATAGTGAGGTAAGCGTCTTGTAAGTCTAAACAAACCATTTAGGCGTTTTGTTGGAGGGCACCTCTGAGATGCAAGATGGTCTCCATTTTGAAATGTCTATATACCACAAATTGGTTAAAGTCTCTGAGATTTAAGACCAGTCTCATCTTTTTGTTTTTCTTCTGAACCAAAAAGATGGAACTAAAGGAGGTGGGGAAGTGTGTTGTATTGCATGCTTCTGAAGAAGGATTGAACTTCCTGAGACATGAGAGAAGCCATTTCTGAAGAAAATTTTAGAGACTGAGAAAGATGCGTTTGAAAAGGAGTGTTGTAAAGCTCTATAGAATAACCCTGCACCGTATATAATACCCATGGATCCAAACTTAAGGATTCCCATCTGTGGAGGAAACATTTTAGATTACCCCCTATGAAAAGATGGCCAGAAGGTATACCTACTTGGGGGTCGAGAAGATCTGTGGAAATGTTGACTCCTTCCGCTGAAGCCTCTTGACCTTTGGGGATAAAATTGGGGATGAAATTCTTGTGATGAAGTATAGGAGCCTCTGAAACACTGAGATCTTCGGTTGCGGCTGATAAAGCGACTCCTCTACTGGCCCTGGCAAAAATACGATTAGAGAAAACCTTCTTTAGAGATTGCTGAGCATTATCCAAGGAAGCAAAGGTTGTAACATATTTGCTTAGCTCCTCAATAAAGGAGAGTCCAAAAACAAACCATCAGCCTTGATACCAGGATCCATCATTACCAGATTTGCCAATTTAGGGTCCAGTTTGAATTGTAAACCTTTTTGTCTATCATGCGTCATAGTCGAATTGGCGTTGCCCAGAAGACAAAAGGCCCCTTGAATCCATAAAGACAACTTTTCCGGACCAATAGAGAGATTATCAAGTTTGGCAGTTTCCGCCAAGTCAAAAATTTGAGCCGAAGGACCCACTATATCCAACATCTTGTCTTGGCACATACACTAAGCCCTGTCAACCCCTTTGCGTGGATCTTTCCCAAATTTTGTAAACAAAGTAAGCATAGAAGGATCAATGGAAGGAGTGGTAGTAATATGATGTGGTAATGAGGGTCTTGGTCATTCGGCCTTCAATTTAGCTCTTGTTTGCTTATCAAAGGGCAAACGTAGCTTAGCTTAAATATAATCATCTACGTCTTGTGAAGGCAACCACTCTGTGGAATTGGGATGATGAATGAGTTTCAGGTAAAACATAGAATTACCCTCCAAGTCCAAAATCGATTTGGACTCCAAAGAATCACTGCTAGTGCCAAACTTTTGTTTTTTGGTGGGGAGGGCCAGACCAAAAATCTGAGTTGTCTATATCACTCATTATAAGCATTGTCTGAATCAGGGTCATTAACATCGTCGTCAGTATCCTGAATGGATGATATCACAATCTTCTGTGCACTGCTGTCAAGGCCCTTAGTTTTTGCTCCTGGAGCATTCCCCTCCTTAGAAAGAGGCCTGTGAGTTTCTTCGACATCAATCCCATGTGAGTTATACTCACCTTTCCTAAGCACAGATTTTTTTAACTGATTGCTGACAATCAGAAGCCACTGTGGCTTTGCGCTTTCTGCCTTCCCCAGTTGATAGGGCCATCTTAGATTGTGACATTAGGGATAACAGAGAATTTTCAAAATTCTTAGAGACCCAATTCATAGATGCTGACACTGCTTTAGCTACTAAGTATTGAACAAAGTAATTTAAATTATTTTTAAACTCTTCACTGTCATTACTCTTTATGTGTAAAACACTGGGAACTTCCATGTTGTCAAAGAAAAAACAAAACCGGTAGGCTGAAGAGAAAAAACTAGCCTACAAAGGGTTAAAATGTGAAAGGAAGGGGATATGAGGAACAGTAAGGAGCAACGGGTATGCCCAAAATGAGAGGCCGCACCCCTTTGTGAAATTCGGAAACTGAAGCCGAGCGATGCTGCTACACACCAACAAAGCGTCAGCTGAAGGACGGAGATGGAATGCCTGCAGGCAATCAGGCCTAAATATGAGCTGCATGAAGAAATATAGGCGTTACGAGTTAATAAATTCCTGAAAAGGGATGCGCGCTGCAAAGACAGTTTTCCCTGAAGAAAAAGGGCCTTCAAACAGTCGTGCAAAGAGTAAGAAACTCGGGAGACACCAACGGTAACGGGTGGGAGGGGAGAAGATAACCCTGTAGCGCGTTGCGAGTGATGCGCAAGTCAAAACATTGTAAGCATTTGAAGAAAAATAAGTGAACACAAGGTATAACTACATATTAACCTTGAAATGTAAAGTTACCATTAAATAGGAGCGAGCTGAAAATATATCCTTATCTTCACTCCGAGCAGCAATAAAAAAAGGGCTGGTTGCAATCAAGTTAGGTATATGTAGGAAAGTACCATCTTTCTTGGCATGTTACCCCCAATTTCTGCCTGTTTGTCAGTGTGTTTTTACTGTCTCACTGGGATCCTGCTAGTTAGGACCCCAGTGCTCATAGTTTGTGGCCTATATGTCAGAATGTATTGCTGTGTTGTCGGTATGCTTTACTGTGTCACTGCAGTTCTGCTAACCAGAACTCCAGTGCTCATGCTCTCTCTGTTTACCAAATATGTCACTATAGTCTACTGACTTCATATTCCAATCCAGATTAGCACACTAGGCCCTGCTCCTTATAGGTCCCTAGTATATGGTACCTAGGTACCCAGGGCATTGGGGTTCCAGGAGATCCTTATGGGCTGCAGCATTTCTTCTGCCACCCATAAGGAGCTCATACACACACTCCTTCAGGACTGCCACTGCGTGTGAGTGCACCCTTGCACTAGCAAAGGTGCCCCCACGTTGTCCAGGACCAATTTCACAGACTCCGCAAGTGCGGGGACACCATTATAAGCGTGCACTACATATATGTCAATACATATACGTAGCTTCGCAATGGTACCCCGAATAAGGCCATGGGAGGAGCCTATGATTGTGAAATTTAACCCCCAATCTAAATCTGGTATTGGGGGTCCAATTCCATGCAACCTGGGGGCTTCACCATGGACCCCCAATACTGCTGAACCAGCTCTCTGAGGTTTTCACTGCAGCCCCAGCTGCTTCCACTTCACAGACATGTTTCTGCCCTCCTGAGGATTGAGCAGCTCAATCCCACAAAGGCAGAACAATGCTTTTCCTTTAGGAGAGGAGTGTTACACCCTCTCCATTGGAAATAGGTGTTACAGGCATGGGAGGGGTAGCCTCCCAGAGCCTCTGGAAATGCTTAGAAGGGTACAGGTGGTGCCCTCCTTGCATAATCCAGTCTACACCAGTTCAGGGACCCACAGTCCCTGCTCTGGCGCGAAACTATACAAAGGAAAGGAGAGTGACCACTCCCCTGTCTGTCACTACCCCAGAGGTGGTGCCCAGAGCCCCTCCAGAGTGTGTCTGGCATTAGCCATCTTGGATTCCAAGGTGTGGGGACCCTCTGGGAGCATCTGAGTGTCCAGTACCAGCAGGTGACATCAGAGACCCCTCCTGATAGGTCCATACCTGGTTAGGTAGTCAATCCCCCTCTCAGGGCTATTTAGGGTCTCTTCTCTGGGTGTTTCCACAGATTTGGTTTGCAAGACTTCACCTGGACTTCTCTGCATCCTCTTCTTCAGCTTCTGACCGTCGGATCAACCGCAGACTACTCCAGGAACCGTTGTAACTGCAACAAAGTATCCAAGAAGGCTACTGTGACCCTGCAACTTCAGCTCCAGCCATCAACTGCAACAGTTTCCAGGTTGTGCATGCCATGAGGACTGCCTGTCTTCATCCTGCACCAGAAGGACCAGAGGAATCTCCTGTGGAGTGACAGAGTCACTTCCCTGCTTCAGCAGGCACCTCTCTGCAGCAACAACCGGTACTCTGGGACTCCTCCCTTGTTGACGAGCGTGATCCCTGGAACCCAGGTGGTGGACCGAAGTGATCCTGACTGTCCAAAGGTCCAGCTGTCCCAATTTGGTGGAGGTAAAGGCTTGCCTCCCTGTGCCAGACAGTACCTCCTCTCACTCTACCTGTCCCCCCCCCTCCCTCGCGCTTTCCCGCCGCGACCTCCTGCACGCCCCCGCCCCCCAACTCGTTCTGAGTACAACCAAAGGCAGACATATAAACGCTCATCAGATTGTTAAGAAAATACAAGACAGTTATAAGACAGAAATAATTGGAGAACAATTTTGTATTTCAAAATGAAACAAATACAAATAACAAACATGTTGAGAAAAAAACAAGTTACTTACCTGTACACTGTGGTTATCAGTATTGATATCTCTCATAGATTTACATGCTTGAATCTTCCCGGTCGTCATAGTGGGAGTCCCACTGTAATTATATCAAGCAGTGCTACACATAGCATTAACAGCCATAGAAAATCCATTTGACATTGTTAACCAATTCACGTTGTTTTCACAGATTCAAACTCCAGCCAATCAGAGACCAGACCCTGAAGAACTCTTCCCCTTCAGGGCAACCATACCTCAGATTTTGTGCACAAGAGCAAAAGGTAAAGTATCGGAGGTATGCAGAGTGATGAACCCAAGGAGAGGTGGGCTGGTTGTATGTGAATCTATGAAGGATATCAATACCAAAGAACCAAAGTATACAGGTAAGTAACTTGGTCTTTCTCCAGTATTGAGACTTTCATAGATTCACATGCTTGAATCAGACTAGTAGACTAGTAAGCAATACCAACGAAAGTAGAAATGGTGGTAAAAACAAAACCACTCTGCATCAAGAATAGAACATAAAAAAAAAAATATATATATATATATATATATATATATATATATATATATATATATATATATATTTATACATATAATCTACTGGCACCAGTAGGTAGTTATAGTTAGGACCATGTTTCAATAGAAAAAGCATTTTTTGACTTGCCTATAACTTTGGCACAGTTTGGCGAATCTTCATGAACATTTCCCCCAAAAAAGCGGTGATTCTTGTTGCACATGGAAAGTTTCGGGGGGATCCGTCAAGCAGGGGCAAAGAAAAAGGGGACTAAAAAAACGTTGCATTTCCCATGTTAATTTCCATAGGATTTGTTAGAGACAACTACAGGCTGAACCACTGGATGGAATTACACCAAATTTGGCAGAAAGCTAGCTGTTAGTACGCAGATTATGCTTTCACTTATTTGGAGTAAGTCTGTTTAGTAGTTTTGCGAAATTTAGGGAAATTCAAATTTGTATATATCTGGCTGCGAAGTTTTCGCGAACAAAGACGAGCTCGTGCAGGGAGATGCACAGCTCTGATTGGCTGTCAACACTTCAAACCAGGAAGCGTTGGCAGCCATCTTGGGACTCAGCTTGAGCAAAATCCAAGAAAAAAAGTAAAAATAAAAGGGGCCAGGGTAGAGACACAAAATATGTGGGGAGGCCCATGGCCCCGTCGCTGCCCTGGGGACCGCCACCTCCCCAAGGCTTCTTATTAAAAATATGTGCGGGTCACCACTCCACCAGGGCTTCTTATTAAATACAGGCAGGGTGGCCCATGGTCCCCCGTGGCCCAGGGATCACCACCCCAGGGGAAAAGTATAAAAAAACAGAAAGAGGGTCCCATGGGGACCGCCACCCCTGGGGTAATTCTTGTTGGAGGGGGCGCACAGCCCCCCTCATGGAGCCACAGATGGCGCTGAGGATCGCCACCCCCCAGGGCCAGCTCGGGCTATGTCCCGGGGCTACCACCCCCTGCAACCTAGCCAGCAGGACCTTAAAAGCAGGTCCTGCTGTCAAACAGCAGAGCTTTCATCTCTGTCCTTCGCCATGCACAACTAATTACTCCACATATTATATCATTGCTGACATATTCTATGCCATCTTTCATACTCTTAGTGCAACATTTGCAATACATTTATTGATGAGACAACTGTGCATGGCGAGGGCACGAGTTATAGTTACCGTAGGGTTCGACTTTTCGTTACTTGAAAAAACTCTAACTATAGCGGCTGAATTTCTATGGTTTTCTATGAGTAAATTCTAAACCTAACTGTAAAGTCCCTGTAACCTTTGTTTTTTTCAGTGAATATATATATATATATATATATATATATATATATATATATATATATATATATATATATATATATATATATATATAGAGAGAGAGAGAGAGAGCGAGAGAGCACATGAATATGACAGATCAGTTGATTGGCATTGCAACACATGTGGAAGAGATTTGCTTGATTATGGAAATGAGTAAAACGTAACATTACCATGAACTTTTGATTAAAGATAATATTATTGTTGATATGATATCTTTGCATTCAATGTATAGAAAGTGATGAGGATGATATCTTGAAGAATTTTTTTAATGGGTTTGGAATTTTTGTGTCTAGTGATACGAGTTCCAGTCATATGGAAAATTATCATGTAAAAAACTTTGACATCTGGGGGAGCTAGAATCCATTTAGATATATTGTGGCCATCCAATCAGCAATTCGTTTTCCACCTTTGCAAAAAGTGTTATAATCATGAGATTAAAAACATAAAAAGGGGTTTGTAACTTAGCAACACACACAAAGTTATAACTGTTGGGTACTTTAAACAGTACTTCACTTTTAGTCTCTATTCCAGTGCTGTGTCAAAATGATCAATACAGGAAAAGACAGATGAGTATTACCTTTCATTGTTTATATCAACATTCTTTAGAATTATGGTAAAGCCATGATATAAGTATTGAATTGGTACTTTACCAGGAGTACAGAGCAAAACCAAAATAATGTGGTTATTTATATTTGTGTTTACAAGGCCAGGACCTAAGTGGTGGACAAGTACTTTACTTTGATTTTGTCTAAAGGATGTGGTTATTTATATTTATATGTATAATGTCATGACACAAGCAGTGGGCAAGCACTATATTTTGTTTTTTCTGGTTGCGGTATACCCCTTTTCCATATATGCACAGGATGTTGACTAGCACTTTTTTAACATTTGCAATGGCAATTGATTGGAGATGAGGTGGTAACCAAATAATTGTAAGGTTAGCAGTCTAGTGTCTGTTACTTTTTAATAGGTGATGGGTGAACTCCACTGTTTAAATCCACTCTAGAACTGTGAGACTCTATGACGAGTTGAATGCTCCAGTCGAAACGCGTCACCATTTTTCCTTGACCCTGCACTTTACGGCTTGATTGATTTGAGAAAATAAATAAGTTTCGAACTTTGGACTTGATGGTGCTGCTGGTTCTTTCTGCAACTCGTTTTTGGGGAGTGACTACTGGGCGGACGCTGTGGAGGAACACTTGTTTGATATATATATATATATATATATAGAGATAGAGAGAGAGAGAGAGAGAAATTTTAACTTACATATACTATATGTGTTTGTGTGTGTGTGAATATATATATATAATATAAATATATAACACGTCTGAAATATTTTGTATCTTATTTTCCACCTTACCTCTTAGTACTGCCTGCCCAACAGCAGCATCCTTCTTCCACAATGCATCCAAGCAATAATGCTTGGTGAAAGTATGAACATCTTTCCACTTTGCTGCCCTGCAAATGTCTGGTAGGGGCACTCCAGCAAACAAAGATGTAGACTCCGCCACTTTCCTAGTAGAATGCTCTCCAACTCTTGAAGGCAGCAGTCTGCCTGTTTTTTCATAGCACAGGGTAAACACTGAAGAAACCCAAGGGGCTACACTGTCTCTGGAGAGAGCATGTCCCTTCCTGGGCAGAGCAAATGCGACCGAGAGCTAATTGGACTTACAGAAAGACTTTGGGGGTCATTACAACCTCGGCGGTCTTTTTACAAGACCACTGAGGGACCGCCGTGCTGAAGACCTCCAGTGCAGGCGGTTTTCCGCTTGGTGCATCATGACTGTTAGCAGCCCTCTGTCCTTTTCCAGACGGAGAGCCGCAAGCAGCCATACTGGCGGTCGACGGGGAAGTGGAGGTTGCTCCACCGCCACAACAACAAAACACCGCCCATCGAATCACATTCTGTGATTCGGCGTGGCAGTGTTCTATTGACAGGGTGCTGGCAGTGGAGCAGCCCCCATGGATCCCATCCCCTCCCGGAGGATCAACGGACCAGGTAAGTTGATCGTTCGTTAGGGGAGGGGGGTGGGGGGGTGTTGTGTGTGTGCATGGGGGTGTGCGTGTGAGTATGTAGAGGGGGTGTGTGAGGGCGTGTATGCATGCGGGGGTGTTGTGTGTTTGGAAGTGTGTGTGTGGCTGTCTGTATGTATGTCTGTATGGATGTGTGCGTGTATGTCTGAATGTGAGTGTGTGTATGATTGTGTGTGTGGCTGTTGGCATGTTTGTTGGTGTGTGTGCGGGTATGTGTGTTGGTGGTGCCTGCGTGCGTGTCGGGTGTGAATCAGTAATGTGATGTTGGGGGTGGGGAGGGGGGTTCTGCCACCTTTGAGGGGTGGCTGGGGGTAAAGGGTGTCGGGGAAGGACTCTGGGTGGGGGTGGGGGAGACCCCTATCAGTGCCAGGGAAGGAATTCCCTGGCACTGATAGTGCTCACCGCCATGGATTTCATGGCGATTCCCAACCCCATGAAATCCATGGCGGTGAGCCGGGTCATAATACCGCCGTCTGTAGTGCGCCGGCCGCCGGGCTGGAGACCCAAGTCTCCAGCCCAGTGGTCATCTCCGCCCTGGCGGTCTGATTGGAGAAGTGGCGGATGACCATGGCCGTAACCGCCATGGTCATAATTCCAATTTTTTTACCGCCAGCCTGTTGGCGGTAAAACCGCCACTTCTCAATCATCTGCCAGGGTCGTAATGAGTGCCTTTGTTCTGTCCATATAAAACTTCAGGCATCCAATGAGTGTAAGGGCTTTTCAGCCATGGTAGATGTATTTGTTTTAAAAATGTCAGTACAGTTAGTTTGTTTAAATGTAATGGAGTTGGAAGCTTCAGGATTAATTTGGGATTTGTTTGTAAATTTACTCTGTTGTCCCTAAATTGCAAGAAAGGTTCAGAAACAGTGAAAGCTTGGATTTTGCTTACTCGCAAAAGTGAGAGCCAAGAGAAGGGCTAGTTACCATGAAATATATTTTAACTTTGCATTATGAATGGCTTCAAACAGGTCTTTAACGAGTTATGAGTTATGATAGTACTGCCAGGATACTAGAGGATGCCTGACAGGAGGAAAAACTCTGAACAGCACCTTCATCAATTCTTTAAAGAGTCTGTGTGACCATAAAGAAACTTCTGCTTTTCTTCTAAACCTTGAGATTGCTGCTAATGCACCTTGAGAGACGTATGAGCTAAACATGACTTGGTCAGGTGAAGAAAATAAGGCGCAACTGCCCAGGTAAGAATGCATAGGGATGCAGATTTTTGTTGTTTCACCAATAGCAGAATCATTTCCGTTTTGCACTGTAGGATATACTTGTTGACTCAGCGCGTCCTTGTTCAAGGATTGATCTACTTTCCTAAGTAATGGCCAATGATCCAAACTCTTTGTTGTGAGAAGCCAAGCAGACAAATTGAGAGACCTTATTTGTGGATGGAAATTTGTCCCTTGCTCATAGAGATGAAATTCTCCACAGGTTTGAACTGTATGTGAGGGTACAGATATAGGAGAAGAAGCTCTGTGTACCAGTATTGCTTTGGCCATGCCAGGGCTATTAAAACAAGTCAACATGGATCTTGTTTCATTTACTGAATTACCCATGGAATTAGAGGAAACAGTTGAAAAGCATAGTCGAACACGCCAGTCCAGGTCAGTAAGAAGGCATTTCCCAGATATTCTCGATGGGGAAATTGACTTGCGTACCTCACATATTTCTTGTTGTGGAGAGTTACAAACAGATCCAGGGACGGAGTGCCCCACTGACTGAAGACCTGAGGCAACAGATCCTGGTTTAAGTCACATTTGTGACACTGTTTGGCAGTTTGAATCAGAGAACCTGGTCATTCGTTTTCTATCTCTGGAACATGCTCCACTTGTAAAGAGATGTTGTGGGAATGAGCCAGTTCCAAATCTGTTGAGCTTGATAAGGTAGAGCCTTTTACCTTGTTCCCACTTGTTTTGCAAGGTAGAACAAGGTTGTGGTATTGCCTGTTCTTACTGGGACAGATGAATCTCGAATGCTGGGAGGAAAGGCTTGTAGGCCCAAGAAAACCACCTTCAACTCTAGAAGATTGATGTGCATTGTTGTTTCTTGAGGTGACCATTTTCTCTGTATTTCTAAGTCCTGAAGATGAGCTCCCCAGCCATAAGGGAAGCATTCATTGTCAACTGAGGGTGCGATGGTACAAAAGAGAGACATAGAGAAATGTCCTTTTTTTCCACCATGATGATGTTTTCATAGCTGGGGTGATATTGATGGTCTCCTTGAATGATCCCTGGGCTTGAAGTCAGTGATTGTCCAACTGTGCCTGCAGAGGTCTCAGTTGCAGGTGACAATTTTGAATCCATGAAATTCAAGAAGACATCATCCCCCAACACTGACTTGTACATCTGAACAGAAGTGGACTTTCTTCTTGACAGGGAACTTGTGATGTTTGTCATCAGTTGGATTCTTTCCACAGTCAGATGCATCTTCACTTCCTTTGTATCCAGAACTGCTCCTAGGAACACTGAAGATTTAGATGGTATCAGGGTCAAATTTTCCTTGTTTATTTTGAGACCTAAACTGTTGAACAGCTGCAGACAAGCTAAAGTGGAGTGATATGTATGAGCCTTGACAAGCCAGTCGCCCAAGTAGGGAAACACCTGGTGGCCATTAATTCTTAAGAACGCCACTACAGGTGCCGTACATTTCGTGAATACGCTGGGGGCAGAACTTAAACCAAAAGGGAGAACTTTGAATTGATAATATCACCCTGCCACCTCGAGTCCGAGAAACCTGTGATGTTTTGCATGTATGGAGATGTGGATGTAGGCGTCAAAGCGGCAGAGAGATGTAAAGTAATATCTTTTGTTTTGCAGTGGTAAAATCTCTTGTAGGGGCAGCATCTGGAAGGGTTGTTTCTTGATGCTTTTGTTCAGCAACCTGAGATCCATTACTGGACACCATTTTCTGGATTCTTTCTTGATTAGGAAAAAGTTAGAATAAAATCCTGTGTTGCGATGTCGAATAGGAACTACGTCAATAGCTCCCTTAGAAATAAGTGAGCAATTTCCTGTTTCAGCAGGGTAAGATGTAGATGCTTTCTCTTCCCTGGAGGATGATTGGGAGACATTTGGCAAAGTCCAAGCTGTGACCATGATCGACTATGTCAAGGCTTCTGGTTTTACGGTATTTATTTTTTAACATTTCCATCTGTATTCATCCGTATTTATTTTTTGGCTATCTTATTGGTATTTATCTATATTTATTTTGTGTTTCGAGAATAAATGGAGTAATAAAATGGTATATTTCCACATGTATTTAACTGATAAGCATGCACTCATACATTGATGCCAGTCTCATTTTAGCTGATTAAGCAGCCAAATATAGCAAACCACTGCAACCACAGGTAATTACCAGCATTATACTGCAAATATATATATATATATATATATATATATATATATATATATATATATTAACATATGCCTGTATTTAATGAAATCTCAACCTGGGTTTTAAATTCCCATGCTGTCTGTCTGCTCAGTTGTTGTCCTGGAATTCACGAAAGACAGCATGGAGAGTCACTCACAACAAGCACAATTGTCAGTATTTTTTTGCTTTTAAAAATAAATACATACAGGAAGCATATTGTTTTCTGTAAAAATCTGTAAAAACTGAAAACTGGAAGCCTTAATTATATCTAACACCCACTTGTCTGAAGAAAATCTTTTCCAGTGCTTGCAGAATGTTGAGAAGTGCTGGTTCTCAACAAGATGGGAAGAATTCGAGGTGACTGGTGCCTTGAACTTGTCTCTGATGCATAGCTGCGTCCTGGCACTTTCCTCCTGCTGGCGGCGTTGACGCATTGACTTGCTTGTGTACCTGGGACCTGAAGAGACTCTGAATTGATGTTGCCTTGAGTACTGAGGTCTATATCCCTGTTGGTAGTAAGGTTGGTATCTGTAACTCTGATAAGATGTTATTGCTGTAAACTGGCCTCTCCCTCTGCCATCACAAGAGGGCTAAAAGTATTTTTGCTGCAGCGCCCGTGGCGAACGAGCAGTATCCATGACCGCCTTGATAGACTATAGAGCATCATCTATGACTTTTTCTGAATAAATTCACTCTGTCTACGGGCATGTTGAGAATTTTGTACTGAACCTCCCAGTGGAAGAATGCCGTTTCAAACCAGCCCTGATGGCGTAGTACAGCCGCACCCGCCATATGCCTGAAGGCTGTGGAAGATATGGCTGTATCTGTTATTTCAGAAGAGGTTGTTGCTCCTTCTTGCAGAATTTCTTTGGTCTCCTTTTTCTTTTGCTCAGGTAAGTCATCAAGGGACACCATTAAATCAGACCACATCTGCCTATATAGTGCCCCAAAATAGCTAGAGCATTAGATGCCCTAATAGATGTGGCTGTCATCACTGAAAAACGCTTCCCAATAATGTCTAGTCACCTGCTCTTTTTGTCCGGTGGAGGTGAACATGGTGTAGACAGATTTCTGGAGCGTCTTTGGGCAGCTTGGATGACTACTGGATCAGTGTTTGGTTTCCTATTAGGCAGGCAAGGGAATTCTCAGGGGCTTTATATTTTTTATCAAACCGGGGAATGACCGCTGCTACCCAAGCTGGTGTCTTTATCACTTTAAGCCCTTCTCCCAGATATAATCCACAATGGGAATGGATTTTACAGACTTCCTTTCCTTTACTGGTAATTGTAAATTGAAGCACTTTCAAGAAGTTCATAAAATCCTCCTATATCTTCTGAAAGAGAGCTAGCCAGTGGTGGTGACAGTGATGGGGACAAAGGAGCGATGTAGTCATCCCATTCTTTCCCTGATGCATCAGGGTCCTGAAGAAGTTCCCCTTCCTCAGGTTGATTGTCTCCTTCACTATTTGTGTAGTCATTCCTCTCTGAGTAGGATGGGCTACAGGACTTGAAGACAGCGATGTCACAGTAGGTGTTTCCATATGCGCTGGGGTATGAGTCACAGGAGCATTCGCCTCTGGGAATCTTTTATAATAGTCATTAATCATATGGCTTATGTTTGCCACCAAAGAGGTAGGTACTGGAATGGTGTCTTCCTGTGGCGCCTGGTGTTCAACATAGGGTTCCTCAAAAGGATAGTGCTCCTGAAAGGCAACAACTCTCTGTGGGGGTGATTGGTGCCTGTCTCTGAAAGAATAGTCCTCTTCCATATGTGTGGAAGGCTCTCCACTAGGTCCTTCACAGGCCGTGTCCTGTGGATGGGACTGTAGTCTGGCTCAAAAAGACCTAATCAGCAGATTCCTCTGCTTCTATGAGATGCACAGGAGGTAGTGGTGATACCTTTCTCTGTGATGTTTGATCCAGGTGTAGGATTACGTGTAGAAATGGGAACTTGAACCACGGATGACGTTGTCGATGACAAAAGAGTCTGTTGACCACGGGCTATGCCTAGTAGTGAAAATGGTCTCGCCGCTGGAGACATAAAAATTTACGTTGTCAGAAACATGTTAGTGACAAGGTGATAGTCGATGCTGATTTCGTCGACAAGGAAGTCGACATCACTGTTTTTGTAGTTGTTGGAGTGACTGAGGCCAGCCTCATCACTGGCAGGAATGGTGCCTTCATCGATGACGATGTGGCCACTTACACAGAGGGCGTCGATGACAGGTCTGTCGACAACCAGATGTTTTCCGACAACAAAGTCTTCCTAGGAGTCACAGGCATAGAGGACGAACAGGAGCATTTCTCTATGAGAGGAAGGAGGACTTCTTTTTTGCTAGAACTTTCAGACCCAGAATCCTTTGAAAAGGATTTTAATTTTAAGGGTCCTTTACAATGAGGTAGAGACCTAATTTGTGCCTTTTCTCTCATCTGAGAAACGAAAGTGCCCCTCATCATCACCTCTAGAGTCCGATTGGGTCTTTCTGATGGATAGAACTACCTGTGGATTCCTCACCTAATGAATTCTCCCCATGTGTAGCATTCGATGGAAACTTCTCTCCAGCTCTGCACGTCGGCGAGGACGTCACAATTGCCCGACTCCACGCGGCTCCGCCTGACATCATCGGGGCAATAAGAGGCCCTCGCCGGTGTGCTGACGTCAGTTCCCTTTTTTCCATGCCTTTGATAATGGTTACTTTTCCAGCTACCTGTATCGTTTGCTGTTCAGAAGGGATACTTTGTGTTTTTTGTCGACATGTCGGGCCCGAAGAAGTCAGGCTTCAAGCCCTGCAGAGAATGCGGAGGTCAGATGTCGGTGACTGACCCCCATAACGACTGTCTTTGGTGCCTGAGTTCGGACCACGACGTCCAAGAATGTGGTTCATGCCAAAAAATGAACCCGAAAGCATTGAAGGAACGTGAGGCTAAATTGTTCTTAGCCAAGGCTAAGAAGGAGAGAAAACGGCACCATAGATCATCGTCGGGAAGTCAAGTCACAAGAAGCGGCGTCATCGTGATTCCAGGCGTCAATCCAGAAGCCGGACGGAGTCGAGGTCTCCATCGACCCAACGCCGTAAGTCCTGGGAGGTCAGCCCGACGGTGTCTCCTCAACCATTGACTCCGCGTCATCCCCAGCACCATCGGTCTTTGAGGTTGTGGAGCCTTAAAGTCAACAAGCTTCTCTGGCGCATCCAGGCGTGCAGGATTTGAGTCTGGCGCCGGCTCCTCAGGACTATCCTGCATTCCGGGTACGGATCCGGCAGCATTTCTAAATGCCATGTTTACTATTTTCCAGAACATGGCTCCGGGAGGTGGTGCGCCAGCTGGCCCCACTGGTCCCCTGGCATTCAACTTAGGCGTTCCGGCTCCGTACAGGCCGACACCGTTTATGCCGTTCTGTCTGACAGGAGACACTAGCCCGGCGCCGGTGCCGGTGGTGCAGTCATCGACGTCGAGGGAGAGGCCTTTGATGCCGTTATCCGCTGAGATGGAGCCTCGAAGCCGGATGGCGTCAACGGGTGCACGTCGTATATCCATGGTGCCAATGGATCCATCTACTCGTCGAGAGGATCCGGAGAGCCTGTAATGACGCCTTCTCGGCGCCATTCACCGACGTCGTTGCACTCCATGTCGACGCCGGGGTTGGAGGCCAAATTGCGGTCCAGGAGGAAGGCCCTCAGGTTGTTGGAGAAGAGAGAGTACCAGCGACAGATCCTTGAGGAAAGGGAGATTGCTGAGCCCCAGAGTGAGTTTATTGGGTTGGATACGGCCAGTGGACTAGATACTTCCCCGGAGTGGGATCTGGCCTCCCCAGGGGAGTATACAGAGGAAGCAGCCACCTTTCATTCTGTCACCAGGAAGGCTGCGGATTTCCTGGAACTTCCCCTACCTACGGCGCAAGTTAAAACCAACATCCTCACGGAGGTACTTCATCCTGCCACGGCCATTGCAGATCCCCTGTTGCCATTCATTGAAGCTCTCATGGAGCCAATAGAAGAGGTGTGGAAGAAACCTGTTACTTCGTCGGCTGTGAGCAGGTCGGTGGCCAGACGGTATAGGTCTGCACCTGGAGACCCCGAATTTCTATCTAAGCATCCGTCTCCAGAGTCTGGTCTTACAGGCATCCTGCTCTTCACGGTCGGCTCCTGGCTCCTTTCCTGGAGTACCATCTGACCGGGAGTCCAAGCGTATGGAACAGTCGGCCAAGAAGGTTTTTTCCTCGTGTAGCATGGCATTGAAATCTGCTAATGCTATGTGCATTCTTGGCAGATATATTCACGCAATAATGGATGCAGCAAAGACAGCGTTACCGGACATGCCCCAAGACTTGAATGGGCTACTCTCGGATGCCCAGGCAGCGGCTATGCAAGTCATACAGTCAGGGCTGGATACCACGGACTCTGTTGCTAGAGCCATGGGGACCTCCATTGCCACCAGGCGCCATGCTTGGTTGCGCACATCTGGATTTTCATCAGATGTTCAGGCCACGCTCTTGGACACGTGCTTAAATACGTTTTTTTCATTGCTCTTAACTCTAAAATATATGCTTGCTGTTAATTCAGGACATGACTACATGGATTAGCGTAAATTACTTAACAAACGCTTTCAAGCATGGAGTAAAATTATGGGCAAAAATACGGCTTGATGAAAAGGCACAGCACATTTATTTATGAAGGGACATTGACATGCTTTGAAAGACACGATATTTAACAACAGTGTTTAAACTGAGAGTGCACCGGATATAAAAGTTGAAGGAATGTGCCCAGAAACCACTTTGGTATTATAATCCACTGGAGTAAAGTCATGACTGGGACTATGTAAACAACTTCTAAGACATAATATGATGGCGGCGCTCTTAGCTATATTTTCAATGTGGAACGCAAGTCCTTTTTCACTTACAAGTACCATGATTAAAGAGCAATGAAAAAAACGTATTTAAGCACCTGTGTTTAAATGTCCTCTTCACTACTGGCATTTGAGAAAGGCAGGTTGCCGAAACGCGTCATGCTGGGGAGATGAAATTCATGTGGCTGTAAATTCCAAGAGTGCTCCGGGAGGCTCTGAAGTGGAGCCTATTTGATGTCTGTATTTCACATGCTTGCTGCTTGCACGAAGGAGGCACCCATCTGAAAGTGTTCGGTAACATTAGCAGCTTTTGTGGAATGAAATAATTGTTGTTACCAGAACCACCGTAGCCCTGACAACTCTAAAATATATGCTTGCTGTTAATTCAGGACATGACTACATGGATTAGCGTAAATTACTTAACAAACGCTTTCAAGCATGGAGTAAAATTATGGGCAAAAATACGGCTTGATGAAAAGGCACAGCACATTTATTTATGAAGGGACATTGACATGCTTTGAAAGACACGATATTTAACAACAGTGTTTAAACTGAGAGTGCACCGGATATAAAAGTTGAAGGAATGTGCCCAGAAACCACTTTGGTATTATAATCCACTGGAGTAAAGTCATGACTGGGACTATGTAAACAACTTCTAAGACATAATATGATGGCAGCGCTCTTAGCTATATTTTTAATGGGGAACGCAAGTCCTTTTTCACTTACAAGTACCATGATTAAAGAGCAATGAAAAAAACGTATTTAAGCACCTGTGTTTAAATGTCCTCTTCACTACTGGCATTTGAGAAAGGCAGGTTGCCGAAACGCGTCATACTGGGGAGATGAAATTCATGTGGCTGTAAATTCCAAGAGTGCTCCGGGAGGCTCTGAAGTGGAGCCTATTTGATGTCTGTATTTCACGTGCTTGCTGCTTGCACGAAGGAGGCACCCATCTGAAAGTGTTCGGTAACATTAGCAGCTTTTGTGGAATGATATATATATATATATATATATATATATATATATATATATATATATAGTTGTATTTCTGTTTATTTTGCAAGTTCAGATTTTTGTTCATAATGGTGCAGAACTTTTAGGAATGTGCATTGGTATCATTTCTATTATTGGCAGTTGCTTTTTCCATAAAGGTTTATTCGATACAATTATGAAGTGTTTGGAATATCAATGTTTATCTATTCATCTCAAAGGCACGTCAAAAATGGCGTAAACTGACGTCAGCACGCTGGCGAGGGCCTCTTATTGCCCCAATGACATCAGGCGGAGCCGCGTGGAGTCGGGCGTCGTGCGGAGATGGAGAGAAGTTGCGCATGGGGAGAATTCATTAGGTGAGGAATCCACAGGTAGCTAGTGTATCCACCAGAAAAAGCGTTACCGAAGGTAAGTAACTTGCTCTTCTCTTCTGGAGCCAGAGGATAAACCTGGTTTCCCAGTCTTTCAGAGATTTTGCAAAAAATGTTCTGCAATGTTTGCATCCTTTAGGCTTATGATGTGCTTATAAGCAGAAATAGAAATAGTACACTGTTACAATACACATGTATGCAGAGCCAGGAAATGTCAGTATTATCAGGAGAGCCCTAAACATCCACTAGGATGCTGAGCTTCATCATTGGGCAATCTCCTCGTCAGACCGGTACTGCAATGTCTGGCGGGCCACCCCAATCAAGGTGGTGGTACTCAACCGAAGATAGTAATAGCAGTAATAGCAGATGTGGTTAGGTCTGCAGAAAAAAACTGACTATTAGAAAAAAGTAGGAGAGAAAAACAAATTAAAATTGGCTCTGAGCCTTAAGCATCATAATTTAATGACACAGGAAAAGGATCAGGCCAAGATTAAGAAAGAAATGGGGGAGTAAATGCGGGGAATAATGTCCCACTAAACTCCATGGAAGGAAAAAGATAGTGCACCTAGTCCTAACACAATCAGGTCAACATGTTTCGCGCTTCTATGGGCAAAATCTGATCCCTTGGCGCTTCATTAGGACCATAACAACTACTTCTCCTATTTATCAAAGTAATAATAAGTGCTGGAAAGTCACTTACTGAACGAGGACTACTTGTCACCGTCAATTTGTCAATAGGTCGCTGTAATGGGTTCTTTATCTAAATTGAAAGAGATATTGGAATAACGTGACAGGCGTAGGATTTGAGGGGTTAACTGATTTATTTGAGTTCTGTTTTAAGGCGGACTTTTTATCTCTTATTTCTTGTTCACAATGATAGTCCGGTTATAGTCACAAAATAAAATCCTTTTTCTCTTTCAGGGTTCTTGTGGTAGTCCCGGTGTGGTCTGGTCCAACTTTGGGAAGTGGTCCGATCTTCCCATATTTCAGCGGCCCAGGTTCACCAAAAAAAATAAGAAGAAGGACAAAACAGGTAAGTGGGGCATAAGCTATAATATATATAGGGTTAGTAGGGTGGTGGGGGAATAGGTAGAAGTGAAGGGAGGTGAGGGGATAACTTTTCTTTGGTTTGTGCTTCTCCCTGCATGTGTTCTCAGGAATTCACTTCCTTTTGAGAAATTTCTCTGGCTGTTGGGTTTTTCCGTGAGGTTAGGGTTATCACGTTAGGGCTTTCCTTTATAAGATCTCCCCTTCCCTGCAGGACCTCTCTCTTTTCCCCTTATCGCCCCTTATTCCTAATAACCACCCTGACCCAAACCCCCAGTTGCGGTACGAACATACCTGAGGTGGCCACGCCCCTCCGGGGACGCGGCCGGCTGTTTGGCGGTCTCCCGGCTTCTCTTTGACAGGGGCGGGAGGTCCCCTGAGCTTTTCTGCTTTCTCTGGGCTCTCCTTCTCTTCTTCGGGTGCCTCATTGGCGGTCTTCGGCGTTCACGGTTCCGCTTCTTCGGGTCGCGTCCCCCGAGCGTTTCTTTCCGTCTCTCTCCCTTCTTCCCGTTCGGGTCCGTCTTTTCTTTCTATTTTCGTCCCGACGCCTTCTGCGTCTGACGTCATACCCCCGAGTCCCTCTCGGGTTCCCCGGGGGTATGTTACTGCGGCCGCCGTACACTCTTGGGAACCGGCGTCGGGAGACGTCCGGTTACAGTCGCCCTGCATGAAAGTGAAAACATAGACATTCATTAGTGTCCAAAAAAGTGCTAAAAGTGATGTACACAGTCTGCCCCCGATACAAGGTGTGGCACAATGGAGATGACAAGGAAGGCTTACCAACCCATAGTAGAGAATAGGCTTCACAGGATCGTGCAAGCCTCAAACCAAAGGAGAATTACTAGGTGTAAAAAAATTGTATTATAATGCATGGATAGAGTACACATAAGTAAGTGAGAAAGACAAGTACACACAGTCGTTTAGTTGAGCTACCATTTGTATCAAAAGCATACTGGTGCTAATACAGCTATAAATCATAGACATCATGACCCAAAACCGGAAAGGCTGCTCTCTGTTAGACCACTATGTATGCCAGGTTATCAAACATTGTACATAGAAAAGAAAAATATTATTACTCTTATCTAAAGTAAACTGGTACTTGAACAGATGGTAAAATGCTGAAAACATAACTCATCAAAGGAAAAGCTGGTCACTGTCAGGTCATTATGTGCAACAGTATTAACAGTTATAGTGCAAGTCAAAACGATCGTGTTTCAGCCCAAAAAAACTCCTATAGAAACCGATAAGGCTGTCAGTACATTATCGGTAAAGTAAATTTGTATCAAAGGGACAGACAAAGGGGAAGAACTTACTAGAATCTCACTCTGGTCCCTCGGTGAACCTGCCCCGAGTCTCGTGCCTGTAGACAATGGCACTGCGTCTCAGGAGGATATAAATAGCCGGTAATAGACGCGCGAACACTCGTGTCTAAACCGGAACTAGTCAGTATTCAGCATAGTCTGACTACGATCATAGAGATCGAAGAAGGACTAGTAATGTATCAGACGGCAGCCATCTTGCTGGTACAAAGTGTGTGCCCGTCCAAAAAGGAATGTGTGGAGGCCATATTGGAGATCGAGAAGAACACTAAGGGTGGGTGTTCAGTAACCAACGTTAGTAATATCCAAAAATGGAGATTAAGTAAAAACCACAAAAAACTAGTATGGTTGGTTTTGTAGAGAAGAACATGGAAATGATTAACCCAGCTACTGAGTATGTAGCGCGTCCCTAAGGAATAGAGGACGGGGAAACAAGGAAATGGGCATATTACTGCGAACCCATGTGAATAATAAGAAAACATCAAGACATAGAAAAAATCAAATGTCAGTAGTTGTCAACTCGGTAAAAAGACTCTATGATAAGGCTCATTTAAGGTGATACAGAGCACCATGGGATCTCATCATTCAAACCCTCACTAGATGTCTTAAGTCTGAAAACCCAACATTGTTCTGTTCGAAATAGATATTTAGGATCATTATTGTTGTGTCGAGGCACCTGTAAAACGATCCACCATAAGTCATCAGGGCCGTGATTCGCTTCTAAAACATGTGAGCTTAATTTCGTGGTAATCCGCGAACACCTGATGTTACTTCGATGTTCATTAATTCTCTGCTTCACAGGTCTGGTTTTCATGCCAACGTACTGCAAATTGCAGGGGCAGGTAATCATATAAACACATTGTTGAGTGTTGCAATTGGTATGTCTATTCAGATGCCAGGTACCGACATATTTCAAGTCCAATTGATCAACCCGTGTGTTCATAGCGCAGACGTTACAGGAACCACACCGGTAGTGCCCGGTGACCGGGGGTAGGTTCCATAGAGTGGTCTGTTTTAACGTATCTTCTTGTAGACGTGGACGTGTATGAACAACCACATCTTTAATGTTGGCTGACCTTTTGAAGGCAAATAGGGGCTTTGGGATCTGAGTCCCACCACACTGTAGAATGCTCCAACGTTTATTAATGAGTTTTTTCACAGTGTTGGACAGAGGGGTGTATGTAGATACACAAGTCAAACGAGCTTCTGTGTCCCTCATAACTGGTGCTAACAGAGCCTCCCTATGGTTGCTACGAGCCCTCTTATAGGCTGGGTTGATGATGTTCTGAGGGTAGTGACGATTAAGTAGTTTACGTTTCAACTCAAGGGCCTGTATGTCAAAAGATTGAACCGAGCTGCAATTGCAGCGCAGCCTCAGGAATTGGCCAACAGGAAGATTGTCACGCAGGGCCTTAGGATGGTGGCTGTCGTACAATAGCAAACTGTTGCGATCAGTACCTTTGTGATAGGTATCGGTAACAAGTTTACCATCAACAATCCTGATCATTAAGTCCAAAAAAGGAACTTGGGTAGTAGAAGTATGCTGGGTGAATCTACAAAAAGGGGTCTAAAGTATTGACCCAGATAGTGAAAAGATCGACTTGCTGAAGAGGACCATGCCAAATGATGAGAATATCATCTGTGTATCTTCGCCACAGTTTGATATTGTCATGGAAAGGATTGGATGTGGGTAAAATTAACGATTTTTCAAAATGGTACATGTACAGGCATGTCAAGCTAGGGGCAAATGTACTGCCCATAGAAGTCCCCCGAATCTGATGGAACAAGGAGTCCTCGAATTAGAGAGGTTCTGCGTCATGGCTAGAGTAGCACATTGCATCTCAAAATGCACAGGAGTCGAGGAAGACCAGGGACTCTGAAGGAGAGCAGACTCCACAACTCGTAGGGTGGCTTCCTGGGGAATGTTCGTATAAAGGGCCTCAACATCCAAGGTCTCCATTAATTTCTTCTTTAAGGACAGACCAGGGCCTCCTACTGTTGATGGCACAGGTTTTAAAAAACCCTCTACCTTTGTGTATTGGAACAGTGTACTATTACTATTTAAGCTTAAGGTCGTGGGAGACCGTACACTGGATCAGAATTCTCCCAGTCCCTCTCTTTTTTTGATTGAGTGCTTATAAGCAGTACAAATATTCTTTATGGGGATCCTCAGAATAAAGTATTTGTTTACCACAGGACTTACAGGGTATGAAAAGCCTTTTCTTAGGTTTGTTAGACATGATGTTGATGGAAGGATACAATAGAATTGTACCTCAAAGTTGCTTGAAGATTTAAAAAAAGTGTCTCTGCTGGAAGAAGGCAAAGGTCAGAAGTTGACTGAGCATAGGAACTGAGCAGAGCTCATGGAGACTCCCTCACACATGACGTGCTGTTAGAAATCGCAGGTGTGGTGGCCCTGCAGGGGAAGAGTGCTTCAGGGTCTGGTCTCTGATTGGCTTAAGTTTGGAGCTGTTAAAACCATGTGAATTGGTTAATGATGTCAACTGAATTTCATCTACCTGTTAATGAGATGTATAGCACTGCTTGTTATAATTACTGTGGGACTCCCACCATGATGACGGGAAGATTCAAGCATGTGAATCTATGAAAGGTTCAATACTGGAGAAGGTTTTTTTTTAATGTGAATAGTGCTTTAAAGAGGTTCAAAACGTAGGACATGAAATGATAAATTCTGGAATCAAATTCTATTGTTGCAATTAGTGCAGATGATATGTGCACACAGATGGATTTGTGTACTGGTTTTGTGCCTACTGCAGTCATTTGTTAGCTCTGAAAATGACAACATCTGCTCAGCAAGTGCTGCATAAAACTCAGATTATAATATATATATATAAAAATATTGAAACTGAAGTTTATAACATAGAGACCACTCCAGCCAGATATGGTAGTTCAGTGGGCTAATATATCCACTGCAGGGATCTGTGTTTAATGCCATAGCCATAGGTTCAAATCCTGGTCAACCTTTCATCCTTCTAAGGTTGCCAAAATTATACCATTGACTTGAGAAACAATTAACATCTGTTGTTTCTCAATTGTGGCAACAGATGTACTTGGGGTGAACGTGCACCCTAGAAATATGCCTGTCATGTCTATGTTAACACATAAAAAAGGGTCTGCAGTACTTAAATATAATCTTCCTCCACAAATAGGTGCTGTGTCCCTCTGCACAGTATTTCCTTGGTCTTTTAGAAGTGTCTCCAGGGTGAGGGCACTCTGGGCCTTATTTAGAACTCGGCAGATGGGTTATGCGTCATAATGGTGACAGATATCCCGTCTGCCAAAATCTAAATCCCATTATAGCCTAAGGGATTTAGATTTCGGCGGACAGGATATCCGTCCCCATTGTGATGGAGTAACCCATCTGCTGAGTTCTAAATCCTTCCCTCTGTTCATCTATATGTGTTTTTTTGTTTCCTCAAAAGTTGATAATTAACTGCATATGCAGTGCTGTCTGTTCTCACACTCTCCACTACACCCGAAGCTTATGATCACTAGCACTTGCCACACCTTGCTTTTATCATCTTGTTCAGTCCTCGCATACGTCACTCAACATATCTAATATTGCCCAAACTTTAAAAAATATAGTTTTTGCACTAACAATACCTAAAACATTGGTGCAAAAGCAAGCACTGCTGAGAGCAAGGGAAATTACCAGGCCTTAGTTATTTCAATAGGAAGGCTGTGATTGATTGAAGTTCATTTTCAAATCTTAGGGTCCTGAAAGTGGAATGCACATCCCTCAACTGCAAGCTTTATTTATCCTGGGAACCTGAAGAAGAAAATTACCTGTAGATCTCACGGATATTTGTGGACAGTGATGCCTTAGATCATTATCAGGGACAGATGGGGTTTCACTGTGTTAGATTTTATAAGTTTGACAGTGTGTCTTAACCTGATTATTTGGTCTAAGGACAGCCAGTGAAGCCTATGCCTTACAGCCGTCACATGATCATATTTTGTTCAGTTTACCTACCAGTCTTAATACTTCTGAATATTCTCGAGCCTAGCAGTTTGAGCTACCGGTAAGCCTAAATTCAGGGAATTCAAGTATCTAACCTAGCTATAATGCAAGAGCAGATTACTGTAACTTGGAGGGAATAGAGTGATTTTCCTATGTGCCTTCAGTAACCCAAAGCAGGGATTAACAATGGAGGAAATATAATGGGAGAAGGACAGATTCTCATTTAAAAAATCACACTCTAGGAATAGACCTTTGCCATGGTGTTTGGTGAGTCATCCATGGATGGAGGCCTTGAACAGTTGCTCCGGCAAAGTTTTATTACCAAAAAGTAAGAGCTCTGTCTTGGTGTTAAGGAAATTAGGGTCCATCATTTGCTGGACAATATCCAGGAAGTCATGCAAGTTAGCTCAGAGATTCAATACTGTTGAATACTGTTTGGTTAAGATAGATTGTGCTCTGTGTTTCATCCACATACGAAAATGCTTGGCATCCAAATGAGTAGACAAGGCGTAACAGAGGCTGAAGATTGAGAATAAACTGCATCAGAGACAAGGAGGAGTCTCTAGTACACCTCAATTAATCATGTCACTTGGCGACGAAAAGGTACTGAACAGTGTAAATTGAGAGAGCCCCATCAAGAAGGATTTCACCAATTACATGGCATACCTTTGATCTCAGAGCCTGTATGTCTTCTTAACAGCACCCTTTGTCGTACCACATCAAAGTCAACAGAGAGATCCAGGAACATCAATCTGACTGCTTCATCTTGATCTAGAAAGGAGCTGATGTCATCCGTCATAAGGACAAGGACATTCTCGGCGTCTCTCTGTTGGCAAACACCCATCTGCAAATAATCTAACGGTTTGACATCTTTCAGAACCATGGACAGTTGTTTAGCTACCAGCCTTTCCAATAGTTTCCCTAAATCAGGTAGAAGTGTAATCCAGAGACCATTTTGTATGTTAGATGCACCCAGAATGGATTTTGTTTAGTATCGTGGTGAATGGTGAATTCCTTGAATCCTGAACCATACCAGATAGAAGCAGGAGTTTGAACATTTCATAAGAAAAGAAGGGTACACTGTTCCAAACAAAAAGAAGAAAGGACTAATTTCTACAGGAGCGAGAACCCTCAAGCATCACATTGGATGTCTAGTTTCATCATTGGGAAAGCTCCTTGTTAGGACGGTGCTGCAATGCCTAACGGGCTCCACTGAGGGGGCTCTTAACCGTATTAGCTCTACTAAAGCAACAGCATGTAGAAAATAAAGTCACAGTCAATTGCACATATAAACATAATAGTTTGGTACATCATGCGCAGGAAAAAAGAAAAAAATTAGATAATATAAAAATTGTTAAGGCTTACCATCCCCGGTATGTGGATAGAGCTCCTGGGAATCAAATATCAGGAACCGGAACTAACAATCTAAGTGTCATAATAGTGTAAAAGAGAAAAAAGTAGGGGGTAATACAAGTGCAGTCGAATATCATGTACCACAATCGTATATATTATAACTATTGTGGGTACAAGGTCAAAAAAGCTATATTTGTTTTTTGTTATGTTTTTTACCGCTAGTCCATAGGAACGACCGGGGCTATTCAACTTGGTTAAGGCAATGCATAAAGTTGAGGATTCTGATTATTTTACCTTTCAGCCACCGCGTGTGTATTTGTGTTATACTGACATCATGGGAGACATTAGTTACTTGTTTCTCTGCACATTTTTTCTCGATTATTGATGTGTGTAATCGGACATAATTATAACAAACAAACACTGTCCGAATTTCTTTTTTGACCTTGTACCCACAATAGTTATAATATATACGATTGTGGTACATGATATTCGACTGCACTTGTCATTACCCCCTACTTTTTTCTCTTTTACACTATTATGACACTTAGATTGTTAGTTCGGGTTCCTGATATTTGATTCCCAGGAGCTCTATCCACATACCGGGGATGGTAAGCCTTAACAATTTTTATATTATCTAATGTTTTTCTTTTTTCCTGCGCATGATGTACAAAACTATTATGTTTATATGTGCAATTGACTGTGACTTTATTTTCTACATGCTGTTGCTTTATTTTAGGGCAACCTTGATTGACATATAGAACAATTTTACAGTAAGTGACGCTGATGAAGCGTCAAGGGATCCGGATGGACCACCAGACGCGAAACATGTAGACCCTTTCTTTAGAGGAGCCACATTTGGGTTTACCCTCTTATATACATTGTTGTGTGAGTAGACGAGCATTATCACTCATTTTTTACTCCCATTTTGTTTTTAACTTTGGTCTCCATCACATTATTACTGATTAAAATCATGATTATTGATTGTTGATGGATAACCAATTTTATTTCAGTTATATTTTGTCTCCTACATTGCTCAGGTATCTTGCAATCAGATACCCTATCAGACTGATTATTTACCTCTAACTATCAGTAGAGCTAATACGGTTAAGAGCCCCCTCAGTGGAGCCCGTTAGGCATTGCAGCACCGGCCTAACGAGGTGCTTTCCCAATGATGAAACTAGACATCCAATGTGATGCTTGAGGGTTCTCGCTCCTGTAGAAATTAGTCCTTTCTTCTTTTTGTTTGGAACAGTGTATCCTTCTTTTCTTATTATGGTACATGGGAGACTGTACACTGGACCACTAATCTCCCAGGTCCCTCCCCTTTGTTTTCAGTTTCACGTACAGCAGCCTTGCTGTGGGTCCGTTATAAAGCGGTTATCAGTTAATTGCTGCCCGCTTTTCTCTCTTTTCCTTGTTCCCTGTTGAAATCCCTAGAATGGAGGACTTCCAGGGGTGGAGCTACGATGATGAGATGGTATCAGCCATCTTACAGGCACCTTCGATCCTCGGGAATGATGGATCAACTCCATCAGGGAGTCTTAAGGAAGAATGGAATAAATTATCAATCTTGAAATGAGAATTAATAAAAACAGTCATGCATGGGACCATCATGACGGAATACTTGCGTGCTAATATAGCTCCAAACGGACTGTTGGTGTCCAATATACCGAGAATCTTTCTACAAGATCTAGCCTTCAGGAGAGACTGGGCACAAATTGCGTAGAAGTGTACCAGGGACTGGTTAGTTTTAATCATCAACACTTCCAAACGCATTGCAGATTCAATTATTATCCAAATCAACACCATGGAGAATACCCTTAAAACCACAGTCTCGATAACAGCCTTTAAGAACCGCCTTGCCGAAATCACTGCTGAACTAAACGAGACAAAAGAGTTTTTAACTCAACAAAAGATCACCAAACTTCAAAAGGACATTGTCAAGTTCAGCAGGGAGAAGGTGTATCCATACATCAAGGAGGATTACGACATAGATAATCAATCGCGTTCTTCCGATGAATCTACTTCTTCATACAAAAAACCACGGAACTCTAATAGTGGCTCATCATCAGATGGCTGGAGTACCGATGAGAATGCCCCACGACCTTTCTACAACTATCCTCCTTACCCTGTCAGCCATTCGATGGCCTGGCAACTACCATATCAATTTTTCCAACCCCGCCCCTTGATGCCATTTGTGCCTTTTTTAGGCCACGGCCGGGGCAGAGGTAGAAGAAGAGGAAGAGGCAGGCATGTCCGATGGTCAAGGGAGGAACCACAAATGGTGACCAGGAGCCAAACCAAGAGCCCCACACCGAGAACCTAGTTGTCAACGTGTCCAAGAGACAATTATCAACAGACGAATCAAGGGTCCTGAACAGAGGCCTCAGTTTTGTCCCCACCCCTGATGAGGACTTTTTTTGCCTACAGATCGAATTGGCTAAATTTTTCCGCAAGATCCGTCTTCATGTTTTTTTCAAAGACAAACCTGGGGAACCCCAAATCCGGGACTCAGGTCTTAAAAAACCTTCAACCTTTGTACCAGCATCATCCGTGATGCCTAGCGAGGTAATGACTTTTGAAAAAGCTGTATTATCTGATGTATCCCGTCTACAACCTAAACACCATAAACAATGCATAAAGTTGAGGATTCTGATTATTTTACCTTTCAGCCACCGCGTGTGTATTTGTGTTATACTGACATCATGGGAGACATTAGTTACTTGTTTCTCTGCATGGTTTTTCTCGATTATTGATGTGTGTAATCGGACATAATTATAACAAACAAACACTGTCCGAATTTCTTTTTTGACCTTGTACCCACAATAGTTATAATATATACGATTGTGGTACATGATATTCGACTGCACTTGTCATTACCCCCTACTTTTTTCTCTTTTACACTATTATGACACTTAGATTGTTAGTTCGGGTTCCTGATATTTGATTCCCAGGAGCTCTATCCACATACCGGGGATGGTAAGCCTTAACAATTTTTATATTATCTAATTTTTTTCTTTTTTCCTGCGCATGATGTACCAAACTATTATGTTTATATGTGCAATTGACTGTGACTTTATTTTCTACATGCTGTTGCTTTATTTTTAGGGCAACCTTGATTGACATATAGAACAATTTTACAGTAAGTGACTGTTATTCTTTATTTTTGCTCCTATTTGTGCTTTTTGAATTTTTCTTGGAGAAGTTATTTTTCTTTGGTCCTGATGAAGCGTCAAGGGATCCGGATGGACCACCAGACGCGAAACATGTAGACCCTTTCTTTAGAGGAGCCACATTTGGATTTACCCTCTTATATACATTGTTGTGTGAGTAGACGAGTATTATCACTCATTTTTTACTCCCATTTTGTTTTTAACTTTGGTCTCCATCACATTATTACTGATTAAAATCATGATTATTGATTGTTGATGGATAACCAATTTTATTTCAGTTATATTTTGTCTCCTACATTGCTCAGGTATCTTGCAATCAGATACCCTATCAGACTGATTATTTACCTCTAACTATCAGTAGAGCTAATACGGTTAAGAGCCCCCTCAGTGGAGCCCATTAGGCATTGCAGCACCGTCCTAACGAGGAGCTTTCCCAATGATGAAACTAGACATCCAATGTGATGCTTGAGGGTTCTCGCTCCTGTAGAAATTAGTCCTTTCTTCTTTTTGTTTGGAACAGTGTACCCTTCTTTTCTTATTATTGTACATGGGAGACTGTACACTGGACCACTAATCTCCCAGGTCCCTCCCCTTTGTTTTCAGTTTGAACATTTCAACCATCTTTACTGTCAGTAAACGTCCAAGAACGTGTACTACAGCAGGCATGCAGGGGTGATCAAGGTAACCCAGCTTAATAAGGCATAAGAGTGAAGCCACTGCTTCCTCTGATATCAACTTGAAGCTGGACCACTCTAACTGAGAGTCTTCTTGCAGAATTCGGTACAGATTTTCTACTATTGCTTGATCCTTTTACCTTGAAGAGAAATCCTTCTGAAATACACTCCCTATGCCATCCCCAAAACACATGTAAGAATTTCAAAAAGTAAAATTGTAGGTGAGTTATTCTTCACGCACTTTAGTAGATATTTGAACAGCTACTACTACTATTTTATATTCTGCAACTGCCAGTATTCATTGGTATGTTGCAAGTTTGGCCATGTATTCTTTACTCTGGGTGAACCATTTACCTATATCTTCGGCTCAGTTTCTTTGGTTTGTATTATTTACATCCAATATCTTTCCGCTTCGGCTTAGTTTCTTTGGGTTGTATTACTAAGTTCCAATATCTTTCCATACAGGGGCTGCGTTTAAGGTTTTTAGAGAGCTTAAGCATACAGAAATCAAGAATATATGAAAATATTTGATGTTAACTGGAACATAGGTTATCATGTAGTACCAGGGGGGTATACTTTACGCTTTCTGTGTGTTTGAGAGCCGGGACAGTTATCTTGTGTACTAACATCCCATCCGATGAATACTGTAAAGGTATTTTTGTAGATGGTGTAGGAATAGAAAATAACAAAAGAAATGTGTATAAACTACATCACTGTCCACCAATTTTGAAAACAAAAACTGCGAAGGTGGGTGGTAGCGTTGGCTGAGGGAGGCGTGTTATCCCAAATAACTTGAAACGTTTTTTAACGTCCTCTTCAACTACCCTCAATGAGTTTGTAACGCACAGTTTGTTGTTATAAGGAACTGAAGTATACTGTTCTGCATCCAAATGAGTATTAAAATCAAACATTTCTTTGATAATGGCCCTGCCCTCTCATTCAAATTCTTAGTGCACCCAAAGTTTGGGTCTAGTTACGCCACTGTTAGACTCTGTCTCTATATATTAAGTAGCAACATTTATATTAACTATTTATGTGTCTAAAGGAGATCAGAGGTCGGAACTGCATAATGTGAATAGTTCTGAATAATATGATTTTAGAAACTTTATTGTTCTTTCTTTAACGTGATTGGTTTAAATCACATTACGCCTGCACATTATTATTAAATGCATGATTCTAACCATTTATTTGCCTTCTGTAATATTTAACAACCTGTAATAAACCTTCATGGTTTTATTTTGATACTTGTCTTGTTTTCTTTGTAAAGCCTTACATGCTTTACTACTTACATTGTAGTTGCTCCAAGTCCAACAGAAGTGCTTAAAATGTGAAATTATTAGAAAAAGCACTGGTAGCAGAGGATGGTTTGAAACTGGACCTATGTGGTTTGAGACTGGATATGGATGGTTTAACAGTGAATCTCAATGCTACAGCTAATGAGATCTAGAAACTAAACAGCCGTAATTCGAGCTGTACTCAAGAGTTCCAGTGGCCCTGTTTTGATTGATGGTAGTGTTCTGGTGTTTCTCAAGCTGATTAGCGCTCTGGTGTTTCTGAAGCTGATCTGTGAATTAAACAGAAGTGAGTATAAATAGGGTGCTTTGTCATTGTACAGAATGTCATTAAGATCGTATTATTGTGTGTTAGATTAGTTTTTTCACATATATATATATATCTATATATACATATATATATATATTTATATATATATTTATTTTATTGGCATTTCAGCATTATACATTTCTAAGTTATGCACAGTAGCACCGTCCATTGTATCTATTTACAGCAACATAGCCTTCCACAGTATGACCAGTGTCACTGTGTGGGTCCTCAAAGCAACATCCCCCACAGTGTACAACACCAAATGCCTTGAAGTCCATTTGAAGTACAACATAAAAATATAATGAACTACATTGCATTTAAAAGTCCCCCTTTTACTCCCTCCTGTGCTCTGCTCATTACATATTTCACATATCGGAGGATAACAAACATTAGAGGTTAACCCCAACAGCCCATCCCCAGCTTGTGCCCTGTTCTCGTTGGCAGTGTCCAGTCTCTTAATTATCACTCCGCTTCCCCACCATATTTTGGGAGTGCAGTTTGGGAGTTCCCTTGTTGCTTTTGTTCACCGCTGTTATGGAGTCAGTGGTGCTGTCATCAGTAAGGTCATGGACCAATGCAAACCATGCCGTCAGTTCATCTGCCAGCCTATCATTGAGCCACTTTCACATCAGCACATTCCATCATGTCTTGTAACCTTTCCACCATCAGTGGGGGCTACGGGCTCAGCCATCAAATGGCTGTACGTTGGCCAGAGTCAGTCCCAGGAGTGCAAATTTCCTACTAAGTTTCCTGTGTTTTTTTGGCAGGCACCAACCCCAGTAGGCATTGTTTAAATTTTCTAGGGATTGTCCAACCCGCAACTTTGTGCAGGTGCCTTACGACATCCTCCTAGTAACGTGCGATATGAGGACAGCTCCACACTTCATGAAAGAAATTCCCCCGCATGTTCCCTCAGCTTGTGCACCCCGCATTCCTAGAGGGGTATATTGTGTGCAGGTGTTTGGGTGAGGGGTATGTGATATTGTTGGACCTGGCTTTTTGACAGGGTCATCCCCAACGTTTTTGCCTCCTTCCTCCTATTTCTTCTGACCTGTTGTTGTTGGCTTTTGAACCCTGGACACTTTACCACTTCTAACCAGTGCTAAAGTGCATATGCTGTCTGTGTAAATTGTACTATTGATTGGTTTATCCATGATTGGCTATTTAATTTACTGGTAAGTCCCTAGTAGAGTGCACTATATGTGCCTAGGGCCTGTAGATTAAATGCTACTAGTGGGCCTGCAGCACTGGTTGTGCCACCCACTTCAGTAGCCCCTTAACCTTGTCTCAGGCCTTCCATACCAAGGCCTGTGTGTGCAGTTTCACTGCCACTTCGACTTGGCATTTAAAAGTACTTGCCAAGCCTAGAACTCCCCTTTTTCTACATGCAAGTCACCCCTAATGTGTGCCCTAGGTAACCCCTAGAGCAGGGTGCTGTGTGGGTAAAAGGCAGGACATGTACCTGTGTAGTTTATATGTCCTAGTAGTGTAAAACTCCTAAATTTGTTTTTACACTACTGTGAGGCCTGCTCCCTTCATAGGCTAACATTGGGGCTGCCCTCATACATTGTTGAAGTGGCAGCTACTGATCTGAAAGGAGCAGGAAGGCCATATTTAGTATTTCCAAAATGGTAATACAAAATCCTGCTGACTGGTGAAGTCGGATTTAATATTACTATTCTAGAAATGCCACTTTTAGAAAGTGAGCATTTCTTTGCACTTAAATCTTTCTGTGCCTTTCAATCCACGTCTCGCTAGGTTTAGTTGACAGCTCCTTGTGCATTCATTCAGACACCCCCCAAATGCAGGGTACCCAGCCTCACTTGCATACATCTGCATTTTGAATGGGTCTTCCTCACACAAAGGACTGCCACACCCCCTACTGGGACCCTGGCAGACAGGATTGAACTGAAAGGGGACCTGGTGCATTTCTTAGCCACTCTTTGATGTCACCCCCACTTCAAAGGCACAATTTAGTATAAAACAGGGCCTCTGCCCTACCTCATCAGACACTTGCTGGAGAAGAAACCTGTATTTTACTAATACATACAATATACATTGGAAACATTTATAGGGACAGCAGCATAGGATACACATCCACACTTGGCATATTTAATTTACTTGTAGGTCCCTAGTAAAGTGCACTACATGTGCCCAGGGCCTCCAAATTGAATGCTACTAGTGGATCTGCAGCACTGATTGTGCCACCCACATACGTAGCCCCTTAACCATGTTTCAGGCCTGCCATTGCAAGGCCTGTGTTTGCAGTTTTACTGCTACTTCGACTTGGCCTTTAAAAGTACTTGCCAAGCCTTAAATCCCCCACTTTTTCACATATATGTCACCCCTAAGGTAGGCCCTGGGTAACCCAGAGAACAGGGTGCTATGTTGGTAAAAGGCAGGGCATGTACCTGTGTGTTTTATGTGTCCTGGTAGTTGAAAACTCCTAAATTTGTTTTTGAGTACTGTGAGGCCTGCTCCTTTCATAGAATAGCATTAGAACGACCTTCATATACTGTTTGAGTGGTAGATTCTGATCAGAAAGGGGTAACCAGGTCACATTTAGTATGGCCAGAATGGAAATAGAAAATCCTACTTATTGGTCAGGTTGGTTTTTATATCACTATTTTAGTAATGCTGCTTTTAAAAAGTGAGCATTTATCTGCAAATAAAATCTATCTGTGCCTTACAACCTGTCTCCAATTGACGTCTGGGCTGGTTGACAGCTTCCTTGTGCATTTCACCAGACAACCACAAACACAGGACACTCAGTCATACCTGCACTTATCTGCATACTGAATGGGTCTCCCTGGGCTGGAGGGTGGAGGGCCTGACATTTACATTTCAAAGGCTAGTGGCCTGCCCTCAAACAATGGACTGCCAAACCCCCTACTGGGAGCCTGGCAGACAGACCTGTACTGAAAGGGGAACTTGTGCACTTTAAAACCACTCCCCGACTTCAAAGGCATTTTTGGGTATACAAACTGGGTCTCTGACCCCACCAACTCATACACTTCTGGACCTGAACCTGCAACCTGTCAAGAGGAACTGCCTGGCTGCCCAAAGGACTCATCTGGACCGCTTTGCTGAGAAGGACTGCTGCCCTGCTGTTGTCCTGCTGCCCTCTGACTTTGCTGAGAAGTGCTCTCTAAGGGCTTGGATAGAGCTTGCCTCCTGTTTTTTGAAGTCACAGGGCCAAAAAGACTTCATCTGGTAATCCTGCGATCCATAGAAGGAGACGGTCCGTGTGCCGGAAAACGATGCGCGTCTTCCCCGAGTTAAAAATAACGACGCAAGTCCTTGTGTGAAGGGGCGTAACCAACGCACTCACCATTTTTCCACGCATCTCCTCTTCTGCGGCCCTCTGCAGAGATTTTCCACTCCAAACCAGGTACTTTGTGCTTGAAAGAGACTTTGTTTGATTTTTTTTTTTTAAACTTAAGACACTTTATATCACTTTTTAGTGATATCTTTACAAATTTATATTGCATCTTTGATCGTTTCGACCTGCAAATACCCAGATAAATATTATATATTTGTCTAAACACTGTGTGGTGTATTTTTGTGGTGCTATATTATGTTATTGTATGATTTATTGCACAAATGCTTTACACATTGCCTTCTAAGTTAAGCCTGACTGCTCGTGCCAAGCTACCAGAGGGTGGGCACAGGATAATTTGGATTGTGTGTGAGTTACCCCGACTAGAGTGAGGGTTCTTGCTTGGACAGAGGGCAACCTGACTGCCAACCAAAAACCCAATTTCTAACAGATATGTACTACATTATATTAGGTAAGTTTAAACAGTGCCTTAATGGAATCTTCCTGCACTCCCCGATGTATCCAGGTTCATTCCTCTGCCATGATTGGGCACTCACTAACCTGTTGCCACGTTCCCTCAACCTTAAGGGGAATCAGGGTGCAGTATTGGTTAGTAATAAGCCTCCAATCTCAAGCCAGTGTCAACAGTGCAACAAGTGTTTGAGTAGGCTCCAGGGCTTCAGGAAACCCAGCCATATTCTCCATGTTGTGGCTGCTCTTTTAGCATAGGAACTGACCCATTCCCAGGCCAAATGTCTCCATTACCTCCTGCAGAGAGATAAACTGGCCCCAAGGATATGTCACCTAAAGTGATACAGCCCCCATCCCGCCAACAAGCTATGGCCATGGTCTGAGCTATTTGCGGAAAAGGCTGGATTTTCCACATCTTCAGCTCTGGCGCATAGGGGGCTCTACTGGGCAGTACCCACATCTCCCGCTCTCATAGCCTGCATACCAATCTCAGTATGTGTGGCATTGACGCAGGTGCTCTATTGCCATGCAGCAGTAGGGTCCCCAGGTCGACATCTCAGGTAGTGCAAGCCAGTAGGGATTTCCCCCAGTTGGGCTCATCATCGAACCAGTGTACTGCTTGCTGTAGGTGCGAAGCAAGGTAATACATGTCGAGGTCTGGAATTTACATCTCACCAGTATACCATTCTGCTTCAGTGTGGCAAGCCCAACCCTGCATCATTTCCCCTCCCTTAGTAGTTCAACCAGGGGCTTGTCCGACTCATGAAGGGCACTTCGGGGGTTCCCTGCAATATATAAAGGCAACAGGGCACCACAATTAATTTAATTAAGGCCATCTTCCCCATCGAGAAGAATTTAAGAGTGTTCCAAAATGTACTAGATGGTGTAAGATTTGCAGTCACACACTCCATGTTTAAGCTGTGGCACTGCTGTACCCCGTGCCCACTGATCCCGACTTAGGCAGGCAGGCGGCATCAATCCCTCTCAGCTGACTCATCGCAAACAATGCAGATTTCAACTGATTTACATGTAGTCCAGAGAGCTCTCCAAATTCCTGCATCACATTCAAAAGGATCATGCTGAAATGGCTGGCTGAGACAAAGAAACCATTTCGTAATCCGCGTATAATGACATGAGTAGTCTTTCCCACCGGTATTTCCCTGCTATGTAACGCCTGACCAACCTGTATGCCACATGCTCCATTGTCAGGGCAAAGAGCAAAGGGGATTGGGATCACCCCTTTTGGGTTTTCCTGCTGTAGCTTAATCACCTCTGACACTAGGCACCCCGTGCACACCCGCAACTGTGTTTGTGTGTAGAGCAGTTTTAACCAGGTGACAAACTTGGGGCCCAGCCCCATCCTTCCACACATGTGACACATATACTCCCAGCTCACCAAATCAAATGCCTTCCCCATATCTAAGAAGACGAGGGCATATTGATCCTCATGCAGACAGGGCGCAGGAAAGATGTGTGCCAGACTCCATAGGTTGCAAAGAGCATTTCTGCGGGGGAAAAATCCCGACTGGATAGGGTAGACCAGCTTTGGGAGGTGGCGGTACAAACGTTTTTCCAGTATTTGCCTGATTATTTTTTTAACTCCTTTTATTAGAGACAGAGGCCGTGTCCAGCAGGTCTTCCTGGGCTTGGGTATTAGCACTACTAGTGCTTCACGCATGGATGCAGGGAGCCCCTCCCTCTCCAGGGCCTCCTGGTACATCAGAAGTAACTTATCGGCTATAGTCTCTGGAAGCGATCTGTAAAGTACAGAAGGCAGACCATCCAAACTCAGGACTTTAGCTGCCTTGACAGAATCTATGGCCTGTAATATCTCCTGTTTGGCTAAAGGCCCCTCTAACTCTGGCCATTCAGTTTCCTCCAGCTGCATCAGCGAGTCAAAATAGGCTGCCACTCCATGAGCTGGGGTAACGCCAGTCGACATGTAACCTCCCCTCCCCCCCAACCGGAGGTGGTCTGTCATCAGGGTCTTGTTAATGGCCTGCTGCATATGGACCTCTTGCCCCATCTGATCCCTAATCATCAGTGTAGGTTCCGTGTGGCGTTCATGCTTTACCATCCATGCTGTGATTAATTGATTACTTCATTGGATGCTGCACTAGGATTGGTTGGTTGGTGTCAAGTGTTGCCGTGGGATTGATTATTTATCACTACGTGTTGTGTTTAGATTGGTGGATTGATTTTGTTTGTAATATGTACTTAGAAAGAGCCAGCTTCAATAAAGAAAATGGGAATTTCCTGTAGGAAATCTTCCATTCCTATTTCTGAGGGAGAGACATTGCTGCCTAAATGGACACCTGCTTGTGACATGGCACTTAACAAGGGCTTGCACACTTGTCTGTGGATTAAAGATTTGAACAGGATCATTTATGATGGCAAGAACATACAATGTCCCTTGAATGGTACCTTTAAAGTGATAAAGCTTGAAAATTTGAGATAAGTGATGTATGAAACTAAACCCCATCACAGACCTAACCAGTTTGAAGCTCTGGATGTATGGCATCATGTTGAACATGAGAAAGAACGCAAAAAATGAATACTCAGTTTAGACATACTGTTAGCAATGGGTTGGCTGTGAGGTGGAATTTGAAATAACGAGCATGGCCTGAAAGTGTATTTGAACATGTAGGTGTTTACCCTGCAATTGTAAGAGAGAATGAGACACAGACAGTGGACAGGAGAGTCAGATTGAAGATCATCAAAGAGAGAGGAAGGTGGTGTCAGAAGATGATGAAGAGGAGGAGTTCTTAGATGATCTACTAAATTCAAGACCATTGCCACATCATAATGTACCCCCGTCCTTGCACAACCGGAGACCGACTTACATCAATTACTGCTTGAACTTCCACAAACCCTCCAAACGTCTGTGCACCAACTCCCTGGCTCTAGCACACATTGCCAGCTTCCACCGCCACCGTGGAGGCTGATCCTTCTACACTGCCACTCCTTCTCATACAGTGCCCCCAAGACCTTGAGTGAGCCTGCCCGACACCTACATACATCACCCTCCCTGACCAACTTCAGGAAGAAGCTCAAGACCTGACTCTTCGACAGACACCCTGCATCCTCAGCACCAGGATAACCTCAGGGTGATGGTGCTGCGCTATACCAATACTAATTGAATGATTGATCCTACTGGATCACATCTGCAGATGCAGGGGATGGGAGAATTTAGAACTGGTGTGACTGAGATTGCCAGTGTATCCATTGTGCATATTGTACTGGAAGGGAGAAGACCTTTAGGAATGTTAGATAAGTCCACCTCCTGTTATAATTGTTACAGTCCCTGAAATACAGCCTCACTCTGGAGAGACAATGACCAAAGAAATTTCCTGGGCTTTAAAATCAAGCTAATTGTGGCTTCATCCCATGATTTTGGTGCTTCTGTACCCTCAAAGAAAACTTGATTAAATAGCTCTAAGACAATTGGAGCCAGCTCATCTTTGAGTAGTTTATATAATTCATTTGGTAATTGGTTCGGGCCTGGTGCTTTTCCCTTCTTTAGGCTCTTTATTGCTTCAAGCACTTCTTCCACCTCCAACTTTACCTCCAACTCCTTTTGTGACGTTTCATCCAGTTCAGTTAGACTAACTCTACTTAAAAAATCTGCTCCTCCGATGCGTCCACATCCTCTGTGTAGAGCTTTTGGAAAAAGACAAAGGCATCCTCTATCTCTTATTCCCCTGTACAGTGACACCCTGTTACCTCATTTCTAATAATAATAAATAATCGCTAGTTGATCGCAGGAGTGCTACGCCATTACTATCATTTTTTACATCTCTTCCTAAGGGGTGCGAAGACATTAGAAGGAGACACCGCTTCTCTCCCTTTTTCAGAGGGTTCAGGAGCAAAGGTGCAGGAGTTGGAAAAAAGAATCAGGGAGGCTACTCCCTCTCGAATGGCAACTGAATCCCTTAGTGGACATATGGAGACTCCACAGATATCCACCCCCCCGGAATCTCAGAACCTGCACCCAAGATCAAATCCCCGCGGTTGCATAGCCCGGATGTTCAAAACCTTTTGCTCTCGTTAACAAAGGAGGTCAGAGAGAAATTTGAGGTCTCAGAGTGCAGTTAAGGAAAGATCCAAGAAGTCGTGAAGCTGCGGAGAGCAAGATAAATATGTTAACGAAGAGGATGAGTATATTAGAAGCGGCTGTTGAGGTGCAGGACAGACAAGTTCTCTCAAATACTCATGACATCTCTAACCTCAAACCTGGAGAGAAAGTTATACAGGAAAAGTTAGAAACTCAGGAAAATGATATGAGGAGAAACAACATCAGATTGTTGAATATCCCAGTTCATTGTGATCCCTTCAAGAAAAATTCCGCCTGGAAAACCCCCAGGAAAATATTAATCAACTTTGGAACATACTCTATTAAGAAGAGGATCTTCTCGGAAGCTCTCAAAACTAGCAGTTTTTCAGAGGGGGATTGGTCTTTCTGTATGCGGTCTGATGTGTCCAGGGCTACCCTGGATAGGCGGTGGGAGTTGGGGAAATACATAAAGGAGCTTGGGTCTCTGGGGGCCACAGTTCAGATGTAGTTCCCAGCTGCTCTAAGAATAATGTGGCATAACAAGATGCATAACATCAGGGATCCAAATGATGCTCACACCTTTGTAGAACAGATGAAGGCATCACGTTAAGTTATGCATTTATCCTGCCCAGAAAGGAGCTCAATTGGGGCAACTTTATGTTTCTCCCAATAAAAGAATGGAGGGTTCCCCGGGAAGGGGGGAGGGATGGGTGGGTTTCTAAAGATTCACTGTTTGTTTCTGACACAGGGTGTGGGAGCATACAGGGGAAAATGGAAAAAAAAGATAAATCTGTCCTCATGGTGCCTACTATTGGCAATTATATTATACTCAGATCAGTAAGGGGTTCACTGGGCTTTTTGTTTACTACCTAATGCCTAGAGATAGGTACGCCCAGTTGAAGGTCCTGTCTTGGAATATAAACGGCTTTAGGGTCAGGGGGAGAAGGAGGAAGATTTTGGAATTTTTGAAAACAGATGAAGAGGTGATTATTCTTCAGGAAACTCATTTATTGCAGGAGGAGTGGGAAAATATTCTCAAATATACGAAATGGGTTGGCTACTCTGCAAATACAAATCAATCCTGTACAGTTAAAGGTGTAGCGATTCTTTTAAAGAAATCTATAGAGTCAACAGTGGGCAGTGTGAAAGTGGATTCCAAAAGGAGATGGGTGACTGCGGAAGTTAGATTATATGGGTCCTTGTTTACAATAGCAGGGTATTATGGTCCTTATGTAGATGATCAGGCATGCTTCCATGCTTTATATAACCATTCATTAAAATCAAAATACCCGGTCCTACTGGGGGGCGATTTCAATGTACTGTTGGATCCAGTTGCAGATAAGTCTACCCCTAAAGGAACCATAAATTCCCCCAAAACAAGATACTGGGTGAAGTAGGCAATGGAAGATCTTGCCTTAGTTGACATCTGGAGATGGAATGGCGGAGTAGGTTCTAGATTTACTTTTACAATAAGAAATATGGCCATCGGTCCAGGATCGATTTCTTCTTAGTACACAGAAGTTTGTGCAAGAAAGTTAAATATGTGGGGCATGCTCCGGAACATCTTTCTGATCATTTGGCAGTGAAGTTATATCTTGACTTTGATACTTACATCTGTTACTCCAAAGCCTAGTAGGACAGTGGTCTCAGTTACGGGGTCAGTTAGAAGATCTAGTGATGATAGACCGCCACACATAACTCCCTGCAGTGGTGGAATACCAACAACTTATTACGAGGGCAGCTTTTCCTCAGCCCTGTTCCCCACCTCAGTGTCACAAATGAAGCATCACTCAGGGGATGGGGAGCACACTTGCAGGATCTCACATTACAGGGTCTCAAGGACACCAAACACCAGGGTTCCCACATCAGCTATCTAGAGCTTCAAGCTATTCACCTAGCATTCAATGCATTCCTACCTCCCCTAATTGGCAAGGTTGTCCTAGTCCGGATGAACAATGACAACCATGCATTATCTACAAAAATAGGGTGGACACATTCTCTACAATTATCTCACCTATCTCAGATAATTTGGAGATGTGCTTTGCATCACATCATTCACATGTTAGGGCAGTACCTTCCAGTAACAGACGACTTTGCAGACGTCCTCATCAAGATGCAGCATCATGTCCACAAGTGAGAACTCCACCCCTAAGTCGTCCTCCTATAATTTCTTAGATGGGGGAGGTTCCCTTGAGTAGATCTCTTCGCAACCGTAGAAAATGCCAAATGCCCAAATTTCGCATCCAGGTTCCCACACCCACTATCTAAGGGCAACACACTGTAGATTAATTTGTCAGTGATATTTGCCTGTGCTTTTCCCATTCTTCTTCCATTTCTAGCTTGAAAGCTCAGGCAGACATTGCTCACTCTAGTACTAGTGGCTCCGACATGTGAATCAGGGCTGACGGGCCCAATATTACTGGACCTTTCTGTAGTCCCCCAAAAGAAGATTCCCAACAGGCCGGACCTTCACACTCAGGACCATGGAGAAATGAGGCACCCAGATCCCAAGGCTCTCAGCCTGGTGATTTGACTCCTGAGGTCATAGAATTTGGTTACCTGAATCTACCACCTGAATTTATGGCTTTTCTCAGGGAAGCTTGTAGTCATGCCACACAGCTAAATGGAAGAGGTTTGTTTGTTATTGTCATTCAAAAGAAATGTATCCTTTTAATGCCACTGCACAAAACACTGTCTTTTACCTGCTTCATTTACAACTCTCTGGGCTAGCATTCACCTCCATATGGGTACATCTCACTGCATTAGTTGTCTATCTACAAAATAAGCAACACGTGTCTCTATTCAAAATACCAGTCATTAAAGCCTTCATGGAGGGGCCTGAGAGTAATTCCACCATGGGTTCCAGCTGCACCGTCATGGAATCTTAACATTGTTCTTACACGACTCATGGGCTCTCCATTCGAGCCCCTGCATACCTGTCTCCTTTAATATCTTTATTGGAAAGTGTCATTTTTAATTGTTACTACCTCACTTAGATGTGTTAGCAGGCTTTAGGCATATACCTTGGAACAAACTTTCTTCCAGCTCCAAAGAGACAGGGTGGTCCTATGCACCAAACCTACATTTCTACCAAAAGTTGTTTCTGACTTTCACCTCAATGAGTCGAGTTACAGTTTTTTCTCTCAACCAGAATTGTTTGTGGAGAGTGCTTTCCACACATTAGATGTCAAAAGAGCCCTTATGTTCTACAAAACAAAAAGTTTCAGAGACACTAAACAACTATTTGTTGCTTTTTCACCACCTCAAAGGAAAGCCTATATCCAAATCAGGTGTTGCCAGATGGATAGCTAAGTGCATTCAAACATGTTTTTCTGAAGCCAAATTAACTCTTACCTTCATCTCGTAGAGCACACTGCACTAGAAAGAAATGAGCGTCATTGGCTTCCCTAGGAAACATTCCAATAGCTGACATATACAAAGTAGCTACATGGTCTACACAACTTACTTTCACAAAACATTACTGTGTGGGTGTTCTAGCACACCAACACGCTAATGTAGGTCAGGCAGTGCTACGTACACTTTCAAAAGCCCTTTTATGATACAAGAAGTGATTTCCAAGTCATAAAAGGACTTTTGTACATGGTCATACGCCATTCCGTAGTAGTAACCCCTATGTTTTTGTAAATTGCAGCGTTTGCAACCTCAAAATGGTTTTGTGCATCTGGCCCCCCAGTTCTCTAACTTACTTCTCAAAAACAATCTTATAAGAACCCACATAGTAATAGTTACTAAAGGAGCATTCAGCAAGGGGTGAAAATAACCTAATTTCTAATAAAAGCCAGTACTGAGATCTATGGGCTTCCAAAATCCTTGATCACTGAAAAGCTTAAAAATGTCAATCACTTGCTCTCATCTTATATCACACTTATCTACCCATCACCATATGTCATGTCTCTATCAATCTATCCTCCATTCCCACTGTGACTCATCCCAAATCCATTCTACTACTTCATCTCCTAAATAACTCTGCCTAAGCTATTCCATCCGCTTCAACATCTAACTCACCAAACCTCACTTTACTACTATGATCTCCCAAACAACCCTACTATATTTTCCCTCATTTATCTCACCCTGCTACTATGATCTCCCTAACCCCTTCCACAGACTCTTCCCTCTTCCATCCTCCCTTTATTCATCCCAAGCTTAAATCCTATTACCATAAACTCCCAATTAACACTTCTGGATTCTTTCCTCCTCCACCCCTCCATTACCCCAGTCAGTCTAACTAACAAACTCTCATATCCACGGCTAAAATGAACTCATAATAATACTAAAACTGTACTCATATTTCCCTATACTAATCCACCACTAATTCTTGTTGAGTTCCGGAGTAGCGTGCTACTTGCCGAAAAGCGCTTCGACGCCTCGTCAGGGGTAGTAAGTGCTATATAAATACTATTACAATACAGTACAATACATTGAGATGAAAGACACAGGTTGGAAACATTTTAGAGGACACAATTGACATTGGGAAATCGAACACATATGATGAGACTGAATTGAGATATTTAAGTAAAGTTGTTGGGCATGTCTGTGAGGTGTACACAAAATTGGAAAGTTCGGCTAAGATTATGAGATTGACCTGAATGAGATTCTTTTGTGTCAGATTCAGGTTTGGATTCTCCTGGTTCATACACAAATATGGGTGTTTAAGGAGGTAGTGTTCAGAATGCGCCAATAGGGAATGTTTACTCTTCAAGTAAGTAGAGGTTTTGCTTATATTTCCAATGTGATTGTGAGCTTTAGTGCCCTGAAAAGGACATGCCATGCCATTATTGAAAAAATATTAGACATTGGAAACAAGAATGTAGACAGATGGGGCATGGCCAAGATGACATGCAGGTCGGGTGCTCCTTGAGTGAGCTCGGTGCGCGGACCTTCGTAAATCCTCTGGCATCCTTTCCACTACCTACGCTTTGGAGCCGCCACACTTTGCCAAAATCTGCCAAGATACAGAACGCTGCCAGATGGTGAGGATTCATGAAGTGTGAATTCATCAGGGAGATTGCACCGGGGTACAGGCCTGAGATAGGGCAGTTCAGGTTCATCATGGTGAAAGGCTTCATGATAAATCTATACTGGAGTTGGGTGGCCCCTGCGCCAGCTACCAACTACAAGTGACACCCTCTAGTGACTTGTGTGGCAGGTGAGAGGCTAGGGAAGAGTATCCTTCGTCAAACTGCCACGGGGCACACCCCTCCCCCCCTCCACCGGGTTTGGAGACTGTGGACTGGAGGTGTGTTGTGCTGCAGGGGGCATACAGTTGGGCCTGTCCTCCGTGTTTGGGGTCTTTTGGGTCATCTCTGCCATCCATGAAACTACTGTGTACCCTGTGAGACTCCTGAGGTAGACTGCACATTCTGGGTCATAGGCCTGCTTTTCCAAATGGGGGGGGGTCGGCCGGGCATAGCAACTGTGGACCCCAGCAGTGCTGATAATTAGGACTCTTCATCTTGTTGACGCCGGGGCCCCACCATGCAGCGCGGATAATGACCACGGTTAGTGATCCGGAGCCCTTGCTCTGGCCCAGACGCGTGCACGCTCTGCCACGCTTGTTCACACCAGCGGGTGCAGGTGCTAGAGAGATGGCCAAGGGCGAGGAAACTAAACCTCAGCTTCAGGGGAGAAAGGACTTATACAGCAGGGTGTTGTCCCCCCGCCAGAGGTAGCCCAACCGCCAGTGGCTCACAAATCTGCCCTTCTTCTGATGATACAGTCATTCTGAGAGGCCCTGGAGGGCAGGGCGGGTGAAGTGCATTTCTGAAGTATTACTGTTGTATCAGGAACTCTGCAATGTGGTAGAAAGGGTCTCCTCAGCAGAATCGAGGATCTCCAAGCTGGAAGACACAGTAACAGGCCTCCACAAGGAGGTGACGGAGGACGAAGGTGGTATGGAGTCTAGAGGATGCCGAAAATCACACCAGAGGCAACAACCTTCGGTTCATGGGGTTTCGCAAAGGGGTGGAGGACCTTGATATGGCATGATTTCTAGATAAGTAGCTACGAAGTATCCTCCCTCACGACAAGTGCTCCCCCTGCTTTATCATTGAAAGGGCGCATCACACACTGGGGGTAAACTTCTGCCTGAGTCGTCCCCTAGAACAGTGATGGCACAGTTTTTGAGCTATCAAGACCAGGACATGATACTCACAGAGGTGCACCACGAAAATTAAAAAATCCTTATATTCCCTGACTACTTCAGGGATTTTCAGAAGCAGCAGCGCACTTTTGATTCAGTCAAGGCCAGACTGAGAGTCCTTAACTTGCAATACATGCTTCTATTTCCAGCCAAATTGAAAATCATTTTTCAAGGAAAGTCTTTCTTTTTTAGTCCCCCGGAGGAGGAATGGACTTGGTTGGAAGAGTGTCCCAGACTGGCGAGGTCAGGTGAAAGAGAGTCTGTCTCGCACCCCTACACTGAGGAGGGAGCACAACCGAAGAACAGACGGTAGACCAAGAGGAGGGGTCGGCGACAGTTACAAAAAAAGAGCATGAAGGAAGATCTGGAGGTGGATTCAAGGCACTGTAACATATGGGATGAGCAAGATACTGGACATCAGAAACTGATGCTCTTGAAGGTGGACAGGAGGTCGCCCTTTCGGAAGACACAGCGTCGGGGCTAGCGGCGGCTCCATAGTGTTTAGTATGGCAACACATCCTGGGCCGTACAGTAGAGAACTGGGGAGGGGTTTTGCCCCACCTCCTCTTGAATGGCTCAGAAACTTTGAATAGGACTCTTAACAAAGTTTGCGGGGCTGTAGTATTTCAGTTTATTGCATATTTTGTCGATGTTGTTTGAATTCTTTGGGGTTGTGCATAACAAGATGGTGGTTGGGCTATAGGCCTCTCAGGCTCTCTTCAGGCATGGTTTGGTGCAGTTGCCACGTTTAAGTACTGGGGGAGACATTGGGGGTGCGGAGGAGGTATCGACTGGTTTGGTGGGTAGCTAGGCTAATTATTAATGTTATTTTCCTTGTTGATATGGAAGATGTGCATTTGCGCAGTCAAGTTAGTAAATATATCCACACTTGCACAATGGCACTAACACAAAACAGGCCCACATGGCCCAGGCCGGACTGGTAGATAGCCCGACGCTAAAGATACTGACATGGAATGTCAATGGCCTTGGCAACAAATCAAGAGGGGCCTAGTGTTAAAGGAGTACTTCCAGATGTGGTCCTTCTCAAAGAGACCCATCTCCAAGGCATCTACTGTAAAGTTCGGGGTACAGGGGCATATACCACTCTAGGGCATGCAAGCTTCACTAGGGGAGTAGCCATACTGGTAAGGAGAAGCCTCATATTTACAGCGACAAACACATGGGTTGACCCTCAGGGGAGATACGTGAGTGTACAAGGCCACTGGGGCTGTAATGAGATAACCCTGTTGAGTGTTTATGATCTCCCCCCTGCCCCCACCCCCCAGTTCCATACACCCACTTTGCACAAAATCATCAACATTCTTCTAGATTCTACCTCTGCACTACACATAGTGGGTGGAGACTATAATGATGTAATGGCCACGGAAGTCGACCACTCTGAAATATCTATGGCAGCTCCCCAGATGATGGCACTGGCTCAGTTCGCTGATAGGGTGGGCTTGGTTGATCTCTGGTACTGTATGCACCAGGACACACAGAAATACTCATATTTGTTGGGGGCACATAGGATGTATTTGAGGCTGGGTTATGTCTTTGTGCCCTGGGGTGTGGGGGGGGAGGTCAGGCAAGCAGAATACCTGGCAAGAGGTTTGTCAGGTCACTTGTCCCTGTTGGTCCAAGTGGGACATCTCAGGATCAGGAAGACGCAGAGATGGAAGCTGAATGCATTGGATCTGAAAGATCGAGAGGTCACAGAGAGGCTCCAGGCTGGCATTGAGCCATACTTTGTGGAAAACAAAGATTCAGTAGAGTCCAAAACCATATGGTGGAAAGCATTCAAGACAAGGTTTAGTGATTGGGCCCAAAACTGGATAGCACAAAAAAAAGATGCCAGACCAGGGACCTGGATGATCTGGAAGCTCAGATCCCGTAACTAGGGGGCTCATCCGAGATGGTGTCCATCCCCCTGGCCCTCAGACATATTGCATCCCCACAAGTTGAATAAGGGGACCTGGCGCAGAAAAGGGCCAAAAAACAGATGATGGCCACTCTGCACCACCTATATGAGACGCGGAACAAGGCGGGGAGTTGCTGGTGTGGTTGAGCAAAAGGGAGCAGGAAGCCCGGTGGGTACACAGTATTCTTGGCCTAAATGGGGAAACCTATGACACAAAAAAACTCATAGGCCCTCATTACAACATTGGCGGTAAAAGCCGCTTACCGCCGTGCAGAAGACCGCCAACACACCGCCGCGGCCGCGGAATTCTGCCACAGCTATTACAACCCACAGTTCGGAATCCGTCAAAATTCAGACACCCATACAAGTCCGCCACACCAAAGGTCAGTGATAAACTGGCGAAAACAAAACCTCCACTGTCACGCCAACAGAAATACGCCCCCACTATCACGACCCACGAATCCACGCGGCGGTCTTTCAACCGCAGTATTCCATTGGTGGCACACACCGCCGTGCTCAAAATACACACACATTTACAAAACACAGCCACATTGGACAATTCCAAATACACACACCTGATACACATACACACACCACTCCCACACACCCATACAATATAAAACACACACCCACATCACCCACAAACCCCTACTATCAAAAATTCAGAAAGAAGGCCAGAGAGAGACAGCACCAGCAAGAACAACAGCATCCACAGGCACACAACACCATCACCCACATAACTTCCTCACACAACACACCACTACATATCAGCACATTTATCACCACACACTCCACCCCACACATCACCTACACCACCCCATGGCATGGCAAAGACACCCCAGGTTCTCGGAGGAGGAGCTCAGGGTCATGGTGGAGGAAATTGTCCGGGTAGAGCCACAGCTATTCGGATCACAGGTGCAGCACACCTCCATTGCAAGGAAGATGGAGCTATGGCGAAGAATCGTGGACAGGGTAAACGCAGTGGGACAGCACCCAAGAAATCGGGAGGACATCAGGAAGAGGTGGAACGACCTATGGGGGAAGGTGCGTTCCGTGGTCTCAAGACACCACCTGGCGGTTCAGCGGACTGGCGGCGGACCCCCACCTCCTCCCCCACAACTAACAACATGGGAGGAGCAGGTCTTGGCGATTCTGCATCCTGAGGGCCTCGCAGGAGTAGGTGGAGGAATGGACTTTGGTAAGTCAAATCTTAACTATTACAACCCCACCCTACCTGCATGCCAGCACATACCCCCACCCTCACCCTCACCCCATCACTCCATAATTCCTCACAAATGTCCCAACATCACAAACCACACATCCTAACACCAAGCCCTGCATGCCACAACAAAGCATGGACCCCATCACCAAAGCATGCCCACTGCACATACCCATACAACCCCCTAAACCATCATCACACAAGGTCCCACACAGGAATGCAAGCACTGGGGTACACGGTCACCCACCCATTGCACACCATGGCACACACAGATGTAATAACCATCCTTTAATGAACCTGCAGGACCCCTACCCAACATCACCGGACAGGAGGGTCCACACATGTCCACACCACCAACAGAAGAGGCCCACAGTGATGACAGCAGCTCTGTCCAACTGAATCTAGATGACCAGCCCGGCCCATCGGGGACCTGTGGACAGTTGGTTCCCCTGACACAGTCACAGGCCACTACAGACCTTCCCCCCTCTGGAAACACCAGCACATCGCCCATCCAGTGGGCCCATACCTCCGTCCCCAGGACACGTCAATCAGCAGTGTGTCCACCACTACAGGGAACCCAGGCTAACCCACCACCCCAACAACAACAGGGACCTGGGGGCAGTGGCAGTGGGCACATGGTCCAGGGGACAGAGGCCCAGGAACACAGGGGAACTGGGAGGGCTGCTGTGTGACAGGGGGCGGACAGGCAAAGGGAACCCACTCTCCACAAGGCCCTCTCCTCCATCATGGGAGCCTACCACCACTCCCAGGAGACAATGGCAACGGTATTGGCCAAGTTTCAGGAGACCAGCGCCTGCAGGAGGAACAGTATATGGGCTTCAGGGAGGAACTCAGAACCATCAGCTCCACCCTGGGCACCATCGTAGGGGTGCTGAAGGAACTTGTGAACACCAGGAGGGACACTGTGGCACTACAAGTGGCCCCTGACACTAGCATGGACGATGAACTGCCCACCACCTCTGCCGGCGCTAGTGGACAGGACGCTCCGCCACGGGACCACCACACCAGCACCCCACCCCCTGCAGAGGGAGAACCACCCCGCAAACAGTCCCTGAGATCCAGGACAAAGACAGAGCACAATGCCAAGACCCCCGCCAAGAAATGAGACCACCCTGATTGTCATCCTACTGTCCCACTTTGTCACCCTGTCCATACTTAAACTGCCCCAGCTCCACTTCCTATGCCCATTTCGGCAATGCACCTGTGAGACTAATAGACTGGACTCTGCCATGGACATTCCTCCGCCATCACCCCTCACCATTTTACTACCCCCTCCAATATTAAGCACTTAAATAAACACACTTAAAGCACAAAACAATCTGGAGTCTGTCTGTGATTTCGAAATAGTGTATTAGCAATTACAGTGACAAAATGCTCTTACAATTGTAATGTCAACATACCTATGTCACACAGCTCTAGTCCATGAGGAATCTAAGCAGATGTCACACAGTGGGACCCACATCTGTGAAATCGTAAGGGAAAGTGACAACTCAGTGCCAACACACTGGGTGAAAAGGACAGACAGTAGAGAGGTAGTAGTGTTAATGTACATGTAGTAGGCAGGTCTGTACTCTTACCTGTGTCTCACTGGAAATATTGCTGGATCACTGAGTCCCTGTTGTTCATGTCTTCTTCCTCTGCTTCCTCGTCTTCACTGTCCACAGGCTCCACAGCTGCCACAACACCGCCATCAGGACCATCCTCCTGCAGAAAAGGCACCTGTCGTTGCAAAGCCAAGTTGTGAAGCACACAGCAGGCCACGACGATCTGGCACACCTTCTTTGGTGAGTAGAATAGGGATCCACCTGTCATATGGAGGCACCGGAACCTGGCCTTCAGGAGGCCGAAGGTTCGCTCGATCACCCTCCTAGTTCACCCATGGGCCTCATTGTAGCGTTCCTCTGCCCTTGTCTTGGGATTCCTCACTGGGGTCAGTAGCCATGACAGGTTGGGGTAACCAGAGTCACCTGCAAATGACGAGGGACAACTGTTAGACACGCACTAACCTGTAGGGAGATCCCCAGACCCAGCCAACCATTCCCACTGTCTTGCTCCCAGGTGCTCACCTAATAGCCACACACAGTGCCTCTGGAGTTGCCCCATCACATAAGGGATGCTGCTATTCCACAGGATGTAGGCGTCATGCACTGTGCCAGGAAACATGGCATTCACATGGGAGATGTACTGGTCGGCCAAACATACCATCTGTACATTCAGTGAATGATAACTCTTCCTGTTTCTGTACACCTGTTCACTCCTGTGGGGGGGGGCAAAGCCACATGGGTCCCATCAATGGCACCTATGATGTTGCGGATATGTCCCAGGGCATAGAAATCACCTTTCACTGTAGGCAAATCCTCCACCTGAGGGAAAACGATGTAGCTCCGCATGTGTTTTAGAAGGGCAGACAACACTTTGGACAACATGTTGGAAAACATAGGCTGGGACATCCCTGATGCTATGGCCACTGTTGTTTGAAATGACCCACTTGCAAGGAAATGGAGCACTGACAGCACCTGCACTTGAGGGGGGATTCCTGTGGGATGGCGGATTGCTGACATCAGGTCTGGCTCCAACTGCGTACACAGTTCCTGGATTGTGGCACGGTCAAGCCTGTATGTGATAATCACATGTCGCTCCTCCATTGTCGACAGGTCCACCAATGGTCGGTACACCGGAGGATGCCGCCATCTCCTCACATGTCCGAGCAGACGGTGCCTATGAAGGACAACAGCGAGCACAGAGTCAAACAACTCAGAGGTACGTACCCACAGTTTACACAGAACACCATTCATACACAAAAGGTGGCCTGTATGTGTGTTGAGTCTAGGCCTAGGTATGTGTGACGCAGTAGAAAATGAATCCATGTGGGCCCCTGAAATGGCGGCTGCCTGACCTCTAAAGTGGGACAATGGGATGTGAGATAACTGCGCTGTCGTTGTACACCGTCGCGGTAGGCGGTCAAAGACCGCAGCGCAATGCTGCATTGGTTAGCATTGGACCCTATGGGTCCCAGGAGCCAATGACAATGTACGCCGGCGGTGACGGTACTCACCGCCGTGGACGTGACCGCCATTTTCTATCTGTTCAATCACTCTAAACCTGATCTTCGATAGGAGAGGACCTACACTGCAAGTGCTGCTGTGACCCCCACCCCGTCCGTCTCTTAGGTCCCGAACTAGCACCTCAGCCACAACATCTCTGGGACCAGTGGTGCCTGTCGTCACCGGAATCTGGAGTGCACCGGCCACCAAGGCAGCCAGTGTGGCACGGAGCCACAGCACAGACAGTCCCCCACCTGTTAAGCATCAGAAGTTGGCCAGTGCCCGGCGGGAGAGGGGGAAGACTCCAGCCACCAAACCCGCTCCCAGGGGTCCCGGTGGGAGTGTGGAGTCAGCTGTGACACCCTCCAAAGTGGGGAAGGGCCACAAGAAACCAGGAAAGTCTGGGAAGAGCAGCACGGTGGAGAAGACCGCCATCATCCCTGCTGCCCAGGAGGCCACCTCCAGCACTAGCCCACCTGCCCAGGACAGGACCACCAGCACAAGCCCACCTGCCCAGGACAGCACCGCCAGCACAAGCCCACCTGCCCAGGACAGTACCTCCAGCACAAGCCCACCTGCCCAGGACAGGACCGCCAGCACAAGCCCAGCTGCCCAGGACAGGACCGCCAGTACAAGCCCACCTGCCCAGGAGGCCACCGCCAGCAAAAGCCCCGCTGGGCCATGAAGGACTGCCAGCAAAAGTCCCGCTGGGCCATGAAGGACCGCCAGCAGCTGAGTCCCAGCAATGGAGACCGCCGCCTCAAGCACCGCTGCACAGGGCACCGCCATCTCAAGCACCGCTGAACATGGCACCGCCGTCTCAAGCACCGCTGAACAGGGCACTGCCGTCTCAAGCACCGATGAACAGGGCACCACCGTCTCAAGCACCGCTGAACAGGGCACCGCTGTCTCAAGCACCGCTGGCCTATGAGCGGCAAGGGCACTGATGCAACTGAGTCCGTCACGGGGTGAATGATGACTCTGGGCACCATGCCCCCTCCAGAACCAGTGGAGTATCACATCCACTACCTCTGTCCTTAGCAGGATGAAGCACTCTGGGCACAAAGCCCCCTCCAGAACCAGTGGAGTATCACATCCACTACCTCAGTCCTTGGCAGGATGAAGCACTCTCGGCACAAAGCCCCCTCCAGAACCAGTGGAGAAAGGCATCCACTACCTCAGTCCTTAGCAGGATGAAGCACTCTGGGCACAAAGCCCCCTCCAGAACCAGTGGAGTATCACATCCACTACCTCAGTCCTTGGCAGGATGAAGCACTCTGGGCACAAAGTCCCCTCCAGAACCAGTGGAAAAAGGCATCCACTTGAGAGACTGTGGCTTTGCACTCCCCAGGATTGAACAGTGGGCAACCCACCCACTGTAGAGACTTGTGAGACTGTGGCTTTGCACTCCCCAGGATATAGCAGTGGGCAACCCACCCACTGGAGAGACTTGTGAGACTGTGGCTTTGCACTCCCCAGGATTGAACAGTGGGCAACCCACCCACTGGAGAGACTTGTGAGACTGTGGCTTTGCACTCCCCAGAATATGGCAGTGGGCAACCCACCCACTGGAGAGACTTGTGAGACTGTGGCTTTGCACTCCCCAGGATATGGCAGTGGGCAACCCACCCACTGGAGAGACTTGTGAGACTGTGGCTTTGCACTCCCCAGGATTGAACAGTGGGCAACCCACCCACTGGAGAGACTTGTGAGACTGTGACTTTGCACTCCCCAGGATTGAACAGTGGGCATGTGGCCACCTCGTAGATTTGGCGTAGTGCACTCAAGCGGCTGAGGTGCCCCCCCTTTACCTCCCCCTGAGGTGCCTATTTAGTTGCTCTCTGATGCCCCTGCAGTGTTCTCTCTTGTGTGGGCCTCGCCCATACCGAGTGGTCCCAGTGTTCCACGGACTTTATTAGAGCACTACCTGGACTACTATGCTTGGTATATATTTTGTACATGGTGCATTTATATGTTTCTGCCTACTTGCTTTTAATATATTACAATGGTTACACTCATTTTCTATTGTCTTTGCATTCTTCTGGGGGGCTTGGGGGGTGTAACTGTGATGTATTGATATGCATTAGTGAGGGGGGGGTGTTGCGTGTTGCGTGTCCCTGTTTTTTCCCTCCCCCCTCCCCAGTGTCATAGGTGCAGTACTCACCGTGGTCTTCGCCGCCGGAGTTCGTGCTCCTGGTAGAGGAGCAGTTAGACTATTGCAGGTAGAATTTGGAGTTCCGGATCCATGGCGTCCTCGTTCCTCGTGGGTTGTGTAGAGGTGAGCGTTTTTCCTTCGAATTCCTTTTTCCGCCATGTTTTTTATCCGCGGTGAATCCGCCCCGGAAAAGGTGGCGGATTGGCCTGTCATAATAGTGTGGGCGGTACATTGTCTCCCGCCTGTCTGTTGGCAGTGACCGCCGCACTGTTTGTTTGTACCGCCATGGCGGTCTGAGTGTTAAAGTGGCTGTCTTTTTTGGCAGTTTCCGCCACGGTCGTAATTGCAAATGTTTTACCGCCGGCCTGTTGGCGGTCTTACCGCTGCTTTAACACCGACCCCCAGGGTTGTAATGACCACCATAGTCTGCAAATTTGCCCACTACTTTGGGGATTTCTTAAAGGCTAGGCCGCTTCATGTGTCAGACACCATAGGACAGTATCTGGCGGATATTCCTACCCCGGTACTGGATATGGAGGCCAGGGACCTCCTTGAGGGGGACTTAAAGTTAATAGAGATACACCACACCATAGGACAGTATCTGGCGGATATTCCTACCCCGGTACTGGATATGGAGGCCAGGGACCTCCTTGAGGGGGACTTAAAGTTAACAGAGATACAGGCTACCATCATAAAATTACTGCTGGGGAAAGTACGGGGGCCCAATGGCATCCCAGCCAAACTTTATAAACGGTTTGCAAAGCTTCTTGGACCTTATGTACTGAGCATGTTCTAAGAGATGGGGGAAGCGGGGGAACTCTCCCTATATCTTTGGAAGGATACCATCGTTGTCTTTCCCAAGGAAGGGAAAAATAGAAATAGATGTGACTCTTAACGCCTAATTTCTCTGTTTGATGTAGAAACCAAACTGTTGGCCACCATCCTCGCCAGTCGACTATTACAGGGCATCGCCCCCTTGATTCATTAGGACCAGTCCGGCTTTAGGCCTGGCAGATCCACGCGACTTAATCTGCTGCACACCTATAACTGACTTAATGTAGTACATAAGTGACCGACACCTCATGTCTTTCTATCCCTAGACGCTGACATAGCATTTGATGTAGTGCACTGGTCCTTCATAAAACAGGCACTATTAAAATTTTGTTTTGGCCCTAAGTTCTGAAAGTGGGTAGCAGTCCTGTATCAGAACCTATTGGCCGCAGTGAGAGTCAATGGGAAGATGTCTGCTATATTTCCGATTGGTAGGGGAACCAGACAGGGCTGCTCCTTATCCCTGCTTCTGTTCACTCTGATGGTGAAATCCCTGGCATGCAGGTTACAACAATATCCAGGGGTTAAGGGATTCTGGGTGGCAGCAGAGGATGAGCCACTGGAGTAAATATTGTTATACACCAGTGATATCCTCCTGTACATAACTGATCTGAAGCACACTATCCCGCTGTTCTTCTGACTCATAGGGGATTATGGTGCCAACTCGGGCTATAGGATAAACTGGGATAAGCCAGTGCTGTACACCTCCCCCAAAACACGTGAAAACCTCTGCTGTTGCCCTTCAGGCTTTGAGAATCTGAGGAAGGGTTTAAATATCTAGGGATATTTATGATGTTGCAAAGAGAACTATGTTTCTGTTGAAATGTGGGCAGGGTATTGCTTGATTTTCAGGCTGATGCTGCTAAAAGGAGAGGCCGGCCCCTCTCATTGATGTGACGAGTAGCAATATTAAAAATATTTACATTGCCCAACCTGCTGTTTGTTTTTTAAAACACATATTACTTGGTCCTCCTAGCAATATTTACTAAGATAAACAGAGACCCTGCTGTGGGATGGAAGGCACCCACAGATCTCACTTAACCCCTTCCCAGCCAGGCATTTTCCCCCTCAGGTGCCAGGCCTTTTTTTGGCTATTTGGGGCAGTTCGCACTTAGGCCCTCATAACTTTTTGTCCACATAAACTACCCACGACAAATTTGTGTCCTTTTTTTCCAACATCCTAGGGATTCTAGAGGTACCCAGAGTTTGTGGGTTCCTCTGAAGGGGACCAAGAAATTAGCCAAAATAGAGCGAAAAGTTTATTTATTTTTTTTAAAAAGGGCTGCAGAAGACTTGTGTTTTTTTCCTGAAAATGGCATCAACAAAGTGTTTGTGGTGCTAAAATCACCATCTTCCAAGCTTTCAGGAACAGGCAGACTTGAATCAGAAAACCACATTTTTCAGCACAGTTTTGGCATTTTACTGGGACATACCCCATTTTTACTATTTTTTGTGCTTTAACCTCCTTCCAGTTAGTGACAGAAATGGGTGTGAAACCAATGCTGGATCCCAGAAAGCAAAACATTTCTGAAAAGTAGACAACAGTCTAAATTCAGCATGGGGTCATTTGTGTAGATCCTACAAGGTTTTCCTACATAAAATAACAGCTGAAATAAAATAATATTGAAACTGAGGTGAAAAAAACTGCCATTTTTCTCCACGCTTTACTCTGTAACGTTTTCCTACGATGCAACATTTTTTAAAGCAATATACGGTTACGTCTGCTGGACTTTTCTGGTTGTGTGGATATATAGGGATTGTAGGTTCATCAAGAACCCTAGGTACCCAGAGCCAATAAATGAGCTGCACCTTGCAATGGGGTTTCATTGTATACCAGGTATACAGCAATTCATTTGCTGAAATATAAAAAGTGAAAAATAGGTATCAAGGAAACCTTTGTATTTCCAAAAAAATGGGCACAAAATAAAGTGTTGAGAAGCAGTGGTTATTTCCACATCTCTGAATTATGGGGTCCCCATACTAGCATGTGAATTACAGGACATTTCTCAAATAATCATCTTTTTTTCACACTGTCTTACATTTGGAAGAAAAAAATGTAGAGAAAGACGAGGGGCAATAACACTTGTTCTGCTATTCTGTGTTCCCCCAAGTCTCTCGATAAAAATGGTACCTCACTTGCATGGTTAGGCCTAATGCCTGCGACAGGAAACACAACATGGACACATCACATTTTTAGATTGAAAACGGACGTGTTTTTTGGAAAGTGCCAGCTGTGGATTTTGGACTCTAGCTCAGCCGGCACCTAGGGAAACCTACCAAACCTGTGCATTTTTTAAAACTAGACACCTAGGGAAATCCAGGATGGGGTGACTTGTGGGGCTCTCACCAAGTTCTTTTACCCAGAAACCTTTACAAACCTCAAAACACTTTCTCCTCACATTTCAGAGACAGAAAGTTCTGGAATCTGAGAGGAGCCACACATTTCCTTCCATTGAGCGCCCTCCCCCAAGTCTCCTGATAAAATGGTGCCTCACTTGTGTGGTTAGGCCTAGTGCCCGCGAAAGGAAATGCCCAAAACACTATGGGGGTCATTCTGACCCCGGCGGGCGGCGGGAGCCGCCCGCCTGGAGGGAACCGCCAGAATACCGATGCGCGGTCAAAAGACCGCCGTGGGTATTCTGGGTTTTCCACTGGGCTGGCGGGCGACCGCCAAAAGGCCGCCCGCCAGCCCAGTGGGAAACACCCCTCCATGAGGATGCCGGCTCCGAATGGAGCCGGCGGAGTGGAGGATGTGCGACGGGTGCAGTGGCACCCGTCGCGTATTTCAGTGTCTGCAAAGCAGACACTGAAATACAAAGTGGGGCCCTCTTACGGGGGCCCCTGCAGTGCCCATGCCATTGGCATGGGCACTGCAGGGGCCCCCAGGGGCCCCACGACACCCCTCACCGCCATCCCGTTCCTGGCGCAGGATGGCGGTGAGGGGGTCGGAAACCCCCATGGCGGCGCAGATGGGGGATTCCCAGGGCAGCGGAAAACCGGCGGGACACCGCCGGTTTTCCTGTTCTGACCGCGGCCAAACCGCCGCGGTCAGAATGCCCTGCGGGGCACCGCCAGCCTGTTGGCGGTGCTCCCGCCGACCCCGGCCCCGGCGGTCCTTGACCGCCGGGGTCGGAATGACCCCCTATGTGGACACATCAAAATGATCAAATAGTAAACTACCTGTTTTTGCGGTGGGGCCTGCATTTTTGGTCCTGGGCTCAGCAGCCATATAGGGAAACCTACCAAACCCAAACATTTCTGAAAACTAGACACCCGAGGGAATCCAGGGAGGTGTGACTTGCGTGGATCCCTCAGTTTTTTTCTTACCCAGAATCCTCAGCAAACCTCAAATTTAACTACAAAATCAAATTTTTCCCACATTTCTGTGTGGGATCACCGCTCCAGGACAAACTTCCTACCACTCAATGTTCTCCTTAGTTTCCCAGTAAAAATGATACCTCACTTTGTGTAGGTGGGCCAAGTGCCTGTGACAGGGAAGAGACACAAACATATCAAAATTGAGGGGGAACCAAGGCAGGCCCAAAAGGGCAGTTTGAAAAAAAAAACATTTTTAGGCTGACAAGTGGGGCAGAATTTTTATCGGTATAGATGCGACAATGCTGGGTGGTAGGAATTTTGTGGATTCCGGAAGGTTCCATCACAAAATTGTGGGAAAAATGTGTGATTTCCAGCAAACTTGGAGGTTTGCAGGGCATTGAGGGTAAGAAAATGGTGCATATGAAGCACACCACCCTGGACTCACCCAGATGTTTAGTTTTCAGATGTGTCTAGGTCTTGTGGATTTTTCTACATGGCAGTGTCCCAAAGTCTAATAAGTGCAGCCCTCACAATTCCAAGTGGGGCGATTTTGAGAGTTAGCCAAGAACTCATGGCCCAAACGTAAAACCAACACCCAAAATAATTAAATGTCCTCTTGCTTGCTGTGGGATAAGATGTTTCAGTGTGTGGGGGGATAGCTGAAAGACTGTTACCCCCTTCAGTTTGGGTGAGGGCATAACCATGCCCATACTGGTTGGTAGCCACCGCCACACTGTTTCTTTTTTTAAATTCCCTGTCATCTAGTAGACTTTCTGCCCATCCCCCCGGGTGTGGAGCTGGGGTAATTGCCCCATCTGCCCACTGGCGGGCAGAACAACTTTGGCCCCATTTATTTGGGGTGGGGGTATGGCCATACCTCCAACCTCTTATTTTGAAAAACAAATGTTTCCTGGTCTCTGGTGGGCTTTCTGCCCCTCTTGGGGGCAGCTGCGCCTTGCAAAAATAGGCCCCCACAAACAAAACACACTCATACCCACACACCAATCCCTGGTGCCTAAGTGGATTCTGCCCCCCTGGGGGCAGAGCGGCCTAATAGAAATAGGGAGAAATAGGGGGAGCAGAAATGGCCTAAAATAAATTCGCCCCCCCCCAGGGGAGGACCCTTGCCTAGGGGGTCGCTCATCATGCATAAAAAATTGGCGCAAAAAAACCCATCCCTGGTGCCCAGTGGTTTCTACCCCCCTTGGGGGGCAGATCGACCTAATAAAAATAGGCCGATCTGTCCCCAAGGGGGGCAGAGATGGCCTAAAGTAAATTTTGCCCCCAGGATCCCCACATATTAAAAAAAGAAAAAAAAAGAAAAAGATCCCTGGTGTCCAGGGGTTTCTGCATAATCCCTCACCCACCCCCCGGGCAGATCGGCCTAATTATGTTAGGCCAATCTGCCCCCCTGGGGAGCGGCCCTTGCCCAAGGGACTGCTCCCCTTATGCATAGAAAAAGAAAAAGAAAAAAAAATCCCTGATGTCTAGTGGCATTTTTGCTGCACAGAAATGCAGAGTGTGAAATGAGAGGAAAGGCCTTTCCTCTACTTTCATGCCTCACTCGCCCCCCTCCACGTGATCGGAAGAGAAATGCTTTTGCATTTCACTCCGATCTGCGCTGGAAGCTAAGCCTCTGATGAGGTTAGCGCGCGCTGATGTCATCAGATGCCACAGGAGGTTTGGGCGGAAGGGGGTGGGGTGGAAGGGGAATCGATTCCCATTCCATCCCAGCCCAGGGCAGGGGGACCCCCTGAGGGCCCATAGCAGGATGAGTTTGTCTCGTCCTCAGCACCGGGCAACGTAGCCGAGGGTGAGACCAACTTGTCCTGGGCACCCGAGGGGTTAAAACATTACAACGGAATCAATATAATGGGGGCCTAGCACTCCGACATGGAAGGTTATTATTGGGCAGCACATCTGATCAACATTAATAATTGGATCTACGCCCCACATGACCACCCAACATTTAGGCTTGAGAGAGCACTGTTAGCGCACAGAACACATGTGCACTACATGTATGGAGAGGGAGGAATCCAGAGGCTCCCACCTGCAGCACTAGGATGGGCCCACAAAATGACTCGGGAAACACCCCTCTGGAAGGTAACATGGTTGAGAGGAATTGCAGAGCTGCGGGGCTTTGGGGCGGGGGACACTATAAGTACCTCCTGGGTGGGCGACATTGTTAAAGATGGGAATATTATGTCCTTCTTCTTGATGCAGGAGGATACCAATTACACATGTCCCAATTCCTGCGCTATGCCCAACTTCGGCATGCCTGGAGGGCAGAGGGACTTGGGGGAGGTTAGAGGGGACTGACTTACAAGAATATGGGTCGTATTTTGCTGGATGAGCTGGACCGGGTCCTGTCTCCACAACATATAGAACTATAAACAATAATATGCCTGATACTCTAGGGGACTTAGAAGACGTAGAGGGGGGGCAGTACAAATGCATCCCTGGAGGTAGCCATTAAGGCACGTCTGCGCTTGATACAATTTAATACACTCTGCAGGGTGTACTTTGACCACTGCAGACTACACAGTATGGGGAGAGCGCCTTCCCCTGTGTGTTTGCACTGCACAGATGCCATAGGGTCCTTTATGCATAGACTGTGGGAATGTCCTAGAGTTCAGGCTTACTAGAATGAGATAATTGAGCAGCTCTCTGCCATATTAGACGTGTCACTCTTGCCTGATCTGCGGTTTGTGATACTGGGCATTCACAATGACGGTGAGCTTCCCCGCACCAAACTGTTTTTTTGTATGTCAGGCCTCGTAGTGGTCGAGAGGGATGTGGGTAAATAATGGGAGGTGCCAGAAGTACCTTCCCTGCAGGAATGGAGACTGGGAATGGACCTGTACATGGCAGTGGAAAAACTGACATACCGCAGCAGAGGCTGCCCCTGTAAGTTTTACAAAATCTGGGGATAGTGGAGAACATACTATCAACTAGGGTCACTGGATAGGAGTCCAGGGGCGAAGTCTGGCATGGCTTGTAGCCAGATAGATTGACTGTCAACATTGTGTCATTTAATGTGCATTGTATTGATTTTAGACTACTACAACATAGACCTGTCCAGGTTTTGTATTTCAGAACTTTGTGTAGAACAACATATCTTTCAAGACGTTGGAAGGCTGCTGGTGCAGGTGGCACATGACTGTAATACCTTCCATGTGTTAAAATAATAGTAATAAAAAAGAATGTAGACAGAATCTTAATAAGAGTACTGAGGAATACTGAGGTGAATTTTCAGTTTAAGAACTCGAATGTGATGTCTCAGGATGGAGCGATGCAGTCAGCAACCCTAGCCCGACTGACCCTCAGGGGCGCAACTAGACCTGAACCTCTGGATGGGGGTAACTCCAGCACTGATGGTGCCCGGTGCGAAAGTCTTTTTGGCGTCCTCCCCTATGATCTCCTTCTCTATAAATTTCCTGACTACCGCTCTCTAACAGTGCCCTTCATTTCCCATAGCCTCTCTCTGATATACATTTCATTTTTTAGGGTCGAGTTGGCCTGTTGTAATCTCTCTCTGGGCTTTTAACGCATGCACTCTTGCTATTCATTTTTTTATGTGCTTGTCTTCAATGTTTCATTTTTATTGATGCATTTTGTGAAATGTCTTCCTTTGTGTGCTGAGTTCCCTCCCAGGCAATTTCACTAAGTGAAAATTTTTGTTGGTCATCACACTACGTCACGCTTCCTCCTGTTACAGCGTATGATGGCCCCTCCTCCGGTGTCGGTTTGCCTTTCATCCGAGGCGTGATCCTTTCTAGACATTCACATTCACGCAGGGAGCCAATAACTCTCGTGCTCATGCTCATGGCAGCTTTGGTGCTTTGAATTGATTTGCTTCTGTCAACTGTTTTACTTTTCATTTTCAATTTATGTGACAAGAAAAGTCCAGTTAGAACTTACAACTCTAACAGCTCTAACTTGAGCAAACTGAGACCCATTGCATTGCAAACGCTTGTTTATAGTGCTGCTCATAGTTCACTCACACTCAGTTCTGTGATCTGCATGGTACAAGTTCTTTGCAACAGGCACATTAACCTTCTGTGCTACTTTATGTTGAGTCTAAACTGCAAGTAGACAAATTCTGATCTCTCACCAGTAGGAATATTAAGCACCAGAGTTATCTTGACATTTTTATTCTTTCCACTGCTGGATGCACAAGGTAGTTCATGTGCTTTTAAACCAAGAGTTATTTTTAATCAAAGTCAGCAGCAGGTGCAGCTTCACTGGTCACACCACCCTAAAGCCAGCCCTGCTCCCAGTAATGGATGGGGCAGGACAAGCATTTCCAGAAATGGGTTCGGAGCTAACCTTATAGCCATTGTAGGAGGAAAAAGGAGTGACCAATTGTGCAGTTTAAATATATTGGACCAGCCTAATAGTATAATAAGCATATTTTTGAAGATTTGACACTGTTCCTAGGCTTCAACTCATTGTAAGTCCAGAAAAATGCTCCTGACCCATTGTTGGCTGAATGTACACTTTTAATTTACTCAATGAAATGATGTAAAATGTTCATGGGTAAGGCTGCCCTTGTGTACCGTATCAAAATATTAGGCTTAGTAGTAGTGCTCAATTTGAGTTAGTAGTTGAAGGTGGAGCCCATGGTACTCATTTTCAGGGCCCACACATATTTTTCCTTATCAGACTTTGTTACAGAGCAAGAGAGAGAAAACCCCAAAAGTGAAACAGGAGGAAGAGAAAGAGGGCAAAAATTTGACCAAGGAAAAAAGAAAAGGTTAAAAATAACCTGAAAGAGTGAGAAAAGTCACAGGGATTGCCATGTGGTGGGTGAAAGTGGCAATGGTATTTGGCTGTCACAGCATTTGAAATTGTCAGGTACAGGCTCCTGAGCAAGATTTTGTGCCTGGCATTTATTATTTTACAAATCTGGGAATGTTTAGTGGGTTACACCATGGTATGTTGGAGTGGGTGACTGATAAGTCACAGTTTTAACCCCCAAAATACCATTCCTTCTTTCTGTGTTAATTGTGTGCAATGGGTTGGTAATATTGCTTCCTGTATATGCACTGCCACACACCTTTGCTACACTAAATAAAAATCAAATAGTTATTGTTACCATGCCACATTGAGCAGTTCCTGTATAGGTAGCATATTGAGCCATAGCCATACTGGACTGCTGTTATTGACAAATTCTCAAAGAAAGTTGGCAAGTAGGGAGTATTATAGCACAGAGGTGGCAGCCTCAATGGAAGAGGTCTAGCTACAGATGTAAAGTTATTTGTTTAGGAAAATTGGTACAATTCCAGGTAGAGATGAAAAGAATCAAAGGTAAGAGAGAGGTCAAGGATAGATATTCTGGTTCTCCATCTGAATCCATTGCAGTGTTTAAATCATCCTGTGTGGATGTCAGTGCTGCTTTTGTGCCACAGCCATACCAGAATCTATTTTGGCATTCTGAGAGAAGGTTCCTTTCTTAGATGAATGTAAATGTGTGTCTTGAAGCCCAACTTTCAGTCTTTTGGCTAGAAACAATTGGTTATTGACCATAAGTTAGAAGGAGTCTTTGTTTGAAGGCCTCTTTGTTTTAGGGAGTTCTTTTGGGAATAGACCTTTATCCAAGGAGTTGTTGATATTTCTGTGTGGACTGGCTTCAGAGCTATTATTAAGGATATAATTGCATATATGAACAGGACATGGGTCTGCTGGTGATCGTGCTAGCCTACAGGTTTTTGCAGCCTTGATGAAGCCCTGTGTGGTCATGAGATCAAAGGTGAGTAACTGGTTGTTTTCATGATTTGTTCTGTACAGCACTGCTGGAAATGTGATTGAGCAATGGAGAGAAAAGCAGGGGGGTCTAAAATTAATTGGAGGTTAGGCAGACATGCAGGTGTGCCAGATACACAGCAAGGGCAAGTGGTGAGGCCTTTGACTATGCTGCCAAGGCATCAGGATGTCCAAAGTTACTGCCACTTTAGGTACTGTGGTTGGAGCACCCTTTCTCTTGTGAATTCTTGTAGCAGGTCTGTTTTTGTGACCTTGAGGCCCATCATCAACTCTCCCTGTTCAGATCTCCAGTCTCATGTTAAGGTCTCTTGACCACTGTCTTCTCTTCAGGCTGCAGGTCAGCTTTCCAGAACACAAGACGGGTTACTCTGGAGCAAGGCAGCCATCGGTCTCATGGTGTTCCTGGCTCCAGTCAGGTTTTCCTGCATCCTACTCCTGGTTTGTTCTTCAGAAGAAAAGAAATGTGAAAATCCACGCTTCTCAGCAAATAAATGTTGAGCAGTGGCTGTAGGTGTTTGCAGTACAGGCGCGCTGCGTGGGGCAGGTGTCCTGCTGGACTGGGGACACGACAGAATAATACCTCCTTGGTTGAGGCTAGCGTGGTCCTAGGAAGCTCAATCTCGAATATGGGATGGGCGACTGATTAACCAACTGACTCTGACAATTTGTCTTCAGTTTGTAAGTGACATTCCAGCACTTCATAATTTGTTTGAATAGGAGAAGTAGTTTCCTGAGTCCTGACGAAGCGTCACAGGATCATTTATTGACCAAAAAAAGACTCGAAACATGTTGACCACAAATAGACAGGATTCGGTATACTACCCTTCCTTCTTTATAGAGTATAGAGGCACATTATTCCTGCTAAGACTCTGAATGATTTTAATCTTGGCCTGAACCTTTCCTCTGATTCATTAAAGTGATGTTTTAGGCTCAGAGCTAATTTTATCTTGCTTACACTCTCCTTCACTCGCACACCCTTCTCTATCCTCTTAGTCAGTTATCGTTCTAGACCTCCACCTGGCAAATTGCCTTTGGTTGAGTACCATCCCAATCTTTGGGTGGTACGCCAGACATTGCACCACCGATCTGACGAGGAGATAGCCCAATGATGAAACCTGTCACCCTATTGGGTGCTTGAGGGCTCTCCTGATGTTAATTATATCCCTGACTCTCTTCGCTCCTGTTTTCCTATATAGTAAATAGGTTTGTTGTCTTTTGGAACAGTGTACTTTTCTATATAAGAGGTCATTTTGGGAGACCGTACAATGGACCAGTAATCTCCCTGTCCCTCTCTTGTAATTAATAGGTGTTTGCTGTACAGACATGGGCAAGTACTGGGAAGAATATATATTTAGTTTAATGATTACACACTAAGGCACAAATATGAATTAGTTTACCGTCCATGTAATGAAACATTTAATGGAGTTCACTAAACAATACACGGAGTAAACAACCATAAGTGAGCCCATATTCATATAGGAAAAATATAATGTTGCGTGAATATGCTCTACTAGATAGGATACATATTCCTGCAAGACCACTGTGCACTACCTAGCTCGTTGTAGTCAGTGAAATCCACTTACTAAGATTTCAGTGAATCAAAGGCAGAATGGGTACAGATAGGAACTGTACAATATTATTGGCAATAATTAAAAAAAATTGTATTTTGAATAAAGCAGAGTTTAATAAAAGTACTGTACTGCTTCTGGATAATGACTAATACTCTGCAACCATTGACATAACTTCATGCATCCATCTGGAAAAGTTAAGATACTTGTAAAATGTTGTGATGCGCTTTTGTTCTTAAAGCACTGTAGTTAACGCATGTGTTTCCGAATATCTGAGATTCAAGGTTTTGCTTTGTAGGTCTGGATGCACATCGCTGTAGTCAACTGACTGTATGTGATTAACAGAAAAATAGATTTAAGTAGCACATGTAAGAGAGGGGCTTTGTCTCTGCCCAGATATTGGTTACCTTGAGTACAATATTTGATTAGGCAGAAGGCATGTGCTGTCATTGAGAAACGGTGCTTGTTGTAGTTCTGTTGGATCCTGAGGGAAGTTCAGTCACCTAAAAAAAATGTAATGATGTGGCAGTCTGCAATGGGAAGACTTCTTTACTATGTGGTGATAGTATTAGCTAACAATATTCCTAAAGCATTGTGACATACTCACTGTGTGCATTAACTACACTGCAGATTATATTGTTATTGATAGGCTAGCCCTATTGCGAATAGTGGTTTTCAATGAGGATGTTCACTCATTCAAAGTGGTTGTGCCATCCACATTATTGCTGCAAAGGCGCCTGTGCAGGTGTTTTTTCTTCTTCATATACCTTTGTGCTATGAAGATTAAGAAATTGGTTCTACCCTTTCATCCCAGTACTCCGAAAGACATGCCTGTTGCTGCAGCCCAAACATGTCTCATGCTGATCCATCCTGCTGCATCAATGCACTGTTTCAGCTCCAGCTACATGTACAAATGCTGCTCCCCGAAGGCATGGGAACCAGATTCACAGTTATTGGGATAGCCCGGACCACAAGGCTCACTTTTGACTATAAATTGGGAAACCTTACAGATAAGTTACAAGAGTGACAAGCTTTGCCACTTTTTAATTGTAAGCAATTATATCCATTTTACGATTATACAATGCTTTTATTTCATTAGAAAATCTCTGCTCCTGTCCATTTTGCAGAAACAATGTGCACTCAAGTCTTAAACTGATCCCTCTACACTCTGCAAATGCTGGTCACTAGTGCAGACTTAAGATCTATGTAAGTGGTGGGGTATGATACTTCCCCTAAATTCCAACAAGCAAAAACGTTAACAGATTTCTTGTAGGTGGCTTAAGGGAGAGTGGGCTTCTCCCCTGAGAATTTTTTGAAATTTTTGGGGTCACATTTGCTAAAACCCCGGAGCCCCTATAGGGCATTCATGATATATTGTAGAACTTTTATGTTGCACCAGGGAAGCCTTGCCTTTCCTAACAGTAGATCCCATTTTTTTTTCAAATGTCATAAGTCAGAAAGGATCTCCACTATACCAAGGTCAGCATTTTTTCATGGGTGAGTCTCTTTTACCAAGGAGTGTGTTCAATATGACAGTGCCAGAAATTTACTATGGATACTTTAGCCATAGTCAAGGGTACCTGTACAGGAAATCTCATGACAAGAATGACCTCAAATATCAGTTTAAATATTTTGCTATGGATCCTCCCTAAGTGCTAAGAATTATGTGCATCATGTCAGGGTCTTCGGTCAGGTGTGGTTTGTGTGTTCTGTGTCCCTGCCGCTGGATATGACTGGGCTAGCGGCTTTCTCAGTTAGACATTTCGAGTCCCTACAGCCAATGATGGTGTCTTAATGGAAGCATTTCAGGGCCTGCAATTTGCCATAGGTAACACCTACCATCCATATTCTATTACTGCACTTGTCAATAAGGCAAGAGTAACCTCCAGTATGTGCTAGACCAGCAACACTCCTGCAAGCATAACACACATACATTCACACACAAACACATACTGACACACCCATTCTCTTACACTCATTCTCTCATCCACTCAGTTTCACACACTCACACTCATTCTCACTATATCTCTTGAACTCTTTTGTAAATTTGTATTCTGTCACACTAACACACACACACACACACTTTCTGCCATTCACACTCCCATTAATCAGTCTGCTTCTGTTGTGTTGGAAAAGCTTGCCATGCTGCCTCTGCTATTCCTATCTTGCCTTTTAGTGAAGCTTAATAAAAAGATATTCCATATACACTATTGAAAAATAAATATATATTCCCTTGTCAATGTTTGTAACAAGTATGGTGTGAATGGAAAGTGCATTTCCAAAAAATTGCTGTACAGGGCTTATATTTGGTTTCATATGTGGATCAAGCAGTTACAGTATTGGAAATAACTAATCCACTTTCTAACATGTAATATCACTGCATCAAACTGATGTTATGAAATGACTGAATTTTTCAGCAAGCAGGGATTCTATCCAGCAACACTTTGAATTTGGGGATTTTCAGACACAACAAATATTGTGGTGAATGGAAAGCCAGAACTGGCTGAAGGTGTCACATGATCCTCAAACCAGTACTATACCCCAAAGCCTCAGCCCTATTCTCTCTCCTTGTGTCATCCCACATTCTTAGTCCACTGTCCTCTCTTGCACCAGCTCCATTGTTGCAGATTGAATTAAGTAGGCATCTAGTTCTATGAAAGAGAAAGTATTGTCTGGATGCCTTTGTAGAAATATATGTATATTCATGAGAGTTGTTTAATGTGCAGAGTAAGAGGTGTTCTCATGTAAGTGCTGAGTGAAAGTGAATAGTGTGAGTGAATGCAGCATGAGTGGTGTGAGTGTGGGGTGAAAAATGTGCCAATGTGAGTGCTGGGTAAGCTGCATGAATGGGTTGTATGATGGAACCACGCATGCTGGAACAACGCATGCCTTTACCATGCATGTCTTTACAACCTATTTTATTGTAAAAGCATGCCTAGTAAAGAGATGTGTGGAAATGGCATGCAAAACTGCATGTGTGGTACTTTCATGCCACCCCCGCACCTGCCCCGAGGTCAAAACTACCCCCACCCCTAATACCTAACCAACCCTGACCCCCACCCACCCTGAGCCCTAAAAAAAACCTATCCCAACCCCCTCCACCCAGACCCCTAAAAATTAAAGTAGCCTGCCCCCCACCCTCCTTGAACTCTAAAAAAAAACTACCCCGATCCCCCACCCCTGTCCCATAAAAGTAAACTACCCCAACACCCCCACCTGTCCCGAGCCCTAAAAAAAAAAAAACTATCCCTAACCCCTCTACCCGCCCTGAGCCCTAACAAAAAAAACTACCCGGCCCCTAAAAACGAAACTACCCTGACACCCCCACCCGCCGAGCCCTAAAACTTTCCTACAATAAGTAAACTACTCGGCCCCTCACCCACCCTAAATCCTAAGAAACCAAATATCCGACCGCCACCCCCAAAAATGAAATTATGCCAACCCCCCACCCGCCCCAGAACCCTAAAAAAAATTAACTACCCGACCGCCCTACACCTGCCCCATAAAACTGAACTATCCAGACAACCCCCAGCCTTAAATCTACCCCCACTGCTAAAAACTACCTACCAACCGTGCCCTTACCTCACTTACCTCACCACATCCTCTCCTGATCCTTCCTCCTCTTCTCTCCTCTCTCCTTCCACCCTTCTGTAAACCTTTCCCACCACTTTAAAAATAAACTACCCCCCAAGCCCTAATTAACAAATAAAAAATAAATGAACAACAAACCCCCACTTCCGCCCCTAAAAAAAAAGATTGCCCGATCCTCCCAGACCTAAAAAAAAAAAAAAAAAAAACACCCTGCCCCTTAAAAAAAATTGCCTGCCCGATCCCCGACCATCTCAATCCCAATCCCTTAATCTACCTCCCACCCCTGCCTCACTTACCTCACCGCTTCCTCCGTGTCCTCTCCCGAACAACGCATGGCTTTTTTTGTGCCTTATACACGCATATGCGTAGTTTAGCACATGCATGGTTAAGGCACAGAAAAAGCTATGCTTTGTATGGGCAAGCGCTTGCATGGGAATTGTCTGTGTTTACACACATGGTTTACAATGCAGGTTATGTGAGAGGAGGGTGAGAGAAAAGTGTGAGGGTGAGTACAGGGTGGTGTGAGAGGTGTAAATGCAGGGTGAGTGGTGTGTCTGTGTTTGGTGCAAGGTGAGCAGCAAGAGTGAAGCGTGATGTGTGAGAGTGGCTGGTGAGTGCATGGGAAGAGGAGTTAGTGCAGGGTGCTGTTGTGTCCCTATGAGGTCCGGCAGACTGTTGTCTCTGTGTGCAGACAGGGTGAACAGAGTGCCTGTATGAGCGCAGGCTGAGAGGTTTGTCCGTGTGAGTGTGGGGTGAAAGGAGAGAGTGCAGTGTGAGTGGTGTGGCTCCAGGGTGAGTGATGTGCTTGTTTGCATGTGGGGAGTGCTGTGCCCATGTCGGTGAAGTGTGAGCTGTGTGAGTGATAGGAGTGCCTAAGTGAGTGCTGCAACAGTGAAAGAGTAGGGTAAGAGGAGTGACTGCAGGGTGAGTGATGTGGCCATATGAGTTTGGGTGCAGGTGAAAGTGCAGAGTGGGACGAATGAATGAATGCATGTTTGGTGATGTGCTTGTTATGAGTGAGATTGCACAGTGAGCAGCAAGAGTGACAGGTGAGTGAATATATAAATCCAGGATTTGTAAAGTGCGGGAAATCACCCATGAGGGTCACAGGGCACTGAATTGTAGGCACGGGTAGATTAAGTGATTTGCCTAGAATCACAGGATGTTGAGCTGCGCAGAGACTCAAACCTGTTCCCCCAGCTTCCAAGTCAGCAACTCAGGCCATTACTCTACATCCTCTCCTGAACTGTTACATCAGTGCAGGGTAAGTAGTGTGCTTGTGTGACTGCAGGGTGAGTACAGGGTGACAGAGCAAGTTCATGGTGAGTGGTGTGAGTGCAGTGTGATTACTGTAAGTGCAAGGTGAGCGGTGTGCTCTTGTGACCATAGGGTAAGTGGAGGAAGAACGGCATGAGTGCAGTGTGATCCCTGTGAGGGCAAGGTGAATGCTGTGCACAGGTGAGCGCAGGTAAAAGGAGGATGAACTGTGTGAATGCAGGGTAACAGCTTGAGTGCATGGTGAGCAGTGTGAGTGCAGAGTGATTCCTGAGTGTAGGGTTAGCGGTGAAAGTGACAGGTGAGTGGAGTGTCATGTGCTTGCAGGGTGAGCAGTGTGCTCGTGTGAGTACAGGGTAGGAGAAGGGTGAGTAGCGTGAGTACATGGTGAGCACCGTTAGTGCAGTCTGATCAATGTGAGTGCAGGGTGAGCGGTGAGATGCAGAGCGAATTGTCTGAATGAAAGATGTATTCCTAGAGACTTGGAGTAACTCAGCATGTTATTGACGGCTGCACAGGGTTTCAAATATAAGGTAATCTATTGCTACTATGGTATCAATAGGGGATGGAGGGTGTTGGAAAAATGGAAATATATAGGTCCTCATTATGACACTGGCAGTAAATCCCGCTTACCGCCACGCTGACGGCTGCCAGCATACCGCTGCGGTGGTGGATATCCGTCCACCATATTTTGACACACACACACACACCAGTCTGACAGAGTACAGCCAGATACACAAATCCACCAGACCAAAGGTCAGTGATAATGTGCAGTCCCAAAACCCATACCGTTATGCAAAACAAAACAACACCCATCACATTATGACCCGCAAATCACCACGGTGGACATTCAACGCAGGTAAACCATTTGCGGTACGTACTGCCGCGCTCAGAATGGACACCCAATTACAAAACAACACTACATTGGCAAATATCAAAAACACACACCTGACAACCATATACACACGACACCCACACACCCACACCACTATGAAAAACCCACCCACATTACCCACAGCCCCTTATGAACAACAATTGCTACAAGGAGACTGAGAAGAAGAGCACAGAGACAATTAGCCATATACGCCACTTACACCCATACACCCCTCACGCACATCACACACCCCACCAAATTATCCAACACATCCTCACCAACACACATCACACAACACCCATGGCACCACAAAGGCATCCCTGTTTCACTGAGTAGGAATTAAGGGTCATGGTGGAGGAAATTGTCAGGGTAGAGCCACAGCTCTTTGGAGCACAGGTACAGCAGATATCTATAGCAAGGAAGATGGAGCCATGGCGGAGAATCGTGGACATGGTCAGCGCCGTGGGGTAGCACCCAAGAACAAGGGATGACATCAGGAAGAGGTGGAAAGACCTATGGGAGAAGGTACATTCCATTGCAGCAAGGCACCAGCTTGCCATACAGAGGACTGGCTAGACCCCCACCTCCTCCCCATGGCTCACAGCATGGGAGGAGCAGGTACTGGCAGTACTGCATCCCGAGGGACTCGCTGGGGTTGCCAGAGGACTGGACACTGGTAAGTCAATATTTACTGCCTATTACCCCCCCAATACCTGCATACCATCTCACACCCACACCCTCACTCCCATCACTCCACTCCATCCCACACACTGCACCAACACATCTCACTAACCCCAATGCCAAGTCCTGCATGCCATACCAAAGCATGGACACCCCTCCCAGCCCTGCGTGGACACCCATCACTAAAGCATGCACAGCATAGCAAAACTAACATAACCACAATACATCACTATACTCAAGCAAAAGCTGGCAGGGCAACACCAACCATAGAGGGGAAGCCAGGGAAGTACAAATGTAATAAGCTTGAAAGTATAAAACATCATTCACATCTCCACAGGTACCCCAGCCAATGCCAGTGGAGAGGAGGTGCCACCACTATCCAGTCCCCCAACAGAAGAGGCCCCCAGTGATGACAGTAACTCTGGACTTCTGGTTCTGGAGGACCTACCTGGCCCATCAGGTACCACTGGACAGCCAGCCACCCAAGCCCACTCACAGACTACCACAGAGCCTCCCACATCAGAAACCAACACTACAGGCCCCACCCAGCGTACCCAAACTTCTATCCCCAGGACACATCAATCAGCAGTGCCCACCTGTACATGGACCCCCGGCCACACCTTGCACCAAAAGACAATCACGGACTGGGGTCAGCGGCATTGGGCACACCATTCCGGGGACAGGGGCACAGGCCAACAGGGAAACTGGGAGAACTGCTGTGCCCCAGGGGGAGGACAGGAGCAGGGAACCGACTCTCCAGGAGGCACTCTCCGAGATCCTGGGAGCCTACCAAAATTCCCAGGATACAATGGGCCAGATCCTAGTCAACGTGCAGGAGAACAGGCAGCTGCAGGAGGGACAGTATCATGGGATCAGGAAGGACTTGCAGGCCATTAACAACACCTTGAGCTCCATAGCAGGGGTGCTGGCAGACATGGCCAACATCATGAGGGAGGCAACAGCACATCAGCGGGCCCCTACCACTAGCCAGTCAACTGAACAGCCCTCCACTTCCGCTGCTGCTAGTGGCTGGGATGCCCCGCCACAGGACTCACAGACCACCAGCATCCCTCCCCCTGCAGAAGGTGAACCACACCGCAAAACGTTCCCTGTGAACCAGGCAGAAGTCAGAGTCACTTGCTAAGACCACCGCCAGGAAATGAGACTCTCCTGATTGCCCCCCTTGTGTCCCACTCAGTCACCTTGTCCACCTTGAACTGCCATTACTCGCCATCCTATGGCCGCTTGGACATTGCACCTGTACTACAAACAGACTGGAACAATACCCTGCCCTGGACTTTCCTCCATCATCACTCCATTCCATTGCACTTTCCCCTCTTTTTCTTAGTACTACAATAAACACCCTTGGATAAAAGCCGATTACTAGTATTTCATGTATTGCAAATTTGTATTGGTTGAAACAGCTACGTCCATTGCAAATGAACTGTACATAGTGAGAGCATAGAATGAATGACCTGTTGTGCTGTAGTGATCACATCAGAACATTGTTGTCATATCATCAACATCTGTAAAATGATAATCCATAGGTGACATTACGTAGAGGTAACAAGTGGGTAATGTCAGCATGCCACTGCCACACAGAATACAACAATAGTCATAGAAATGTGAAGTTGCATCGTCTCACCTCTATGTCATTGCAAGTACTGACGGATCACTGATGTTCTGTTATCCACATCCTCATCCTCTTCCTCCTCATCCTCACTGTCCTCAGGGTCCACTGTTGCCACAGGGTATCTCCAGTCTCCTCCTCCTGCAGAAAAGGTATATGGCGTCTGAGGGCCAGGTTGTGCAACATGCAGCATGCCACTACTATCTTGCACACGTTCTCAGGTGAGTAGCACACGGATTCACCTGTCAGATGGAGGCACCTGAACCTGGCCTTCAGGAGGCCGAAGGTCCTCTCAATGATCCTTCTGGTTGGACCATGTGCCTCATTATAATGTTCTTCAGCCCTTGTCCTGGCATTCCTCACAGGGGGTCAGCAGCCACAATAGTTTTGGGTAGCCGGAGTCACCTGCAAGTATTGAGGGACAACATTTAGCCACACTATCCTATTTGGTTAAAAGCAGAGGCATATACTAACTTACACTGGGTGGGGACCAAGGCTCACCTATAAGCCACACCCTGTGCCTCTGTAGTTGGCCCATCACATTTGGGATGCTGCTATTCCTCAGAACAAAGGCATCATGCACAACAAAGGCATCATGCACTGACGTGGGAGATGTACTGGTCCGCCAGGCACACCATCGGCACATTCATGGGGTGGAAACTCTTATGATTCCTGTACACCTGTTCATTCTGCGGGGGAGGGGGACAAACAAAATATGTGTTCCGTCATTCGTCCCAAAAATATTGGGGATATGTCCCATTGCATAGAATCCGGCCTTCCCTGTGGCCAAATCTTCCACCTGAGGTAAATCAATGTAGCTGCACATGTGTTTTACCATGACAGACAACACTCTTGCCAGCACGATTGAGAACATTGGCTGTGACATTCCTGCTGCCAAGCCCACTGTTACTTGGAAAGAACCAGTTGCCAGGAAATGGAGCACTGATAGAACCTGCAAAAGAGAAGAGATCCCAGTCGGATGACTGATATCTGAGATCAGGTCAGGCTCCAACTGGGCACACAGATCTGTGATTGTGGCCCTGTCCAGTCTAGAGGTAAGTATAATGTGCCTGTCCTCCAGTGTAGCTAAGTCAACCAGGGGTCTGTACACAGGGGTATGTCTCCATCTCCTATTCATCCACAGCGGTAGGTATCTAAGTGGCACAAGAGTGAGTTAGCTGTCACAATTGGAACAACTATACCACAACAGCAGTCCACATTGTTCAGTTATGTATTGGGACAGTGTAATTTTCAAAGTATGTGCCAATTTATCCTGTGACGCAGCAATTATTGATAGGCCTGTTCACCCCCTCCCTGAAATGGTGACCGCCTGTCCTGTATGGAGGGACAGGTGCAAGTGAGGTAATTCCGCCGACATTGGGCATCGTGGTGGTAGGCGGTCGTGAACCGCTGTGCAATTCCTCATTGGCTTATATTGGGCCCTATGGGTTTCAGTGGCCAATGGGGATGTACACCGGCGGTGACGGTGTACACTGCCGCGGATGTGACCGCCATTTTCTAAATCATTCCTCACTTGTTTCATGACCTTCCACAGGAGAAGACCTACACTGCATGTGCTGCAGTGACCTATGTCTGGAACCTACCATGGCCCATGTGACGAGGGAAAGGGCCTTCACTTTGGAGGAGTTGGAGCGACTGGTGGATGGGGTCCTACCCCAGTACGGACTGCTGTATGGGCCTCCAGACCAACAGGTGAGTACACTGTGTGGACGATACATGTGGCATGGATGCATGAGTATGTGTGTGAAGGCCTTGTGTAAGGGGGGGATTATCTGTTGGTGGTGTGCATGTCGAGTGCTGGGCAATATGTGTGTCAATGGTGATGGAAATGGGCATGGTGGGCCATGTGTGTGACAGCCTGGACTGGTAGTTTAATGGTGTTTTCCTGTCTTTATTGCGTCTGCAGGTCAGTGCCCATCAAAAGAAGGGAATATGGCATGCCATCACCAAGGAAGTGCAGACCCTGGGGGTCTATGGCAGGCGGAGCACCCACTGTCAGAAACGGTGGGAGGACCTGAGACGCTCGGCACGGAAGACCGCAGAGGCCCAGCTGGGGTGCCCGTCGGACCCTGACCCCTCTAATGGCCCGCATACTTGGAGTGGCCTACCCTGAGCCGGATGGGCGCTTGAGGGAGTCACAGCAGCCACAAGGGGGTGAGTACAATGGGTATCATTACAAATTTTGTATGGTGGGATGGTATCCGGGTGGTGGTTGTGTGTTAGTAGGTGCCCCTAAGGCTAGGCCAGACATTGCACCGTGGGTCCTCTGAAGGGTAATGGTTGCACGGCAAATACAGGTAACCTAGCTTGTTAGCAGTCACTTCTACGCAGGGCTTCGTGGGTCCCAGGTGTGCTGCAGTTGGCGGTGTGTGCTCCGCTTTATGCCTTGGTGACTAGCCATTTCACTGGTAGGGCAATGCATAGTGTGTATGCCTATTCCCTGTGTGTGAGGGTGCTGTGTACGCCAACGTTGGTATTGGTGCAGTCATTGACCCAGTGTATCTTTTGTCTCTCTCCCCCTTTTTTGTTTTGTCATCCTGTCCTTGTGTGCATTACCATCATCTGGTGGAGAAACAGGGGCACCAGCGACAGATGGAGCTGCATCCCACATGACCCTGGAGGAAGAGTTCACCAACGCCAAGGTAACCAGTTGGACGGAGGGCGAGGGGAGAACCACAGCGGAGACTGCAGGGGACAACACAGACTCTTATACCTCCTTCGATTGGAGCTCCCTGGTGGTGACCCATCTCTGTAAGTCTGTCAACCATTGTGAATGCCATTCAGGGGCTGGCATCCCAGATGCAGCAATGCAATGCATTCCTGGAGAGCATTCACAATGGATTGGCAGCCCAACAGAGATCGATTCAGGCTCTGGCCTCCTCTCTGATGGCAGCCATTTTCCCTGTTTCTACCGTCCCCCCTCCAACTTCCATTTCCCAGTCCCATTCTCCTCAGCCCCAACCCATCGCAAGCACACATGCAGACGAGCACAGGCAAACACAAGCACCACAGGCACTCACACAAACCATACCGTTGTAGACACAACAACATCCACTGCCTCCACTGTCTCCCCCTACTCCTCCTCCTCCATCTCCCTCCCAGTCACATCCACTTACACCTGCATGCACTACATCTACATCCACTATCAGCATCACCACACCAAGCAGAACACACATCTCACTTGCATACTCCTCCACAACAGCCATACACGCGTCCTCTGTGTCCTCTCCCACCATGTCTGCCCCCCGAAAGGACACAAACGCAAGCACTCAGACACCCAACAGCCATCCACCTCACATCAGCGTACAGCCCATTCTCCTGCACCCAAATCCAGCAGACATACAACCCCAACAACCACTCCCTCATCCTCCACTCCCATTACTCCTCCCTCCTCCCGCCCCAACGTCCCTACAAAGCTTTTCCTTTCCCAAATTTACCTCTTCTCTACCCCTCCCCCGTCTTGCAAGTATGGGCAGGGTACCAAGGACACAGCCCAGCACCTCAGCCAAATAGTCCACGGGGACAGTGGTAGCACCACCTACTCGTGGTGGTAAGGATACCAGACCTTCAACACAGAAGGGGAAGGAGCCAGCACCACCAGGGAAGAAAGGGAAGAGTCCTGCACCAGCTGTGAAGAAGGGGAAGGAGCCTGTACCAGCTGCGAAGAAGGGGAAGGAGCCTGCACCAGCTGTGAAGAAGGGGAAGGACCCTTGTACACCAGGCAGAGAGGGGAAGATCCCACCCACCCCTGCCAGGAAGGGTAGGGGATCCACGACCCATGGACAGGAGGAGACGAGGCACTCTACGCCAGTGGAAGCTGTCAGGCTAACACTGCCACCACTACCAGCTGTCATGGGGCCCCCACTGCCAGCTGTGGAAGTGCAGCCATCAGTGAGTGCAGGGGCTGCCCAGGGGTCTCCTCCAACCACCACCACAATGCAGCCGTCACCGCAGGCGGATGCAATGTAGGCCACCCTCCAGGGGCTACTGTGCGGGCTGCCACCTCCAGAACCAGTGGGCAAGTCACTCACTACACTGACAGTGGCCTTGTATTCCCCAGGACAACGCAATGGGCATGTTGCCCTCTCCAGAACCAGGGGGCAAGTCACCCACCTGAAAGACTGTGGCCTTGCACTCCCCAGGACAAAGCAATGGGCATTTTGCCCCCTCCAGAACCAGTGGACAAGTCACCCACTCCTGAGAGACTGTGGCCTTGCACTCCCCAGGACAAAGCAATGGGCATGGTGCCCCATCCAGAACCAGTGGGGGCATACCCGTATTCGGTTGAGGTGCCCCCCCATCCCCCTGAGGTGCCTTCCCACTTTCAAAATTATGCCTCTGCAGTGTTCTCTCCGGCAGTGTCAGGAAACATGTTGGGCCTTGGACTGTGCCCTGTGGCCTTGTGTGCCATCTTGACTTTGAACTGGGCATTGGCCCTTTATGGATATTTTTATATATTTGGTTTGTGTGGTGGATTTTGCTATGCTAATACATTGTCGTTACTCCAGCATTATAGTCCGTGTTTTATTATGCCATGTGTTTTGTGCGATTGGTTTATGTGTGCAGCTGGTTGTGTGTATGGTGTGTGTGTTGTGCGTATGTGTGTCATTGTGTGTTAGGCAGCTGTACTCACCTTCGTCGTCTTCGTCAGTGTAGGTGTTCCAGGTGGAGCATGATGTAGAAGATCATCGGGAAAACTTGCAGTTCAGGCTCCAATGGTGAGTCCTTTCACTAGTGAGCTGTGTTTCCGCCAGGCTTTTGTTGGCGTTGGTACCACCCTGGAAAAGGTGGCGGTTTGCAGTGTCATCATATGGTGGGCTGTACTTTGTCTCCCACCTGGCTGTTGACGGCTACCACCGTGGTGACCCTCTTGGGATGATGACCATAATGATTTCTAAATGAGGATAATGGGCGTTAAATTGCTGTTGCATAAAACCTCCCACTGTAGTGTAGTGCAGTGTGTTGAGGAAATGGGCATAAATATTTTTTTAAACAGAATGATGGGGTTAAATGGCCGGTGCCTATAACTGATACTGTTATTTTTTAAATGTTGAAGGTAAGTGGGCATAGCTGTTTTTGGATGGGGGATTATGGGTGTTACATTGCAATTCAATATCTTTGGAAATGCATTAGGAGTGTTCAAGGTTGGAACGAAGGATAGGGGTTCCCTACATGAGGGATGATGGATGTTAAATGGCTTTGACATATACCCACAACTGTAGTTTCATGATTACTGTAAGAAAATGGCAATAGCTACTTTACTCACAAGGGATTATGTGGTTTAAAGAGTTGTTGAACATATTGTCCCCTATATTATAATGGTCCTATTAGGAAAGTGGAAATAGATATTGTTTAAAGTGGGATTATGGGGGGAAAATGGCTGTTATATACCCTGGGCCTGGTATGTTACATAGCTGTCTTGGGATAATGGCCATAATGAATTCTAGATAGGGGGTGATGGGTGATAAATGGCTGTTGCATACTCCTCCCACTGTAGTGTAGTGATGTGTGTTGAAGAAATAGGCATACATTTATTTTAAATGGGTATGGTGGGTGATTAATGGCTGGTTCATACACTCAATACTGTTATTTAGTAAATGGTGAAGTTAAGTGGGCATAACAGTGTTCTGCTTGGGGGATTATGGGTGTTACATGGCCCTGAATATATTTGGAAATGTATTAGGATTGTTCAAGGTAGGAAATAGAGATAGGGAGTTTCTACATAGGGAATGATATGCATTAAATGGTTTTGACATATACCTCCCACTGTATTTTCATGATTACTGTATGAAAATAATAATAATAGCTACTTTACTCACAGGGGATTATGGGTGTTAACTGCTGTTGTACATATTTTCCACTACATTATAACAGTCATGTTAGGAAACTGGAAATAGACTATATTTAAATGGAGGATTATGGAGGGTAAATGGCTACTACATTCCCTGAGCATGGTATTTTTGTAGTCCTCTTGGGATAATTGTCATAATGAATTCTTCATGGAGGATTATGGTTGTTAAATGGCTGTTGCACACCTGCAACTGTAGTGTTGTGATGTGTGTTGAAGAAATAGACATAAATATCCTGTGCGGGTATGTCAGCTTCATGTCAAAGTCTGCTCTACGCAGGCTCAAGGAAAAGTCCCTTCAGAAAGGGCTGACAGGCAGCTGAGGATCTGTTCCCTATAATCTAGGGGAAGTCCACCCCCCTTTTTTTTTTTAATCCATGCACGCTGAATGACAGAGGGGACCATTGGTGCGAACACACCCGGCCTTCTGGAGCCCTGACTGGTCTTAAAGAAGTAAATAGGCCTTTATAGGAACTTCCAGGGCAGTCTGGCCATCTGTATGCAGCATAGGAATGCACAAGGCACAAACAGATCTCAGAGGGTTCAGATCAACCAGATGGCCGGGCTCGAAGGACAGCCATCTGGTTGAGGTGTCCCTTAACAAAAAGGCTTTTGCTGGCCCTTGGAGGAGACAAGGCTTAAGAGGCCAAGTTCTCTGAGCCCCAGCTGGGCCTCAGGTGAGGGGGGAGCTTGACAGGTCCCTGGGCTTGGAGGCACCCTTATGTACCCATGAAATAGGAGAGACCCTTCCATGGCCTGCGGATCCCTATCCTGGGTGCTCTGCCAGGCAGTGAATCAGATAAGGGAGCCCTGGACCCGAGGCTCTGACCTTGAGACTGGTCAGAGCTTCTCCATCCAGGCCTCGAGGGAAGGGCTCCATGGGCCTGCACGATCCCGCCTTGGGCACTTTGGCACATGGTGAGCCAGAGAAATGGAGTCGAGGAAGGAGCTCCTGACCCAGGGCCTGCCAGAGCCCTGACTCAGGGAGGACCAGTCAGAGTTTCTGAACCCCAGCAAGAGCTCCTGAACCTGGCCGAGCAAGGGAAGCCTCTCGAGTTAGACCCCAGGCCAGTGTGCCAGCCATCTGGTTGGCCAATTCGACGGCTATTTGTTTGTACAGCCTGGTGACCAGATGACCTGGGCCCACCCAGTGACCTGATGGCCCAGGTTGACCCAGCAACTAGATGGCCTGAGCGGACCCAGCAACCAGGTGGCCCAGTCTGGCCAGAGCAACCTTGACCTTAGGCACACAGCAGGCTGACGACGAAGAGTGGCCTTCTATTCTTAGATAAGGAACTAGGTGGCTACCTACCTTTTGGTGACTCCTTGGGAGGCGGGTTGATAATTCTGCTTTGGGCATCTGGTTTGCCGGGTTTACACAGGCCTGGGGAGGTTTCCTGTGATCTGTCCGGACCAGAGTTTAGCTCTGGGGTGGGCACCCTTTTTCTGGCCCCCAGCCTGGCTTGTCACAAAGGACTTGGTACATGATCCTGCAGGCCCGAGAGGTGTTCCATGCTCAGCCAGGTTCAGGAGCTCTGGCCGGGTTCAGTAGCTCTGACTGCTTCCTGGGACTGGGCATTGGTGGGCCGTGAGTATGGAGCCCTCTTCCTGGGCTACATTCAAGCTCACCACGTGGCAAAGTGGCCATGACTGGATCCTGCGGGACCAAGGAGGCCTCCCCTAGTGGCCCAAGTGGAGAAGCTCTGACCAGGCCCTAGCTCAGAGCCCCAAGCTGGCCTTGGGACGGTAGCCCCAGTCCCAGGGTTCCCTTCTCTGGCTTACCTCCTGGCAAATCACCCAGGATGGGGTCCCACGGGCACAAGTAGGGCTTCCCCTGTTCCGTCGGCATGTAAAGGTGCCACTGGGTCTGGGGTCTGAGCTCTGTCAAGCCCCCCTTGCCCACCTGAGATCCAGCTGGGGCTCTGAGAACCCAACTTCGGAGTCCCTGTCCCCTCAAAGGCCAGCGGCAGCTTTTTCATTAAGGGACACAGTTACCAGATAGCTATCCTTGAGCTCGGCCATCTGGTCGGTCTGAGCCCTTGTGCATCTGGTCGTTTGCTGTCTGTTCCTATGGCACTTACAGATGGCTGACCTCCCTAGAAGTCCATATGAATGCCCATTTGCTTCTTCAAGCCCAGTCAGGGCTCTAGGTCGAGTGCAATATTGCGCCAATGGTCCCCTCTGTCATTCAGTGTGCATGGATTATAAGAAAGGGGGTATCCTTCCTCTTGATAATTAGGGACTGATACTTCGGACTCCCAGGCCTAAGCTGCTTATCAGCCCTGTCTAAAGGGCCTTTCCTCCGAGCCTGCCCCATTGAGAACAGACAGGGACATGAAACAGACATCCCCGCACAGGGCGGTCTGCCTGGGAATGGTCCGGCCAGCACCATACTTCAGCTGACTGGGCATGCTTGGTCCATTTAGGGATAGATTGCTTGGCCAGCCTCAGCTGTTGTTTCAAACAAAGAGCTTCCACCCCACCAGGGACCATCCAACTCAAAGGTCTGCCTTTCATGGAGGCCAAAGTGAAGACTCTGCAGCCTGGCTGCTTGCACCCCCCTCCCCAGTGGCCTGACCACAATGGAATGGGTTGAGTTGCACCAGGATTCAGGTGCCGCTGGTGGTCTGTGTCCGTGCGCCACTCTGTTGCCCTCCTCCACCAAGCACATTTGTAAGGAAATGCCTTCTTGGCATGGTTACCCCCTAACCTTTTGCCTTTTGTTGATGCCAGTTATGATTGAAAGTGTGCTGGGACCCTGCTAACCAGGCCCCAGCACCAGTGTTCTTTCCCTAAAATGTACCTTTGTTCCCACAATTGGCACATCCCTGGCACACAGATAAGTCCCTTGTAAATGGTACCCCTGGTACCAAGGGCCATGTGGCCATGGAAGGTCTCTAAGGGCTGCAGCATGTATTATGTCACCCTGCGGACCCCTCACTCAGTACATGCACACTGCCTCACAGCTTGTGTGTGCTGGTGGGGAGAAAATGACTAAGTCGATATGGCACTCCCCTCAGAGTGCCATGCCCTTAACCCACTGCCTGTGGCATAGGTAAGTCACCCCTCTAGCAGGCCTTACAGCCCTAAGGCAGGGTGCACTATACTGCAGGTGAGGGCATAGTTGCTTGAGCACTATGCCCCAACAGTGTCTAAGCAAAACCTTAGACATTGTAAGTGCAGGGTAGTCATAAAGAGTATATGGTCTGGGAGTCTGTCAATTACTAACTCCACAGTTCCATAATGGCTACACTGAAATCTGGGAGGTTTGGTATCAAACTTCTCAGCACAATAAATGCACACTGATGCCAGTGTGGAATTTATTGTAAATTACACTGAGAGGGCATCTTAGAGATGCCCCCTGAATACCAGTCTGACTCCTAATGCTAGGCTGACCAGTTTCTGCCAGCCTGCCACAACCAGACGAGTTTCTGACTTGGCCCCAGCCCTACCGGCCTGTCTCCAGACTCAAAGAACCTGCACAGTGACGCATCCGATGGGACCAGCGACCTCTGAGGACTCATAGGACTGCCCTGCACTAAAGAACCTCCCGAGAACAGCAGCACTGTTCAGAAACTGCAACAACTTTGCAACTTTAAAGAGACTCCACTTCCTGCCATAAGTGTGAGTCTTCACACTCTGCACCCGACTCCCCCGGTTCGAGGTTGGAGAACCCAACACTGCAAAGAGGACTCCCAGGCGACTCCAATGACGTTGACACCCTGAGTCGACCTCCCTGCACCCCCACAGCAACGCGACTGCCTGGTAACGAAGGAACCCGACGCCTGGACCAAGCACTGCACCCGCAGCCCCCAGGACCGAGAGGAACTACCTACCAGTGCAGGAGTGACCAGCAGGCGGCCCTCATCCTAGCCCAGTCAGTAGCTGGCCCGAGAAGCCCACCTGTCCCCTGCCTGCATTGCCTAAGTGACCCCTGGGTCCCTCCATTGCTTTCAATAGCAAACCCAATTCCTACTTTGTCCACTATACCCGGCCGCCCCTATGCCGCTCAGAATGTGTTTTGTGGGCTTGTGTGTGTCCCCCTCCAGTGCTCTACAAAACCCCCCTGGTCTGCTCCCCGAGGACGCAGGTACTTACCTGTAAGCAGACTAGGACCAGAGCACCCCTGTTCTTCATAGATGCCTATGTGTTTTGGGCCCTCCTTTGACCGCTGCACCTGACCGGCCCTGTGTTGCTGGTGCTGTGGCTCTGGGGTTGCCTTGAACCCCCAATGGTGGGCTGCCTATACCAAGGAGACTAAGGGGGTGATTCCTACCCTGGCGGTCGGTGATAAAGCGGCGGCCAAGCCGCCAACAGGCAGGCGGTCCAAAAAATGGAATTCTGACCCTGGCGGGAACCGCCAACACAGCCCGCCACTTTAACACTCCGACCGCCACGGCGGGACAGACAAACAGCGCGGCGGTCACCGCCAACAGGCAGGCGGCAGACAATGTACCGCCCACCCTATCACAACTCACCAATCCGCCACCTTTTCCGGGGCGGGAGCCCCGCTGATAAAAACACGGCGGAAACAGACTACGAACGGGAAAACGCTCACCTCTACACACTCCACGAGGAAGGAGGACAGCATGGAACCCGAATTAAACATCCTACCAGCTATTGTCTACCTGCTCATCTACCACGAGTACGAACGCCGGCGCAGACGACAACGGTGAGTACTGCACCTACGACACAGGGGAGGGGGGAGGAGGAAAGGTTACGGGCACACACATATGCGACACACCCGCCCCCCCCACCCCCCACCCAACTATCTACACACCAATGCAGAGCAACAAGTCACAGTGACACCCCCCAAACCCCCCTGAAAAATGCAAAGACATAATTAAATTGAGATCGAAAATTTATGTATAAAATAGGTTCATTGAAGTCATGGTAAATTAGCAATATGAAATATAAAAAATAAAGAATGAACATTGCGAAATCTATAAACATAGGCAATAAGTCCTGCACAGTCAGTTAAATTTCCATTGTCCGTGGGCCAATGTGTACAAACACATGGGCAAAGCCCACACAGGAGACCGGATACCATTGGAGAGAACACTGCAGGGGCATCAGATGATAAAACTACAGGCACCTCAGGGGGAAGGGAAGGGGGGGCACCTCAGCCACAGGAGTCCACGACGCCAGATCCACGAGGGGCCTCCATGCCCACTGTACCATCCTGGGGAGTGCAAAGCCACAGTCTCTCAAGTCTCTACAGTGGGTGGGTTGCCCACTGTGCCATCCTGGGGAGTGCAAAGCCCCAGTCTCTCAAGTCTCTACAGTGGGAGGGTTGCCCACTGTGCCATCCTGGGGAGTGCAAAGCCACAGTCTCTCAAGTCTCTACAGTGGGTAGCTTGCCCACTGTGCCATCCTGGGGAGTGCAAAGCCACAGTCCATCAGATGGATAACCGACTCCACTGGTATTGGAGGAGGCATGGTGCCCAGAGTGCTGCGTGAACACCAGCTCGACACAGAACCGGCACTGTCAATGGGCCAGCGGTGCTTGAGAAGAAAGGGCCCAGCGGAGCGGTGCTTGAGACGGCGGGGCCCGGCGGAGCGGTGCTTGAGACGGCGGGGCCCGGCGGAGCGGTGCTTGAGACGGTGGGGCCCAGCGGAGCGGTGCTTGACAGGAAGGGCCCAGCGGAGCGGTGCTTGACAGGAAGGGCCCAGCGGAGCGGTGCCTGAGACGGCGGGGCCCGGCGGAGCGGTGCTTGACAGGAAGGGCCCAGCGGAGCGGTGCTTGACAGGAAGGGCCCAGCGGAGCGGTGCTTGAGACGGCGGGGCCCAGCGGAGCGGTGCTTGACAGGAAGGGCCCAGCGGAGCGGTGCTTGAGACGGCAGGGCCCAGCGGAGCGGTGCTTGACAGGATGGGCCCAGCGGAGCGGTGCTTGACAGGAAGGGCCCAGCGGAGCGGTGCTTGAGACGGCGGGGCCCAGCGGAGCGGTGCTTGACAGGAAGGGCCCAGCGGAGCGGTGCTTGACAGGAAGGGCCCAGCGGAGCGGTGCTTGACAGGAAGGGCCCAGCGGAGCGGTGCTTGAGACGGCGGGGCCCAGCGGAGCGGTGCTTGACAGGAAGGGCCCAGCGGAGCGGTGCTTGAGACGGCGGGGCCCAGCGGAGCGGTGCTTGACAGGAAGGGCCCAGCGGAGTGGTGCTTGAGACGGCGGGGCCCAGCGGAGCGGTGCTTGACAGGAAGGACCCAGCGGAGCGGTGCTTGACAGGAAGGGCCCAGCGGAGCGGTGCTTGACAGGAAGGGCCCAGCGGAGCGGTGCTTGAGACGGCGGGCCCTGTTCAGCGGTGCCTGTCTTGGCGAGGCCCTGTTCAGCGGTGCCTGTCTTGGCGGGGCCCTGTTCAGTGGTGCCTGTCTTGGCGGGGCCCTGTTCAGCGGTGACTGTCTTGGCGGGGCCCTGTTCAGCGGTGCCTGTCTTGGCGGGGCCCTGTTCAGCGGTGCCTTTCCACGGCGGGGCCCTGTTCAGCGGTGCCTGTCCTGTCTTTCTAGGGAGCCAGACCTGGCCAAGACTCTCCGCTTAGTCGCCCTCCGACCTTGCGGTTGCTGGCCCCTCCTGTGATGGAGTCTTGGGCCCTTGGCTGTCGTCCGTCACACCCGGTATGGTCCTTGGTGGCAGCCGTCTCAGCCTTCTCGCGCCGGCCCTTAGTTTTTCTGGTTCTCTTCCCAGGGGGTGGGCTGGCTGTCCCCTTGCTGCTGGCCGATGTTCCTGCCCTAGTAAAAGGTGGACTCCAAAACCCGTGCACTATGGTCATACTTGATGCAGGGCTGGTGGTGGCTTAGGTGCTCTTAGGACTCTTACCAGATGGAGGGGGTGGGTCAGGTGATGCAAAGAGGTCAAGTTTTGAGAGGAAAAGTTTTTTAGGAGCAATGGGAAGGGTAGGTGCAGTGGGAATGGGAGTGGAGGAAGAGGATGTGGTTGTAGGAGAGTCAAGTGTGCTGTCTTTGGGTGCAGGTGCTTGTGACGGAGGCTGTTGTGAGGTGGATGGCTGTTGGGTGGGTGGCTGCCTGCGTTTGTGTGCTTTGGAAGAGGGGGTGACAGACACACTGGGAGAGGACACAGGGGACGTGTAAATGGCAGTGGGGGTGGTGACTGCACGTGTGCGGACTGTACTGGAGGGTGTGCTGGTGATGGAAGTACTGGCTGATGGTGGTGTGCATGCAGGTGTGAGTGGAGACGTCACAGGGAGGGAGGAGGGAGACGAGGAGGAGGGGGACACAGAGGTGGTAGTGACTGTTGCCATGTCTGCATCTGGATGTTGCTTGGGTGAATGCTTGTGGGATCTGTGGTGCTTATGTCTGGATGAGCTGCCCTTGGGTGTTGAGGTGTGGGCAGGCTGGTCTGATGGTGTGGATGGGATAGGCAGAGGAACAGGAGACTGGGACTGGGTGGAGGCAGTTAGAAGAGGGAGGCTGGAAACAGGGACAATGGCTGCCGTCAGTGCTGAGGCCAGAGCGTTGAACGATCGCTGATGGGCAGCCTGACCCGAATGAATGCCCTCCAGGTATGCATTGCTCCGATGCACCTCCCTTTCTACACCCTGGATGGCATTCAAAAGGGTAGACTGCCCAACAATGATGGTCTGGAGGAGGTCAATGACCTCCTCACTGAGGGCAGCAGGGGTAACTGGGGCAGGGCCTGAGGTGCCTGGGGCGAAGGAGATGCCCGCCTTCCTGGGCGAGCAGGCACGGAGCGAAGGCTGAGGGGCTGCTGGGAGGGCGGGGCTGGTGCGCTGGGTGGCGGCTGTACCTGTTGTGGCGGTGGGCACGGATGTTGCCGCCACCGCAAGGGAGCTCCCTTCCAAGGACGTGTCGGTGTCGCTGACGTCTCCACGGGTCCCCGTGGTGGAGCTCCCCTCGCCCTCCGTCTCACTGGTGTACTCGGAGTCTGTTGCATGGCCCTCCGGGGCCATGTGAGTTGCAGCTCCCTCGTGCTCCGATGCCAATTCTCCTCCGCCTGATGATGCTAATGCACACATGCACAGGAAGAAAAAGAAAATGGGTGGGGGGAGAAATAAAGACAGGTTGAGTGCATGCATTGGCAACACCGTTGTCGGAGAGGACAGACACAGAAGCCCCCTGCACTACGCCGCGCATTTGGGGTACACTACTCAGTACTTGTGACTAGGCCTACAGGTCTATGGACAACAAATGCACACATGGGTGATGCAGGACCATGGATAGCTGTACTTGGCACCCTACAGAGGTGGGGGGCGGGGACACAGGGCCATGCCTAACGGAGGGGACTAGCCAACAGAAAGCGCCCTGGCCTAGAGTTACCCACAGCCCTCTTCCCCAACCCAGACACCTCCACTACGCGCAAAGATAGCAGAATGTGCTGATACTTACCCCCTTGTGTCTGCTGTGATGTCCTCACGCGCCCATCCAAATCGGGGTAGGCCACCGCCAGGATCCGGGACATCAGGGGGGTCAAGGTACGACTGGCACCCCTCCTACGTTGGGAGGCCATCCCCAGCAGAGACTCGGCGGTCTTCCTGGTCCTGCGGCGGATGTCCTCCCACCTCGGCAGTGGGTGCCCCGTCTGTTGTGGACCCCCAGGGCCCGGACGTCCTTGGCGATGGCACGCCAAATGTCGATCTTCTGATGGGCGCTGACCTATTTGACATGTACAGGGTGGGAAAGGAAATATCATCACTTTTCTGCATGGTAGATGTGAGTGGCCCCCCTCCCCAACCTTGCCATGTGGCACATGTACTCATCTGTCGTGCGTTGCACTCCTCATTCGCTCCCCTCCCCACCATCTTACATCCACCCCACTCAACACAGGCATAGCCCATTCAACGTGCACCCAGTGTACTTACCTGTTGGTCTGGAGGATCGTAGAGTAGCGCATACTGGGGGAGGACCCCATCAACAAGTTTCTCCAACTCTTCGGGAGTGAAGGCAGGGGCCCTTTCCCCAGTCGCAGCAGCCATAGTATCTCCCAGACCGAGGTCACAGCAGCACTTGCAGTATAGGTCCTCTCCTGTGGATGATCAGGTCTCGAGTGATTAAGCTGAGAGAAAATGGCGGTCACGCCCGTGGCGGTGCGTACCGCGGCGGTGCGTACCGCGACTGCCGGCGCACATCGTCATTGGCTCCTGAAACCCATAGGGTGCAATGTTAACCAATGCGGCTTCGCATCGCGGTCTTCGACCGCCTACCGCCACGGTGTGCCACGCCAGCGCATTGACCTCACATCCCATTGTCACACTTCACAGGTCAGGCAGCCGCCATTTCAAAGGCCCACATGGCTTAATTTCTACTGCGTCACACAGGCCTAGGCCGTGCATTGCCACTCATACACGCCTTTCAATGCATAGCGATTCGTGTACTGTGCAAGCTGGGTGAACGAACCTGTGGGTTGCTTGACTCTGTACTCCATGTTGTCCTTCCTAGGCACCGTCCGCTGGGACTTGCGAGGAGAAGGATGAATCCTCCCGTGTACCGACCACTGGTGGACCTGTCGACAATGGAAGAACGACATATTATACTTCGATACCGACTTGACAGAGCCACTATACATGAACTATGTGCCCAGCTGGAGCCTGACCTGATGTCCCCCATCCGCCAACCCACAGGGATTCCCCCTCTGGTGCAGGTTCTGTCAGTACTCCATTTTTTGGCAAGTGGGTCTTTTCAGACAACAGTGGCCATGTCATCAGGGATGTCTCAGCCTATGTTTTCTAAGGTTTTGTCCAGAGTGTTGTCTGCCCTGATGAAATACATGCGGAGATACATTGTTTTCCCTGAGGAGGGTGATTTCTATGCCCTTGGACATATCCCAAACATCATTGGTGCCATTGATGGGACCCATGTGGCTTTAGTACCCCCAAAAGACAATGAGCAGGTGTACAGAAATAGAAACAAATTATCATTCGATGAATGTCCAGGTGGTCTGTTTGGCTGACCAGTACATCTCCCATCTAAATGCCAAGTTCCCTGGGTCAGTGCATGACGCGTATGTCATGCGAAATAGCAGCATCCCTTATGTGATGGAACAGCTACAGAGACACCGTGTGTGGCTAATAGGTGACTCTGGTTACCCCAACCTGCCTTGGCTATTGACCCCAGTGAGGAATCCCCGGACCAGGGCAGAGGAACGCTACAATGAGACACATGGGCGAACTAGGAGGATTATAGAACGGACCTTCGGGGTCCTGAAGGCCAGGTTTAGGTGCCTGCATATGACAGGTGGATCCCTAATGTACTCACCAAAGAAGGTGTGTCATATCATCGTGGCCTGCTGCATGCTTCACAATCTTGCATTGCGACACCAGGTGCCTTTCCTGCAGGAGGATGGTCCAGATGGTGGTGTTGTAGCAGCTGTGGAGCCTGTGGAGAGTGAAGAGGAGGAAGACGACGGGGACGACACGGACAACAGGGACACAGTTATACAACAGTATTTTCAGTAGCACACAGGTAAGAATCACCCACGCCATTTTACATTTACTTCTGCCCTCCTGCATCTCTACTTTCTGTGTTTCCCCCCAGTTCCTTTTAACTGATTTTTGACTTTCCCTTCCCTTTTCAGAGCTGTATGACCCACAGCGTGACTGCTGCTTTGTTTGCCCATGGACTAATGCTTATAGACATTGGTATGTTGTCATCACAATGTGACTGAACATTATTGCACCGTTATGTGTAATACATTTGTAAAGAATACAAGCAGACTCCTGATTTTTGAAGTGCAATTGGTGATTTATTTTAAGTGCTGCATATGGGTCCATGATAGTAAAACGGTGATGGGTGGGGGTGGAGTAATGTCCATGGCAGAGTCCAGTTCTCAGTCGCACAGGTGCATTGTCCATATGCCTGTGGAAGGATGGAGCAGGGGCAGTTCAAGGTTGGACAGGGTGACAATGTGGGACAGTGGGATGACATCAGGGGGTATCTTATGCTGGCGGGGGTCTTGGCATCCTACTCTGTCTTCTTGTGTGATCTCAGGTTCCGCTTGCGGGGTGGTTGATCTTCAGCAGGAGGTGGGGTTCTGGTGGCCTGTCGTTGTGTGGGGGCCTCCTGTCCACTAGCGCCGGCGGAGGTGATAGGCTGTTCGTGGTCCGGGCTAGTGACAGGGGCCCTTTGGGGTGCCACATGGTCCCGCAATGTGGTGACTATCTGGTTGAGGGCCAGGACGATGGTCCCCATTGCGGAACCGATGTTCCTGAGTTCGTCTCTGAACCCCATGTACCGTTCCTCTTGCTGTGCCTGGATCTCCTGGAACCTGGCCAGTACCGTCGCCATCGTCTCCTGGGAGTGGTGGTATGCTCCCATGATGGTGGTGAGGGCCTCTTGGAGAGTGGGTTCCCTGGGCCGGTCCACCCCCTCTCGCACTGCAGCCCTCCCAGTTCCCCTGTTTCCCCTGGCCTCTGTCCCCTGGACGGTGTGCCCACTAGCACTGCCCCCAGGTCCCTGTTGTTGTTGGGGTGGTGGGTCAGCCTGGGTGCCCTGTAGTGGATGGGGTCCTGCCCCAGTATGCGCTACTCTACAGTCCTCCAGACCAACAGGTAAGTACACTGGGTGCACGTTGAATGGGCTATGCCTGGGTTGTGTATGGTGGATGTAAGATGGTGGGGTGGGGAGCGAATGTACATGTCAAATAGGTCAGCGCCCATCAGAAAGTCGACATTTGGCGTGCCATCGCCAAGGAAGTCCGGGCCCTGGGGGTCCACAACAGACGGGGCACCCACTGCTGAAAGAGGTGGGAGGACATCCGCCGCGGGACCAGGAAGACTGCCGAGTCAATGCTGGGGATGGCCTCCCAACGTAGGAGGGGTGCCAGTCGTACCTTGACCCCCCTGATGTCCCGGATCCTGGCGGTGGCCTACCCCGATTTGGATGGGCGCGTGAGGACATCACAGCAGACACAAGGGGGTGAGTACCAGCACATTCTGCTATCTTTACGCGCAGTGGAGGTGCCTGGGTGGGGGAGGAGGGCTGTGGGTGACATTAGGCCAGGGCGCTTTCTGTAGTGTAGTCCCCTCCTTTAGGCATGGCCCTGTGCCCCCGCCCCCCACCTCTGTAGGGTGCCAAGTACAGCAATCCATGGTCCAGCATCACCCATGTGTGCATTTATTGTCCATAGACCTGTAGGCCTAGTCACAAGTACTGAGTAGTGTACCCCGATTGCGCGGCGTAGTGCTGGAGTCTCCTGTGTCTGTCCTCTCCGACAATGGTGTTGACAATGCATGCACTCAACCTGTCTTTATTTCTCCCCCCCACCCTTTTTCTTCATCTTCTTGTGCATGTGTGCATTAGCATCATCAGCCGGAGGAGAATTGGCATCGGAGCACGAGGGAGCTGCAACTCACAAGGCCCCGGTGGGCCATGCTACAGACACCGAGGTCACCAGTGATACGGAGGGCGAGGGGAGCTCCACAACGGGGACCCGTGGTGACACCAGCGACACTGACACGTCCTCGGAAGGGAGCTCCCTAGCGGTGGCGGCAACATCCGTGCCCCCCGCCTCAACAGGTACAGCCGCCACCCAGCGCACCATCTCCGCCCTCCCAGCAGCCCCTCAGCCTTCGCTCCGTGCCCGCTCGCCCAAGAAGGCGGGCATCTCCTTCGCCCCAGGCACCTCAGGCCCTGCCCCAGTTACCCCTGCTGCCCTCAGTGAGGAGGTCATTGACCTCCTACAGACCATCATTGTTGGGCAGTCTACCCTTTTGAATGCCATCCAGGGGGTAGAGAGGGAGGTGCATCGGAGCAATGCATACCTGGAGGGCATTCATTCGGGTCAGGCTGCCCATCAACGATCGTTCAATGCTCTGGCCTCAGCACTGACGGCAGCCATTGTCCCTGTTTCCAGCCTCCCTCTTCTAACTGCCTCCACCGTCTCCCAGTCTCCTGTTCCTCAGCCTATCCCATCCACACCATCAGACCAGCCTGCACACACCTCAACACCCAAGGGCAGCTCATCCAGACATAAGCACCACAGATCCCACAAGCATTCACCCAAGCAACATCCAGATGCAGCCATGGCAACAGTCACTACCACCTCTGTGTCCCCCTCCTCCTCGTCTCCCTCCCCCCTCCCTGTGACGTCTCCACTCACACCTGCATGCACACCACCATCAGCCAGTACTTCCATCACCAGCACACCCTCCAGTACAGTCCGCACACGTGCAGTCACCACCCCCACTGCCATTTACACGTCCCCTGTGTCCTCTCCCAGTGTGTCTGTCACCCCCTCTTCCAAAACACACAAACGCAGGCAGCCACCCACCCAACAGCCATCCGCCTCCGTCACAAGCACCTGCACCCAAAGACAGCACACTTGACTCTCCTACAACCACATCCTCTTCCTCCACTCCCATACCCACTACACCTACCCGTCCCTGTCCTTCCCAAGTGCAGTTCCTTTCCAACCTTGAGCTCGTTCCAGTCACTGACCCACCCCCTCCATCTGGTAAGAGTCCTAAGAGCACCTCAGCCACCACCAGCCCTGCATCAAGTCTGACCATTGTGCACGGGTTTTGGAGTCCACCCTTTCCCAGCACAGATACATCGGCCAGCAGCAAGGGAACAGCCAGCCCCCCCCCTGGAAAGAGAACCCGTAAAACCAAGGCCCGCCGTGAGAAGGCTGACACGGCTGCCCCCAAGGAGCAAAGTCGTGGCCCGTCACCTGCCACAACATCAAGGGCAGGCAAGGGCCAGAGAGCCTCATCGAAGGAGGGCAAGGGCAGCAGGGCGGAGAAGTCAGCCAGCAGGGGAGCAGACCAGGAGGGCCCCACAAGCCCCATCCCAGGTGTGACGGAGGACACCCACGGGCCCAGGACTCCGTCACAGGAGGGTCCAGCAACTGCACGGTCGGAGGGCGAATAAGCAGGGAGTCCTGGCCAGGTCTGGCTCCCTTGATAGACAAGAAAGGCACCGCTGAACAGGGCCCCACCGTGAAGAAAGGCACCGCTGAACAGGGCCCCGCCGAGAAGATATGCACCGCTGAACAGGGCCCCGCCGAGAAGAAAGGCACCGCTGAACAGGGCCCCGCAGTGAAGACAGGCACCGCTGAACAGGGCCCCGCCGTGAAGAAAGGCACCGCTGAACAGGGCCCCGCCGTGAAGATAGGCACCGCTGAACAGGGCCCCGCCGTGAAGAAAGGCACTGCTGAACAGGGCCCCGCCGTGAAGAAAGGCACCGCTGAACAGGGCCCGCCGTGAAGAAAGGCACCGCTGAACAGGGCCCCGCCGTGAAGATAGGCACCGCTGAACAGGGCCCCGCCGTGAAGAAAGGCACCGCTGAACAGGGCCCCGCCGAGAAGATATGCACCGCTGAACAGGGCCCCGCCGAGAAGAAAGGCACCGCTGAACAGGGCCCCGCCGTGAAGATAGGCACCGCTGAACAGGGCCCCGCCGTGAAGAAAGGCACCGCTGAACAGGGCCCCGCCGAGAAGATATGCACCGCTGAACAGGGCCCCGCCGAGAAGAAAGGCACCGCTGAATAGGGCCCCGCCGTGAAGATAGGCACCGCTGAACAGGGCCCCGCCATGAAGAAAGGCACCGCTGAACAGGGTCCCGCCGTCTCAAGCACCGCTCCGCTGGGCCCTTCCTGTCAAGCACCGCTCCGCTGGGCCCTTCCTGTCAAGCACCGCTCCGCTGGGCCCTTCATCTCAAGCACCGCTCCACTGGTCCCTTCCTGTCAAGCACCGCTCCGCTGGGCCCTTCCTGTCAAGCACCGCTCCGCTGGGCCCCGCCGTCTCAAGCACCGCTCCGCTGGGCCCTTCCTGTCAAGCACCGCTCCGCTGGGCCCTTCCTGTCAAGCACCGCTCCGCTGGGCCCTTCATCTCAAGCACCGCTCCGCTGGGCCCTTCCTGTCAAGCACCGCTCCGCTGGGCCCTTCCTGTCAAGCACCGCTCCGCTGGGCCCCGCCGTCTCAAGCACCGCTCCGCTGGGCCCTTCCTGTCAAGCACCGCTCCGCTGGGCCCTTGCTGTCAAGCACCGCTCCGCTGGGCCCTTCCTGTCAAGCACCGCTCCGCTGGGCCCCACCGTCTCAAGCACCGCTCCGCTGGGCCCTTCCTGTCAAGCACCGCTCCGCTGGGCCCTTCCTGTCAAGCACTGCTCCGCTGGGCCCTTCCTGTCAAGCACCGCTCCGCTGGGCCCCGCCGTCTCAAGCACCCCTCCGCTGGGCCCTTCCTGTCAAGCACCGCTCCGCTGGGCCCTTCATCTCAAGCACCGCTCCGCTGGGCCCTTCCTGTCAAGCACCGCTCCGCTGGGCCCTTCCTGTCAAGCACCGCTCCGCTGGGCCCCGCCGTCTCAAGCACCGCTCCGCTGGGCCCTTCCTGTCAAGCACCGCTCCGCTGGGCCCTTCCTGTCAAGCACCGCTCCGCTGGGCACCGCCGTCTCAAGCACCGCTCCGCTGGGCCCTTCCTGTCAAGCTCCGCTGGCCCATTGACAGTGCCGGTTCTGTGTCGAGCTAGTGTTCACGCTGCACTCTGGGCACCCTGCCTCCTCCATGACCAGTGGAGTCTGTAATCCACCTGATGGACTGTGGCTTTGCACTCCCCAGGATGGCACAGTGGGCATGGTGGCCCCTTCGTGGTTCTGGCGTCGTGGAGTCCTGTGGCTGAGGTGCCCCCCCTTCCCTTCCCCCTGAGGTGCCTGTAGTTTTGTCATCTGATGCCCCAGCAGTGTTCTCTCCAACGGACTCAGGTCTCCTGTGTGGGCTTTGCCCATGTGTTTGGTAGACATTGGCCCACGGACTGTGGATATTTGACACACTGAGCAGGACTTATTGACTTTGTACATAGTTTTCGCACTGTTCATGATTTTTGCTTTGATATTTCATAACGATAATTTTCCATGACTTCAATGAACCTAATTTATACATAAATTTAATTAAAAATTTTATTATGTCTTTGCATTTTTCAGGGGGGTTTGGGTGTCACTCAGTTGTTGCTCTGCATTGGTATGTTGAGGGGGGGGGCCTATGTGTGTGCCCGTAACCTTTCGTCCTCCCCCCTCCCCTGTGTCGTAGGTACAGTACTCACCGTTGTCTTCTGCGCCGGAGTTCGTACTCATGGTAGATGAGCAGGTAGACAAGAGCTGGTAGGATGTTTAATTCGGGTTCCATGCTGTCCTCCGTCCTCGTGGAGTGTATAGAGGTGAGCGTTTTCCCGTTCGTAGTCTGTTTCCGCCGTGTTTTTATCGGCGGGGCTCCCGCCCCGGAAAAGGTGGCGGATTGGTGAGTTGTGATACTGTGGGCGGTACATTGTCTGCCGCCTGCCTGTTGGCGGTGACCGCCGCGCTGTTTGTCTGTCCCGCCGTGGCGGTCGGAGTGTTAAAGTGGCGGGATGTGTTGGCGGTTCCCGCCAGGGTCAGAATTCCATTTTTTTGACCGCCAGCCTGTTGGCGGGTTGGCCGCCGCTTTATCACCGACCGCCAGGGTTGGAATGACCCCCATAATGTCAAGATAAAAATCCCCCATGTAAACTTTATCTAGTCTAATTTTCCTAACAGAACCATTTTAATATAAGAGTGTTCAAGAGTGTTTTAATGCTCATAATACCCTGTGAGTAAAATACCTATTAACATTCCTGTACAGTATTCATGAAAATACAGTGGCAAGTATATGGAAAAGCTATTTAACACCCATTATCTCCAATGTAGAAAAATCCTATCCCTATTCCCTACCTGGATCAATCTTAATACAGTCCCAAATATATTCAGTGGCCATGTAACACCCTATAATCCCCCATGCAGAACACAGCAATGCCCATTGACCTTCAACATCTACTAAATAACAGTGGCAGGTATATGTGCTAGCCATTTAACCCCCATTATCACCATGTAAGAAAAATATATGCCCATTACCTCAGCATACACCACTGCACTACAATGACGGGTACATGTTGTAGTCATTTAACAGCCATCATCCTCCCTGTAGAAATCATTATGGCTATTATCCCAAGAGAGCTACATAAAATACCGTACCCAGGATATGTACAAGCCTTGTACCCCTCATAGAGTCATAAATATATTCAGTGGCCATGTAACTCCCATAATTCCCCATGCAGAACAGCTATGCCAATTTACCTTCAAGATTTACTAAATAGCAGTGCCAAGTATATGAACCAGTCATTTAACCCCAGTCATCCCCATTTAAAAAAATATTTATGCCCATTTCTTCAACATGCATCACTACATTACAATGGCAGGTATATGCAACAGCCGTTAAACACCCATCATTCCCCATGCAGAAATCATTATGGCCATTATCTCAAGAGTGCTACGTAAAATACGATGAATAAATGATAAATAAATGTGCTATTCCTTTACATCAAGCCGTATTTTTGCCCAAAATTTTACTCCATGCTTGAAAGCGTTTGTTAAGTAACTTACGCTGATCCATGTAGTCATGTCCTGAATTAACAGCAAGCATATATTTCCAAATTAGCAGGGCACTTTTCACTACTGGCATTTGAGAAAGGCAGGTTGCCGAAACGCGTCATGCTGGGGAGATGAAATTAATGTGGCTGTAAATTCCAAGAGTGCTCCGGGAGGCTCTGAAGAGGAGCCTGTTTGATGTTTATATATATATATATATATATATATATATATATACATATATATTTAATGGCCATGTAGCACCCATAATCCCCCATGACGGGTGTGCGTAATTTCACATTCTATTACTAGTCTTGCATGCTTCGACATGCCTAAAGAGAACAAGGATCAGAGTGTTGTATAGTTTGCTGATTAAAACATCCAGTTGACCCAGAGGTTCAAAACAGAAAATGGGGATCTAGACGTGGTACAGAGAGTAGTTTCTCCAGGACTCACTAGACATTGGGGGCAAGGTTCTCTTAACAGCTGGGTTAAGGAACCAGCACTTTAAAACATTATTTGATCTGTATTAGACCCTGTCTGGGTTGTACAAATAGGGCAGGAGATCTGATGACAAGTGCATTCGGTGCAATGCTGAGCAGGCGTAGATCATTCACATGTTTGCTTTATGCCCTGCTTAAACAATTTGATCTGTTAGATCAGGAATTTTATGAGCTCAGTCATAGGAAAACAGTTTCAGATTACCCCTGTGATGATGCCTTGAAGTTTAATAGTAATATGGAGAGTAGCAGCCCTTTGGGAAACGAGGCGTATTTGTTATTTGTCGCTATGGCGGTGGCACGATTATGTACTGCCTCTGGCTGGGTAAGTCCGGATGTACCCACCTTTATGGAATAGAGGTCTTGCTTCTTGACAGTCTCGAATACGGAAATGAGCCTGAATGAGTGTAAGGGGTGAAAATGTGGAGCTAGGATTTGGATATCTGTAAGTAAGTGGACTGACAATATGCGTCATGAATTCTAAATGCACCAGCACTTTTATGCCTTTATATAATCGATTTAGATATCTTAGTTGCATATTTTAAAGCCCTTGCTTGATTTGTTTAAAAAAATGTTAATGTAGCAGCATCCACTAGACCTTGGTTTTCTCCTGATTGTGTGAGGTGTATTTATAGATGAGCCATTCACTGCATTTCTTAAAGTATATCTCTTGTTTTTTTTCCTCGTTTATATTACTGCACACTTATTTGTCATTTGCATTAATTTGGATTGTCTTTATATTTTTGTCTGCTGTCATAATTTATCGCATTTTTGGGGTAGCCTCCTCTACCTCTCATTTTAAATGCAAATAAAGAATATTTGATAAAAAAGTACCCATAACCCACCATGCTATGCCGACTTACCTTCAGCATTTACTAAATAACAGTACCGGGTGTATGTATCAAACATTTAAACCCCATAATTGCTATTTAAGAAAATATTTATGCCTCTTTCTTCAGTCAAATAACTTTATTCGGCAATTGCCATAAAAGTACAAACCAAGACACATTTCCCAATCTATAAATAGTAAAATAAAACTTTAAAACCATTACTGGAAGCACCAGATGAACATCCAATCTAAAACCCCTTAACATACATAGATAAATATACTAGACATGATTAAAAATCACAAAGTCAGAAAAGTACAAATGTTAGCGTTAAAAAGATATACTATACGTACATAAAATATTTAAAAAGGAGTAGGCCTTTTCCTAATACGTAAAGAAGCTGTGACAAAGTCTAATACATGGTGACAAATTTGGATATTAGGCAATCTCTGAAGGTATAGCAGGGCTTCCTTATAATGAATAGGTCTAAAAAGACGTAACGTGGGTAAAATAAAGGCCCCTCTAGGTGCAGCATATAAAGGGCAAAAAAGAAAAAAATGCAAAGTGCTCTGGGTTGATTTGGAGTCACAGGGACAAAGTGGTAAATCCTTTTTCCAGAAACATGGTTCGGGGAAAGCTACCTTAAAATGAATTAGATTAAGTCTAAAAAGTGTTAAAAAGGAAATTATTCTAAAACTTGAAAACCAAGACAAATAGGGTTCAAGGCATGGAACAGTCACAATCCGAGAATAAGAATTGAAAGATTTCAATTTCAGGGAACTATAAAATCTCAGCTCTGATATGTGCTTGGAATAAGTAGACTTCAAAACAGACCTAGAGTTTGTGGTTAACAAATGGGGATCATCAAACATATATCTAAGCCCTAGGTTCTCAAAGGAGTTTTGCAGAAACATAAGCCAGGGAATCCTATTTGAGTTTTCCAATTGAAGACAATCAGAGATACAGTCTTGGACCAAACTTGCCATAGGGTTTGACCAACATCTGATCCAGAGCAGTAGGGGAGCCATAAAGACCCTGTCCTCCAAAAAGCACTGACCCAGTTCTTCATGGCAGATTATATTTGCGGTGCATTTTGGAACCAACAATAATCTGCGCAGGAATTTATTTTCTACACTCTGAAGAGACGGTATTTTATTATAGCCCCAGACGCCTGCCCCATAAAGGACTGTTGCAGTGCATTTGGAATTATAAAGAGTTTTCAACTGAGCAGGGGGTCTGTGACCTAGTTTATTTGAAAAGCGAAAAATTGCTTCATTGTTCCTTATCAACTGTTGGAGCTTAAAATTAATATGTGTCTTCCAGGACAAAGAAGAACTCATGTACATGCCTAGATAACAAAATTCTTTGACCTTATTAAGAGTGTGCCCTCCCATAGAAAATAGTTTAGACTTTGTATTGCGTGGGCCACAAGTCATAACAAAAGTCTTGGGGTAATTTACTTTCAGATCAAGATTTAGCATAAAATCATAAAATACATCCAGTAGTCCCTGTAAACCGTTTGCAGTACGGGCAATTAAAACTGCATCGTCAGCGTATAATAAAACTGGAAGGTGTCTCTGACCCATCTTCGGTATGTCCTTTGCATGTTTTAAAAGTGAATCATAGAGCCCATTTATATAAATCAGAAAGAGAAAAGGGGCTAAGATACATCCCTGCCTTACGCCCCTAGTTGACGGGATGGGGGAGGTTCTCTGCCCATGTGAGCCGACCTGAACAGAAATTGTTAGGTCTGTGTGTAGGCGTTTAATAAGCTCCAATAGAGGCGGATCACAGCCTAAGGCTTCCAAAATTTGCCATAACTTTGACCTATTAACCATATCAAAGGCACTGGTTAGATCAATGAAAGCCATGTGAATAGACTCTTTTTTGACTGTCACATATTTGCTGAGTATCAGCTGCAAGTTTAAAACTTGCTCAACTGTGCCTACACCAGGTCTAAAACCAAATTGAATAGGGGATAAAATCTGGGCCTCGGACACCCAGGGGGTGATTCTAACTTCGGCGGGCGGCGGAGGCCGCCCGCCGAAGTTCCCCCACCAAAATACCGCTCCGCGGTCGAAAGACCGCTGAGGGTATTTTAGGATTTGCCCTGGGCTGGCGGGCGGCCGCCAAAAGGCCGCCCGCCAGCCCAGGGCAAATCAACCTTCCTACTAAGATGCCGGCTCAGAATTGAGCCGGCGGAGTGGGAAGGTGCGACGGGTGCAGTTGCTTACGGGGGCCCCTGGCATGGGCACGGCAGGGGCACGGCAGGGGCCCCCAGGGGCCCCGCGGCACCCCCTACCGCCATCCTGTTCCTGGCGGGCGAACCGCCAGGAACAGGATGGCGGTAGGGGGTGTCAGAATCCCCCATGGCGGCGCAGCAAGCTGCGCCGCCATGGGGGATTCTAAGGGCAGCGGTAAACCGGCGGGAGACCGCCGGTTTACCCTTTCTGACCGCGGCCAAACCGCCGCGGTCAGAATGCCCTGCGGGGCACCGCCGGTCTGTCGGCGGTGCTCCCGCCGACCCTGGCCCCGGCGGTCTGAGACCGCCGGGGTTAGAATGAGGGCCCCAGTCTTCTAACCGGGACAAGATCACACTACCTAAAATCTTTGCCGTCGAATCAATAAGAGAGATTGGTCTGTAACAGGAAGGATCTTGTCTATTACCTTTTTTAAAGATAGGAACAATAATGGCCGATTTCCATGAAAGGGGCACATTACTGTTTACCACACTATTCAAAACATTTGTAACTAGCGGACCCCAAAGATCAATTTCTGATTTAAAAAGATCAGCGGGAACCCCATCGGGGCCGGGAGCTTTTCCCTGCCTTGATCTATTAATAGCATTTTTGACCTCGTGGAGGTCAAAAATAATGTTTGGGGCCTTAGTTTTGGAATCTAAATTGAAAAGTGCAGAAGGATTTACATGCGAATTCTCATAGGTTCCTGAACAGAAGACTTTCCTAAAATGAGTTAACCAGACATCCTCAGCAATAAGACAGTCATCGGCCAAAGAGTGGTGACCAGAAAAGTAGGAGTGATTAATCACTTTCCAAAATTTAGAAGTGTCCTTCTGCTCAGATGCAGCCAAAAGATCGCCCCAGGCCCTGGACCTAATTTCTGATTTCCATTTGTCAATGGCAGCCTTATAATCAGCTCTGGCTATTTTAACTAATTGATGGGAGAGAGGAACTGCTTTAAGTGCATCTTTGAGTTTTTTGTGGGCAGATGAACACGCAGAGTCGAACCATCTGTGGGCCGCCGGCCCCTTCGCAGGCCTGTCCACCGCCAAGGCGCGTGAAATGTCAGTGCTTAAAAATTCAAATTCACGCACTATGCGGTCAGAATCTAACTGCTGGGAGAGACACATATGAATCGAGTCAGACCTACTTCTTACAATTTCCTGGTTAAAAAGTTTTGGATCTATTTTGTCCCATTTTAAACGTATGCCACAGTTTGGATTATAAACAGTAGCAGCGCTCAAGCTTTTATTATTGGGTGCCTGAATAATTTTTAGGTCCAATATAATGCTAAGGGGGTTATGATCGCTCGCACAGTGGGGCGTAATCTTGAATTCTTGAATTACGTAAAAATTAGAGGAGCTGATAAGTATGAAGTCGATAATACTCCCCCTCAAATTCCCTGTAAAGGTTGGTATATTGCAGGCGTCGGGGGCCAATTTCTCTGTAACATGAACCAAGTCAAATTTACAAGTAAAAAGGTTTAAGGCATCTCCTTCAGATGTATGGTTAAAATGAATTACTGACTCTCTGCCCTCAGCAGGAAAGGCACACAGGTCCATGTGTTCTTTGCTGCACAGAGGAGTGTTGAAATCGCCCACCCATATAATAATTAGATCACTATTCTGCAAAGCATGTGAAGAATCTATAAAGTCCGTTACCTCTTCCAGATGACCCATAAGGAGGCCCCGAGGGATATTGTTATAAAAGTTTAAAATAAGGATATCCTTTTGGCCACAAATAGAGACTAGGACAACCATAAAATAAAGGGAAGACCAGATTAAAGACACATTTAAAAGCGGAAGATGTACGGAAACGAGAACTAAAAGGCCGCCACTAGCTCTCCCCATCTGGGAGGTTAATGCCGGCTGACACAGAGAGGTGAAACCGTTTAGGAGGAACGTATCTTTGGACCAGGTCTCCTGTAGACAGATTATATCGTAGGAGGAAATGAAGCTCTTCCAGTCCGAATTGTCAGATTTGGATCGCAGCCCTGCTATATTCCAGCTAAGCAGAGTTAATGGTCTAGACACAGGACATGACATTAGAACTTTAGTATTTATAGGAGCTTTCAGGTCCAAATCAGGCTTTCCTGTGTCCCAGATACATTCAGCGTGGACGTTCCCAGCCTTCGGTCTCTCCTTTTTAGAAGAACAGGGGTGGGTCACCGATAGTCAATCGTTCGCGTCAAGGTGACTAAGAGTCGAGAACCGGTTGCTAGAGGGTACATTTACCTGTAAATGAAGCCTTTCAACATCTGGTCTGCGAATACTAGAATTAGTGACAATGCGGTTTGGTAGGAGCACAGGGTCGTAAAAATGATACAGGGGATGTATTTGAATCCTGTTAGTTGACATTTTACAGTAGTCCAAATTGGTCAAAAAATTGTCTACTGAACGAGGATTAGCAAAATTTAAAACAACATAGTCTCCCTCCTCCAATACCTTGGAATGTCCTACCCTCCTCACTCTTCGGGCCATGAGAATCTTATCATTGTGGAAACAATTGGGTTTGAAATTGAAGTTCAACCAGTGACCAGCTTTTCTAATAAGGGAGTGGGTATCTTCTTGTTTGGAGCACTCCAGAGGAGGAACATTTGAGAGAACCAGAACTTCAACACACATCAGTGCACTACAGGGGCAAGTGCATGCAAGAGCCGTTCAATACCCATCATCCCCCATGCAGAAATCATTATGGCTATTATCCCAAGAGGGCTACGTAATATTCCATGCCCAGGGTATGTAGCAGCCATTGAACCCCATAAATCCCCTTTAAAAATTATATTTTTCAATTTTCCTAACAGGACTGTTATAATGTAGGGGGAAATTGGTCCAACGGCTGTTTAACACCTATAAACCCCTGTGAGTAAAGTCTCTATTATCATTTCCTTACAGGAATCATGAAAATACAGCGGTAGCTAAATGTCAACGCCATTTAACGTTCATCATCCCCGATATAGAAAGTCCCTACCCCTATTTTGTACCTTGAACAATCCTGATACATTTATAAATATATTCAGTAGCCATGTAACACCTAAAATCCCCCATGCAGGACACAGCTATACCCACGTACCTTCAATATTTTCTAAATAACTGTACCTGATGTATGTACCAGCCATTTAACACCCATCATCCCCGCGTAAAAAATATTTATGCCCATTTCTTCAACCCATCACTGCACTACAGTGGCAAGTGCATGCAACAGCCATTTAAAACCCATCATCCCCCATGTAGAATTCATTATGGCCATTATCCCAAGAGAGCTATGTAAAATACCATGCCCAGGGTATTTAGCAACCATTAAGCCTCCATAATTACCCTTTAAACGTTATTTATTTCCATTTTTTTAACAGGAAAATTATAATATAGGGGAAAATGTGATCAACAGCCGTTTAAAGCCCATAATCCCCCATGAGTAAAGTAGCTATTACCATTTCCTTACAGTAATCATAAAAATACAGTGGTAAGTATGTGTCAAAGCCATTTAATGGCCATTATCCCAAGTGTAGAGAATTCCTATCCCTATTTCCTACTTTGAACAATCCTAATACATTTCCAAATGTTTTCAGTGACCATGTAACCCACATAGACCCTCAGTACAACCCTGGCGGTCAGTGTTAAAGCGGCGGTAACACTGCCAACAGGCCAGCGGTAAAAAAATGGGATCACGACAGAAACAGGAATTGGAAGGGAAACCACTAACCTCTCGACACTCAATGAAGGACCAGGACGCCGTGGAGCCCGAGTTACAGGTCCTGCCGATGCTGGTCTACCTCCTCATCTACCAGGAACATCAAAGACAGCGGCAACGACGACGGTGAGTTCTGCACCTAGTACACAGGGGAGGGGGGAGGAAAAAGAGAGTGACACACACGCGCAATACGCAACACCCCCAACCCCACCCCCACCCCCACCCACAACACCATACACACAAACACATGCAACAACATTACATATACACCCCGTAACCCCTGGAAGAACGCAAGGACAAAAAGAAATGAGCCAAATTAGTGATATATTAGAAATAGGCAGGTATACTATAGAGAAAACAGTATTAACACAAATATACAATATGTACAGAAGGTCGTATATTGTCCATTCACAAATGTCCGTGGGCCACTGGGCCAAACATCATGGGCCAAGCCCACACTTGACTCCTGCCTTAATGCGGAGAGAACACTGCAGGGGCATCAGGTCATAAACACACAGGCACCTCAGGGGGATGGGAAAGGGGCCACCTCAGCCGGAAGATGGGACAACGCCACTGCTCCTAGAGGGGGCTACATGCTCACAGCAATGTCCTGGGGAGTGCAAAGCCACAGCCTCTCAAGTCTCTCAAGTGGGTGGTTTGCCCACTGCTTCTCCTGGGGAGTGCAAAGCCACAGTCTCTCAAGTGAGTGGTTTGCCCACTGCTTGGTCCTGGGGAGTGCACAGCCACAGTCTCTCAAGTGGGTGGCTTCTCAGTTGGTTCTGGAGGGGGCTTTGTGCCCAGTCTGCTTCATCCTGCCAAGGATTGGGTGAGTGGATGCGTTTCTCCACTGGTCCTGGAGGGGGCTTTGAGCCCAGAGTGCTTCATCCTGCCAAGGATTGGGTGAGTGGATGCCTTTCTCCACTGGTACTGGAGGGGGCTTTGTACCCAGTCAGCTTCATCCTGCCAAGGATTGGGTGAGTGGATGCCTTTCTCCACTGATTCTGGAGGGGGCTTTGTGCCCAGTCTGCTTCATCCTGCCAAGGATTGGGTGAGTGGATGGCTTCTTCCACTGGTCCTGGAGGGGGCATTGTGCCCTGTGATGCAGATCTTGGGGAGTGCAAGGTCACAGTCTCTCAGCTGGGTGTCACACCCACATACTTTGCAAGGGCCAGGATGGACAACAGCCCATTAAGGCAGGACTACACACTGTCTGCCGGCAGTGACGGCTGCTCAGTGGTGGCAGTGTTGGTGTCGGAGCTGGCAGTGGTGGGGGGAGGCTCCTGCCCATCCCCTGCAGCCTCGGTCGGCCGGCCACTGGGGCTGCTGTGTTGGTAGTGGTGCTACTGTCAGCGGAGCAGGTGGTGGTGCTTGGAGCGGTGCTTGTGGCGGCGCTGCTGGCGGTGCTGGCTGTGGTGCAGGTGCCGGTGCTGCCAGTGGTGGAGGGAGGCTCCAGTCCTTCTACTTCAGCCTTGGATGGCTGTCCACTGGGGATGCTGCTGCTGACAGTAGTGGTGTCAGCGGCGGTGCAGGTGGCGGTGCTTGCAGCAGGGCTACTGGCGGTGCTGCACGCGGTACAGGTGGCGGGGGCTGGTGGTTCTGCTGGTGTGCACCAGGGCTTTCCCTTCATCCTCCATCGGCTGAAGTGCCTTGCCTTCTGATTTCTGCCCCTTCCTCACCTTGGCTGATGTTGTTTTGCCCTTGGCTCTGTCAGCTGGAGGTTTGGAGGTGGCCTTGCTGGGTGGGTTGTCACCCATGCCCCTGCTGCATGCTGGCCCCTTCATCACCTTGGCAGGTATGGTTTGGTCCTTTGCAGGGGTTGGTGGTACAATTGCTTTCCTTTCCCTTTGAGCCTCTGGGAGCCGCAGGGTCCACATTGGACTGCAACTTGGTGGCTGAGGTGCTGGGCTGGGTTCTAGACACCATGGCCCGAGGGGAATGACGGGGAAGGGGAGGGGTAGGGAACAGGTCAATGTTAGCTAGCAAAAGTTTTTTAGACACACTGGGGTGGGACGAGAGAGAGGGTTTGGGAGTGGAGGAAGAGGAAGTGGTTTCAGGAAGTGTCTGTCTGCTGAGTTTGGGTGAAGGTGCATGTGCTAGATGCTGTTGTGAGGTGGATGGCTGTTGGGTGGGTGTGTGCTTGCGTTTGTGTACTTAGGGAGGAGGGGTTACAGACAGTGGGAGAGGACACAGGGACGTGTGTATGGTTGTGGGGGTGGTGACTGCTCGTGAGGGGTGTGTTGTGATGGGCCTGCTGGTGATGGCAGTAGTGGATGAGGATGTAGTGCATGCAGGTGTGAGTGGAGACGATACTGGGAGGGAGGTGGACGAGGAGGAGGATGGGGACACAGTGGAGGCAGTGGATGTTGGTGTGTCTGCATGGGGATGGTGCTTGTGTGAGTGCCTGCGGGATGATGTGTGGTGCTTGTGTTTGCCTGAACCACTCCTGTGTGTTGTCTTGTGTGCATGCTGGTCTGAAGATGTGCTTGGGATAGGCTGGGGTTGAGGGGATTGGGACTGGGTAGAGGAAGTTGGAGGGGGGAGGCTAGACACAGGGACAATGGCTGCCATCAGTGCTGAGGCCAGAGCCTGAAATGCTCTATGGTGGGCTGCCACGTCAGAGGGAATGCCCTCCAGGTATGCATTTGTTTGTTGCAAATGCCTCTCGACACCCTGGATGGCATTCAGAATGGTTGACTGCCCAACAGTGAGGGATCTCAGGAGGTCAATAGCCTCCTCACTGAGGGCTGCAGGGCTGACCGGGGCAGGGCCTGAGGTGCCTGGGGCGAAGGAGATGCCCACCCTCCTGGGTGAGTGGGCACCGAAAACACACTGAGGGGCTGCTGGGAGGGCGGTGCTGGTAGGGGGTTGGCGGCTGTACCTGTTGTTGGGGTGGGCACGGAGGTGTCCGCCACCCCCAGGGAGCTTCCATCTGAGAAGGAGTCGCTGTCTGTGGTGTCCCCTCCTGTCCCCGTCGTGGTGCTCCTCTCACCTTCCGTCCCACTGGTGCCCTCAATCTCGGTGGATTCGGTCTCCAGGCCCATGTGGGCTGCAGCTCCCTCTGTCGCCGGTGTCACCACTCCTCCGCCAGATGATGCTAATGCACAAAAAGGTGGGGAGAGACAGAGGATACACTTGGTCAATGCCAGCAACATCACTACTCTTGGCGGACACAACACACAGGGAGCAGCCGTATGCACTAGGCCATACCCAACCAGTTTCTAAGATAGCCACCAGCCCATGGGGTACAATGCCTAAAGCCATCAGCTGTACCCCAGAAACCCAAAGGACCCGGCCCAGTAGTAGAGGCCCACTAACACTATTGGTGTAGGTGTGCCTCAGAGCCTGCCCAACAAGGGACATACCCTGCATCTTCGCCCTGGCCGGGGGGCACACATAGCCCCCACCCCCACTCAGGTAACTCAACGCGAGCACAGCAGGAGTCAGATTCAGTACTCACCCCCTTCTGGCTGCTGTGATGCCTTCAATCACCCATCCACCTCCGGATAGGCCATCGCCAGGATGGGGAACATCAGGGTGCGACAGGCACCCCTTCCTCGTTGGGAAGCCAGCTCCAGCTGGGCCTCTGCCGTCTTCTTTGCCTACATATGACTGGTGGATCCCTGTGCTACTCACCTAAGAAGGTGTGCCAGATCATCGTTGCCTGTCTCTGTCCACTGACTTTACCCTTTGCCGTCTCTATTTTCAGATCCCAGTGCCCCACTCTGGTTCCTGCTATGTGTACTGCTGCCCACTACAGGCCAATGTATATATAACTGGACATATGGATTGAAATGTTTACAGCTTGTTCACCTAATACATTTTGCAATCAGTTGACAGACTCCGTACTTGAATTTGATCCAAGGGTGTTTATTTCAGTGCTCATAAGTAGAGGGGGATGTGCAATGGGCAGAAGTGATGGTGGGGGAAGGTCCGGTTAGAGTCCAGTCTCTTGAAATCACAGGTGCATTGTCCAAGGGGGCATAGGAAAGAGCGTAATGGCAGTTCAAGGTGGACAGGGTGACATAGTGGGACAGAAGGGTGACAATCAGGAGAATCTTATTTCCTGGCGGGGGTCTTGGCAATGTTCTCTGTCTACGGCCTGGATCGCAGGGACCATTTGCGGGGTGGTTCTCCTTCTTCAGGGGGTGGGGTGCTGGTGGCCTGTTGGTCCTGTGGCAGTGCCTCCTGTCCACTAGCACCGGCAGAGCTGGAGGGCTGTTCATCTGTGTGGCTAGTGTCATGGGCCTGTTTTTGTGCCACTGCCTCCCTCATGGCCTTGGCCATTTCACCCAGCACCCCTGCAATGGTGACCAGGATGGTGTAGATGTTTGTTAGGTCATCCCTGATCCCTAGTACTGTCCCTCCTGCAGCCGCTGGGTCTCCTGCAGCTTGGCCAGTATCTGGCCCATGGCCTCCTGGGAATGGCGGTATGATCCCAGGATGTTGGAGAGAGCCTCGTGGAGAGTGGGTTCCCTGGGCCTGTCCTCCCCCTGCCGCACAGCAGTCCTCCCAGCTTCCCTGTTGTCCTGTGCCTCTGTCCCCTGAACCATGTGCCCACTGCCACTGACTGCAGGTCCCTGATAGTCCTGTGTTTGTGGGGTTGCCTGGGGTCCCTGTAGTGGTGGACATACTGCTGATTGACGTGGCATGGGGACAGTGGCATGGGCCCGCTGGGTGGGTGCTGTGCTGGTGTTTCCTGTGGGGGGAGGCTCTGTGGTGGGTTAGGACTGTGGCAGGGAAAACAACTGTCCAGAGGTCCCTGATGGGCCAGGTTGGTCATCCTGATCCAGGCGTGCAGAGCTGCTGTCACCACTGTGGGCCTCTTCAGGGGGTGGACTGGTTGTAGCTGGCACCTCCTCTCCGGTGACATTGAGTAGAGGTCCTGTGGGGATGCAAATGCAGTGTTAATGTATCTGTGTGTGCCATCTTGTACATGGGTGTGTTTCCCTGTATGATTGTGATTTCCCTGTCAGCTTGGCCTTGTGTTCCTGGTGGTTTTGTGGGCTGGGTGAATCTCTGTGATGGACATGCTATGGTGATGGGTGTCCATGCAGGTCTGTGATGGGTGTCCATACATTGGTGTTGCATTCAGAGTTTGGTATTGAGATGGGTGGGTTGTGATGGTGGGGTATGTGAGGTGGTGGAGTGATGGGTGTGAGGGTAGGAGTTTGTGATGGCATGCAAGTAGGGTGGGAGATTTAGTGGTAAAGATTTGACTTACCAGAGTCCAGTCCTCCTGCTACTCCTGTGAGGCCCTCAGGATGCATTATTGCCAAGACTTGCTCCTCCCATGTTGTTAGTTGTGGGGGAGGAGGTGGGGGTCCACCACCAGTCCTCTTTACTGCCACCTGGTGTCTTGCAACCACAGAATGCACCTTCCCCCGTAGGTCGTTCCACCTCTTCCTGATGTCATCCCTTGTTCTTGGGTGCTGTCCCACGGCGTTGACCCTGTCCACGATTCTCCGCCATAGCTCCATCTTCCTTGCAATGGACGTCTGCTGCACCTGTGATCCGAATAGCTGTGGCTCTACCTGGATGATTTCCTCCACCATGACCCTTAGCTCCTCCTCAGAAAACCTTGGGTGTCTTTGGGGTGCCATGGATGTGGTGTGAGTGGTAGGTGTGAGGATGGATGGGGTGGTGTGTTGTGGTGTGTGGTGTGAGGTGCGTGGATGGTGTTTGGGTGATGGTGTTCTGTGCCTCTGATTGAGTGGGTGCTCCTGCCTTCTCTCTCTCAGTTGTCAAATCCTTTGGGTCGTAAGGGGTTGTGGGTAATGTGGGTGTGTGTTTTATATTGGTGTGGGGTGTGTATGTGTGTCAGGTGTGTGTAGTTTGAATTGTCCAATGTGGTGGTGTTTTGTAAGTGTGTGTGTAATTTGAGCGCGACAGTGTGTACCACCAATGGTTTACCGCGGTTGAAAGACCGCTGTGGTGATTCGTGGGTCGTGATACCGTGGGTGTGTCCCCGGTGGCGTAATGGTGTGGGTTTTGGTACCACCAGTTTATCACTGATGTGGTGAACTTGTGTGGGTGTCTGTATAGTCGCAGATTTCTCTGTGTGGGTCATAATACCCGTAGCGGTTTACCGCCGCGGTCACGGTATATTGGCGGCCGTCAGCACGGCGGTAGGTGGCATTTACCGCCAGGGTTGTAATGAGGGCCATAATCTCCCCCATGCAGAACACAGCTATGCCCACTTTCCTTCAATATTTACTAAATAGCAGTACCAGGTATAGGTAATAGCCATTTAACCCCCATCATCCCTATGTAGAAAATCCCTTTCACCATTTCCTATCTGGAACAATAATAATACATCCTTAAATAGATTCAATAGCAATGGAACACCCATATTCCCTCATGCAGGTCAAAGCCATGCTCATTTTCCTTCAGCATTTACTAAATAACAGTACCAGGTATATGTAATAGCCACTTAATCCACATATACTGATGGGTAAACAATAAGATTTGCTGAAGAATGTTAACTTTCACTTTGCCCATGTAGGCTAAAACTCATCCTGGTAGGTAAACAATTATAATTGCTGAAGAGAGTTAGCTTTCACTTTGCACATGCAAGCATTAAACTACACTGCCACCAGTGGATATTTAAGAGAATGCAGCCTATCATCCCCAATGATCCTTTTAGTATGTCCCCAGAAACATTACAATTTTAAAAATACATGCACGTACATATGCCATCTCCCCCAACTTAACATCAATCAGTAGAACTCACTGGAAATCCACATATGACAGTCAGTGTCTCACATTCACCCTGGCCGCCATCAACCCATATATGGCAGGATTTCATCATCAATCGACTGACACAGTGGATGTACAGGTTCCAATGCTATGCCCCGTTAGTCTGCCCACACGGGCCATATTTTTTGGGGTGCTTCTAGAGACAACCTCTTGCTTTATATACGGCCACTTCCAAACCCATACAATGGTCCATAACTTTCTTCCACACCGCCAAGGACGGTGGAGTCACAGACTTCCACTTCCAAGCTATGTTTCGCTTTGCTAAGGACACCCAAATATAAGACAGGGAACCAGAGTCTATTACCACCAAAATCATTGGTGAGACATAGAAGCAGACGTTTTGGGTCCACTGGGATCAACCAAGTGAGAACTCTGCCCAGACAGGCTGTCACCCCACCCTAGAATCACTGTAGATCAGGACTGGGTGAATAAATGAGCCCTCCCCTGTACCACACTGAAGACAAGTTGTAGAGGCTATCACACCCATGCGCCAGAGTCTATGTTGTATAAGATAAATCCTGTGGAGATACTTAAGCTTGATTAACCTGAGCCGGGCTGCTATTGCAGCCTTATGGGGCACCTCCAGTGCCTCTGTCCAATCCTCATTCTCAAGAACTCCAACATTTGCCTCCGTCGCAACCCTGAGGGCACAAAACATGTTTGAGTGATTGGCGATGAGTGATAGATCTGTGCAACTTTGTGATCCCCCAAGTCTGTCATAAGAGGTTTGCCTTCTAACGGATTGAATTGAGGGAGATCAGCCAGGGCAGCAAGGTAGGGCATGGTGGAGTTGGAGATAGCTAAAACTGGCTACAGTGAAGTTGATAGTTTGGAACAAATTTAAGACACTCTGGTGCATCACATGCCCCAGGATAGAGATCCTGATGAGGTCCCACGTATGGAAAACTTTCAGTGTACCTACTTGTGAGAGCAGGCTACCTCTCTACTGAGGCATCCATTCTGTCAGTTAGCCCCACCACCCAATATTTTGGAGGGAGAAGTGCCATTCATTGAAGTGTACCGTAGTTTCTGGGGGAAGTCTCCTCCTGTCTCCTTCACCATAAAAATAAGAGAAAACAGTGGTGTCCCGACCGCCCACCTTTCAGATGCATAAGCGGGGGCGACCTGAACATCATACCACCAGTCGTTGATAATCTAAAGATGGGATGGATGATAATATGATTTGATACCTGCTGCAACAATTCCCCCACCATAGGTGGACTTGAAACATGCACTCAGGGCAATACAAGGGGTTCCAACATCCCAGTGAAAAGTAGTGAGAATGCAGTTCAGTTTACGGAACCATCATCGTGCAATGTCATATGGGAAGTTCTGTAGTTGATACAGGAACCGGGGTGAGGCACCATGTTAAAAATTGTCATAGCGGCCTGTCAGTGACAATGGCAAGATGGACCCTACCTGAACATCCTCCTGCAGGTGAGTAAGAATCAGTTCCAAGGTCAGGGGTATTACTACCCAGTAGAAAACAGGGCCCCTAGATCAATGAAGAGAGAGATCAAGGCTAAACTACCAGAGGTATAACAACATCTCTCTCTTATATAATACCATGCACGAAAACCTAGAAAGAACATAAATTATAATAATCTCAAACATAGATCATATTTATTAATAATCAATCCAATGATATTATCTTTCTTATCAAAAATAACAATCAATATTATGTACAATCACCTCCTCTAAACCAACAATACATCAACATAACATACAATCCAGAAGGACACACCATACAAAAAAGACAACATATACTACACAAATAGACACAGACAAAGTCCATAAAGTCACAAGACAAGACATACAAATCCAAAAAATGGATAAATTACTCTCCCCAATACATCATTTAACAAAAAACTCAATATTTACAAATACTAACACAGAAGTTGTATAGCAATTATTTACAAATATTAATAAAGCACACAAAAATTATATAAAAATTAATAACAGTGTTGCTGCAAGTGATTAATGACTCATGTATGAGAGAACAAGACGTTTTCTTTCTCAGATGTAAAGCAACATGTTCCAAAATTTCATTGTTCCAAAATTTCATTCCTTTTGCTAGGTATCCAGTTGAAATGATCAAGGAGAGGAATTTCAAAAAGTCATTACATATCCTTTCTGATCCAGAATTTTATCCTCCACTGAGGCATGTTGAAAGATCGCCGACGCGCGTTTCGGTGGACATACACCGACAGTTTATTTAATTAAATTAACTCCACCTTCTTCAGGGTGTTCACAATTGTATGGCTCATGGGGTCTCCTTCATCAAAGTTTATCTGATGTAAATAAATAAAGGTGTATAAATGACACCATCTGAATAATATAGCATAAGAAATATTCAAATATTTTTCACACTTTCAGCCCAAATCGTGAAACAAGTGTGAAGAGTAAGATACCAAAAGGACCAAGACAAAACCAACACCACGTGCAAACAGTGATGTATGAAAAAAAAATATAACCCACAACAGCGTGCAAAGCAACCAAAGCTTCAATTCATGGTAAGCTGCGACTAACTAATCCAAAAGGCTCTTCGCTCCTTTCTCATCACTTTATAACCAACCTACAAAAAAAAAAACAACAGACATCTGAATAATAAACTAATCCAGGGTTTCATGGCTAAAAACATTGGGCCCCAGAGCCGAAGCGAATGGTTTATTGGTTGATGAAATTTATAGAGTAAACTTACCAAAATTTAATTGTGTAAAGAATACTCCAAGAGATCGGCAATTCCCAACGGTAAAAAATCGAGCGCGCTCCTCACATTGATGAAAGACTTGAAGCTGACAAGTGAACGCGGTCAGCTTCACTAGTAATAAAAAAGAAAAAAGAACCGGAAACGAACCGGATCCTTTTTGAATCGTGCGCGGCAGCCATCTTGGAATGGTCTACATGGAACACGATCTTCGTGTAAATATTGTATTAATGACTATTATGTAAACGTGTTCTATTGCAAAATAAATAATAAGAAAAACAAAACTAATAACACAAAAGAGACAAAAAACCAGAACTTCTGGGTTAGAGCATAGTGGCTATTTTACTGGAGTGAGAAAATGCAATGACAAGCAATGATGCGAAAACCCGAGTATATAAACAGGGAAAACACGGAAAACACCACTTCCTGCCACAAAGTAAATGAGCCTAAAACAAACTTTCACCCTGACAGCCAATCTAAAAACCTAATACAACAAACAATACCAAGACAAAAGTGATAGAACAGAGAGAGAAACGCCAACAGACAAGGGCCCTAACAAACTAAGTCAAAGCTATAAAACAGTAAAATGTGCAAGAGAATCTGGGAGAACTAATGTACTATCTTATATGGCATTATGCCAAGGCATTTCCTCATTGAGTCCTCTCGTATATGTGTCAAGCAGAAAACTCCCCAAAACTTATTTTTTCTTTCTTAATTTTTCAGAATCATGCAGATTCTTAGTGGTGATTTTTTTCTAGAATCAGCCATCTCATTTCTTCCTCCCGGTGTTTCTTAAGTGCCCAGTGCACCACAAGTGGTGCATTCGGTTTTCGGGTTATAATCGATGATTTGTGTTCTGAAAGACGAGTTCTGAGTTCTCTAGAGGTCTCACCCACATATCCCAGACCACATGGGCATAATATCAAATAGATCAAATTTTTAGATCTACAATTGGTCATTTCAGTAAGTTGAATGCTTTTTCCATTATGAGTAATCTCTTTAGTAATCAGTGCAGCCTCACACGCATGTCAACTGCCACATTTGAAGTTGCCTTTAATCTTGTCTGCTCCAAAAAAGGAACCTTGAACTTGAGATGAGGGAGAGCCAACTGACGCTCTCACCAACATATTTCGTAAATTCCTGTTCCTTTTGAAGGCAAATAGAGGTCTTTCTAAACGTGTGTCATCAATACCAGTGTTAAGAATATGCCACTCACTATTGATGATTTTTCTCACTCTATCATTGAGAGATGAATGGTGAACCACAAAAGTAAGCCTCTCTGTATTTTTACCTTCTCTAGCTTGAAACAGAGACTCACGATTGTGGTCTGGGATCTGTGGGTGAGACCTCTAGAGAACTCAGAACTCGTCTTTCAGAACACAAATCATCGATTAGAACCCGAAAACCGAATGCACCACTTGTGGTGCACTGGGCACTTAAGAAACACCGGGAGGAAGAAATGAGATGGGTGATTCTAGAAAAAATCACCACTAAGAACGTGCATGATTCTGAAAAATTAAGAAAGAAAAAATATGTTGTTTGGATTTTTCTGCTTGACACATATAAGAGAGGACTCAATGAGGAAATGCCTTGGCATAATGCCATATAAGATAGTACATTAGTTCTCCCAGATTCTCTTGCACATTTTACTGTTTTATAGCTTTGACTTAGTTTGTTAGGGCCCTTGTCTGTTGGCTTTTCTCTCTCTGTTCTATCACTTTTGTCTTGGTAGTGTTTGTTGTATTAGGTTTTTAGATTGGCTGTCAGGGTGAAAATTTGTTTTAGGCTTATTTACTTTGTGGCAGGAAGTGGTGTTTTCCGTGTTTTCACTGTTTATATACTTGGGTTTTCGCATCATTACTTGTCATTGCATTTTCTTACTCCAGTATAATAGCCACTATGCTCTAACCCAGAAGTTCTGTTTTCTTTGTCTCTTTTGTGTTATTAGTTTTGTTTTTCTTATTATTTATTTTGCAATAGAACACGTTTACATAATAGTACTTATTACAATATTTACACGAAGATCGTGTTCCATGTAGACCATTCCAAGATGGCTGCCGCGCACAATTCGAAAAGGATCCGGTTAGTTTCCGGTCCTTTTTTCCTTTTTATTACTAGTGAAGCTGACCGCGTTCACTTGTCAGCTTCAAGTCTTTAATCAATGTGAGGAGTGCGCTCGATTTTTTACCGTCGGGAATTGCCGATCTCTTGGAGTATTGCTTTACACAATTACATTTTGGTAAGTTTACTCTATAAATGTCATCAACCCATAAAACATACGCTTGGGCTCTGGGGCCCAATGTTTTTAGTTATGAAACCCTGGATTGGTTTATTATTCAGATATCTGTTAGTTTTTTTTGTAGGTTGGTTTTAAAGTGATGAGAAAGGAGCGAAGAGCCCTTTGGATTAGTTGGTCGCAGCTTACCATGAATTGAAGCTTTGGTTGCTTTGCACGCTGTTGTAGGTTATATATTTTTTTCATACATCACTGTTTGCCTTGGTCCTTTTGGTATCTTACTCTTCACACTTGTTTCACGATTTGGGCTGAAAGTGTGAAAAATATTTGAATATTTCTTATGCTATATTATTTTTATGGTGTCATTTATACACCTTTATTTATTTACATCAGATAAACTATGATGAAGGAGACCCCATGAGCCATACAATTGTGAACGCCCTGAAGAAGGTGGAGTTAATTTAATTTACTAAATTGTCGGTGTATGTCCACCGAAACGCGCATCGGCGATCTTTCAACACGCCTCAGTGGAGGATAGAATTCTGGATCAGAAAGGATATGTAATGACCTTTTGAAATTCCTCTCCTTGATCATTTCAACTGGATACCTGGCAAAAGGAATGAAATTTTGGAACAATGAAATTTTGGAACATGTTGCTTTACATCTGAGAAAGAGAACGTCTTGTTCTCTCATACATGAGTCATTACTCACTTGCAGCAACATTGTTATTAATTTTTATATAATTTTTGTGTGCTTTATTAATATTTGTAAATAATTGCTATACAACTTCTGTGTTAGTATTTGTAAATATTGAGTTTTTTGTTAAATTATGTATTGGGGAGAGTAATTTATCAGTTTTTTGGATTTGTATGTCTTGTCTTGTGACTTTATTGACTTTGTCTGTGTCTATTTTTGTAGTATACGTTGTCTCTTTTGTATGGTGTGTTCTCCTTTTGGATTGTATGTTATGTTGATGTATTGTTGGTTTAGAGGAGGTGATTGTACATAATATTGATTGTTATTTTTGATAAGAAAGATAATATCATTGGATTGATTATTAATAAATATCATCTATGTTTGAGATTATTATAATTTATGTTCTTTCTCGCTTTTCGTGTATGGTATTATATAAGAGAGAGATGTTGTTTTACCTCAGGGGTATTACTACACCAAGATAGTTAAACCTGTTAACCTCCAACTGCATCCCAGAAGCCCAGTCATGATCTCGCAGATCTCCCACCCCCGGGAATACCGTGGATTTACATATATTGACGTGGAGGCCTGAAGTTTCCCCAATAAGATGCAGGATCTTTAGCACACAGGTCCCGATTCTTCAGGGGAGGAGAGGAAGAAAAGGAGATCATCTGTGAATAATGGTATTCTATCTGACAGTCCCTTTCCCATTTGAAGCCCTGCACTTGGGCGTCCATTCTTACCCACTGCCGAAGGCTCCATGGCGAGAGCAAACAGAAGGGGGGACGGGCCTGCTGTGTCCCCCGCTGTACCGGGAATTAATCAGATTGTGCACCTGCTACTTGGACCGATGCTGGTAAATCAGTATACAACAGTTTAAGGTAAGAAAGAAATCAGGGGCAGAAATTAAGGTGCTGAAGGAGAACAAACAGGTAATCCCAAATTATGGAGTCAAAGGCTTTGTCGATGTTGGCTAAATGATTTGCTGCTGGACTCCCCCATCCTGTCAGCAAATACCAGCATGTTGTATAGCCACCAAACGTTGTGATGAGTTGCGGGACAAGACATAAACCCTGCATTGCCCGGGAGGATCAGATCAGGGATGAAGTGCACCAACCTGTTCACAAGTGCCTCTGCCATAATCTTTATCTCCAGGTTCAACAGAGAAATTGGGCAGTATGAGGAGTGTTCATTCTTCTGCCAGCCAGGCTTTGGGAAAAACACAATCTCTGTATGGCACTGATCGGACGGGAGGATGGCAGCACTGGTTGCGATGTATGCCTCTCCAAGCATATGGTCCCGTAGTTTGGACATATAAGCTTTATATAACTCACATAGTAACCTATTGGGCCCTGGGGCCTTTTTCAATGTTCAAGCCCTCTAGGGCCGACGAGCTCTCATTCCCGGTAAGGGCACTGTCCAGCAACTCATGATCAGTTGTAGGAAGGGCCAGCACAAAATCTACAATCTGCTCCCAGTACAGACCCTCCCTACGAGCATAGATGCTCTCAAAATGAACAGCAAAGCTGCCTGCTATCTTCTGAGAATCTGTGAGCAAAGTGCCAGATGAGTCCCGAATTAGGGGAACAGGGGAGGAATGAGGAACACTCTGGCATAGTCTATGGAGCATTTTACTAGAGCTATTCCCCCATTGATAAATGGGTCTCTGGGCAGCCTGCCAAGATTGTTTGGCCTTGTCTAGCATGACTTGTTGGTATTGATGCTGTAAGAGACCCAGTTGCCTTTGCGCCACCCATCCCTTAGCTTCACAATTTCATTTGTCCAGTGCTGTCATTCGAATTTCTAGATCCACCAAGTCACACGTCTTAAGCCACCACATCCCTATGCAATAACTATCTACCCCCTTAATGTAAGTTTCATGGCTCCCCACAGTGTCTTAGGTGATATAGTAGATGCAACATTATCTGTGAAATACTCCTCAATGGAGCGTTCTATGTGAGGGCATTATTCTGGGTTCTACAGGTGCCAGGGTGAAAGGTGCCAGCGAATGGTCGGGCAACAATGGCCCACCTGGAGGCACAGGCATCTTGGAGTGATCGGACAGCCTTCTGGCTAAAACTGTGATGTCTGAAACTCTATATTGATAGGGCCGCTGGACAAGGAAATAATCCAGACGTTAAAATGAGCCATGGGCAATTGAGAAGAATGTATAGCCCCCATCAGCCATATGATAGGTCCTCCATCCATTGACCAAGCCCATAGCAGAGATGAAGGAGTACAAGCGTGTCACTCTAGACTCTGGGGGCGCTCCACTAGGGTGCCACCGATCAATTGTAGGGTTCACCACCTCAGTCCAGTCCCCACCCAGCACTATGAGTCCCCCAAGCAGGTCTCCACATAATTTTGTCATTAGCTCCACAAAAGCAGGACCTAGGGGGGCTTAAACACATATACATGTGAGGGAGTCCCCAAAACTTGTTCCTGTAACTGCAAGGTATCTGCACTGCCAGTCCAACCATGATTTGATATGTTGATACAGGAAAGTATTTTTAATCAGGATACTTGTACCCCTGGACCCCCTTGTGATTCCAGAGTGGAAGACTTGAGAATAAGTTTTCCATCCAGGCACTGGATTTTGTTACAAAGTAGGTGTGTCTTTCTTGGAGGAAAAGGAGGACATCTGAACCCACCGTCTTGGCAAGTCTTAGTACTGCCCCTCTCTTATCCTTGTTGAGTAGGCCATTTATGTTCCATTATACTATCTGCAAGTGGTCCATCTGACCACTGAGTGGAGGATTACTCATAAATGAGGAGGGTGAGAGTGTTGACAGTTGAGGCGTGCAGGCAGTCAGGTGTGCAGTAGACATGTGATACAAAAATAAAACCAAAGCATACAAAACCCCTCACAAATTATATCCAAACTTTCAAAAGCAACATACCCCCAATACTTCCAAAACAGGAAGTAACTGTTGCAAGGCAGAGCATCCCTGAGCCCCAATGGGGAGCCCACTCAAGTCTGACTCAGTGAGTCCCATACACAACAAGAAAAGGAAGGAACAGTGGGAGAAAGTATACAATCACTCCAAATGTCTTACGGTCACACATAGAGGAGAGTACATTGGAATTCACAAAAAGCACCCCAAGGATTTGGAGTTCCCTTCAATGTTACTTGGAGAGCACTGTGGTCAACGTCTGGGAGTCCTGGGCTCTATACACAGTGGCTGGCGCATCTTTGGTCCGCCGGTGGTTCCGCCATGAGGAACATGATCTATTTCTGACTCTTCGCTGGAGTCTTTGCCGGTCTGTCTCCCTGGGACGAATCATAGTCCATGGGCAGCGGAGTGTGAGGTTTCACATGAACCCTCTCGTCTATCCATTGGAAGGCTTTTTCCTGTGTTTCGAAGAATAAAGTCTGGGATTGATAAATGACATTCTGCTGTATATAGCGGTATAGGAGCATATAACAAATGTTGAATTCTTGGAGACGCTGCTTAGCAGCCTGAAATTACTGCTGCAGCTGCTGGACCATCCAAGTATAGTCTGGAAAGATTATGATAAGCTGTGATTGGTGCACAGTTTTGTCTTGGAGCCGGGTGAATTTGAGCTTAGCGTCCCTATCCCTATAGTTAAGAAGTTTTGCAGTTACTGGCCTGGGCTGAACTCTGGGAGGGGGCACTGCACCAAGGCCATGTGAGCTCACTCATCCACAAAGCAAGACAAGAGAGACTCCAGGGGCATCATTGTATGAAGCCATTGACCCAGGAAACATTCCATTGAGGGACCAACAGATTGTAGGTCATTGCGGTGGGCTCTACCCTCTGCATCCTCTGCCCTGGCCTCCAGTTCCTTATTCACTGCCGGGAGCTCAGTCACAGTCTGTTGTAGAGAAGTAACTGAGTCTTCGACTCCAGAAACCTTAGTTTCAGCTTCAGTGTTCCTTTCAACTGCATTCTGTAGGTCTTGGCAGAGAAGATTAACCTCTGTACCTACTGCACCAATTTTAGTGTCGAGCATGTCCCACAATTGCATAATAGCTGTCAGGAGGGCAGCATTGTCAGGGATTGACTCATCATGTCTGTTCGCTGCAGGGAGCCCAGAGGGCTCCCCAGGTTGGGTGTAGTTATTGAGAGTGCTTTGCTTGGCCTCGAATCAAGGCTTGTCCTTAGCCATGATGGTAGGAAAGTACCATCTTACTTGGCATGTTACCCCCAATTTCTGCCTGATTGACAGTGTGTTTTGACTGTGCCACTGGGATCCTGCTAGTCAGGACCCCAGTGCTTATGGTTTGTGACCTACTTGCCAGTGGACTGGCACTGTTTTCTAAAATGTCACTGGGGTCCTGCTAATCAGAACTCCAGTGCTCATGCTCTCTCTGTTTCTAAATTTGTCACAATAGTCTAGTGACCCCATTTTTACTCCAAACAGGCATACTGGACCCCCCTTATAAGGCCCTAGTATATGGTACTTAGGTACCTAGGGCATTGGGGTTCTAGGAGATCCTTATAGGCTGCAGCATTTCTTTTGCCACCCATAAGGAGCTCATAAAAACACTTCTTCAGGACTGCCATTGAAGCCTGAGTGAAATAGTGTAAGCACTATTTCACACCCATTTTCACTGTACCACGTTACTTATAAGTCACCTATAAATCTAACCTTTAGACCCTGAAGGCTACGTGCAGAGTACCTGTGTGTAAGGGCACCCCTGCACTAGTAGAGGTGCCCCCTCATTGTCCAGGCCCATTTTCCCAGACTTTGTGAGTGCCGGACGCCATTATAAGTGTGCACTACATATAGATCAATACATATATGCAGCTTCACAATGGTAACCCAGAATATGACCATGTAAGGTGTCTAAGAACTGGAAATTGTACCCCCAATCTGATTCTGGTATTGGGGGCCAATTCCATGCACCTTGGCAGTTCCACCATGGGGGCTCCACCATGGACCCCCAGTACTTCCAAACCAGCAGGTGACGTCAGAGACCCCTCCTGATAGGTGCTTACCTGGTTAGGTGACCAGTCCCCTTCTCAGAACTATTTAGGGTCTCTCCTCTGGGTGTTTCCTCAGATTCGGTTTGCAAGACTCCAGCAGGACTCCTCTGCATCCTTTGCTTCACCTTCTAACGTCGGATCAACGGCAGAACTGCTCCAGGAACTCTGTACTTGCAACAAAGTATCCAAGACGGCTACTGCAACTCCGTAACTCCAGCTCCTGCTGGCAACTGCAACATTTTCCAGGTCATGCACGCTCCGAGGACTGACTGCTTTCCTTCTGCACCAGAAGAATTGAAGGAATCGCCTGTGGAGTGATGGAGTCACTTCCCTGCTTCAGCAGGCACCTCTCTGCATCGACAACCAGTACTCTGGGTCCCCTCTCCTGACGACGAGAGTGGATCTTGAAACACAGGTGGTGGACCCAAGTGACCCTGACTGTCCAATGGTCCAGCTATCTAAATTTGGTGGAGGTACTACTTGCTCCCTGTGCCACACAGTACCCCTGTGCACTGCGTGTTTTGCAGCTCCTAGGGCTTCTGTGCGCTTCTCCACAAAATCCTCTGTATTCAGTCTTGCCCAGGTCCCAGCAGTCTATCCTGCAAGCACATGAAAAATGCCACTAAAAACCTTCAGGCCAGCCAAGAGCTTGAAAAGCAATGGCATGACCAGAAGGCTGTCCTGACTGAGTACCACCCAGGATAGAAGGTGTGGGTATTGGAGCCTGTGGCACAAAGAGCACGCCAGGATAAGTGGAGTGGGCCAGATGGTATTGTGGAAAAAAAGGGTGAGGTCACAATTCTGGTGGACCTAGGCACTCCAAGAAGTCCCCTCAGGGTACTTCATGTCAACCACCTTAAACCCTACTATGATACGACAGATTTGACCCTATTCATGGCCACTGATGAGGGGCAGGAGGAAGAGAGTGACCCTCTCCCTGAAGTCTTCTCCAACACTGCAGCTGATGGCTCGCTGGAGGGGGTTGTTCTCGCAGACGCCTTACAGCAGAGCAAAAGGAGGACTGCAAGAGCCTCCTAGGCCAATTCCCTGAACTCTTTTCACTTACACCTGGTCAGACAACCTGGTGTGAATATACTATTGATACTGAAGACAGTTTACATGTCAAAAGTAAGATTTATAGGCAGCCTGACCATGTCAGAGACTGTATTAAATCTGAGGTTCAAGGGAAGTTGGACCTAGGAGTGATTGAGCACTCAAACAGCCCCTGGGCCAGCCCAGAGGTGTTTGACCCCAAACCTCATAGTCAAAATGGTAAAAGGGAAATTAGATTTTGTGTAGACTACAGAGGGCTCAATACATTTAAAAAAACAGATGTTCACCCTTTATCCAGGGCAGATGAGCTGATAGGTACATTGGCATCTGCCAAGTATCTGCACACTTTTGATTTGACTGCAAGGTATTGGCAGATCAAATTATCAGAAGATGCTAAACCAAAAACTGCATTTACAACCATTGGAGGGCATTACCAATTTACAGTTATGCCCTTTGGTCTGAAAAATGCACCTTCCACTTTCTAAAGGCTGGTGAATACAGTCCTCCAAGGTCTGGAAGAATTCAGTGCAGCCTATCTAGATGACATTGCTATATTTAGCTCCACCTGGGATGACCAACTGGTGGAAGGTTTTGGAGGCCCTGGAAAAGACAGGCTTCACTATCAAGGCTTCAAAATGCCAGATAGGGCAGGGGAAGGTGGTTTATCTGGGACACCTGGTTGATGGGGAACAGATTGAACCACTACAGGGGAAGATCCATACTATTGTAGACTGGGCCCCACCTACTACTCAGACCCATGTCAGAGCCTTTCTTGGCCTCACTGGTTATTATAAGAGGTTCATTAAAATTATGGCTCTGTTGTTGCCCCTCTTAATGACCTCACTTAAAAGAAAACGTCCAAGAAGGTATAATGGACAGCCAGCTGTCAAAAAGCTTTAGAGGAGCTTAAGCAGGCTATGTGTACTGCACCTGTCCTAAAAAGCCCAAATTACTCTAAAACGTTAATTGTGCAGACTGATGCTTCTGAACTGGGGGTTGGGACAGTATTATTACAACTAAACTCAAAGGGCCAGGATCAACCTGTTGCTTTTATCAGTAGGAGGTTGATTCCTAGAGAAAAGTGTTGGTCAGCCATTGAAAGGGAGGCCTTTGCTGTGGCCTGGGCCCTGAAGAAGCTGAGACCATACTCATTTGGGATTCACTTCATAGTTCAGACAGACCACAAACCTCTGTTATGGTTAAAACAAATGAAAGGAGAAGCCCCTAAATTGTTGAAGTTCTCCATTTCCCCTGGGAGTAACCACTCCAATGCAGATGGATTCTCCAGATATTTCCACTTAGACAATGAAGACTCATCCGGGCAAGGTTAGCCTTATTGTCCCTCGTTAGTAGAGGTTGTGGTGGTTGTGTAGGAAAGTACCATCTTTCTTGGCATGTTACCCCCAATTTCTGCCTGATTGTCAGTGTGTTTTGACTGTGTCACTGGGATCCTGCCAGTCAGGACCCCAGTGCTTATGGTTTGTGGCCTTCTTGCCCGTTACTGTGCAGTGTTTTCTAAATTGACACTGGAGTCCTCCTAATCAGAACTCCAGTGCTCATGCTCCCTCTGTCTCTAAATGTTTCACTATAGTCTAGTGACCCCATATTTCATTTCAAATTGGCATACTGAACTCCCCCTTATAAGTCCCTAGTACATGGTACTTAGGGCATTGGGGTTCTAGATCCTTATGGGCTGCACCATTTATTTTGCCACTCATAAGGAGCTCATACAAACACTTCTTCAGGGCTTCCACTGCAGCCTGAGTGAAATAGTGTAAGCACCATTTCACAGCCATTTTCACTGCACCAGGTCACTTATAAGTCACCTATATATCTACCCTTCAGACCCTGAAGGCTAGGTGCATAGTACCTGTGTGCGAGGGCACCTCTGCACTAGCAGAGGTGCTTCCACGTCGTCCAGGCCCAATTTCCCGGACTTCGTGAGTGCGGGGATGCCATTATTGGTGTGCATTACACATAGGTCAATAAATATATGTAGCTTCACAAAGGTAATCCAGGATATGGCCATGTAAGGTGTCTAGGAACTGGGAATTGTACCCCCAATCTGATTCTGGTAGTAGGGGTGCCAATTCCAAATCAAATCATCAAATCATTAGCATTTATAAAGCGCGCTACTCACCCGTGCGGGTCTCAAGGCGCTAGGGACAAAGGGGGTGGTTATCGCTGCTCGAACAGCCAGGTCTTTAGGAGTCTCCGGAAAGCGGAGTGGTCCTGGGTGGTCCTGAGGCTGGTGGGGAGGGAGTTCCAGGTCTTGGCCGCCAGGAAGGAGAAAGATCTCCCACCTGCCGTGGAGCGTCGGATGCGAGGGACGGCGGCGAGTGCGAGGCCAGAGGAGCGGAGGGGGCGGGTGGGGACGTAGAAGTTGAGCCGTCTGTTGAGGTATTCCGGTCCCTTGTCGTGGAGGGCTTTGTGTGCGTGGGTGAGAAGTCGGAAGGTGATCCTTTTGCTGACTGGGAGCCAATGCAGGTGTCTCAGGTGTGCGGAGATGTGGCTGTTGCGGGGTACATCGAGGATGAGGCGGGCTGAGGCGTTTTGAATGCTTTGCATGCGATTTTGGAGTTTGGCGGTGGTCCCAGCGTAGAGGGTGTTGCCGTAGTCCAGGCGGCTCGTGACGAGGGCGTGGGTCACGGTTTTTCTGGTGTCGGCGGGGATCCAGCGGAAGATCTTGCGGAGCATGCGGTGGGTGAGGAAGCAGGCAGAGGACACGGCGTTGACTTGCTTGGTCATGGTGAGAAGGGGGTCCAAGATGAAGCCGAGGTTGCGGGCGTGGTCTGCGGGGGTCGGTGCGGTGCCGAGGGCCGTGGGCCACCAGGAGTCATCCCAGGCGGACGGGGTGTTGCCGAGGATGAGGACTTCAGTTTTTTCAGAGTTCAGCTTTAGGCGGCTGAGCCTCATCCAATCTGCGACGTCCTTCATACCCTCTTGTAGGTTGGTCTTGGCGCTGGCGGGGTCCTTGGTGAGGGAGAGTATAAGTTGGGTGTTGTCGGCGTAGGAGGTGATGATGATGTCGTGCTTGCGTACGATGTTAGCGAGGGGGCTCATGTAGACATTGAAGAGTGTCGGGCTGAGTGATGAGCCTCGAGGTACGCCGCAGATGATCTCAGTGGGTTCTGAGCGAAACGGAGGGAGGTAGACTCTTTGGGAGCGGTTTACGAGGAAGGAGGCGATCCAGTCCAGGGCCTGGTCTTGGATCCCGGTGGAGCGGAGGCGGGTGATTAGGGTGCGGTGACAGACGGTGTCAAAGGCAGCCGAGAGGTCGAGAAGAATGAGGGCGACTGTTTCACCGTTGTCCATCAGGGTTCTGATGTCGTCTGTGACTGAGATGAGGGCGGTTTCAGTGCTGTGGTTGGTTCGGAATCCGGTCTGTGAGGGGTCGAGCAGGTTGTTGTCTTCCAGGAAGGTGGTCAGCTGTTTGTTGACGGTCTTCTCTATTACTTTGGCTGGGAAAGGCAGAAGGGAGATGGGGCGGAAGTTTTTCAGGTCGCTCGGGTCAGCCGTAGGTTTCTTTAGTAGGGCGTTGACTTCGGCGTGTTTCCAGCATTCGGGGAAGGTAGCAGAAGAAAAAGAAGAGTTGATGACAGTCTGGAGGTGCGGGCGATGATGTTGTCGGCTTTGTTAAAGATGAAGTGCGGGCAGGGGTCCGAAGGGGCGCCGGAGTGGATAGAGTTCATGATGGATTTGGTTTCTTCCGTGCTGATGTGGGTCCAGTTGTTGAGGGTGATGGTCGGGGATGTGGGTTCGGTGGTGTTAGGTTGGGTCTGGTGTCCGAAGCTGTCGTGGAGGTCGCTGATCTTGCGATGGAAGAAAGTGGCGATGGATTCGCATAGATCCTGTGAGGGCGTGACGGCGTTGGCGTTGGCGCTGGGGTTGGAGAACTCCTTGACGATGCTGAAGAGTTCTCTGCTGTTGTGGCTGTTTTTGTCCAGTCTGTCGGTGAAAAAATTCCTTTTGGCAGTGCGGATCAGGTGGTGGTGTTTGCGGGTAGCGTTCTTGAGGGCGGTCATGTTGTCAGCGGTGCGGTCCTTGCGCCAGGCTTTCTCAAGTGCGCGACAAGTTTTCTTTGATTCTTTGAGGGTGTCAGAGAACCAGAGGGGTTTCTTGGTGTTGTTCTGTCGCTGCGAGCGTTTGAGGGGAGCAAGGTTGTCTGCGCAGTTGGAGATCCAGTTTGTGAGGTTGAGGGCTGCGACGTTGGGGTCGGTGGCGAGGGTGGGTTGGTTGGCGGCGAGTGCGGCGAAGAGTTGCTCTTCAGGGATCTTGTTCCATGCACCCTGGGGGCTCCACCATGGACCCCCAGTATTGCCAAACCAGCTCTCTGAGGTTTCCACTGCAGCCCCAGCTGCTGCCACCTCACAGACAGGCTTCTGCCCTCCCGGGACTTGTACAGCCCAATCCCAGGAAGGCAGAACAAAGCATTTCCTTTTGGACAGGGGTGTTACACCCTCTCCCTTTGGAAATAGGTGCTACGGGCATGGGATGGGTATCCTCCCAGAGCCTCTGGAAATGCTTTGAAGGGCACAGATGGTGCTCTCCTTGCATAATCCAGTTTACATCGGTTCAGGGACCTCCAGTCCCTGCTCTGGCGCCAAACTGGACAAAGGAAAGGGGAGTGACCACTCCCCTGTCCATCACCACCCCAGGGAAGGTGCCCAGAGCTCCTCCAGAGTGTCCCTGGGTTCTGCCATCTTGTTTATAGGATGGTCAGGGAACTCTCGGAGCATGTGAGTGGCCAATGCCAGCAGGTGACGTCAGAGACCCCGCCTGATAGGTGCTTACCTGGTTAGGTGACCAATCCCCCTCTCAGGGCTATTTATGGTTTCTCCTCTGGGTGTTTCCTAAGATTCGGATTGCAAGACTCCAGCAGGACTCCTATGCATCCTTTGTTTCACATTCTACCGTTGGATCAACCACAGAACTGCTCCAGGAACTCTACACTTGCAACAAAGTATCCAAGACAGCTACTGCAACTCTGTAACTCCAGCTCCTGCTGGCAACTGCAACAGTTTCCAGGTTGTGCACTCTACGAGGACTGCCTACCTTCCTCCTGCACCAAAAGAAATTGAAGGAATCTCCTGTGGAGTGACGGAGTCACTTCCCTGCTTCAGCGGGAACCTCTCTGCATCAACGACCGGTACTCTGGTCCCCTCTCCTGACAACAAGTGTGGATCCTGGAACACCGGTGGTGGACCGAAGTGACCCTGATTGTCCAAAGGTCTATCTGTCCAAATTTGTTGGAGGTAAGAGCTTGCCTCCTTGTGCCAGGTAGTACCCCTGTGCACTGCGTGTTTTGCAGCTCCTTGGGCCTCTGTGAACTTCTTTCAAAACTTCTTCATGCACAGCGCAGCTCAGGTTCACAGCACTGTATCCTGCGATGCTCAACTCCCTGAGTTGTTCTCCGGAGGCGTGGAATGCTTCTGTGTAGTGCTGCGAAGACCGCCATGGGCAACTCCTTTGTTCCTGTGTTCTAGGACTCCTGTGGGTGCTGTCTGGTCTTCTGAGGGCTCTCTAAAGTGCTGAGAGCCCCCTCTATCTCTTCAGTCGGATTTGAGACCCCCAGGTCCCTCCTGGACCCAGGTGGCGCCTTTTCCCGCCAAACAAGTCTCTTGCGTGAGCCAAGGCTTGTTGGCGGAATCCAATGACGAAAACCAGCCTGCATTCATCTACTTGACATGGGACATCTCTTGCACCAAGCAGGAACCCGCAGCTGTCTTCTTCGGTGCATCTCTGACTTTTTCTTCCAACCAGAGGTTTCACTTTTGCACCTTCATCCGGGTTAGCTGGGGCTCCTGTTCTTTCTGGACTCTTCACAAGTCTTGGACTTGGTCTCCTCTCTCTGCAGGTCTTCAGGTCCAGGAATCCATTGTTGGAGTTTTCAGTCTTGTTTGATTTTTGCATTATTCTTTACCACAGCTTCTGGTGTGTTCTGAGGAACCTTGCTGTACTGTACTCCTGCTCTGGGGTGGGGTATTTTACTTACCTCTGGTGTTTTCTTACACTCCCAGTGCCCCTTTACACACTAAACTTGCCTAGGTGGGAAACTGACATTCGCATTCCACTATTTTAGTATATGGTTTGTGTTCCCCCTAAGCCAATTGCAACCTGTGGTGATTTTCACTGTTTGCATTATTTTCTGACTGTATTTTCCTGTTTCTGATTACCAGTGTATATATTGTGTTATTTACTTTCCTCATAAGGAAGTATAGCCTACAAAGTTTTTTTGGCATTGTGAGACAAAAATAAAGTACCTTTTTTTTTTAAACACTGAGGCCCTCATTCTGACCCTGGCGGTCAAAGACCGCCAGGGCGGAGGACCGCGGGAGCACCGCCGACAGGCCGGCGGTGCTCCAATGGGGATTCTGACCGCGGCGGTAAATCCGCGGTCGGACCGGCACCACTGGCGGGCTCCCGCCAGTGTACCGCCGCCCCATTGAATCCTCCACGGCGGCGCAGCTTGCTGCACCGCCGCGGGGATTCCGACCCCCCCTACCGCCATCCAGATCCCGGCGGTCCGACCGCCGGGATCCGGATGGCGGTAGGGGGGGTCGCGGGGCCCCTGGGGGCCCCTGCAGTGCCCATGCCACTGGCATGGGCACTGCAGGGGCCCCCGTAAGAGGGCCCCTACATGTATTTCACTGTCTGCTGCGCAGACAGTGAAATACGCGACGGGTGCAACTGCACCCGTCGCACAGCTTCCACTCCGCCGGCTCGATTCCGAGCCGGCTTCATCGTGGAAGCCTCTTTCCCGCTGGGCTGGCGGGCGGTCTGAAGGCGACCGCCCGCCAGCCCAGCGGGAAAGTCAGAATTACCGCCGCGGTCTTTCGACCGCGGAACGGTAACCTGACGGCGGGACTTTGGCGGGCGGCCTCCGCCGCCCGCCAAGGTCAGAATGAGGGCCTGAGTATTGTCTTTCATGTGTGTAAGTACTGTGTGACTACAGTGGTATTGCAAGAGCTTTGCATGTCTCCTAGTTCAGCCTTTGCTGCTCTGCCTACAGCTACCCTAGACAGCCTGGCTCCTAGACACTGACTACATTTCACTTATAAGGGATAACTGGACCTAGTATAAGCTGTGAGTACCTTAAAGTACCCATTACAAACCAGGCCAGCCTCCAACAGCAGTGGTGTATTGGAGTATACCAACTCTGCTGGCGCTGTATCGGGCACCACAGCTGACCCACCTGATCCTCACCACAGTTCAGTGCAGGAGGCGGCATGAGCAGTAAGGGTCCCAGGTCCTCACATATGCAGCGGGGAGGTGCTCACCACCACATCCCGTGAGATGGACAGACAAATACAGGGCAGAGACTGGGGAGTACACTGTCACAAAACGCACTGGTCCGGCCCTTTCCACAGAAGGGGCATCTAACCGCTGTGCAGCCCCCTAGGGAAGTCACACATTCAATGTCTAAGCTCACCAGTATGTCTATAGATTATGTATAGAAGGACGAGAGTAGTAGTATCAATAAGAACAGGGATGTCATTGACAGAAGTACACAAACAATCAGGCGAGCAGGATTATATCCTCCAGGTTCCTGGCCCGAGCTGCGAGCGGTCAATGCACTTCTACATAGAGCCCTATGGCCACCTGTAAGCCTGCAGCCCCAAGGGTGATCAAGGGACTGAAGGGTCAAGAGTATCTTCTCATCGCTCCTGGGGCCTCAGGGAGCTTTGCCACAAGAAAGTAATATATTGTATTGGTATTAACCACTTAATGTTATTTGTAAATTGTAGGACCTATGGACAAAATCTGAGTTTTTACAACATCTGGGGAGCACAACTCCCACCACCACTCACACCAGCTCTCTGGCACCCTCAGGAATGTCTCCCATAATGACAGATCAGCCTGACTGCAGCTGGAGCGCAAACAAGGCCTACGGGCACCAGCAGATCCCCAGACTGCACCTCACACCAGTTAAACTGCAGCACCCAGCAACAGGATCTGCAGCATTGCCCAGATTCTTTTATGGGGTGGCTGGTGGCCCAGGATTAGGGAGGTCTCCAGTGTCCGCCACCTGAGCACACTTACCAGCATCTTGTGCATCACTCATCACTCCCAGCTCTGGGACCATACAGAACGAGATGCAGTGGACGCACGCTTCCTGCGTACCAGAAAGGGAGACTGGGTGATGTCCAGACCACCATATAATACACCACAATCCTCACACTAAGCGTTCGCTAGTATAGTGCCTGGCATAGGGGGGGGGGCTTGCATGCCTGGTGCATAGGTGGACCAGACAGACCCATATGTAGAAGGTGAAGTCAATGTCCACTCAGTATCATTTTGATCAATATATTTTCACAGTTCATCACATGGAGGTTCCAAACCCATCCCTCTTGGGAAAAGAAATCCAAGTAGTACGAATTTTAATCAAGCAGATAACCAGTACAGTTTCAGCAAATACCCAATAGTCCATAATATGTGGCACAAGTTCCGTTAATTTGTTGGAAAGTGTTCTTTTGTGCAAGATAAATTGCACAATTGTCTGTACACCAGATGGAGCGGTAATTCAGAACTAGGATGAAGATGCTGACTTAAAATAAAATTACAAGAGTCAGAAGTTTGTTTGTTCCCTGTTTTGACAATGAAGACTTAGGGCCTGATTCTAACTTTGGAGGACGGTGTTAAACCGTCCCAAAAGTGGCGGATATACCACCTACCGTATTACGAGTTCCATAGGATATAATGGACTCGTAATACGGTAGGTGGTATATCCGCCACTTTTGGGACGGTTTAACACCGTCCTCCAAAGTTAGAATCAGGCCCTTAGTATTTAAAATGTACAGTGTAAAAAATGGGGTTATTAATTGAGAGAGGTGAGAGCCCCACTCAAGTAATAAGCACAGTTCCTGTCATGGAGAACCACAAAAGTCACTAAATAAACCTGTTCTTAGCACTCTGATAGCTTTGCACAAAAGCAGTTGAGCTTTACTTAGAGGCAATGTTTAAAGTAACTATGCAACATTCGAACAGTAATAAAGTGAGAATACAACATACGAAAAATCTCTAACCAATTTAGAAAAATGAAGTAAATCTTAATAAATAAAATGACAAAAATCCAATTAGTAGAACTGAAATTATGCATTTGTAAAGTTTTAAGTAAAAAATTGTTCCAAGAAGCACTAAGCTCCACTCCCGGTAACCTGGCTGTACTAAACCAGGCTAAAGTCAAAAGTTCAGGCCGACTGCACAGTCAGATAGAGGGACCAGGCCCACCCAGGTGAAAAGTTTACCTTCTACTGAGCCCAGTTCTTTGCAAGGAGCCTCAGTTGGAGATTCACGTTAGTGGAGGATCACAAGGAGGCTGTTATTTATGCAAAAAGCTAGTCACCAGTTGAGGTTTTAATGCAAGCAGATCATTGGTGGCATGAAGAGCTGGTAACTGGTTAGAGCTTTGTGTTGGCGGAAAAAGCGGGGGGTCATTGCAGATGCAAAGAGCACAGTGTGGGTGAAGTCTGGAGTCTGTAGCCAGGAAGGTTGCATTAGCATTCTGAGGCAGGTCCAACGTTGGTAAGGTGACCAGGTGCCCTGGAGTTTCTGGGAAAATGCCAATATTTGTCATGAGCTGTCCCTGCAGATTTTGGCCAATTTAGTATGTCCCGCTTTTCAGAGAAGGTCAGATTAAATCAGTAGGTGGCACCTTTTTTTGTGTTCCAAAGCAGGATTATTTAGCAACTCTTAACACAAAGCATATTAATTGACACACAGTACTGGATTTAAAACTTGCATTTAATTTATTCGGTTAGAGCCTTGTTCTCTGTGTTTTCATGTTTATGAACTCTGCCATTTGACTAATTATGTGCCCCTCTGTTGATGTAAAAGTGTAGTCCTTCTATTTTTGGGAAAGGTTACTCTTTCTGTTTTTTAAAACTATGGTCATCCAACGCGTTGGTCTCTGTGAAGTTTGTGCACAAGGAGATCAGGGACAGTTCTTTTTGGTGCAAAGAGCCAAGAACCTCTGTAGTTTCACCAGGAGTCTAGTTCTTGCAGTTTGGAGGTTGGAGGAGCACATTAGGACACTAGCCAAGGGTCTAGGACCTACAGAGGCACCTTTTGGGGGCCATGATGCATTTTAGCAGGGGCCAGCAGCAGGGTCCAGGCAGGCCCAGTGTTGCTGGGCAGTTGCAGGGAAGGCCCCTGGAAATGTGTTGTGTCTATATAGCTCAAAGAGGAGGGCAGTCAACTGACCCTTAGAGTAATTTCTGGGGTCCTGTGTTTAAGGCAAGCAGGTCCAGTCTTCCTTCCTACCACAGCAGGGCAATTCTTCTTCTGAATAATCTCATGTTCAGGATTTTTCTAACAAGAGTTTCTGAGGGTGCCACTTTTATACCCAGGGCTAAGCTGTGTGTGGGGGTCACCGCAATGATCTAACACTAACTGGTTCTGGTCAGTTCTTCCATATCTCCAGGGTCTAGTTCCAGGCTAACAAAGGGCAGGTAGACACAGATGCGAGCTGCACTTGCCAGTGACAGGGCAGGCAGCTTTAGAAGTCAGGAATAGGTGGGGGATAGCCCTCTGGCTACCCTTTATAGCTCAGGAAGTACAACTCCCTAAGTTATCATGCTGAGGAGACAAACACCCTTCCCTACACCCAAGGCACTTGTGTCCTGTCTAGAAAAGAATACACATCACACCACAGGAGATCCATAAACAGTCATTTGACAAAGGCAGAAAGGCACATTTGGTATAAGCGGAAACAGTAATAGAAGATATAACTTTACCATTAAAGAGGATTTTGAATTGCAATTCAAGTAACTGAAAAGAGTATCTCTCTGTATGCTTGCAAACTGAAGTTATCAATTATTTAGTGTAACAAGATAACCCAGTGTTAGTCTATGGTAGAGGAGGCTTTGCTGCAGTAAAAATGACTTTGACGGTCATTACAACATTGGCGGTAAAAGCCGCTTACTGCCATGCAGAAGACCGCCAACACACTGCTGCGGCCGCGGAATTCCGCCACAGCTATTATGACCCACAGCACGGAACCTGCTAAAATCAGACACCCACACAAGTCCGCCACACCAAAGGTCAGTGATAAACTGACGAAAACAAAACCTCCACCGTCACGCCTAAAGAAATACACCCACACTATCACAACCCACGAATCCATGCGGCGGTCTTTCAACCGCGGTATTCCATTGGCAGTACACACTGCTGCGCTCAAAATACACCCACATATACAAAACACAGCCACATTGGACAAATCGAAATACACACACCTGATACACATACACACACCACTCCCACACGCCCAACACAATATAAAAGACACACCCACATCACCCACAAGCCCCTACGACCACAATTACTGAGAGAAGGCCAGAGAGAGACACCACCATCAACAATACTAGCATCCACAGGCACACAACACCATCACCCACATAACTTCTACGCACCTCACACTACACACCACTACATATCAGCACACTTATCACCCCACACATCACCTACACCACCCCATGGCACGGCAAAGACACCCCAGGTTCTCGGAGGAGGAGCTCAGGATCATGGTGGAGGAAATCGTCCGGGTAGAGCCACAGCTGTTCGGAGCACAGGTGCAGCACACCTCCATTGCAAGGAAGATGGAGCTATGGCGAAGAATAGTGGACAGGGTCAACGCAGTGGGACAGCACCCAAGAAATCGGAAGGACATCAGGAAGAGGTGGAACGACCTACGGGGGAAGGTGCGTTCCGTGGTCTCAAGACACCACCTTGCGGTTCAGCGGACTGGTGGCGGACCCCCACCTCCTCCCCCACAACTAACAACATGGGAGGAGCAGGTCTTGGCGATTCTGCATCCTGAGGGCCTCGCAGGAGTAGGTGGAGGAATGGACTCTGGTAACTCAAATCTTAACTATTACATCTCCCACCCTACCTGTATGCCAGCACATACCCCCACCCTCACCCTCACCCCATCACTCTAGCTCCTCACAAATGTCCCAACATCACAAACCACACATCCCAAACCCAAGCCCTGCATGCAAAAACAAAGCATGGATACCCATCACTAAAGCATGCCCACTGCACATACCCATACACCCCCCGAACCACCATCACACAAGGTCCCACACAGGAATGCAAGCACTGGGGTACACGGTCACCTACCCATTGCACACCATGGCACACACAGATGTAATAAACATCCTTTTATACCCCTGCAGGACCCCTACCCAACGTCACCGGACAGGAGGGTCCACACATGTCCACACCACCAACAGAAAAGGCCCACAGTGATGACAGCACCTCTGTCCAACTGGATCTAGATGACCAGCCCGGCCCATCGGGGACCTTGGGACAGTCGGTTCCCCTCACAGAGTCACAGGCCACCACAGACCTTCCCCCCTCTGGAAACACCAGCACAGCACTCACCCAGCGGGCCCATACCTCTGTCCCCAGGACACGTCAATCAGCAGTGTATCCACTACTACAGGGAACCCAGGCTAACCTACCACCCCAACAACAACAGGGACCTGGGGGCAGTGGCAGTGGGCACACGGTCCAGGGGACGGAGGCCCAGGAACACAGGGGAACTGGGAGGGCTGCTGTGCGACAGGGGGCGGACAGGCCCCGACCCAGCCTACCACCACTCCCAGGAGACGATGGCAACGGTACTGGCCAAGTTTCAGGAGACCCAGCGCCTGCAGGAGGAACAGTATTTGGGCTTCAGGGAGGAACTCTGAGCCAACAATTCCACCCTGGGCACCATCGTAGGGGTGCTGAAGGAAGTACTTAACACGAGGAGGGACACTGTGGCACTACAAGCGGCCCCTGACACTAGCTGTCAAAGTCCAATTCCTCGGGATCTGTGTGTAGCTCGTTAATGACCCACCTCCAGACAATACCAATTCAGATGTCGTAATATCACTAAAGGTTAGAGAGACCAGGCAAGGGGGAAAGAGAAATAAGAGAAGAGCAGCGTGGAAGGCGATCTGAAAAGGAAGATGTTAAATGCAAAGAGAACAACTATAAAGACATTAAACACTAATCAATTATTTATTTTTGTAATTATGTAGAAATAATCATATGAGGTAAATATGTAGGATAAACATACAAAAATATACCAAAGCTCCTGAATATCTACTAATAAACTTCAAGCAATGATATTCCATTATTTATATAATATATACATATATTCATGAAAAATAGTGTCCAAGAAAAAATAACGCTTTGACATTGACTAATGCTTAACATTAAAATAAATACCTTTATCTTCTGCTGTTTTAGTGTATAAACAAAATATTAAATATCCTTCATTTATAAACGATGTATCATCAACATCAACAATTTTTTAAGTATCCAAACATTTCCAAAACCACACACCGAATACAAGAATGCACTTTTCAATCCTACGCGCGCGCGTGTAAGTGTCTTTGTTTTAAATATAAACGTCTTTGTACTCATATATTGGCACAGTTCGCTTTACAAACGTCTTTGTATTCATATGATATTGACACAGTTTGCTTTACAAACAAGGAAATCCTCAAAGAGAAAACCAGCCCGAGAACGAACTGGTAACCACGGCAACAAAACAATTTCCTAAGCTCCCAGGATCACCGGAGTGGCAACAAAGTAGCAAAGGATTTCTTTGATTCTAAATAAACACTAGCGAAGAGAAATCCTGACGGAACATTCTCACCACAGCGAGTCCGTCCACTCGCTCAAAGAAGGACTCCGGAGGGCTTTAGCCAAACGACGGGCAACTGGAAAAGGAAGATCCACAACAGGAACTTCAACCACGATCCAAACCCAGGCAAGGTTCCAAAATAATAAGCACTGGAACCTGGGTGTGGTTGGGTTTCATAGAGGAGCCACACCCTTAATCATTACTTCTCCTGAAGGTTGCTGGGAATTGTAGTCCCATCATCAGAGAACAGCGTGGATATGTACAATTAAGCCACCATCGAGCACTTCTGCTAGAAATATGTATTTTACTGCATGGATAATGAGAAAAGTGCGATTTGGTGCAACAAAGTGCGTGACAGGGGCGTGCTAATCGAGGAAGTTTTTTAGGAGAGGCTAAATCGATACCACGCCTAGGTATATGACTACGCCAACTCCAAAGCCTGACACTAGCCTGGACGATGAACTGCCCACCACCTCCTCCGGCCCTAGTGGACAGGAGGCACCGCCATAGGACCACCACACCAGCACCCCACCCCCTGCAGAGGGAGAACCACCTCGCAAACGGTCCCTGAGATCCAGGACAAAGACAGAGAACGATGCCAAGACCTCCGCCAAGAAATTAGACCACCCTGAATGTCATCCTACTGTCCCACTTTGTCACCCTGTCCATCCTCAAACTGCCCCAGCTCCACTTCCTATGCCCATTAGGGCAATGCACCTGTGAGACTAATAGGCTGGACATTCCTCTACCATCACCCCTCACCATTTTGCTACCCCCTCCAATATTGAGCACTAAAATAAACACCCTTAAATCACACAACAATCTGGAGTCAGTCTGTGATTTGGGAATACTGTATTAGCAATTACTGTGGCAAAAAGCTCTTTCATTTGTAATGTCAACATACCTATGTCACACAGCTGTAGTCCATGAGGAATCAAAGCAGATGTCACACATTGGGACCCACATCTGTGAAACCGTAAGGGAAAGTGACAACTCAGTGACCATACACTGGGTGAAAACGACAGACAGTGGAGAGGTAGTAGTGTTAAAGTACATGTAGTAGGCAGGTTTGTATTCTTACCTGTGTTTCACTGGAAATATTGCGGTATCACTGAGTCCCTGTTCTCCCTGTCTTCTTCTGCTTCCTCGTCTTCACTGTCCACAGGCTCCACAGCTGCAACAACACCGCCATCTGGACCATCTTCCTGCAGAAAAGGCACCTGTCATCGCAAAGCCAAGTTGTGAAGCATACAGCAGGCTATGATGATCTGGCACACCTTCTTTGGTGAGTAGAATAGGGAACCATCTGTCATGTGGAGGCACCTGAACCTGGCCTTCAGGAGGCCGAAGGTCCGCTCGATCACCCTCCTAGTTCACCCATGGGCCTCATTGTAGCGTTCCTCTGCCCTTGTCCTGGGATTCCTCACTGGGGTCAGTAGCCAAGACAGGTTGGGGTAACCACAGTCACCTGCAAATGGCGAGGGACAACTGTTAGACACACACTAACCTGTAGGGATATCCCCAGACAACCATTCCCACTGTCTTGCTTCCAGGTGCTCACCTAATAGCCACACACAGTGCCTCTGGAGTTGACCCATCACATAAGGGATGCTGCTATTCCGCAGGATGTAAGCGTCATGCACTGACCCAGGGAACTTGGCATTCACATAGGAGATATACTGGTCAGCCAAACATACCATCTGTACATTCATAGAATGATAACTCTTCCGGTTTCTGTACACATGTTCACTCCTGTGGGGGGGGAGTGGGACCAAAGCCACATGTGTCCCATCAGTGGCACCTATGATGTTGGGGATATGTCCCAGGGCATAGAAATCACCTTTCACTGTAGGCAAATCCTCCACCTGAGGGAAAACGATGTAGCTCTGCATGTGTTTCAGCAGGGCAGACAACACTCTGGACAACACGTTGGAAAACATAGGCTGGGACATCCCTGATAATATGGCCACTGTTGTTTGAAATGACCCACTTGCAAGGAAATGGAGCACTGACAGCACCTGCACTTGAGGGGGGATTCCTGTGGGATGGCGGATAGCTGACATCAGGTCTGGCTCCAACTGGGTACACAGTTCCTGGATTGTGGCACGGTCAAGCCTGTAGGTGATGATCACATGTCTTTCCTCCATTGTCGACAGGTCCACCAACGGTCGGTACACCGGAGGATGCCACCATCTCCTCATTTGTCCCAGCGGATGGTGCCTATGAAGGACAACGGTGAGCACAGAGTCAAACAACTCAGAGGTACGTACCCACAGCTTACACAGAACACCAATCATAATCTAAAAAGTGGCCTGAATGTGTGTTGAGTCTAGGCCTAGGTATGTGTGACGCAATTAAAAATGAAGCCATGTGGGCCCCTGAAATGGTGGCTGCCTGACCTGTAAATTGGGACAATGGGATGTGAGGTAACTGCGCTGACGTTGTACACCGTCGCGGTAGGCGGTCGAAGACCGCAGCGCAATGCTGCATTGGTTAACATTGGACCCTATGGGTCCCAGGAGCCAATAACGATGTATGCCGGCGGTGACGGTACGCACCGCCGTGGACGTGACCGCCATTTTCTATCTGTTCAATCACTCGATACCTGATCTTTGATAGGAGAGGACCTACACTGCAAGTGCTGCTGTGACCTCGGTCTGGAAGAGACAATGGTTCGAGTGTCTGGGGAAAGGGCCACTGTCTTCACATCGGAGGAGTTGGAGAAACTTCTGGATGGGGCCTCCACCAGTACACGCTACTCTACGGTCCTCCAGACAAACAGGTAAGTACAGTGGGAGCATGCTGTATGGGCTATGCCTGTGTGGAGAGGGGTGGATGTAAGAAGGAAGGGGGGAGAGTGCGGCATGCATGAAACGACGGTGAGTGCATGTGCCACATGGCAAGGGTAGGGATGGGGGCCAATGACTGTCACGGTGCAGTTGGTAATAAGTTTCTCTTCCCCCTGTACTAATCATGTAGGTCAGCGCCCACCAGAAAAAATAAATTTGGCGTGCCATTGCCAAGGACGTCCGGACCCTGGGGGTCTACCACAGACGGAGCACCCACTGCCAGAAAAGATGGGAGGACATTCGCCGCTGGAGCAAGAAGACGGCGGAGGCTCAGCTGGGGATGGCCTCCCAACGTGGGAGGGGTGCCCGTCGCACCATGACCCCCCTGATGTTCAGGATCCTAGAGGTGGCCTACCCGGAGTTGGATGGGCACTTGAGGGCATCACAGCAGCCACAAGGGGGTGAGTACACTCTCATCCTGCTGATTTTGCACGCAGTGGAGGGGTCTGGGTGGGGGAGGTGGGCTGTGGGTTTCCCTAGGCATGGTCCCTCTGTAAGGCAGGCCATGTGGCACCCCACCCGACCTCGGTAGAGTGCCAAGTACACCTAGTCATGCCCCTGTGTCATCCATGTGTGCAGATGACGTCCATAGCCTAGTAGGCCATTTCCAAGGAATTGATCAGTGGAGCCCAAGAGCGCGGCGTAGTGCTGGGGGCTTCTGTGTCTGTTGTGTCCGCCAACGGTAGCGGTAATGCATGCACTGAACATGTCTTTCTTCTGTCATCCACCCCCTTTTTGTGGTCTCCCTGTTCTTGTGTGCATTAGCATCATCAGGCGGAGGAGCTGTGGCACCGGAGCACAAGGGGGCTACATCCCACATGGCCATGGAGGGCCACACTACGGACTTGGACTTCACCAGTGGGACGAAGGGCGAGGGGAGCTCCACGGCGGGGACAGGAGCTGAGGCCAGCGACACGGACTCGTCCTCTGATGGGACCTCCCTTGTGGTGGCGGCAACATCTGTGGCCCTCCCATCTACAGGTACAGCCGCCACCCCCCCCTACCAGCACCGCCCTCCCAGCAGCCCCTCAGCCTTTGCCCCATGCCCGCTCACCCGGGAGGGTGGGCTTCACCTTCGCCCCAGGCACCTCAGGCCCTGCCCCAGTCACCCCTGCTGCCCTCAGTGAGGAGGCCATTAATCTCCTCATGTCCCTCACTGTTGGGCAGTCTACCATTTTGAATGCCATCCAGGGTGTCGAAAGGCAGTTGCAACAAACCAATACATTCCTGGAGGGCATTCATTCTGGTCAGACGGCCCTTCAGCGAGCTTTTCAGACTCTGGCATCAGCATCTGATGGCCGCCATTGTCCCTGTGTCTAGCCTCCCACCTCCAACTTCCCCCACCCAGACCCAATCCCCTGTACCCCAGCCTGTCACAAGCACACCTCTAGACCAGCATGCACACATGTCAACACACAAGGGAAGCTCAGGCAAACATAAGCACCACACATCCCACAGGCACTCACGCAAGCATCACACACATGCAGACACACCAACATCCACTGCCTCCACTGTGTCCCCCTCCTCCTTGTCTCCCTCCCAGTCTCATCTACTCTCACACCTGCATGCCCTACATCTACAGCCACTACTGCCATCACCAGCACACCCACCACCACACTCCGCTCACGTGCAGTCACCACCCCCACTACCTTTCACACGTCCCCTGTGTCCTCTCCCAGTGTGTCTGTGATGTCACCTCCCAAGATACACAAATGCAGACACACACCCACCCACCAGCCATCCACCTCACGACAGCCTCCAGCGCATGCACCTTCACCCAAAGTCAGCAAACGAACACCTCCTACAACCACAACCTCTTCCTCCACTCCCAAACCCCCTCCAGCTACCCATCCCAGTGTCTCCCAAAAACTTTTCCTGTCCAACCTTGACCTCTTTCCCACACCTTACCCACCCCGTCCGTCTCCTCGGTCCCGAACTAGCACCTCAGCCACAACATCTCCGGGACCAGTGGTGCCTGTAATCACTGGAATATGGAGTGCACCGGCCACCAGGACAGCCAGTGTGGCACGGAGCCACAGCACAGACAGTCCCCCACCTGTGAAACATCAGAATTTGGCCAGTGCCCGGTGGGAGAGGGTGAAGACTCCAGCCACCAAAGCCGCTCCCAGGGGTCCCGGTGGCAGTGTGCAGTCAGCTGCGACACCTTCCAAAGTGGGGAAGGGCCACAAGAAAGCAGGAAAGTCTGGGAAGAGCAGCACGGCGGAGGAGACCGCCATCATCCCCGCTGCCCAGGAGGCCACAGCCATCATCCCCGCTGGGACAGAGAGGACCGCCAGCACAAGCCCCGCGGGGCTAGAGAGGACTGCCAGCACAAGCCCCGCGGGGCTAAAGAGGACCGCCAGCACAAGCTCCGCTGGGCTAGAGAGGACCCCCAGCACAAGCCCGGCTGGGACAGAGAGGACCGCCAGCACAAGCCCAGTGGGGCTAAAGAGGACCACCAGCACAAGCCCCACTGGGCTAGAGAGGACCGCCAGCACAAGCCCTGCTGGGACAGAGAGGACCGCCAGCACAAGCCCCGCTGGGCTAGAGAGGACCGCCAGCACAAGCCCCGCTGGGCTAGAGAGGACCGCCAGCACAAGCCCCGCTGGGACAGAGAGGACCGCCAGCACAAGCCCTGCTGGGCTAGAGAGGACCGCCAGCAGCTGAGTCACTGCAAAGGTGCCCGCCGCTCCAAGCACCGCTGAACAGGGCACTGCCGTCTCAAGCACCGCTGAACAGGGCACCGCTGCCTCAAGCAACGCTGGCCCATGAGCGCCAAGGGCACTGACGCTACTGAGTCCGTCACGGGCAGAATGAGCACTCTGGGAACCATGCCCCCCCAGAACCAGTGGAGAGATACATCCACTTCCTCTCCGCCTTAGCTGGATGAAGCACTCTGGGCACCATGCCCCCTTCAGAACCAGTGGAGAGATACATCCACTACCTCTGTCCTTAGCAGGATGAAGCACTCTGGGCACCATGCCACCTCCAGAACCAGTGGAGACTGTTATCTACTTGAGAGACTGTGGCTCTGCACTCCCCAGGATATGGCAGGTGGCAACCCATCCATTGTAGAGACTTGAGACACTGTGGCTTTGCACTCCCCAGGATTGAACAGTGGGCAAACCACCCACTGTAGAGACTTGAGAGACTGTGGCTTTGCACTCCCCAGGATTGAACAGTGGGCAAACCACCCACTGTAGAGACTTGAGAGACTGTGGCTTTGCACTCCCCAGGATTGAACAGTGGGCAAACCACCCACTGTAGAGACTTGCGAAACTGTGGCTTTGCACTCCCCAGGATTGAACAGTGGACAACCCACCCACTGTGGAGACTTGAGAGACTGTGGCTTTGCACTCCCCAGGATATGGCAGTGGGCATGTGGCCCTCTCGTGGATTTGGCGTTGTGCACTCAACCGGCTGAGGTGCCCCCCCTTTCCCTCCCCCTGATGTGCCTGTTTTATTGGTATCTGATGCCCCTGCAGTGTTATCTCCGTCATGGTCAGGGATCTTGTGTGGGCCTCGCCCATACCGTGTGGGCCCAGTGTTCCACTGACTTAATTGGAGCACTACCTTGACTACTATGGTTGGTGTATATTTTGTTAATGGTGTATGTATATATTTTTGCCTACTTGATTTTAATATATTACAATGGTTCCACTAATTTCCTTTTGTCTTTGCATTCTTTCTGGAGGGTTAGGGGGTGTGACTATCATTTATTAATATGTATTAGTGTGTGTGTTGTAGTGGGTGAGGGTGGGGGTGTTGCGTGTGTGTGTCCCTGTTTTTTCCCTCCCCCTCCCCTGTGTCGTAGGTGCAGTACTCACCGTGGTCTTCGCCGCCGGCGTTCGTGCTTCTGATAGAGGAGCAGGAAGACTATCGCAGGGAGAATTTGGAGTTCCGGCTCCATGGTGTCCTAGTTCCCCGTGGGGTGTGTAGAGGTGAGCGTTTTCCCTTCGGAATCCTGTTTCCGCCGTGTTTTTATCCGCGGTGAATCCGCCCCTGAAAAGGTGCGGATTGGCCTGTTGTGATACTGTGGGCGGTACTTTGTCCTCCGCCTGTCTGTTGGCGGTGTCCGCTGCACTGTTTGTTTGTACCGCCGTGGCGGTCGGAGTGTTAAAGTGGCTGTCTTTGTTGGCGGTTTCCGCCACTGTCGTAATTGCAAAATTTTTACCGCTGGTCTGTTGGCGGTCTTACCGCCGCTTTAACACCGACTGCTAGGGTTGTAATGACCACCTTTGTTTTTTTTCTTCCTCAAAGCAATGGTATGTAAAACTTAAATACCCATGCCCTACTTTTTAAATGCCATGCACTTTGTCCTACCAGTCTTTAGGGCCTACCTTAGGGGTGATCTATAAGTATTAAAAAGGCAAATTCATGCCTGGCAAAAGGTGTATCTTACCAGGTAGAATGTCAGTTTAAAACTGCGCTACATGCTGCAGTCACCGGCCTGACACATGTTTTACACTGATAATTTAGTGGTGGCAAATGAGTGCTCTATGCCCCTTGTGACATTTCATTTACAGGCCCTGGGTACATGTAGTACCATTTACTAGGGGCTTATAAGTAAATTGGAGGTGCCAATTAGGTGTATACAAATTTTACTATGTTTGGAAGGAGGAGCACAAGCGCTTCACCACTGGTTAGCAAGAGTAAAGTTCACAGAGTGCTAATGCCAACCAAGTGGGTTTGACAAAAATAGGATAGCATGGGCAAAACGTCTAGGGGAAATACCACATCAAATGTAGTCAGATCTAACATAACGTAGAAGAGGAAGTTTGGGATTTTAAAGGCAAAGAAGTTGGACTGATAAAGCATGGAGAGCCAGTGAAAATAAACGTAAAACCAGAAGCAGTTTATCTCTGAACGCCTCAATTTTACTCCAGAGCTAGTGTCAGGAATAACTCAGGTGATTGAACACATTATAGAACGGGGCATTTTAAAGGAGTATTGAGCAGTCCCTGCAATTCCCTAATTATAGGACTTCAAAAAGCAAATAAAAAACGGCAGTATTTGTGGGGGTGGAGTTTGCCGGTACGCAAGATGGCCTCATCTTGAAAGTGTTCCTTTGCGGTTTACTGATCCGAAATGATCCTGACACCCCTGGAAGCCTTAAATGCCCCACAGCTGCCTCCTGATCCCACGGGGAGCTAGTGTATCTGGGACTGAGGGGTCCTGCAAGAACAGATGAGCTGTGTCACGTGGATGGAGTGGCTGCGCGGCGGAGGCGCGAGGGCCTGCAGGCGCATCCACTCCACCCTACCGGGTGGTGATGTGGACCTTGATGAGCTGGGGTCACCGCTCGCCCTGCCTGCGTCTGTCGCCTGCACGAGGGAGCGCTTACAACTGGATTCCTGCTGAGAAGTGTGGACTACTGTTGGACCCACCCAGCCGAGGTGTGCTGCTGAGCACCCACAGTACAGTGCGTCGCTGAGACATGGCAGTAGAGCTTGCGTACTCTGGACGCAGGCTGCCCAAGCCGGCTCAATCATATTGGCCTTGCAGGAGTGCGTTGGACAGCTAGTGATGGTGAAATGAAGTCGCCCCCCACCCAGCTAACAATTTGGGCCCCCAGACATTGTTTGGTAGTGTTGCTGGACCGTTTTGGGGGTGCCCCTCCCCATCACTGGCAGCTCCATACTGGATTGCACGAGTGGATGTTCTGCCACCCCCAGCAGCACTGTAAGCAAAAATGCTAGCACACCTACAGCGCGCACCTGAACACCCCCAAGGTGGAAGCTGAGAGCCTGCGGCTTGCCTGTTGATTTCCTTGGCTCTCCCAAAGAGCTTTTTATCTGTATCTGTGAACTACGGAAGTATGGCAGACGTTCCTCAACTCTAAACTCTCACTGGGCGCAACGTCACAGCAAAAGCGCCTATTGGGGGTGGAGGACCCGACACGCCGACTGGCACACAGGGACATAAGATTTGAACCCTTACTGCACCACTTGCAGGTCTTCGCAGCTGCACCATATGGCTTAAAAATGCGTAAGACAGACAAAATCCAAGCTAAGCTCCAAATAGCGCAAATCACATAGGGCGCACAGTTTTCTTTTACTACCACATGCTTTGTTTTAGACACACACTGTTGTGGTTTTCTGAATTAGACTTTGCTTACACAGGAGGTACGGCATTTTATTATGGTTTTCTAGACTTTCTGTCTTTTTGGCTTGCAACACTGCGTGGAATCTTCTTCAAGAATCACCACCACCCTCTACAGGTTTTTCTAGTAGACTAGCTCCACTTATTTTGGCTTGGGCAGATCAAGCCCGTTTGAGATTGGTTCGAACTGCACAGCCGTATGGTGGGCACACATAACTTTTGCTCTTTGATTTTGCACACTTATCACTCGTATCACTTTCTGTCACTAATTGTCTCACAACCACCTGGCTCCCTTTGTTTCGGGAAGGGGTGCTTTACTACTTGCCCCCATGTTTGGATGGACACATACCTACCTATACGTTTCCATACTTGGGATTTCTATGCTTTCATCCTCAACATCTGCATACTAGGTTTGGCAAACATATTTCTGTACATCTTACAGCCTTGAAAATCTCACCTGTTGTGAAGAAACACATGTTGGCTGTGATTGTGGATTGATACTCATCTTGCTACATTGATGTCCGTATCTACAAATAAACTGAACCTACTACAACCATACTCACCTGGATGACTTGTTGATTATGAACTATTTTGGAGTGCTGCGGTATCTTTCATAACACAGTGATGGCTAAACATGGATTAGACCCTCCTGGTAACGTTAGACCAACTGCTTTGAAGCTATTGACATAGAATGTTAGGGGGTTAAATGATAACAGGAAGGTGCGGAAAGTGATTACCTACTTAAAATGGCATGATATAGAACTTGAAATTTTACAGAAAACACATTTGGCCCGAGACAGCACTGTCCTAACCAGGTGCAGGCTAAAAGGTCAGTTTCTGGCTGTGGGTTTTACTTCACATGTGCTTGGGGTGTTGATCTGGGCAGCGAGTAACTCAGGGATTCCTAGACGGGAACTAGCCAAATACACTAATGGCAGGTACATCATAGCTTACTGTACTGAGGGGGAATCTCACGTTCTTACTGGTGGGACTTTACAGACCTAATTATGATGATCCACAGTTTTACCAGGGCGTGTCTGCAAAGCTAGCAATGTGGGGGGCGCTCACAAATATGGGCAGGGGATTTAAACTGTATGTTGGATAAGGCAGTCGACCATTCAAGCGGTCCTCTTAGGAAGCCCTATGCCGCTGCTTGAGCAGTCGCTGCGATAGGGGCAGATGCTGGTCTATTTGACATTTGGAGACACGACTTCCCTACGGAGGGCAGATACGCTCACTACTCAACAGTACACAACATGCACACACGTATAGATTACTGGCTTGAGGCCAGAAGTCTTATGCCCAGGGCTCATGTACATCGTCCTTGGTGCAGGACATACTCAGACCGTGCAACAGTGCTTTTCACTCTGGAGGTGTGAGGCTGCTGCGTTTTACCCTTTATGTGGCAATTCCTACCATATTTACTCCTGGATACGTCCTTCCATCAGGATCTTGCTCTAGCAATACAAGAATTCTTTAGCACAAATATAGACTCAGTCAATAAAATCAGCAGTGTGTGTAAAACTTTTTAGGTATATCTTCGTTGCATGACCATTGCAAAGCACGCTGGGGTACTGAAGTCCTTGCGGGGGCAACTGGTGCAATTGGAAGGTGAAATAGCACTTTTGGAGGAGGAACACTTGGACCCTGGGGATGGCCGGTAGCAGGGCCTTATCCAGGAAAAATTAATGGAATTTTGAGAGACAGCACACACAGAGGTCCAGCATATGGGGAAGTATGCCATGGCCCGTACATATGAGTTTGGATTGCCCAAGAGCAACACTGGTGGGACTCCTTCGCCCTAACAGGGAACTTGACATGATCCTTGAAATGCAGGATGAGTGGGGAGGACTGCTGAGAGACCCAATAGTCATTGCCAATCGATTCTGTGAGTACTACACTGCGTTGTACACTTCCAGAGAACCTTCTGACCCAGCCTCTATATCAGATTACCTAGCACAAATAGCTCTGCCCTAGCTAACTAAGACATATAGAGAATACTTGATGACACCCCTGCAACCTGGAGAGATTTGTCAGGTCCTTAAAAAATGGCAACGGGGAAAGCTTCGGACCCTGATGGGCTTACAGTAACCTTCTAGAAGGCATATCAGGACCGTCTGATACCACATTTGATGACACTATATGAGGAGATGGCCGTGGATAAAGAAATGCCACCCTCTATGAGAGAGGCGTTAAATATAACACTGCTTAAGCCTGGTAAGACCCCACACCAATGATCCTATTACAGACGTCTCTCTTTGATTAACATAGACACAAAGATCTATGCCACGATCCTAATGAATAGGCTGACACTGCTGCTGCTGAAGAGGGGGGCGGAACAGGTGGGATTTGTACTGGGTCGCAGACTGACATTGAATCTTAGGACTCTCTTTGACACCATACAACACACAGACATGGCAGTACAGGTGGTGGCAGTTTTCTTATATGCTGAAAAAGCATTCGACTCAGTTGAGTGGGTCTTCATGTTAGTGGTGTTGCACCACATGGGGGTTGGAGAGGTGTTCATACAGTTGGTGCAGATGTTATACACCACCCTGGTGGCCAGGGTGAGAGTCAATGGAGGAATCTGTAGTCCAATTACGATTTCCAGAGGCATAAGGCAGGGCTGCCCGATTTCGCCGTTGCTGTGTTCGCTGGTGGCAGAGGCATTGGCATGTGCGCTGTGAGAATACCATAGTCACAGGGGTATCCGCTTCCCGGGCTACAGGTTGGTCTTCTCTGCTTATACAGACAACACTTTGTTTATTATCCGGGATCCATCCCGCAACCTTATGCACACACTTCGAGAGGCAGTACAATTTTGTAGACCTGTCCGGTCTAAACATTAACTGGAATAAGTCAAATGTGTTCCCCCTTACCTCAGCCACAGTCCCAATACCAATGGATTTACCCCTCCAGCGGGAAACCAATTTTGTGCTCTGTTTGGGGATACAGATTCATAAGGATCCTGCTGTTGTGACAACACATAACTATGGGAAAGCCATACAAAACTTAACTGATGCAGTGGAACGTTGGGTCAAATTACCACTTTCATTTGCGGGGTGCATTGCCATTAAAATGGTAGTACTTCTGATCTTTTTGTTCCTTATTCAGAACATCCCATACTGTTGCCTAAGCATGTATTCTCGGCGATACGGTTGATTTTGATCCAACTTACTTGGGCGAGTAAGCAGCCAACAGTCCAGTGGCACGTTTGGACACTCCCATATGATATGGAGGGACTTAACGTCCCTGAGTTGCAGACCTACTATAGGACAGCGCATTCCATGTTTGCTCACATGTGGGTTCATGGGCCCTATGGGTTACCGCATTTGCACATAGAGGGTGACATATCGGCACCCCATCTCTGCCCTATCAAATATTTGTACCCCCCCAGGCGCAAGCACGGTGTGATTGGCCCATTAAATACCACCACACATGCATGGAATAATCTTATGACTATACAGGTTCTTCCTTTCCTGAACTCACCTCATACCAAACTTGAGTGGTGAACCTGGTTTCCTTTGAGTGGGGTTAAGGGAACGATTTCAGCACTATGGAAAATGCGCATTGAGAAACTTGGGGAACTGTATGTGGAGTAGGTGGTGAGGCTCTGGGAATCTATCATGGGACAAATGGAGACACCCACACCACCTTTACGGTATCAATACTATAGAATAAGGCACGCCTTGTATGACCTACTGAGGGACGAGTTACTATAGCTGCCGAACATGTGGACACTCTCCATGATTATAGAAGAGACAGACAGCACACAGTAAATTAATATCAGACTCTATACCTGCGCCCAGAAAGCATGCAGACTGTGTGTAATAAAGGCTAGATTGGACTGACAAAGTGGCCTATGTATAGCCTTGACAGATACAGAGTGTCAATACTGTTGCTCTGCAACTCGCTCCATATATCTTGACTGGAGGCACAGACTAATTCACTTTAAATTCATAAATTGGATATATTTACACCCAGCAGGCTACACAAATATGGTTTGCGTTCAACAGCTGATTGCCCAAGATGTGGGAATGGGGAGGTGGGCTTCCTACAGATGGCATGGCATTGTCCTGGATTGCATGGGTTTTGGTCTAAAGTGTTTGCAGAACTAATATCACAGGGATATGGCTGGTGACTGCACCTCTCCTGGTGCTCCTTGGGTATGATAAAGATGTTAAAAAGGAGTTTAGGAAGCTAGTGACAATGGATCTTCTAGTAGCAAAGCGTAGAGTAGCCATAGGATGAGCTCATGGCCCGTTACCCACTCTCACAGAATGGCATGCAGATATTGTGTATTGCAATATAACGAGTTAACTCCACCACAGAACCGGCCACAAAATTATTGGGGATGAACCTGAGGGTGAAAGCCAGCACATTTACTTTGGGTGCTAAAATGCATGGGATTTCCTTCCTGATGATCCGCTTACTGCTTGTTTTGATCGGAATGTCTGTCGCTCAGCTTAGATTTATTCTGGAGGGTTTTACGCACCTCACTATTTGTGGTACAGCCTAAGGGGGAGGGTCTTGATGGGTGACAACCTAAGTGTCATAGGTACAGCCAACTGAGATGTAACATTATGTACTGTTGGTCACAATCTAATTTTCATCTCTACATATTGCACGTCACACGTTGTAGAAAATTAAAAAGAAAAAAAACGGCAATAGTTCGAGACCTTGGAAAACTGAATAAAATTGTAATCCCATGTTGTCCTGTGGTACAGAATCCTGCTGCATTCCTTTTTTTAAGGCCTATCAGATACTGAGTGGTTCACAGTCATAGACTTGTGCCAAGCAGTCTTCTAAACCACCCCCCCCCAGGATTGTTTGTTTTTTACATTTAACATTTTGAATAATATTTTAATTTGGTGTAGGATTCTTCATGGGTATGCAGAAAATATTTAATCAGATATAGAAGAAACATCTGGTGAACTTTAAATTGCCCTATATTTCAGTGTTGGTTAAGTGTATAGACATCCTCTTTGTGGCATCTAAAACAAAAAAGAGCTGCAGGTTAGGAACAACTGCATTGCCAAATCATCTTACAGAAAATGGGCGCAGGGTGTTTCCTACAAGCTCCAATACTGTTAGAAAAAAAGTCATATAGAAACCACATTGAAGAGGAAGAAAGAAAACTGTCCTAAGAGTGTATTTCAACAATTCTGAGAGTGAAATTACCTACATCACAAAGAAAGGTGCCATGATAAAAAGACAGGCCGTCTCACAGCACGTAGTATAGTCGTTTGGACCGTAATGGATTTCAGTTCTTGAGAATCTTCTCTTCTGGGTTTGCTGAAGTTCCTGAAAATAGAAAAGACTCTGGCCCTCATTATGACATTGGCGGCAAATTCTGCCTACCGCCACTGCGACGGTCGCCAACATACTGTTGCCGTGGCTACCGACCGCCCATGGCATTATGACTGTAGACGGAATACCGCCATGATACGGCCTTTGCAGTGTTTTGCTGGTGGACGCTGCTGCTGGCAGCAGGGCTGTGTCCCGTCTCCTGCCGGAGGACCCCCTGCAAGCAGGTAAATCTGGTTCTCAGACCGGAGAGTGGGGGTGGGGCGTTGTTGTGTGTGTGAGTGGGGGTATGACTGTCTTTGAATGTGTGCATGCATGTGTAATGCGTGTGTGCTTGAGTGGGTGTGAGTGTACGTGCATGTTGTGTCATGATATTGTGTGTGTGCCTGGATGTATGTTCGTGAGTGTTGCTGTGAGTGTGTATGAATGTATGAATGCATGGGTGAATGTGTGTATGCGTGTGTGTATGGGTGTGTATGTATGTGCCTGTATGTGTGTAAATGTGCTGGGGGGGTCGGGAGAGGGAGAGGGGATGGGGGAGGTTTCTGGGGAGGCAGAGGGGGGCGGGGAGACCCCTATCAGTGCCAGGGAAGGAGTTCCCTGGCACTGATAGTGCCTACCACCATGGTTTCAGTGGCGGTACCGAAACCACTGAAACCATGGCAGTGGGTGGGGTCATAATGCCATGGGCGGCCTAGTGACGGCCGCCGGGCTGAAGACTGAAGTCTCCAGCCCGGCGGTTGGTGTGGTACAATGGCGGTTTGGTTTGGCCAAACCGCCAATGTCATAATAGTGGAGGTAGGTACCGCCAGCTTGTTGGCGGTAATACCTCCACTATTCCACCGACCGCCAGGGTTGTAATGAGGGTCTCTATTTGAGCAATAGAAAAGTGCTTATATTGGTTGCTGTGCAAAGACTGGTATCCTAATATCTATTATGGAACATTTTGGAGTTCTAATTCAGTTTCCAGTATTGATTATCACTTGGAAGTAATGTGGGAAAGAGGTGATAATTCAGCGCTTGTTTGTAGCTTGGTACTGGTCCCCACCAATGTGGTTGAACAGGTAATATGAGGAGTTCTATAGGGGTGGCATATATATTATTACATTCTATCAGAATCATTTAGTAATGATATTGTTTGTGTTTTTTCTAGGGATTGTCACACACACATACTGTTTAGCAAGAAACCAAAATTCTAGCTGCAAAGAGAAAATTTTTTGGTAAGCTGCATTCAAGGGAGGCAAACAGAATTATTTTTTTAGACTCTGTATCAAATACATCATACTTATCATTTTTTTAATTTTGTTAGATATATACAGACGTATTCCATAACAGCCAAAAAGAGAACAGTAAGAACTATCTGCGCATAGAAGGACCAGACTTGCGGGAAACTTTATTTCTTTGTTTATCCACTTACCCTTTCCCCTGAGTATTAGCGCTGTTCAAGTTCTCTGTCACTGCTCGGTCAGAGACAGGGGTTGAGTGGCATAAGCAACTAGCTTCTAGGATCTCAACTCTCTTTTATGGGATTGCACAAACTGAAGAGGAAACTGAAGAGCAGTGTTAAGTAACAGGGCTGAAACATTTGCATCAGTGATGCACTACCTGCAAGCAGTTAAATCCTGGCAAGAAAACAGTTGTGAATATGAGTCACTTAGGCAAGTTTGATGGCCCATTTAATCAAATGCTGTTACATTTTGTGGAGATGCCTGTGTCTAATGGGCTTAGGCATATTTTAGTAGTAGGGTGTCTCTTCCCCATGTGAATCACGGCATACTTATCTAGGAGATGTGATAGACTCACTATAGCCAAACTACTATTGAGGAAATTCATACCTAGATTTGACATGCCATTTTTTTTTAGAATTGGACTGCGGCATACACTTTAAGAATAATATATTGGAGTTACTCTGTATAGCCCTACAAATAGGCCAGAAATGTCATTGTTATTACAGACAAGGAGCATCAGGACTTACTGAGCAAGTTAACAGTACCTTGAAATCTAGGATTGCATTTGTGTATGCTTCCACCTCCCTTAACTGTCCTGGTGCACTCCCACTTGTCTTGATTAGCTTCAGAAGTATGCCAATAAAAAGGAAAGAACTCTACCCCTTCAAGTGCTGATGTGAGGGGGCATGAGAATCCCTTCGGTTCGTGCAGCTGAAGTTATGCCTATCACAGAAGACATTGTTTTTGAGTATTGCAAAGGACTGGCTGGTATGGTATGGTATGTTCTATCTTTCACCAGGTCGACTAAGCAATTCCACGAGGGGCAGGTATATTACAATGGCCACAACCGTGGAGCCTCATTTTTGGTGAAAACACATGTTCACAATATCTGTTTGGAGCCTTGCTGAAAAAGCCCACACCAAGTGGTACTTGCTACTATCACTGCTGTGAAATGTGCCAGACTGCCACAGTGGAGTCATATGTCGCATACAAAGAAGGTGAGACAAGCTGATAAAGTGTTGACAATAGCCACTGATTAACCAAGTCAGCCTGATGTGTGATTCCTGAATGAGAAAAAGTATAAGTTGAGTCTCTGCCAGATGAGCGTCAGGAGGTCTGATCAAAGCCTAGAGTTACACATCTTGAGACACCTGAGTCTCAAATCTAGAGAAAGAAACCGAGACCAAGATTAAAGTTCTGTATCTCCCGAACCCCTAGTGATTCTTGGTTAGCTGTGAAGGGTGAAAATGGTCAAAGTGAAAACCGTTCATAACCTATGGCAAATGAATTAAGGGTATCAGCAGTGGTTGAAAATGGATTTGAAGATGAAAATGAGCATTGTGAAACAGAGCAAGTCCTAATTATCTCAAGTGGAAGATTATTTCTTGAAGAAAGTAGGCCTAGAAGTTTGGAAAAAGAAATAGAATACCAGAGAAAGTTCAAAGACCCGAAAGAATTGAAGAAACAAAGCAAATGGAACAAAGTGACAATGAATAGCCAAAAGACCAAAGAGACTGATGGTGCCTTATATAAAGTATGCATCCCCTGAAAGGTCCTACTCGTTAATGCCTAACAAGCTCAACAATCAGATGAAGAAGTCATTGATTTAACAGAATAGTCAACCTTTTTTAAAGAATGTCCATGAGTATGAGCTGGTCAAAGTAGGAACAATTATCTTTGAATAATTTCTTGATGAAATACTGAACTGAGATTTAAACTGAAATCTCAAGTTAGTTTCTTTTGTTTTGTACTTTAGATATCCATTTGAAAATTGTAGATTAATCAGAGATTGAATTATGAACTCAATGACATCTGAGCTCTTCGAAGAAATGTAAGTTTTGTTGATTTTGCACTATAAAATTTAGTAGTTACATTTTGATTTGATTTTTACATAGACTTTTTAGTAGAAGAAACTTGCCTTATGGAAAGAAACATTACTGCAAGATTTTACAATTAATTTTGATGGTTATGGTATTAAAAATCATAGTTGACGTTCTAGCGACATTTGACACTTTAGTTGGGTATGCTTTGCCTAAGATAAAAATGGTCCAGACCTTAATAGATGAAAGAACAAAATTAGATAACAAGTTGTTACAAATGTATATTTCTGGTGGTAAGTTTCGGGAACATGTATACTTTAGGTTATGATGCTTCTTTTGAGAAGGTGCTTATTAGAGCCTTGCATTGTTATTATGGAAACATAAGCATGGGGACTATGGGCCTGATTCTAACTTTGGAGGACGGTGTTAAACCGTCCCAAAAGTGGCGGATATACCACCTACCGTATTACGAGTCCATTATATCCTATGGAACTCGTAATACGGTAGGTGGTATATCCGCCACTTTTGGGACGGTTTAACACCGTCCTCCAAAGTTAGAATCAGGCCCTATGTCTAGATACATCACATACATTTTGAAAATGAATCGAACTAACAATGTTGTTAACCAATAGACATGCAGAATTAATAGAGATGAAAAGGAGTTTGTGAAAGAGCTCAATGAATGGAAAGCGAGATTTAGTGGAAGGTTGGATGGGGTGTGAGAGGCTAAGTTAGAAAGGGAAAAGCAAAGGATGAGAATGCAAGAGTGCACCTGTTAGAAATTGGGTCTTTGGTTGGAAGTCAGGTTACCCCCTGTCCAAGCAAGGACCCTCACTCTAGTCAGGGTAAAAGAGAATCACTCTCAGCTAACCCCCATTCACCCCCTTGGTAGCTTGGCACGAGCAGGCAGGCTTAACCTCAGAGTGCTAGGTGTAAAGTATTTGTACCAACACAGAGTAACTTAATGAAAACACTACAAAATGACACAACGCAGGTTTAGTAAAATAGAAAATATTGACCTAAACAAAACAAGACCAAAATGACAAAAAGCCACCATTTACATGTCAAGCTATTAATTAAAATGTAAAAAGAGTCTTTATGTTCTTTTAAACACAACGCTAACACTGTTAGCGTGAAAATGTACTTGAGTCGCATCAAAATTAACCCAGCACGGGCGAGTTTGTGTCGAAAGAAGCCTGCAATGCGTTGATATCACTCACAAGTGAGACTGTGCGTTGTTTCTCCTTCGGTCGGGTCGGCATGCATCGTTTCTTCTCCCCACAGGAGAGCGATGCGACGATCCGGACAAGCACTCTTGGGTCCGGGCAGGCTTTGCATTGTTTTTACACGCCCAGCGATGTTTGCATCTGAAATGCTGCCGCACGGTGATCAAAAAAACGTGCAGTGTGGTGTGGGATCTCACCAGCCTTCGTCAGAGATGCTGCGCGTCTTTTCTCCAGTCGCGTGCGTCGATCTCCCAGCCACGCTGCAGGCGGAGCGTTGATTTCAGGAGGTTGCATCGAAATTTTCCCCGTACGGTGGTCTGTGTGTGGATTTCTCAAACTTGATCTGCCAGCTTCTCCTTTCAAGGCCCTAGGAACTGGATAGGGCACCACTTGGCAGTGCAGGAGTCTCAGCAGAGGCTCCAGGCAGGTGCTGTCAGATTGAAGTATTTGCTGTCCCTGAGACTTCAACAACAGGAGGAAAGTTCAGTTTTAAGCCCTTGGAGAGTTCTTCACAAGCAGGAAGGCACACAAAGTCCAGTCTTTGTCCTCATGCATAGGCAGAAGCAGCAACTGCAGGATAGCTCCACAAAGCACAGTCACAGGAAGGGCAGCTTTTCTTCCTCAGCTCTTCTCCAGGCAGGCGTTCATCTTGGTTTCCAGAAGTGATCTAAAGTCTGTGGTTTTGGGTGCCCTTCTTATACCCATTTTGGCCTTTGAAGTAGGCTTACTTCAAAGGAAAGGCTCTCCTGCTTTGCCCAGGCCTGGACTCACACACACACCAGGAAGTTGGAGACTGCATTGTGTGAGCCCTTTCGGATGTGAGTGACCACTCCTCCCCTCCCTCCTAGCACAGATGGCTCATCAGGATATGCAGGCTACACCTCGGCTCCCTTTGTGTCACGGTCTAAAGAGAGGTGCAAACAGCCCAACTGTTAAACTGACTCAGACAGGGAATCCACAAACAGGCGGAGTCACAGAATGGTTTAAGCAAGAAAAAGACCACTTTCTAAAAGTGGCATTTTCAAACACACAATCTTAAAACCAACTTTACTAAAAGATGTATCTTTAAATTGTGATCTCAGAGACCCCAAACTCCACATGTCGATTCCCTCCCAAACGGAATCTATGCTTTTTTCATATTTAAAGGCCGCCACCATGTTAACCTATGAGAGGGATAGGCCTTGCAACAGTGAAAACCGAATTTGGCAGTATGTCACTGTTAGGACATATAAAACACACTAGTATATGTCCTACATTAAACATACACTGCACCCTGCCAATGGGGCTACCCAGGGCCTGCATTAGGGGTGTCTTACATGTAAGAAAAGGGAAGGTTTAGGCCTGGCAAGTGGGTACACTTGCCAAGTCGAATTGGCAGTTTAAAACTGCACACACAGACACTGCAGTGGCAAGTCTGAGCCTTGTTTACAGAACTACTATTGTGGGTGGCACAACCAGTGCTGCAGGCCCACTAGTAGCATTTGATTTACAGGCCCTGGGCACCTCTAGTGCACTGTACTAGGGCCTTACCAGTAAATCAAATATGCCAATCATGGATGAACCAATTACATACACATTTTAACACTGGATAGCAGTGGTAAAGTGCCCAGAGTAACAAAAACAGAAAAAATAGAGTCCAACACACATCAACAACCTGGGAAACAGAGGCACAAAGTTAGGGGAGACCACGCCAGGGATGCCAAGTCAAACAGCACCCAAGGCTCAGTCTTGACCAGACATGAAAGGGGCAAATTGTACTTGAAAAGGAACAGAACAAAGTGGTGGAAGTAGTAGGTTAGAGCAAGAATGAAGAAAGTTATTTGGCAAATAATACGATTTTGATTGGACAAGGGCAGACCTGCCAACTCACAAGGTGCCAATGTGTGTCACCCACTTGCGACTCCCTTCACACTCACCCCCTGGTAAGGAGCCGAAATCACACCGTGGCAGGAAAGACAGCTGGATAGCACTGCTCAGAGTGGCTTTCCAGATCTTTTTTGGAGGCTGTAAGCAGGCAATGCTCATAAAGGGTGTGAAAACACTCTATGGCATTGGTGACAGCCTCAGTGGCCCTTTGTTTTTTCGGGTGGGGAGGGGGCGTGATGCACAGTGCTTCTCAGGTAGCTGTAGGTATAAGGTCCATACTCCTCTAAAGCACAGCTCCTCCTCACACTGGGATTTTTTTTTGCAGGTTGCTAGGTCTGCAAAAGCCCATTATCATGGGGTTTTATTATGTGTGTGGTAGGGCAGCCTATTTTAAACCCTTCCTTGCAATGGTGTGGGTAGTTGCTACTTAGGCTTTGTTTTCCCTCAGATTTAATAAATGGATGAATTTAATGAGAAAGATGATAGAACTGTAAAGAGAAACAAACATACCTTTTGAGCGTTAGGAGATACATTTGGTGCTATTGTTCCATCCATCGGAGTAAGCTTTGAATGATTTGAAGAACAGATAGCTATTTACTTTAGTGGATCAGTTGGCTACTAATACTGCTGATGCCTAAAAAACCATTAACAGGAAGCTAATGGCTATAGAAGCTATGGTTATGCAAAATAGGCTTGCTCTAGATATTTTATTAGCGGAGGGAGGTGGACTCTGCTGCATGTTGAAAGTACAACAGTTCTGCACGTATATGCCCAAAAACAGTAATCAGATTAAAAATGATGGCCCTCATTACGATTTCGGCGGGTTTACCCACCAAGATCGGCACTGACGGTCGACAGAAGACCGCCAGCGTGCAGAACCCCACGCTGGCCACATAAAGAACATCCAGCTGGGCTGGTGGGTGGAAACAGTGTTTACGCCCGCCGGCCCAGCTGGAGACAGGGCCTGAACATTGACATTGCAATGTGGCAGTGCTGCGGGTGCAGTAGCACCCGTGGCGCATTTCACTGCCCGTACTTCAGGCAGTGAAATGCGCGACGGGGCTGTGCAGGGGTACATGGGCAGTGCAGGGACCCCTGGGGGTGCCCGAGTCACTCATTCCGCCAGCTTACACCGCCAGGGAAAGGCTGGTGAAATATGGTTCATTATGCGGAGGGCAGCGCTGGCATGTTGGATATGAAACACCGCCACTGCCAGGCTGCCTGGTGGCAGGAGCCTGGCGGTGGAGGCATTTCATCCGTGGTGGTTCTGCCACGTTCGTAATATGGCGGTCTGGACCGCCATGCCGTAGGCGGCAATTACCGCCATGTTCGTAATGACCCCCTGTATCTTAAATATCACTAATATCATGCATGAGGTAAAGGTCCTTGAAAAACAGGGTGCATACGACCACTGTCTGCTCTGAAAAAATGTTTTCCAGGCCATTCACAAAGGGGAAGGGGTCCCATTTTGCGAATGGTTTACCACCACTGTGACACTGGTGGTAACTGTGATTGCTTTGCGACAGCATTCGCGGTCACAAAGCAATCCTGCATTGCGCTGCGACTCGCAAATAGGAAGGGGAACACCCCTTCCTATTTGCAACTCGCAGTCCTGTTTTGCGAGTCGGTAACCAGGTTACCGACTCGCAAAACGGGAATAGGGAATCGCGATGTGGGTTTTGCGCATCGCAAACAGTGAAAATCTCTGTTTGCGATGCGTAAAACCGTTGCTACATCTGGCCCTTGGAGAAAGCAAGAATCAAGAAACCGAAATCAAAGAAAACTGTACTATAAGAGGATGTAATTAATGAACTATGAATTGTGATTATTTCAAAGATCATCAGATCGGGGATTGGTGAAGAGTGTCATAATTACATGTATATTAGCTTTAACATGATAACAGAATCAACACATATTTGAAATAAAGACATTCTGTTGAGGAAACTGTGGTTTTGCTAATATTAGCTGACGAAGGCCTCAATTTCAAAATGCAGATGTAATGTCATTTTCCCAGGTGTAGAGTATTTTACTTAGAGTTCCACAGCACACTATATCACTGAGAGGGAATGTTCCAAGACCTCAATTATTGGGACCACAGTGATTTCTCTTATGGACCTATTCTTGCATATTAAGTAGCAACATTTGTATTAACAATTCAGGGCACCAGGGATAGGAACTGCATAATGTGATTCTGTGGGATAGTGCTGACTAATGTGATTTCAGAAAGTGTATCATTCATTCTTAAACCTGATTTGTTAAAACTGTGTGACTCTTGCACAGTTGTATTGAATATATGAAATTGTATTTTGCAGTATAAGAGAAGCCCTTTCCTGAGGTTGTTTGGCTCACTCTCCCCTGATCTTAGGAGGCAAAACTATGTAAGTCTGACCTCTAATTTATGACTTATTTTATTTGAGCTGAACTATATTTTGTTCTGCTGTTTTACATTTTGAGTATTATTCTGAACTTCATGCTGTTATTGGATTTAAATGTCTGATTGTAAACATTGCTTTACCCTCTGTAATGATTCAAAATCTTTAATAAATATTATCTTGTTTTCATTGTAAACTCTAATGTGCTGAATATTTACTCTGTAATTTGTACTGAAATTTGTTGGCCATGCACAGCAGGGGTTGGCAACAGGCCTGCAACCAGCCCCACTTGGCTGGCCCACCCCAGCCACACACAGCTAGGGAGTTGGACTCAGGGCCTAGCCTCCAGCTGCCCTGCACCCAGTTGTGCTGTGGGCAGGCATTCCCCCGCTTGAGAAAAGCTTTCAGCCGGGTGCAGTGTGTGATTGGCTTCACACCCTGGTCTCTGAGCGGGTTCTGTGTCCAACACCCCTGTGGGTGGCCAATCCCTTACAGGCACCAAACCTGCATTTTCTTCTCCTTTTAAAAAATTTTTTGGCACCACAGTACTCCTGCAGTACCCAACATGCAAGCTTTCACCCCATGGTACCAGGATACCACAGAGCTCCCTAGAGGTACCTCACAGGAGGGTAGTGGGAGTACTTGCGTACCCATGGCCAGATTTTTTCTTCTTATTATTTTTACAGTTTTGGGGGGGTCTCCTCTCTGTCCTCTCCACAAGTGCCTGGGTTTCCCTGCTCTGCCCCTATACGCTTCTTGTAAATCCTTTTTCGGGACATAATGACCTTTTCTTTGAAGTTGCCAATCTGGCCAATGGGAAAAAAGTGCCCTTGGCCAATCAGAAGACCCGTTTTTTTTTTATTTTTATTTTTTAAAATTTTCAGTACTGCAGACCAACCATTCACATATACATAACTTTTCAACCCATTCATGCCAAACCTGAGCCCCTCTTTAAACACTAATTTCTCAAAAATGGCTGAACGTATTCATGCCAAATTAAAAGAAAACAAGCTTTCCAACTAAATCCGACTTTGTGCACAATTTGATTTATTTCTGTTTTTGTATTGTACACTAAAGTTCCATATTGATATTAGCATGGTACGTGAACGTTTTGGGAGCTTCCTCTTTTTGGGCCTCGCTTGACAGATAAGCACAGAAATTTCGGTCAAGATTCTAATGTGGATGAAGTTTTTTTGGGAAAGTTTGTGCAGGTTCATCAAGTTATTAATGAGCCTAAAGCCCCCTTAGTACCCCTTAAAACTACATCCCCGAAACCTAAATCTAAAATAGATTGCTGGCAGATATTATCATAGGACATACCGTAGAACAAATACCGCAAATAAAGTGGGAAATCCAGATTTTTAGAAGACCATCTGGTACTCGCCATTGTATTCCAACAGTTAGGAACAACAAATGTGGTCCAGAAGCAGACTTTTATTCCTGTATGCAATGTAAAGACTGCAAATATAGCACCAATAGGTTGACTTTCATGAATCCAGGGAATACAACAGCACGTAGGATAGATAAATGCTTAAACTGTAATTCTGATTTTACAGTGTACTGTTTAATATATCCCTGTGGGAAAAACTATACAGTGAGCATTGATCAGCCGGCTAGGGTGACCACCCGTCCGTAAATTTCACGGACTGCCCGTAATTTCGCCATGCCGTCCGTTGTCCGTGATGAAAGGCTTAACGGACGGCATTTGTTTTGTCGTAATTTTAGCCTTTCACTAAAAGGACAACGGAGGGTAGGGCGAAATTACGGGCAGATTAGTTTCCCCAGCTGGAGTGGAAGGCAGGGAATCTCCTGTGCTCTGAGGGAGGGAGGGGCAGACAGATAGGAAACAGACCTTCTTGCCAGGGTGTCTCCTTCACTAAAGAAATACAAATGTGGGCAACTGGTAAATTTGCAAATGCAAAGGGGCTTGAAAACCTGCAATGACTTTAACCAAAGGAGTCACTTGAAGCTTTCTGAGGGCATCTGAAGATATTTTTTTTTTAGAGAGGTACTGTAATGGTGTTCCAAGGCGAGCTGTGGAGTGTGTGCTTTTAATGGAGTGTTATAAAAAAATGTTAGTGCAAGGTATAAACTGGATATTATTCCAATCTGTATTTGAGAAGCACTTTTTTTTATTTAACCGAAATGTATTTGCGCATTTTGTAGCAGCCTATATCATGATGTAATTGTATTTATATAGCGCTTACTAACCCTGACAAGGCGTCTAATGCATGTTTAAAATAAGGACTTACATATTCACAGTTCTTTCAGGGACTTGGTACCTCATAGTACTAACAAACATTGGCAAAGCCAATAGGTCTGTTCTACGTAAGAGTTATTGGCTTTGCTAATGTGTTTTAGCCATTAGTCATGTTATACACCGGAGTGGCTGCTGTTCAGCATGGCTAAAAGTTAGAGGCATAGTGGTGTGGAGTGGAGTAGAGTGGCATAGGAGCAGTGGCATAGAGCCCAGTGGTGCAGAGTACAGTGGAGTGGGGTACAGTGCAGTTGTTTAGAGTGCTTTGACGTAGAGTGCAGTGGTTTAGAGTGCAGTGGCATGGACTGGGTACGACAGAGTAGAGTGGCGTAGAGTGGCATACAATATAGTGGCAGAGAGTGCAGTAGTGTAGAGTGGTGCAGTGGCATAGAGTGCAGAGTAGACTCGCGTGGCAGAGAGTGCAGTGGCATAGTGTAGAGTGGTGCAGAGCAAAGTAGAGTATAGTGCTGTAGAGTGCAGTCGCACAGAGTGGAGTGATGCACAATAGAGTGGCATAGAGTGCAGTGGCATAAAATGCAGTAGTACAGAGTAGATTGGTGTACAGTACAGTGGAGGAGAGTGCAATGTTGCAGAGTAGAGTGTCAGTGTGGTGATGTAGAGTGGAGTAGAGTGGGACAGAGCAGTGACCTAGAGTACAGTGGTGCACAGTAGAGGGCAGTGGCATACAGTGAAGTTGTTTAGAGTGCATTGGTGCAGAGTGTAGTGGTAAAGCATGGCATGGCGTATAGCAGCATAGAGTGCAGTGGTGTAGAGTGGCATACAATAGAGTAGCAGAGAGTGCAGTAATGCAGAGTGGTGCAGTGTCAGATTGCAGAGTCGACTCATGTGGCATAGAGTGCAGTGGTGTAGAATGGTGCATAGTGGAGTATTGTAGAGTGGTGCAGTGCAGAGTAGAGTATAGTGCCTAGAGTGCAGTGATGCACAGTGCAGTGGCATAGTGTGCAGTGGCATAGTATGCAGTAGTACAGAGTAGAGTGCAGTATTGCAGAATAGAGTGTCAGTGCAGTGGTGTAGAGTGGTACAGAGAACAGTGGCATAGAGTACCGTGGTGCAGAGTAAAGGGCAGTGGCATACAGTGCAGTTGTTTACAGTGCACTGGTTTAGAGTGCAGTGGCTTAGCTTAGAGCGGCATGGGGCAGAGTAGAGTGGCATAGAGTGCATTGGTGCAGAATGTAGTAGTACAGAGTTAAGTGGTGTAGAGTACAGTGGCGGCCAGTGTAGTGTTGCAGAGTAGAGTGTCAGCATGTAGAGTGCATTGAACTAGAGTGCAATGGTCAGAGTGGCATAGAGTGCAGTGGCATAGAATAGATTGTTTCAGAGTAGTGTGCAGTTGCATAGAGTGGAGAGGTGCAGGGTAGAATGCAGTGGCATAGAATGCAGTGGCACAGAGTGCAGTGGCATGAAGTCGATTGATTCACAGTAGAGGGAAGTGGCTTAGAGTGGAGAGCTGCAGGGTAGAGTGGAGTTGCATAGAGTGTGATGGCATAGAGTAAAGTGGTGTAGAGTGCTGTGGCATTGAGTGGAGTGTTACAGAGTAAAGTGCACTAGCATAGAGTGTATTAGCTTAGAGTGCAGTGGCGTACAGTGTTGCAGAGGGGCATAGAGTAGAGTTGTGTGGACTAGATTGGTGTTGCCTAGACTGGAGTGGTATAGCGTGCAGAGGAGCAGAGCGCAGTGGTGTAGAGAGGCGTAAAGTGCATTTGCATAGAGTAGAGTGGTACAGAGTAGAGTAGAGAGGCATAGTGTGAAGGAGCATAGAGTGCAGTGGCATAATGTGGAGTGGTTCAGAATGGAGAAGAGTGCAATGCAGTGGCATGGAGTGGCGTAAAGTGGAGTGATACAGAGTAGGGTGCAGTGGCGTGGAGTGGAGCAGAGTGGAGTGGAGTATGCATGGTGTGGTAACACACTGCCATTACAGACAACACATTTTTGATTGAAATGACCATTACATTTGCACAGATATACAGTTTTTCAAATCAAACTGTAATGTCACAGACAATGATGTATGGAAATTGCATCAACTAATGCAATGATTTGTTTTAATCATATAAAGGTATTTGTTTCAACACAGTTCAGAATTAACAAAAATGTGCTTCATTTGTACTCCTAATTCTGTTATATTCTAAAGTGTATTTAAATGTTGTCATGTGATAGAAAAAACTCTTTCCTAACCCCAGTATCCAGCAAGATTGCCGAATAAATCCTCTCACTTTGAAGTCAGAGAAAGAAAAGTAAACACTAAGTTCCCACCGAAAACAGAGCCTGACATTTGACTTTGTTCTTTGAATGCACAGCAAATGTGAGATAAGAACACGATTTGCAGGCCTGTTTACAGAAAGGGAGCACTCGGAAGGATACTGTAAATAAGGTTTTGGCAAGGGAAGGGATGAACTCAAGCTGCATAGCCTAAAACAAATAAAGCCAGCAAATTGAAAAGCAACAAAATGTGAGTTACAAACCACAAGGCCAATGGCAAGCAACGGGCAGAATGCATTCCCAAAGAAGCACTATGAATGTAATTAAAGTGACAGCCATGGGATACTTTGTTGGGAAAGTCTAGTATTTTAGTCCAGACCATATCTTACAGAGGTTTGGCCACATCAATCACCCAGGAAGTATGACGAGAAGACCTGGAGTGGTTTCCATGTTGCAGGAAATGTCTGTGCAGCCATTCTATCAGTTTGCCACCAGTTCCTATGGTATAGAGCTTCTGGCACACCTCTTGTAGGGTTAGTGCTAGGTGGCAGACATGAAATAGGGCATTCAATTATTATATAAGGTAGTTGTAAGTAAGGAGTTGACCGGGGGGAAGATGGTAGTCTGCCACAAGGGTTTAGAAATTTAGTAGCTCACCGTCCAGAAACAAATCCTCCAATTTTAAAATACCTGCAGCATGCCACTGATGGTGTTGCTCTGAACACAGCTGTTCTGTGCGAGTGGGATGCCTTAGCAATGGTAGTGCAGGAGCATAGGGTTTCTACATGTCGGTGAGTTTACAGGTTCCAGCAAGGCAAAAGAAAGTTGTGCATGATAACCCCAGATAGTGATCCATAGAATGGTCAGTTGGAAGCAATGAGCAGTGCATTAAGCCTTCCTTAAAAGTCTTTACTATTAAACCCCATCTCATGCAGGGAGGTGGGCAGAAAGCCAGCGAGCCACCCATTGGACCTGTGCAGCTGAATAATAGCATTCTAAGTCCAGAAGACCTAATCCACTCGCAGTCACGGGTAGCTTTAGAGTGGAAAGAGCAACCAAATCAGAAGTATGGCATGTCTGAAGAAGGAATGAAGGACGAGCAGGGGAAGGTTTGTGTTGTGTATTGCTAATCTAGTGTTTGGCTCACGGGTTGTTGAGCCGAATGGGGGGCTCGTGTGTAAAATGTGGGGTGTGGAATGTGGCCTCGGGGGACGGAATGCGGGAGGTGCGGCCAGAGGGAGAAGGCAGTTGGAGTGGTGCCGGGGACATACTATGGAGGTGGTTCTTTGTTATATTGAAATAAACGTGAAGTTCAATCCTACCTTGTGCGACTTCGTATTCATGACCACAACATAATTTTGGCGACGAGTGGTCTTCTCCGAACCACCTCCGAACCTACGCACAGTGAACCTCTTGGAGGCGGACGCAGCACTATCAACGGATCTCCGGTGAAGGTGAGATCGATTTCATCGTTAGAAGAAATTCTTGGAGAAATTTTTGGGCGACTCGCTGTTGGAGCTCTGATTTAATTTTATACGCGCTTTAAGACGCATTTGGCATATAGCGTGTGCATCTTCTACACGATTTGTTTATTTTCGTTCCCCGGCCACGAGTGCTTTCTCGCTCCATTACATCATGCGCTCTTCTGTGGTTAGCGCGCCCTCTCCTGTAACTGCCTGTGCGGCGCGTGTTTGTGTAACAGCGCGCTCCTTCAAGGACATATAATTCAGGACGTTTCGTCATCTGGTGTTAGTGGAATATATACTTACCACAGTTGTCTTGGATTCTCCTTGTGGATGTGTACTCGTTCAACGGTCTAATTAAAAAAAAAAAAAAAAAAAAGGGAGGGAAAGGAAGGTGAACTTCCTTTAGAAAACGGACTGGTGGTTCAAATATTGCTAATGAGGAGGTTGCAGCTAGCGGCTGTATATGCATTTAATTTTTTTTTTCTTTCCAATTAGTCAAGTTTTGTTTTCAACAACTTTATTGTTCCTGCTCAGGCTACGTACTATAATTCTTAACAAATTTTGTCCAGAACAACATCAGAGGTTTCTGTGAGTGTTATTCATACCCTTTTCTTTATTTTGACGGACTAATTTTATTTGATAATATGCAATCAGTCTCTGCCCCTCCTCCATTTCTAGAAACATCTGGTGAACCACCGGTGTCTTGGTCTCAATGGTTTGATGCTTTTGAAACTTATTTAGGAGCCAATGGGGCATCACGATATAGACCTGAAAGGAAAAAGGTTTTATTATTACATTCGCTGGGATTTGAAGGCCGAGAGACTTTGAAACACCTTCCTGAAATTGAAGTGACAGATAATGAAGAATTGGATGAATATCAGGAAACAGTAAAGAAACTTATCTTGAGGTTTGATAAACAACCTAGTCTTGTTGTATTGCGCCACAAATTCTTCAAGAGGGTCCAGCTACAAAGTGAATCGATTGATGATTTTGTTAGTGCGCTTTGCAAACTGTGTGCACAATGTCAATTTGGTGCATTCCGTGATCAACTAGTCAGGAACCAACTCATTGGGAATTGTTATGACAGACATATTCAACAAAGACTACTTACGATGGGTGATCCTTCACTTGAGGAGGTTATAAAGCAGGCAAAAAGCATTGAATTGGCCCAAGCTTCTCTTAAAGAACTTTCGTATCAACGTAAGGAAGAAGAGAAAGTTTGTGTCAATGTCGTCTCCTCACGCAAAGAACTCAAGACCACCAATAATCAGTTTTTCAAACGCAGCAATATTTGTTTCAGATGCGGGAATGTTCTACATTTGAAAGACTCTAAAGGCTGTCCTGCTAAGAATGTTATCTGTCACAAATGCAGCCGGACGGGCCACTTTGCTAGAGTGTGTCAGAGTGTCAAGAGTGACAAGAATGTTAAAATCAGCAGTGTGTCTGATGCCTGTGAAGGGTCCAATCAATGTTTGGAAAATGAATTCCGTGACATGATTGTGGTTGTCACAGATGAACAAATCTCATTGAATGATCTTGAGAAGTGTGTGGACCCGTATGTGGATATTTGTGTGGGGGGTAAAACACTTCATTTACTTGTGGATTCTGGGGAATGCATTACTATGATAACTTTAGACTTGTTTAAGAGAACGTGGGGTCATAGGAAATTGTTTCCACCTGACAGAGCTCCTGTTTCCTATGAAGGAAGGAGGATTGAATTGGAGGGTTTCATCGAAGATGTTTTGGAGTTCAAGGGGCGCAAGATCTGTGGTAAGGTGTATGTTGCTGTCAAGGGTCTTAACATTTTAGGGTGGTTCCACCAAGGCCTATTTGGGATGGTATTGAGACCAGGTACCACTGAGCAGGTAATGGTGGTTAGAGACCGTTGTGACATGAATTTGTCTACTCTTCATTCGATGTTCCCTAGGGTATTTGAGAAAAAATTAGGATGTATCAAAGGATTTAAGCATACTATCAAAGTTAAAAATAATGCTATTCCCATAAAGCACAAGTTAAGAGCGATCCCATTCAGTCTGAGGGAGGACCTTAGATCAGAATTGGAAAAGTTACAATCCTCTGGTGTAATTGAACCGGTTGAATCTAGTTTATGGTTGTCTCCCATTGTGGTTGCTCGTAAACGCAATGGTGAGATCCGCTTATGTATTGACTTAAGAAGTCTCAACAAAGAGATTTGGGTAGATTCTTTTCCTTTACCTAGGATTAGTGATCTACTTGAGAAGCTTAGTGGCGCGGTCTGGTTTTCAAAAATTGACTTGGCCTCGGCTTACCACCAGGTTTTCCTTAAAGAGGACTCTAGGCATTTAACAGCTTTCAACACTCCGTTTGGTACTTTCCAATTTCGTAGAATGCCCTTCGGTCTTGCTTCGGCTGCTTCAGTTTTCCAACGTATCATGTCATTTCTGCTGAACGATGTCGAGGGTGTACTGGTTTTTCAGGATGATGTTTTGATTTTTGCCAAACAGTTACTGGATCACAACACCGTGCTCAAGATGGTATTACAGATTTTTGAGGAGAATGGTGTTGTTGTAAAGGAGGACAAGTGTGAATTTTGGAGAAAAGAGATTGAATTTTTGGGACATGTTGTTTCATCGGTGGGAGTCAAACCGAGACCTGGGCTAGTGGATGCTGTTCGCCATTGTCTTCCCCCTAAGAATAAGGATGAGTTACGCTCTTTTGTAGGATTGTGTGAATTTTATTCTAGGTTTATCCCAAACTATGCCTCCAAGATGAAATGTCTGTCAAATATGTTGAAGAAGAGTGCTGAATTCAAATGGGACAAGGACTGTCAGGACACGTTTGAGTTGGTAAAATCCGAAATGACTGATGCCAAAGCATTAAGTTCCTATGATCCTGCATTAACATGTAAGATTATGGTTGATGCCAGCAAATATGGATTAGGGGCAGTTCTAGTCCAAGACACAGAACATGGTGAAGTCACCATCAGCTATGCTTCTAGAGTGTTGAGGGAGGCTGAATTCAATTATTCAGTAATAGAGAAAGAATTGTTGGCTTGTGTCTGGGCAAGTGAAAAATTTAGGAGTTACATATGGGGCAGAAGATTTGTCATTGTGACAGATCATAAACCTTTATTATACATTCTTGGTGGGGATAAAACCAATTACACTACCCCACACATTGCCTGTCTTACCACTAAGTTGTTGCAGTATAATATGGAGATTACATTTTTTCCGGGGAAGCTCAATGTGAGAGCAGATTTTCTTTCTAGATTACCTATGGATGAGTTGGAGGGTGCTGACGCTGAGGATGATAGAGAGGATTGTTTAATTGCTTCTGTGGATCTGCCAATGTCCAGAGCCTATAACAAAAATGATTGGGAGGTGGCCTTTGCAAAGGATCCCATTTTGACCCAGGTTAAAGAGTTTGTAGTTAATGGGTGGCCAAGAGAAAAGAATGTTCCCTTACCGTTGCAACCATTTTGTAAAGTTGCGAGTGAGATCTCAATAGAAGATCAGATACTGTTGAGGGGTGAAAGGTGTATTCCCCCGCATGATTTACGTTCGGGTCTGATTAATTTAGCGCATGAAGGACATTTTGGAGCGACTATGACAAAAAGGAGGTTAAGGGAGAGTTATTGGTGGCCATCTATGGACAAAGAGGTTGATTTGGTCGTCAAGGGGTGTCTTGTTTGTAATTCGGCGGAGAAGGGATTGAAAGTATCTACTCCGCCGTTGCATCCTATTGAAATTCCTGCAAGACCGTGGTCTATGCTGGGGATTGACATGATTGGCCCATTTAATTTTCTCCCTCACAATTTACGATATACGTTTGTTCTTATGGATTATCACAGTAGATGGCCTGAGGTTCGTTTTTATGCAGTTCCTTCATCTTCTAATGCTGTGAATTTTCTTAAAGAAGTCTTTTTGCGAGAGGGTTTTCCTGAAATCATTATTTCTGATAATGGTGTACAATTTGTTAATTCTGAAATGGAGAACTTTTTAAAGCAATCTGGTATTAGGCACTTGAAAAGTTCATTATATCACCCCCAGACAAATGGTTTGGTCGAAAGGATGAACCGGATGGTTGGTGACTGTATAAAGTGGGCTAGGCACAATAATTACGACATACTTGAAGCAGTGAGCACCATGTTGTGGGTTTATCGTTCCACACCCCATTCATTAACTAATGTGTCACCTTTTGAAGCTTTAAAAGGGCGTAAACCAACCTCCGTTCTCTTCCCTTCTTGGTTGGTGAGTTCGCTGAACAGCAAAGGACTGTGTGGTAGTAAAAAGGGATTGGAGTGGGAAAAGGTGAGGTCAGGTCAAGAACGTATGAAGAGGAGATATGATATGATCAAAGCTACTAAGTTATGCATGGTTCGCCCTAGAGATTTGGTGCGTATTAAAAAAAGGTGGTGACAGTTTTGGAAAGCCTGTCAGGGTGAAGAAAGTTTGTGGGAGTGCAATTATGGTTGAAGATGGTTGCTGGTGGAACGTTTCCAGAGTGGTAAGCTATCTGATGGTTCTGGCTTGAGTCCTTGTAATGACATTGACAGGTGCACGAGTGGAAGTCCATTGTTACATGTTCAAAATTTCTATGACTCAGATACTCAAAAGTCGGCCTTACATTATAAGGGAAAATCTCCACGCAGATCTTCCCGTGGAAGGTTTTTGCCATGGAAATTAAGAGCTGATCAATAATATTTTTTAGTGTTAGTGTTTTTGCTCCCCTGGAGTTCTTACTATTTTTTTTATATTTTTTTGGTAGTTTTTGTATTGTTTTGTTTTAAGCTCAAAAAAAAAAAAAAGGAGAAAGATGGTATGTTGTGTATTGCTAATCTAGTGTTTGGCTCGCGGGTTGTTGAGCCGAATGGGGGGCTCGTGTGTAGAATGTGGGGTGTGGAATGTGGCCTCGGGGGATGGAATGCGGGAGGTGCGGCCAGAGGGCGAAGGCGGTTGGAATGGTGCCAGGGACATACTATGGAGGTGGTTCTTTGTTATATTGAAATAAACGTGAAGTTCAATCCTACCTTGTGCGACTTCGTATTCATGACCACAACAGTTTGCAAAATAATACTATAATTGGGGTAGCACACCATCTTCACTAGTGCCACGTGGCCCACTACAGAAAGCAGAAGAGAAGACAAAAAAGCAAACTGAGCTTGGAGGGAAAGTGAGCGAGATTTCCATCATGCAAATCAGTGAGAGAATGGCAGATATTAATCACTAGGTATCAAAAAGTAACTGGTTCCCAGTTCAATCTGAGATCTAATTGTATATGCAGGGGAAAACAGTGCCATATGTTAAAGAAACACTAATTACATTTTAAAATGTTTAAATGTTGTTTGTGCAATTTACATCCCAAATATTGTGAAGATTCTATGTGTACTTGGCACTTAGGGATAACCCAGATCACTAGTTTGGCTTTTGCTCAATTTCCAAACCATTTAAAAACATGGACAAAGCAGGCAATTGCCTTGCACAATCTTGCCAGGGGTCTGTCCCCTGCTCACCCTTCACAAGCATGAACAGCGGACCATTGCACAAGAAGAGTTTTCCAAGGTGGATCGGTGTTGCTTGTTCAACTACTTGACAGTGCCTCTTCTATTTCTCTCCTGTGTGCAGAGATAACTCCTCAGGTTCCCAATACCTTCCGATAGTCTTGGTGGACCCATCTTGTCTGAATTTAGGAATTGTCCCACCTTTTTCTTCTCTTCCTTATTTATTCAGTTTTTAGCAACAACCCTTTGAATCACTTGCCGTGGATCTCCCATTAGATCTCGATTTAATCCTCCTCTTTTATTATCTTTGATTGGTAGTCTGGGCTCTCATTTCTGAGATAAATGTAGAGTCCCAGACATACACTCTAGTGCTGTGAGACTACAGACAAGTTGTGGGTACCTTGCATCCTGACATTAGGCGTGAGACTGTCGCCCACACCATCTTCCCTGCCTTTTAAAAAAAAAATAGGTGGAAAGTCCATGGGCGGTTGAGGTAAGCCAGATGTTTTTGTTCAATTTGTTTAAACTAGCATAAGGTTAATTACCTTATTGCTTCCCAAACTGTTTGCCAGGGGTTTTAAAATGTTCAGAAACATAATCAAGATGTTGCTGTTACTTTCTCTTCAAGAAATATTGGGTAGATTTGGGTAGGGGTGATGGCCTTGCAGCAGTACTGAAGGGCATTAATTTACTACTGAACAAGGATGTAATGTGACAACTGAATGTAGCATACCAGGAGGCAATCACAAAAAGACCACAGTGAATAAATAGTGCTATGTTAAAAAAGAGTAAATAAATGCACTGACAACATAGTAAGGCATGGCCTCTCTTGCGTGTGTCTGTAAAACTGATGTTTGTTCTTGAATTTCTGTCATGAATTTTGACCCTTTTTCTTGAATTTTAGTCCTGAATTTTGATCCTTTGTCCTGAATTTTTTACAGTCCTGTTCAGAATTTGCCTCAATGCCAGGTGGTCACCCTACTCCAAACACAGGATTTCAGAACATATACGTGTGATTGCTAATAAGGATCCTACATATCAGGGTGCTCGACATGAAGAATTTATCTCACATATAGGCTGAGACTTGAGCGCACTGAGAAATTTTTACACTATGCACAGTTTTTTGGTACACTTGCCTAGAAAAGAAAAGCCATGTGGCTGAGGCCCGAAAAGTAATCTGATGGCCATTTCGCCTTATAATCATTTAAATTTGTATGGGTGATCGGACAAGTGATGGTCGCAGTCCAGGTGAAATAACAGAAATGCACCATTTTGGTATGTATAGATAAAATACCCATTTGAGCACTATGAAATGTGGGTTAAATTATTGAGCTCCTCTTGAATTCTACAATTATTTTATTATGATGCACTATACACATTGGTGAGTGAAATGAATGCAGTTGCTCATTGTAACTAAAAAAGTATAAAATGAACTCGCTTATGATGGTGAGCACAATATATTATGTACTATTGGAATTATATTTTTTCTCTTTATTCGTACTTGTCAACGGGTAGGTCATGATTTATATGTGTATGAGAGTTGTAAATATTGTTTTGACTGTAATATATAAGGAATGCAGTCGGGCACATTGATATACGTACTCACCTGTAATAATGAAATTAATAATTAGCCCAAGTTGGCGATCATGAATTACTAAAGAGCAAGTCCTATTATGTCTACCTTCATCTATTTTGTTGTTTTATGAAAAACTGAAAACGGACTGTAAGTCAGCGTTTGTCACAGTAAACATGGGTAAAGCCTAAACATGTCTGTTTTTTCTGCACAGCTGATGAAATAAACACACCTTGACACTCCCAAAACACATTTTCCCCATTCATATTTCAATAGGAAAATTAAATGGTGATACCGCAAAAACTGCTGAATGGAATTACACCTAATTTGTCACACAGTTAAATCTTGGTCCAGAAAGCATGTTTTTTTGTGATTTGGTGTTAATCCCTTTAGTAGTTTTTGAGAAATTAAGGTTAAAAAACTTTGTATATTTCACACCACAGACAATCTGTGGAACCAACAGTTATCAAGAAAAGATCTGATTGGCTGCCACCACATCAATAAAATAAATGATGTTAAAATTAAACATATAGGGAGAAGGGTAGAAATGTCCTGCTGTGTAGGCCTGGTGGGGCCCCTCTAGGGCCAGAAGCTTGATTTTAATTTTGATCTGGTCCGCAGCTCCAATAAAAAAAAATTAAATGTTAGACTCCTACAGTTTCGAAAATAAGCCCCTGTGGTAGCCAAGGGCCTAGGGTCAGGCTAGTTTAGAGCCTCTATATACCATTTTGCTAAAGAGGGTGGGGGCAAAATGCCCTAGGACATTTGTTTATAATATTTTTTGTTCCTGATAGCGCACCAGCAACGTTTTTGTTTTGGAAAAGGTTTGTGGGTGGCTGCAGAGCGTGCAACAGTCCTCCAGCAACAATTTTCTAAACCTTTATTTATGCATTTAAAAACATTTAAAACAGCTACGGATCATAGTCAGTAGTAATCAGACCAGACCTCACCTTACATGTCAACTCTCTTATTCATGTACTCTGTACATCTTCACATCTCTGGATCTCCTGGGCTTGAGTCCATATCCAGGGCTCTGTGCTCATGGAAAGAGTCTAGCATTGTCCCCCAAGCTGCCAAATCATTTGCAACCCTGTTGTCCATGCAAGAAAATCCACATGTGTTGCTCCTCTGCAACTCCCCACTCCAATACATCCCTAACCCATAAGGCCTCATTTGGGACCCCATCCAGCCAATAGCAATTCTTGGCTTAACAAGCAGCAGTGCTAACTGCAGGAGCTTATATGAGATCTTGTGAACCTCTGGGTTTAACCACCATACCCAAGAGACAAGCTTCAGGTGTTATGGGGACAGCTATTCCCAACACTTCCTTGATGTGAGGCAGCACCACCTCACAGAAGCCAGGCACCCCACATATTGCCGTGCCAGGTGTAGGATACTGGCACCCTCCTTCCTACAGTGTGCATACCTCATTGCCCTGCTAGGGTCCATACAGTTGAGCCGGGCTGGCGACATATATGTGTGGTGCAAATAATTGAAGTGAAGTAGTTTAAATCGGTTATTACAGGACACCACCTTCAACAGGCCGCAAGCATGATTCCAGTTAGAATCTACAATGGCTTCCCACAGGTCTGTTTCCCATGCTGCTTTCACTTTGTACACAGTCTTCACCATATCTACTTGAATCACTTTGTAGAACAGGGAGATAAGGTGTCTACCCTCCCCCCCATTGGATCTGCCCCCCAACACCTGTAATGGTGTAGGTGGCAGCACCGGATACATGCACCAGAGTTCCTTCAAGGTGTTTTCTAATTTAGCAAACTGCAGGAAATGGCCCCATTCCACATTAAAAAGTGTCCTGTGCCTCCTGAAAAGTGAGGAAGACCTCCCCCGGGTATTAATCTCCAGCTAAGAGGCATCTACCCACTCTTCACCTCTCCATGGACACATAAAGGTCAATAGTTCGGAAGGGTTCCAGGTCCCATTTGTGTGATTCCCTGTCAAAGGGGGCCCTGCATATCCCTTTTTTCACCACTTGTTCCCACATCTGTGCAATATGGCAGACCAGGTAAGGTAGGGGCGTCTGTTCACCCACCCCTCATTAGGATGAGTGGTAATGTATCATTCCCAATCATACACCGCAGAAGCCGTTCCTCCCAGTTTTCAGTATTTGTCAACCATCGGGTGAAATGTTGCAGGTGTACTGCAAATAAAATAAAGTTGTATGTCCAGACGGCCATGCTTCTTTTCTCCATATCCCTTTTCAAAACAGGTAGAGCCACCCTTCTGCGTTTCCCCTCCCATATCAGCAAGAAGAGGACACTATTTAAAGACTGAAAAATGTACTGGGAATAAAAAAAGGTTAATTCTGTACTAGATATAGACAGCGTGGGAGAAAGACCATTTTAGCATTAGCATTTTAGGCCCCCATGACCAATAAGGGCAGCATATTCCAGAATTCGACCTGGTTAGACCCTGCACCACCCTATCTACGTTAATGCACCAATGACCTACTGCCGTCCTAATGACCATGAAGCCAAGATACCAGAGGCATTTTCACTCCCAACTGATACCCAAATTGGGCAGTTGGTTCAGCAGTAATAGGGCTAGTCCCCCGAGGGGATACAGCAGCATTTTACGGATGTTCAAGCATAGACCAGACACTCATCCACAGCTCTCCAGGTGTCTAAACAGGACAGGCAGCGCCTCTGTAGATGAGTGAACATACATCAGCGCATCATCAGCATATAATAAGATAATGAGTGTTGAGTCTCGAACCCCGATTCCCCAGGGCTTTAGCTCCCTACACAACAGGATAGCAAGGGGTTTGATTGCCAGAGCAAATGGGAGCAACAAGAGGCGGCTTCGTGCTCATACTTTAGCATACAAGCCAATATTTGGCCAGATTTGTCACCAACTCAAGTAACAACCAAAAATTCCTGCCAAGGTGAAGTCACAACCTAACCCCAAATTAACCTGTGCTTAATCCTCTGGTAGCTTGAAAGAAAGCAATCAGGCGTAACTTAGAGGCACGGTGTCAACTAATTATGCAACACTTCAAACAGTAATAACGTCAGTTCACAGCACAAGAAAAATCCTACAACAATTTAGAAAAATAGAGTATATTTTGTTAAATTATTTTACACAATGTTGGAAAATGGGTTATTGGTAAGGGCAGGTAGGTACCTACACCTAGCAACAAGCCACTAACCTCCACTTAGGTCCAGTTAGGTCTCAGTAAATTAACCCTAGCTCAACCCTTGGTAGCTTGGCAACGAGCGTCAAGGCTTAACTTAGGAGACAGTGTGTAAAGCATTCAAATATCACAAAACAGTAATTAAATAAAACACAGGAAACAGTTTAAAAATCCAAAACCAATTTATATAAATAGTTTATATTTTTATCTTCAAAATGACACAAAAACGAATAAAATCGGATAAAGGGAACCGGAGATATGAATTTTTAAAGAATTATTCTTTTTCTAGCGCTTAGAAACAAAAAGTGCCAATCGGGTCATCTGGTTGCACCTCGACCGGGGCAAAGTCAAAGTTTCAGGCCGACCGCGATGGAGCCCTGCTCGGCTACAGGTCGCGGGAGGCCTCGGTTAAAAAGTTACCTTCTGAATTAGTCTTTATTTTGAAGATTTTCTTCAGCGGGACGAACCTGCCAGTCCTATCCGACCTCCTGGAGCCCTTCTCCGGATACGCAATGCTGGATTCCTCGGTGGAGATTTTTACCTTCGGACTTAGTCGTTTTTTCGAGGTGAAAATCCTTCGACCGGGGTAAACCTGGATCTTGATCCGACGTCCATGGAGCCCTTCACGGACACAATGGCTGGGAGGTCCCGGTCAACTTTTTACCTTCGGACTTAGTCTCTTTTTCGGAGATTTTTCTTTACCGGGACGAACCACCAAGTCAGGCCGGGTCGCGGTTGAGGCAAGCCGGCTAGAATTTCCGTGGCGGGTCGGTCCCTCTATGGAGCTTTTTTACAAAAATTCTCAAATCTTCTCCAAACTTCTGGGGCTTCACCCAGATGTTCTTTTAAGGTTCTTTTGGGGTCCACAGCTCACCCCAAGGGTCCAGAAGTTCTGAGATGGTCCTTGGGGGGTGCGGACTACAACTCCCAGAATGCACCTGGCGCAAACTCCTTTTTGGCCACTGGGCAGTGGTCAGCTGGTCGCTTTCTTCAGGAGTTGGTGCAGGGGACTCTGGTTAGCAATTTTTTACCTGTAGCAAACAGGGAGTCCCTCCTTGAACCAGTTGAAGCCAGGCAAAGTCCTTCTTGTGGTGAAGCCCAAGTGTGCAGCTGGTGCAGTCCTTCTGAGTGCAGGTTCCAGGTGCAGGCCAGGGGTCCAGCAGGGCAGTCCTTCTTCTCCTTTAGTTCTTCCTTGTTGGAATCTGATGGGGATCTGAGGTGTGGGTGCAGGTCTGCCAGTTTTATCCTTGCTCCTGGGTGAAAAGCAGGGGGGTCCTGGTTCTCCAATCAGGGGCAGGGTCCTTCCCCCTGCGATGACCACTTCCTGGGAAGTGTGGCAAAAATCCATCCCAGTGGGCAACATTCTCTAAAAATCCAACATGGCTGAATCTGATTTTTGGAGGTTACATCTGGCTGAGCCCACCCACTGGTGTGGCTAAAAATCATAAACACCCCTCTCCTGCCCTCTCCTAATCTAATCAAGGGGGCACCTAGTTGTCTGGGGTTGCAGGATGTGGGGGTGTTGCTGGTTGCTCCAAATGTCCTTCTCTGCCTTTGAAGACCAGTTTGGCAGCCCTCCCCCTTCCTGCCTCACCATCTGCTGAGGGGAGATTCTCTCCCACAGGCACTTTCCTTTGTGTGAAGCCAGGCCACTTCACACCTCATCAAGGCAGCTTGGCTAAGCTGCTGCAGGCTGGCCAATCAGAGCACAGCAGCAAAAACAATGCAGGGCTGAAATTGTCAACTTTTTAGGTAAGGTCTAAAACTTTTTACCTGAACAAGTTATATTAAATCCAACAACTGGAAGTTGTGGGATTTATTACAACAATTAATTTGATACCAAATTCTTGGTATGCAACATTTAAGGAGACTTTAAAATTTAAAATAAAGTCTCCCCATTCTAGCCTATGAAGGCCATTTACTACAATGAGGGAAAAACGAATTTGGCTGTTTTTACCTCACCAGGGCTTATAAAACTATTTTTATAAAGTCCCTGCTTATAGTTACATGGCACCCAGCCCTAGGGGCACATAGGGCACACCTTAGGGGTGACTTATATGTAAAAATAAGGTAGTTTAAGACTTTGGAACTACTTTTAATTCCAAAGTCGAATTTGCATATAACTTTAATTTAAAAGCAGTCAGCAAGGCAGGCCTGCCTTTAAAATGACACTGGGCACCTCAGCAGTGCACCTAGGTGTGCACCACCTATGCTGTGGTCCCTAAACCTACATGCCCTACCATATACTAGGGACTTATAGGTAGGTTAACTTAGCCAATTATAATTAGCCTAATTTGCATATCCATTTTACACAGAGCACATGCCCTGGGACTGGTTTCAGTACCCAGGGCACCATCAGAGTCAGGAAAACACCAGCAAAAAGTGGAAAATAGGGGCAAAAAGTTAGGGGGCCTCTGCAATCAGCCCTGTTTTCTCACACACAAAAACTGAAAAAATCTAATTATTACATTTTAAAAGTTTAGGTAAAAATAGTGCTTAAAAGCAAAAAGCGCCAACTGTGCTTATGTGGTCGTGCCCAGCTGAGATAAAGTCACAAGTTCAGACTGACCCCAGTGGAGCACAGGTGGGATACACGGACTTGGGCCAGTTAAACAAATTAACTTAAATCCTGGTAGTGGTGTGTTGCGAGACCCCCACATCAAGGATGCATTGCGCAGCTGTGGTTCTGAGGAGCTACCAGGTGCGATGTGGGGTCCTGCATTAAGGATGTCTTGCGCAGCAGGGGTTCATAGGAGTTGCGAGTCTGCAATGCAATGTGCTGTGTCGAGGATTTGTCACACTGCAGCCGTTCCAAGAAGCTGTAATGCTGCACTGTGAAGTCCTTTATCAAGGATGCATCACTTAGCAGTGGCTGAAGAGCTGCAGGATAGGAATGCAAAGTCCTGCATCGAGTGTGCACTGTATAGGGGTGGTTCTGATGTGGAGCTGCAGGGAGATGCAGCACTATGCCTGAGTTCTGCCCACAAGACCATTCATGGGCTGGCAGACCACCTTCAGGCTCACTTCCAATGGTCAAGGCCAGGGGAGGCACCATGTGTTGGGAAAGACTCACAACAAGCAAAATCCAGGTTCAGGGTTCAAGGTGGTTGTAGCCTTTTCTTTCCCAGAGGTACTGATCAGGAGGCCAGACAACTAGCCCTTGAAGTCACTCTGCTTGTCCTGGGTTCAAGGTGCAGATCTGGTCCTTCTCACTCAGACAGTAGTGCTGCAGGGTAGCAGTCCTTCTGACAGCAGAGCAGCACAGCAGTATATCTTCTGAGTCTTCCACAAGTCCAGATGTCCAGGTGTTTACTGAAGAGATAAGTCTGAGGTTCTAATATAAATACTTTGTGCCAACTTTGAAATAGGAGAAGGTTCTGGAGGTGTTTAGAATTTCCTGCCTTCCTTTTCCAGCTTGCCTGGGGACACAAAAGACTAGTATGAAACCCTTTGTTTATGTGCTGAGGAAAAGCCTTTGTGATGTGCAAGTGTGGTAGTTGACAGCTCACCCCCCCCATCAAGTCAGAGATGGCCCATCCAACCAACACCTATTCCCCTCTGTCTCACTGTCTGGGAGTAATAGACAAAGACCAACTGCAAGCTACACTTGTGACCCAGTTGCAGGCACCAAATGGTTGGGCAGGAAAATGCCAACTTTGTAAAAGTGGCATTTTAAAAAATATGACTTAAAATCCAACTTTACCATTAAGGAGATTTTTAAAGAGAGGCGTGGTTTGCATGGTGAGGATGTGTGCCACACTATAGCTTAGCTTTGAGCCCAACGCCTGCATCCTACCAGTAATCCTGCTCTCCCCCCAGCCATCTGCACTTCATTGGTCGCTCGTTGGTGACCTGTGGTGTGAAGACCTCGGAGGACCATTTGGATTGATTGCTGGCAGCCTGGTGTGGCTTTGTGCAAAACACCTTGCCTCCTTGGGAAGGCCTCTACCTGTGGGTGGGGTTGCGGCCTGTGGCCTGCTCGGCACTGCATCGGTAGTCGGTCACTCCGCTGACAACTATTGAATACCAACGCTTCTCCGATATCACTAAGGCATGCTGAAAGGTGAATGAGACTGCGCTACAACCTGCGCCTGTGTCCGGGCTCGCATGGTCCTGGCCACAGCGTCCTGCAGCAGCTGCCTGGTTGCTGAGGGATCAAAGACTATGCACACCAGGTGCTTGAAAACCCTTCATCGCTGACCTCACTGATTACTTGAGCACCGGTTCTCAGTACCTCACCGGACATTGCTGAAAGGTGCCTGGTAGTGGGAGACGCACCCCTCCCGTCTTGCATTCAGGCTTAGGGTCCACGTATTCCTGGCCATAGCTGGCTGTAGCACCCACTTAATTATTGGAGGCCTGAGGACTGCCCTAGCCAAATGTCTGGGAGGCCCCTTTTCACCTGCTTCCCGAGGCTAAAGGACAACAAGCCTGCAAGGTGACCCACAGGATCTACATGGGTGCTTGCCGCAGTGGAAGTTGTAACCCCCCCCCCCCCCCCCCCTGAGGTACATTTTTAAAATTTTTACTTTTCAACTGGCATGGGGTGGGCTCCTGCTGTGGCCACGATTCGCCCACTTGGGAGCGATACTGCTTCCAAGCCGCATGACTCGTGCCATAGTTGTGGGGCTCACATTTTACCTACGTGGAGGCCCTTGGACTGCGGCTGCCACACTGTGCATTGTTTCCATTCCTCTTGGTGGCATTTACTTTGATGACACCACACACTATAGTGCCTACTGCCTGCAAAAAGAAGCTGCTTTGCAGTGCCAATTCTGCTCAATGCTGGAAAACGTGGGCAGTTTTTTAAGCACTGTTTGCACATATTTTGTTACAACTTGAACACTGCTTTTATTGCCGCTGTAGTACGGTGTTACCCCGGTGCTGGTAACCATCACATGACCCCTCCTTACAAGACTGCTTGCTCTTCTATTCCTTCACTTTTGGCTCATGACCTTAGGCTTCTCTTGTTGCCCTTGATTTCCAGCTATGTACCGAGAGCTACATAAATTGGGGCATGCATCACTGTACACCAGACTCTGACTCAACAAGCCAATCCACAGTCCAACTGCATTGACCTAGTAGCTGGTAAATAACTTGGATGTGTTAGAAATGGGGTCTTTGGTTGGCAGTCAGGTTACCCCCCTGTCCAAGCAAGGACCCTCACTCTAGTCAGGGTAAGTCACACACAATCCAAATTATCCTGTGCCCACCCTCTGGTAGCTTGACACTGAGCAGTCAGGCTTAACTTAGAAGGCAATGTGTAAAGTATTTGTTTCAATAAATCATACAATAACACATTATAGCACCACAAAAATACACCACACAGTGTTTAGAAAAATATATAATATTTATCTGGATATTTGCAGGTCAAAACAATAAAAGATGTAATAAGAAAATGTAAAGATATCACTGGAAAGTGGTATAAAGTGTCTTAATTCTTTTAAAAGCAAACAAAGCCTCTTTCAAGCACAAAGTACCTGGTTTGAGTGAAAAATCTCCACAAAGGGCCGCAGAGGAGAAGTGTGGAAACAAAGGGGTGTGCGTCGATTTCTCAGGCCGCACACAGTCGATGCGTCGTTTAGTTTCCACGCAGGGACGGCTGGGCGTCGATTTCCGGCGCTCGGTCATGGATCCTCTTCGGGTTGCAGGGTTTTCAGACACCCCGGGGTCTGTGCGTGGAATCCTGGGCTTGTTGACCAGCTCTGCGTTGTTCCGGTGGGCGATGCAGGGAAATTTCTCCCTCACGGCAGGTGCTGCGTCGATTCCCCTCTGGAAGTCGGGCATCGTCGTCCTAGATCAGCTGTGTGTTGATCTGGTGGGCCGTGCATCGAAGTTCCAGTTGCACCGCAGGCGCCGCGTCGATGTTTTCCTTGCGAAGTTGAGCGGCGTCATCCCGGTTCGGCGTGCAGTGAACAGGCTGTGCGTCGTTTTTAGCAAGCTGTGCATCGAATTTTCACCGCACAATGAGTCCAGATGCAAGAGAGAAGTCTTTTTGGTCCTGAGACTTCAGGGAACAGGAGGCAAGCTCTATCCAAGCCTTTAGAGAGTACTTATTCACCACAGCCGGGGAGCAGCAAGGCAGCAGGGCAACATCAAGGCAGCAGTCCTCTTCAGAAAGCAGTCAGGTGAGTCCTTTAGGCAGCCAGGCAGTTCTTCTTGTCAGGGTGCAGGTTCTGATTCAGATTTCTTCTCTAGGAAGTGTCTGAAGTGGTAGGGCAGAGGCCCTATTTTTATACCCAAATGTGACTTTGAAGTGGGGAAGACTTCAAAGAGTGGCTTAGAAGTGCACCAGGTCCCCTTTCAGTTCAATCCTGTCTGCCAGGGTCCCAGTAGGGGGTGTGGCAGTCCTTTGTGTGAGAGCAGGCCCTCCATCCTCCCAGCCCAGGAAGACCCATTCAAAATGCAGATGTATGCAAGTGAGGCTGAGTACCCTGTGTTTGGGGTGTGTCTGGGTGAATGCACAAGGAGCTGTAAACTAAACCAAGCCAGACGTGGATTGTAAGGCACAGAAAGATTTAAGTGCAGAGAAATGCTCACTTTCTAAAAGTGGCATTTCTAAAATAGTGATATTAAATCCAGCTTCAACAGTCAGCAGGATTTTGTATTGCCATTCTGGCCATACTAAATATGACCTTCCTACTCCTTTCAGATCAGCAGCTACCACTTCAACAATGTATGAGGGCAGCCCCAATGCTAGCCTAGGAAGGGAGCAGGCCTCACAGTAGTGTAAAAACGAATTTAGGAGTTTTACACTGCCAGGACATGTAAACTATACAGGTACATGTCCTGCCTTTTACCCATACAGCACCCTGCTCTAAGGGTTACTTAGGGCACACCTTAGGGGTGACTTATATGTAGAAAAAGGGGAGTTTTAGTCTTGGCAAGTACTTTTAAATGCCAAGTCGAAGTGACAGTGAAACTGCACACACAGGTCTTGCAATGGCAGGCCTTAGACAAGGTTGAGGGGCTACTTAAGTGGGTGGCACAACCAGTGCTGCAGGCCCACTAGTAGCATTTAATCTACAGGCCCTGGGCACATATAGTGCACTCTACTAGGGACTTATAAGTAAATTAAATAGTCCAATTTGGTGTGATCCAAGGTTACCATGTTTAAAGGGAGAGAGCATATGCACTTTAGCACTGGTTAGCAGTGGTAAAGTGCACAGAGTCTAAAAACCAGCAAAAACAGTGTCCAAGAAGTGGAGGGAGGCAGGCAAAAAGTTAGGGGTGACCACCCTAAGGCTGTCAGGTCTAACAGGATGGTACTCCAAAGCCCTAGCACCACCTGGTGACTTCCCAAACTTGGATCCTGCATATATTGTGCTGCTGGCTGCCGCAGGCATCTCCTGAACATGTGTAGCACACATTACCACTAACATATCTCAGGTACTCCTCCTACAAGCTTAACATTTTCCTCATGTACCTTCTCCTGGGCTGTGTGTCGACCTTTGGTGCTTTGCCCATGTCTGGCGGGGCTGCTTGTGCTGCATAACATTGATGCACTGTAGTCTGGGCTGCTCGTGCTGCATAGTGCCTTCATTCCATCTAGCCCTTGCAAGCAGGCTCATCATGCTGTGGACATTTTTAACTAAATCTTTCTCTACTCGCTTTTCATCATGGGACACCTGCGGTCCGGAACCCATAAGCCACCTGTACTGTCCAGGTAATCTGCTACTTCACCTGCATTGGACCCTCCCAACTGAATCGGGACATGAAACCACATCAATATAAAACAAATTAGACGCTGTTTTGGTGGCCATTGAAAGTTCTCAGACTTCTTTGGAACACAGCATAGACACAGTAGTGGCTAACCTCATGCTGCTGCATGCAGACCATTGCAACTTGGCTGACAAGGCCTGGACCGCTGAACAAAACATTCTCATGATGCAACCCCAGGTGAGTGATACGTAAAAATGTCTGCAGACACTTAAGGAACAGATTCTCTTACTGGAAGAGAGAGATGAAGATGTTGAGGGCCGCTTTCACTGAATTAACATTTATGTTGTTGGTCTGCCTGAAAATGCCGAAGGCTCAGACCCTGTCTCCTAAGTAGAAAACTGGTTACGATCTGCATTACCCACGTCTACGCTGTCTTCCTTCTTTGCAATTGAGGGGGCCTACAGGGTACCTGGACGTCACCCTTACCCTCCCTTCCTATGCTGTGGACCTTTGCACCATTTATCTTCCCCTTACCGTGACTCATGGGCTCACTCATTACACGAGCTACCCTCTTTCCTGGTCTTACTTCATCTGCACCCCCTTAGAAGTTTATTGAGGTTGTTTTGGATCTTTGATTTGTTATAACCCTATTACAACGCTGACCGTCAGCTGTGATGTAACATGTCTTTATGATGACTATGTATAGGGTACTGTTATGTCTATAAATGTAAAGTAATGAGAAAATGCGATAAAGAGATTCAAACAAAAAAGAGGGTTTTAAGTAACAATTTTTTAGACACCAAACTCGATATTTGTACCTACTCGCAGTTGACAGTTATCACTTATTAAATGTAATAAGGCAATCCAATGTTATCCTATCGGAGAGGTGGGCCTTGCAGCAGTAGAAAACATTTTTAAGAGTTTTTCACTACCAGGACATGTAAAAGTTAAAAGTACATGTCCCACTTTTTAAATACACTGCACCTTTCCCTATGGGATGTATAGAGCCTTCCATAGGGGTGACATATGTATAAAAAAGAAAAATATAGGCCTGGCAAAAGTTTCATTTTGCCAGGTCAAAATGGAAATTTAAGGCTGCACACACAGGTTGAGAAATGTTTAAAACTGCTATGGCCCAGGTACATGAAGCAGTAATTTACTAGGGACTTACATGTAAATTAAATGTGCCAGTTGAGTGTAAGCCAAGGCTACCATGTTTCAGAGAGTGAACAAACACACTTAAGCACCTGTCAGCAGTGGTAAAGTGCACAGAATCCTAAGACCAACAAAAACAAGATCAGCAAAAATGGAGGGGTAAGGCAAAAGTTTGGGGGAAGACTACCCTAAGGCCAACAGGTCTAACAGTCTGCTTTATGGCTGAAGGCCAGGCCCTGTGGCCACCCCTCCCCCGCAGCTGGGATTGGCTGCCTCCAAGTGGGCTGGCAACATGGCCTGACCGCAGGCCAGGACCTGTGGCCAACCTTGCAGTGTGGGGTTGGCTATATGCCAGGGGAGGAAGGGGGCATTGGAGTTGGCTTTAATTATGGTAACAAAATCTTATTTTATCAATCAATCAGCAGTTTTTTAAAGTGCGCTACTTACCTGTAGGGTCTCAAGGCACTGTGGGATAGATCCTCAAGAATTGGTCAAAGAGCCAGGTCTTAAGGTTCTTCCTGAATTGAGGTGGTGACTGCCTGAGGTGGAGTGGCAGGGTGTTCCAGCATTTTGCCGAAGGTAAGTGAAGGATCTCCATCCAGCTGAGGACTTCCTTATGCAGGGTACGGTGGCGAGTGACTGCTGGGAGGAGCGGAGAGGTCTGGCAGGGGAATAAATGGTGATGCGGTGGTTAAGGTAGCTGGGTCTATGTTGTGGAGGGCCCTGTAAGCGTGTAAGAGGAGCTTATAGTTGATTCTTTTCTCGACAGGGAGCAAGTGGAGATCTCTCAGGTGTCCTGTGTTCTTGGCAGGGGATGTTCAGCATGAGTCTGGTGGAGGCGTTCTGGATTTGTTGTAGCTTGCTCAGGTTCTTCTTAGTGGTTCTGGCACAGAGGGTGTTGCCGTAGTCAAGTCTGCTTGTGATCAGCGCATGCATCACGGTCTTACGATTGACACTCGGTATCCATCTGAAGATCTTCCGGAGGAGTCGGAGGGTGTGGAAACACGTGGACGCAATAGAGTTTACATATCTTGTCATGGTGAACGCTGAGTTGAGGATGACTCCGAGGTTGCGTGTGTGGATTTGGGAGGGGCTACCAAGTGTTGAGGGCCACCAAGAGTCATCCCAGGCTGAGGAGGAGGATCCAAGGATGAGGATCTTGGTTTTAGCAGAATTTAGCTCGAGTCAGCTCTCCTTTATCCAGGCAGCGGCTGCTTCTATTCTGTCTTGGAAGTTCTTCTTGGCCGTTGTGGGGTTTTTGGTCAGGGAGATGATCAGCTGAGAGTCATTGGCGTAGGAGATGATGTTCAATCTGTGGTTTCTGCCGACTGGGGTGCGCGGGGTCATGTAGATGTTGAACTGTGTGGGACTCAACAAGGATACTTGGGGTACTCCACAACTGATCTCAGTGGGTTCTGGCAGGTGTGGGGGGGAGTCTGACTCTGCGTTCTGCCTGTCAGGAAGGAGTGTATCCACGGAAGGGCCTTGTCGCAAATGCCTGGTGCCTGGAGTCTAGTGCATAGGGTTTTTAAAAACCCTAGCAATGTACTGAAAAACCCAAAGGTTAAACTAACGTTATAGTTAGATGAGAATTTCAATGACAACGTAACAATTTAAGTGTACAAAACCACTGAAATTTACCTGTTATAATTAGCTCTGGTAACTGTAACTTGTGCCCTAAGGTAACTATAACTCGCTCCCCTGCCATGCACTGCTAATTACCCCACATATTGTATTACTCATGACATCTTCTATGACACCATTGATAATATCACCTCAACATTTGCAATTAAATTATTAATGAGACAACACTGCATGCCGTGGGCACAAGTATTAGTTACTTTAGGGCACGAGTTACAGTTACCAAAGCTAACTATGCCTGTAAATTTTAAAAAATGTGTACGTTTATAACGTTACACAGTCACTGAAATTCTCACCAATAACGTTTCTTCAACCTTTGTTTTTTCAGGTAGGTATAGTTAGGACCTAGTTTCTATAGAAAGAGAGTTTTTGTTGTTTTGCTAATAACTTTGGCGCTGTTTGTTGAATCTTCACAAAATTTTCAAAACTTAAACGTGTTTTCCCCAATCATTTTTCCATAGGACCTTTAGACATGCCTACAGCCCGAACCAGCAAACAAAATTACACCAAATTTGACACAAAGCTATATTCTATTCCGCAGATAACACTCTTTTGATATGGTGCAAATCCGTTCTGTAGTTTTGAAGAAATTTAAGGGCGGATCCTCTGCGGATCCAACTGTTCCCATGCTGATATCTGATTGGCTGCCAGCACTTCAGCAAATAAGTGTTGGCAGCCATCTTGGGACTCGGCTTCGTCCAAGTCCCAGGAAATTGTTTAAAAAAAACAGAAAAGGGGCCAGGGTAGAGTCACCCTGACCCCTTAGCCCTGGTGCTGGTGTCCCTGAGGGACCCCGCCAGGACTAAAAAGCATTTTTAAAAGTTTCCTGCAATTTTTCTTTACTTGCCCCCGTGGGGTCCAGGTCCCTGAGACATCATAGAGGAGGGGGCCCTCTATTTCGGCTTTAAAAAGCTCTGGGGACCGCCACCTCGACGGGGTGAATGTGCAAATAGGAGCGGGGGCAATTGACCCGTGCCCTGGGCACCACCACCCCCAGTGCAAAAATGCTTTAAAATGGGGGAGGCCTGATGGCCTCCCCCACAGCCCAGAGGACCACCACCTCTTTGGGGCTATCTATTTCATTAATGCAGGGGGACTGTGGGCCCCCACGCCCTGGGGCCCACCTACAGGGGCTACACTTTATTTGAAGTGAGGAGGATGCATGCCTCCCAGCTGCCCCAGGGCAGGGACCACCACCCCTGGGGCAAAATCCAATTCATTTGTTGGGGGCATGAATCCCCCCCCCACCATCGCAATGCACTATTTTTATGTCAAAAATGTTACTGCAAATAAGACATTAATGTTATCAATGATGTTATCAAAGATGTCATACGTGCCATAATTTGTGAGTAATTATTAGTGCATGGCAAGGGCGTGAATTATAGTTACCTTAAGGTCGGGTCATGCATACCAGAGGAGAGGCGCACTCAACATTGACACAAGCCGGAGCAAGGAAACGTTTGGCACCCACACTGTAATCTTGCTGCCAGAAGGGCTGCATACTTCTGCTGCATTGTGGTACCGTATTCATCCTAATAGAGGCACCCATGTATTGGCCTCTCACCATTTTCTTTTTTTCAACAACCTCGCTCCACCAGGACGGCGCGGGGCCCAGAAGGAGCGTTACCCCAGACTCCTCCAATGTTTTAGCTTCCATTGTGGGAGAGGTTAATGGAAGTATAACCAGTACCAGGTCTCTACACTTATTGCTTAAGAGCCTAAATTCTCACCAAGCGCTCTAACCTAGATCACTTTATTAAAGTATTGTCATTTTGGCCTTATTCACATCAGATAAAAGAGGTCTATTTCTATAAAGCCTGTGTGGAGTCCTCTTTGTGTGGTTTCCTTTACTGGGTTGCTGTGACTAAGTGCTGCACAAAAACTTTGCATATTGCGTAAGTTAAGCCTACCTGCTCTGTGCCAAGCTACCAAGGGTTGAGCACAGGTTAATTCAAGTTTTGTAGCTGACATGCGGCCCTGTCTGGGACTGTGGTCCCTACTTGCACTACAATATATATATATATATATATATATACACACACACAGACATACATACATACTGGCCTGGTGTGTGATGAGTACCTAAGGTACTTACACCTTATTTCAGGTATCCCCTACTATTGTAGGCAGTGTCTAAAAGCCAGGCTCTCTAGATATAGCTGTGGATGAGTAGCCAGGGCTTGTCTAGGAGACATGCATAGCTCGTGCAATACCACTGTAGTCACACAGCACTTACATGAATTACAACACTCAGTGTTACAAAAATAGGTACTTTATTATAGTAACACAGCACCAGAAATACTAAAGAGGCAATACTCCCTTAGGAGGTAAGTAACACACAAGATACATACACCAGTAGTCAGAAATAGGCATAAAAACTGTTAGAAAACAGTGTAAAACACAATAGAGAATAGTGACCCTATACACCCACTAAGAAGAAAAGAAGAGAACTGCAAAACCCAGAGACGAATGCAAGAAACCAACAGTGGATTCCTGAAGAAGAAGACCTGTGGAAAGAGGGCACCAAGTCCAGATGACACAGCAAAGTTCAGTGGGGGCAGGAGCCCCTACCCACCAAGCTGAGGATGCAGAAGTTGGTCGACGGTGAGGAAGGAAAGTCAGCACTGCAGCCCTGGTGTCGGAGTCGAGTTCCTGGAGGATGCAGATGATATCCCACGGCAGAAGGAAGATTGCAGTTGGGTTTGCATGTTTGGATTCCACCAACAAGCCTTGGCACAGGCAAAACTCACGGTTTGCAGAAAGTGGTGCTGCCGGGCACCAGCAAGGCTCAGGAGAACTCAACCCAGGAGGGGGAGTCAGAGGGGACCTTCAGTGTCACAGAGAGCCCACAGAAGCACAGGCAGCACTCACAGGAGTCCCACAGCACGGGACACAGAAGTTGCAGATGGAGCACACGCAGCACTACGATAAGGAGTCCCACGCCACGGGAGAGCCACTCAGGAAGCTGTGCATCACAGGAAGGAGTGCTGGGGCTGGAGCTACACAATGCCTGAAGACCCCTTGGAGGAAGTGCCAACAAGCCTTGGCAGCTGCAAAAGACACTGTTCACTTAGGTACTGGCCTGCGTGGGAAGGCAAGGGCCTACCTCCACCCAAGTGGGACAGCTTGTACAGAGGACCGAAGGGACCACTTCTGACTACCACCCATGATGCAGGATCCATGCAGCAGGAGAGGGGATACAGGTAGCCAGTCGTCGTTGCAGTTGGTGCCTGCAGATGAAGGGGAGTGACTCCTTCGCTCCAAGGGAGATGCCTTCTTTTCTGTGCAGACTGAAGATGGGCTGTCCTCAGAGGATGCATGAGGGGGGAAATGTTGCAGAAGCTGGAAGGAGCTGTGGAAACAATGTTGCATTCAAAGTCTTCGTCTTTGTTGCAGATTGTCAGGTCCTGGAGAGTCCAGACGCAGTTTCTTTGATCAGAAGTCGAAGTGGAGGTTGCAGAGGAATCCTGCTGGAATCTTGCAAGCCGAATCTGAGGAACCACTCAAAAGAGAGATCCCAAATAGCCCTGAAAGGGGGATAGGTCACCTAGCTGGATGACCACCTCTCAGGAGGGGACTCTTATGTCACCTGCCTGACCTGGCCGCTCAGATGCTCCCAGAGTTCCCTGCCAACCGTGAATTCAAGATGGCAAAACCCAGGGACCCTCTTGAGGAGCTCTGGGCACCACCCCTGGGGTGGTGATGGACAGGGGAGTGGTCACTCCCTATTCCATTGTTCTGTTTCGTGCCACAGCCGGGACTGGAGGTCCCTGAACTGGTGTAGACTGGTTTATGCACGGAGGGCACCAAATGTCCCCTTCAAAGCATACCAGTGACTTGGGAAGGCTACCCCTCCCAAGCCCAATAACACCTATTTCCAAAGGGAGAGAGTGTAACACCCCTCTCCCAAAGGAAGTCCTTTGTTCTGCCTTCCTGGGCCTGAGCTGTTCAAGCAACTGTAGGGCAGATACCTGTCTGTGAGGTGGCAGCAGCTTGGGCTACCTGGAAACCCTCAGAAGACTGTAGGAGCAATGCTTGGGGTCCTCTAAAAAGCCCCCAAAGCACACAGAATCATACAACCAATACTCGCAAAAGTATTGGGATATGATTCCAACATGTTTGATACCAAACATGCCTATGTTCGGAGTTTCCATTATGTAGCTGGACATAGGTATTGACCTATGTCCAGTACATGCATAAAATGGCGTCCCCGCACTTCCTAAGTCCAGGAATATGGAGCTGGAATTTGTGGGGACACCTCTGCTAGTGGAGGGGTGCCCTCACAAACAGGTACTTGCACCCTGCCCCCTGGGCTAGGAGGGCCTGCCATAGGGGTGACTGACAGTGACCTGGTGCAGTGAACTGGCAGTGAAAGGGTGCATGCACCTTTTCAAGCAGGCTGCAATGTATGGGCCCCCTATGGGTGGCATAATATATGCTGCAGCCCATAGGGATCCCCTAGTCCCCCCGATGCCCTGCGTACCTAGGTACCTTATACTATGGACTTACATGTGGGCACAAGTATGCCAAATGTGGGATGAAATAGGTTCCAGCAACCAAGTGTAAAGGAGAGAGCATAATCACTTGGGTCCTGGTTAGTAGGATCCAGAAAATGCAGTCAAACACACTGACAAATAGGCAAAAAGTGGGGGTACCCATGGTAAAAAGAGGCTACTTTCCTATAGTGGTGGTAGACACTCTAGTATAGCTAGGGTTACCTGAGAATTTGTTCGCTGATAACTTTGTGACACATCACGACAAAAGTTTGCAGACCTATTCTTTTTTCTACATTGGTGGATAGTGCAAACTTTTGCTGAGATTTTTCAAGGGGGTGAAAAGAAAAAAGGGGTTCTCAAAACACATTTGGCACCAATGCATTTTACATTTGCTTTGTATGCAGTTGAAAATGACTGAACAGATTTGAATGAAATTTGGCATGAATATAGATTATGGTGTGTAGATAATCCGTTTGGGTAGTACAGGTAAGTATGATAAGTATTTTTTAATTTATAAGGAATGTTAACTTAGTGATATCTTTTGTTATGGTAATTTAACTGTATTTCACGGAAGTACAGCAGTACCTAGCGATGTCAAGGCATTATGTGATTGGATAATGACTGCTTTTGCAAAAGTTAAAGTCAGTCATGTTGTTTTTGAGGCCACTTTCCCTGTGTTCTGGATTAGCGTGTCAGATATAGGTAAGTACTAGGTTATATAATTTTACCCTACCTATTAACACTTAATTAAAGTGGTAAAAGGTAGGGAAAAATTATATGTAGTTTCTATGTGTATTTTAAAAATGTCACGGAAAACCACAGTACTTTCAAGGAGGTACAGCGATACTTTAAGTAAAATAATATATGTAAAAATTAAAAAGAAATACTAAAGTACACTATATTTAATGAATGTATTGTGGCCACAGTGTATTTTTTTATTTTTTACTAAATTCTCTATAAAAAGTGTACAGAGTACCGTTAAATTAACGGGAAATTGCAGCACAACTAAAAAACTATTTAAAAAAATGTAAATTTCTCAAAAGAAAGGTCCTTCCTAGATACTAGTGCAGTATTCAGTAAACTTTTTTCAAAATATTTTGAAAGATATAAATGAATTTCCCTGCCTATTAACACTTTAATAAAGTGGTAATAGGTAGGGAATAATAATAAAACGTTCTACTTACCTATAATTAAGGCCCTAACCCAGAACACAGGTACAGTGTGTTATTAAAATAATATGCCTGTCTCCTAATTTTGCAATGACAGCCATTAGCCAATTATATACTATCTTGTCTTCGGGTACTGTGGTATATCTTGAACTGTGGCACTATATTTAACTAAGATCAAGATGAATTATTGTATTGTGTTACCCTTGCAGCACGCATAGTCTCACATGGGCAACGCAATACTTAAGTCACATTTACAAAGCAACACAAGGCTAATATGCTTTGTCCTACATCGCTTGGTAAATCTAGAAAAACACAAGGCAGCTCAAATCTCTGTCTTGCCTTAGTCTGCTCACCAAATTGGTAATTCCTGACAAATTTAATCTACATCCGTACTCCACTCTGTCCAGTCACTGTATGCTAATCCAGTCTACAACACTCCACTGTATAACACTACACTGTACACTACTCCACTTTATGCTATTTCACTTTATTCCACTCCAGTGTGTGCCAGTCTACTCTGTTATTCCTTTGTATGCTACTCCAATGTTTGCTACTTCACTCTACACCACTCCACAGAATGCCACTCCAGTTCAGAAAACTCCACTTTACTCCACTCTACTGTACGCTACTCCACTCTTTGCTTTCCCACTCTATGCTACTCCACTGTACGCCACTCCACTCTACGCTATTCCACTATATGACATTCCACTGTACGCCATTCCACTGTATACCACTCTACTGTATGCCACTCCAAAATACGCTATTCCAGTATATGCCACTTCAATCTACACCACTCCACTGTACACCACAACACTCTACGCCACAACACTCTATGCCATGACAATGTATCCCACAATACTCTATTTTCTGACACTCTACAGGCCTGTCAACTCACATGATGCCACATTGTAACACCCGATATTGGCTCCCCTCACATGTCTCCTGGTGAGGAACCAATATCGCACGGTGGCAGGGAAAACAAGCTTAAAACCACTGCAAACAGTGTTTTTCCACTTTTTTTCTGAGGCTTTTAACTGCCGATGCCCATTAATGGGTGTGAAAACACCCAGGACATCAGTAGCAGCTTCAATAAGCTTTTGTTGTTTTTTTGTTAGGGACAGTTTGGGGCCGGGGTGGGTGCAAAAGTGCCTCTTAGGTGCTTCTCGGCACAAGGCCACACCCATCTCCAAGGATCCACCCCCTCCTCACACTGTGGGATTTTTCGTGAAGTTGGCAGGTAAGCACTCTACGACACAACAGTGTACAACACTGCACTCAACGCCACTCTAGTCTACTCCTCTCTATGAACCTCTACTCCACTGTATGGCACTATTCGTCCCTTCACTCTACCAAACTCTACTTCACTCTATACTACTCGTCGCTATACAACAATGTTGTCCACTCTGTGATACTCTACTGTACTGTACTCCACTCTATGCATCTCCCTCTATGCTACTCCACCAGAATTCACTCCACTCTACTCTTGAACACACTACTCTAAGCTACTCCACTTTACACCACTTCACTCAGCGTAACTATATGCCACTCGACTCTACAACACTCTATGCCACTACACTGTCCCATACTCTATAAAACTGTACTTTGCAACACTACTTCACTCTATGCCACTCCACTCTACAACATTTTCCCACACTCTACAACACAGTATATAACTCTACCCTAATACACACCACTCCACTCTTTATCGCTTCACTCCACTCTATGCTATGCCCTACACTGTACTCCACTCAATACCACTGTACTACACAAGATGGCACACTATCTGACACTTTAGTCCACTCTATGCTATGCCACTCAACTCCAATTTACGACAGCTTACACCACTCTGTACGAGTGTATAACACTCCAATATATGCCGGTCCACTGAACTACACTTTACTCAATAAAAGTTCATTCTTCAACACTGTGCTACACTCTGTGCCACTGTAGGACACTGTACTAACCTTTATGCCCCTACACTCCACTGTACAACACTCTACTCAACTCTGTGCCATTCTACAACACTCTAAAACACATTATGCAGGTACCTCATTGCCTCTCCACCACACATTACTCCACTGTTCTCTGTAACACACTACTCCACAGTATGCCACTCCAATCTAAGTGACTTTGCCACTCAAATCCACAATACTCCATACCACAAAAGTTTACCACACTCTACAACATTATGCTGTACCGCAAATCTCTCTACAACACTCTACTCCACTTTGTGCTATTTGACTGTACTCTACTTCAAGACTGTACTCTACTTACAACACTTTCCAGCACTATACAACACACCACTTAACCACACATCACTCCACTTTACACGGTATGCTACTCCAGGCCACTGTATGTGACTCCACACCTCCGCACCACTCTGCTGTACAACATAACACTCCACTGTATTACAGCTTACTACACTGTATTCTATGCAACTACACTGAACTCACCTCTACTCTATGATACATTAACCCACTCTACTCCACAGTTTGACGCTCCACTTTAATCCTTTCCACTGTATGAAACACTACTGTACTCTTTGCAACTCTAGTCTTCAGTCTATGCCACTATAAGACACTTTAATCCATTCTATATCCACTCTATGCCACTGTACTGCACTGTATGACACTAACACTCGCCACTCCACTCCTCACTATGACATGACATTGAACTATATGACATGGCTTTCCAATCTACGACACTCGTCTACACTGTACAACACCGTGCCACTGTCTACTGTATGACACATCACTCTATGACACTCCAATATATGATGCTATCCTATACGATAATCTCTGCCACTCTACTGAATGACACTCTACAACACTGAACTGTACCACACCTTACTGTACTGTACTTCACACTATGGCCCTCATTCTGACCCTGGCGGTCTTTGACCGCCAGGGCGGAGGACCGCGGGAGCACCGCCGACAAGCCGGCGGTGCTCCAATGGGGATTCCGACCGCGGCGGTAAAGCCGCGGTCGGACCGGCACCACTGGCGGGGTCCCGCCAGTGTACCGCGGCCCCATTGAATCCTCCGCGGCGGCGCAGCTTGCTGCACCGCCGCGGGGATTCCGACCCCCCCTACCGCCATCCAGATCCCGGCGGTCGGACCGCCGAGATCCGGATGGCGGTAGGGGGGGTCGCGGGGCCCCTGGGGGCCCCTGCAGTGCCCATGCCACTGGCATGGGCATTGCAGGGGCCCCCGTAAGAGGGCCCCTACATGTATTTCACTGTCTGCTGCGCAGACAGTGAAATACGCGACGGGTGCAACTGCACCCGTCGCACAGCTTCCACTCCGCCGGCTCGATTCCGAGCCGGCTTCATCGTGGAAGCCTCTTTCCCGCTGGGCTGGCTGGCGGTCTGAAGGAGACCGCCCGCCAGCCCAGCGGGAAAGTCAGAATTACCGCCGCGGTCTTTCGACCGCGGAACGGTAACTTGACGGCGGGACTTTGGCGGGCGGCCTCCGCCGCCCGCCAAGGTCAGAATGAGGGCCTATGACACTAAACTGTACAACACTTTTCACCACTCTGTGCCACTGTGCAACACTATATTTCATGTCACTCCACTTCATGACACTCAACTCCACAACACTATGGGCCTGATTTAAAACTTGGCGGACTGGTTACTCCACCACAACTGTGACAGATATCCCACCCGCTGAAATCTGAATCCCATAGAATATAATGTGATTCAGATTTCAGCAGATGGGATTTGTCACTGTTGTGACGGAGTAACCCGTCCACCGAGTTCTAAATGATTCCCTTTATTTATTCTTTCTATACAAACCCCACGTAACTATAAACATGTTAGAAATTCTATATAACTGTGAGGTGACACAACTGTGTCTGGAGGTGTGTGAATTGAAGGTGGTGAAGTAGAAATGTAAGTTATAACTATAACTTTAGAATTTTTAAAGTTTGTGTAGTTTAAGTTGGGTTTGCAGAGAAAAAAATAAAGTTTTCCTTCCTAGCTGTAATTTATATTTAACCTTTGGTATTTTCTTATATTTATATATATATATGTTTCCATAGAAAAAGCATTTTTTGACTTGCCTACATCTTTGGCACAGTTTGAAGAATTATCACAAATTTTTCTGAAAAAAATATGCCGGTTATTGTTGTTGCACACGGAAAGTTTGGAGGTGATCCGTTAAGCGGGGGCCTAGAAAAGGGGGGGCAAAAGAGTTGCGTTTTCCATGTTAATTCCCATAAGACCTTTGAACGCGACTACAGCCTGAACCACTGGATAGAATTACATCAAATTTGGCAGAAAGTTAGCTGTTGATAAACACATTCTGCTTTGTGGTGTCTAGTGTAAATCCGTTGAGTAGCTTTTGTGATATTAATGGGGAGATAAATTTGTATATCTGAGGTTGCAAATGTGAGCGTGAATAGAAGCTCTAAAAACTGGCTGGCCACAACCTGAACAGAAAGTTGCGGCTGTCACTTTAAGGTCCCGGAAGAGGGTCCCTTGGCTGAAAAACAAAATGAGAAGTAGCAAAAGGGTCAGGATGGAGGTACCCTAACCCCACGGGTGTGATACAGGGGTGTTTGAGGCTCAAATTATGGGTTTAAAATGATTTTTATGTACCATGCCCGGTATTCTCAATTAATCAAGATTAATCGTGAATAAGCAAAAATAAAAACAAAAAATAATCACATACTCAGACATACACTAATTTGTTGACTCATATATGCACTCAGAGAATTGTGCCCCCACTCACACATCTACTCAGACACTCATGGACTCACACACCCATTTTGAGACCCAATCAAACACTCACGCACCCACTCACAGATCCACAGACAGGGACAGGCCCTGTGGTCAACAACCCGCTGCACACAACCAAAGGCTGTGCATTCTGCTGGGCTGGGTAGTTATAAAGGCTTGATGCAGGGCCTGGGCGCCAGCCAGGCCCTGCGGCCAACCCTTGCTGCGCACGGCCAAAGGCCATGTGCAGTGGTGGTTGGATTACCATATAGTAATTAAAATTACTTTACATTTAAAAAAATAGAGAAGCACTGAAAAAAACAAAGGTTACAGTGACGTTATAGTTAGGTTCTGAATTTACTTGTCCAAAACCATAGAAATTCAGCAGTTATAGTTAGTTATTTTTAAGTAACTATAACTCACACTCTAAAGTAACTATAACTTGCGCCTTTGCCATGCACAGCTAATTACTCCACATTGTATATCATTGATGACACCTTCTATGGCATCTTTGATATTACCACTGCAACATTTGCAATGCAATTATTGTTGAGAAAAATGTGCATGGACAAATTGTATGAATTGCCCGTGTAGGTGCCAGCCTCTGGGCTGCGGGGGGCTCCATATATTATGAAACACAAAAAGAGAGTTATGGGAGTGATACCATCCCACACATACTCCCAAACTAAATCTACATATCCGTCAACCACTGAAGGTGTGGGGTGGTAAAGGTAGAGGGTGGAACTTGATCAGTATGCTCTCAATTGTTGATACCAGCTAGGTGGGGGTTCGTGCTGTCAGAAATGTGTGTTGAGTGTCTCTATCAGGGTGGTTGTATTCAGCAAAGGGGAGTTCCTTTTACGAACTAGGTGGTCTCACACACATAATAGTGTCATGCTTCATCATTCGACCACCTAGTCCCACCCAGGTAAGATGGTACTACCTGGGCGGACTCAACCTCTTTGTTAAAAGAACAAGAGGGAGTGCTGAAATGCATCTTACTGGATAAGTCTCAGGGATCCAGATAGGGTTAGAATAAAATTATCATGCGTGTCACCTGTTTCAATCGATTACATTTAATAAACGTGCATGCAGGTAAGGATCAAAATGGGGGAGAGACTCAATAGAGTATTATGTCTTTTAGAGTCTAAAAAATAATCATGACCAACATGTTTCTGCCCTCTCTATGTGCTGGAAGGTCAGGGGCATTCATCAGGGTCTATGATCCCTAGAGCACAGCTGCTAATGGGTGTGCTCACTAAGTGAAATAAAGGAGGTATGAAGGCCTACCTGAACAGTTGGTTCATTATTTGGGTAGGTCCTAGAAATAGGGGTGATTAGCCTCAGGTGTGGGTAATTCTGGGAGCGGGATGTTTCCCTTGTAGTCACACTCACTCCAAAGGGAATACCTGGTGGGAGTACCTACATGCCGGTGCCCAGCCGCTCTGCTCCATATATTATACTGATTGCTCTGGGATGGTGGCGGTCCCTGGGGCTGTGGGATGGAGGCGGCATGGCCCCCCCCATATAGACAGTAGTTTATTGCCCTGGGGAGGTTGTGGACCCTGGGGCTGCAGGGGGGATGCACAGACCCCTACAATCAGGCGTTCCCCTGGGCATCTGCAGGCCGAATGGGCCCGTCCGCATACTTAATTTGCTGCACCCCAGAAAGTTGGCAGTCCTCGGGGCTGTTTGGGGGGGGGGGACACAGGCCCCTCTGCATAGTCAGTAGTTCATTGCCCTGGGGAGGTGGTGGCCCCTAGGGCCACGGGTCTGCAGCAGAACCCATCCATTATTTTATTTAAGCCCTGGGGAGGAGGTGGTCCCTGGGGCTGCGGGGGGCTATGCGGGAGAGATTCAGTTTGTGCATATTTCAATAACTGGTTGAGTAACAACAAGTGTAGAAAGACTCAAGAACATATATGTGCACAACATGATGCTAGAAAGGGAACTGAGATACCGTTGGGACATTCTGCACCTCCTGAGACACCTTCAAATGGATTTCATTTACATTTCTCCAACAAATAAATATCAGTATGCATTGGTGGTAGTTGTCTACAACCCAAAAATAGCTGGGCCAGTGTAAAAGAGAAATTACATTCTGAAAGCCTAGATGGCAAAAATATGTGCAGAAGGTACGTTGACTTGAGTAGACACGTTACTTCTGGCCCTTATGAGCATGCGCAGCACCCCAAACTCCGTTCATTTGCTGAGTATGAAATTGTAACAGGACGATTGATGCCAGTTTGGGGGACACTGTAATACACTGCCTTATTACATTTATCTTTTGGCCTAATGAGAGACTATTACATACAACAGTCTAAAACCATGCAAACATTGCACCAACAAGTGAAGAATGCATTGCCCACACCTCTGACTGAAGCCAGTCACAATATTGCCCTCGGGGAGTGGGTAATGGTAAAGAACTCTCAAGCATAACAACAAACTGCATCCCTGGTGGAAGGGCCCATTACAAGTCCTGTTGTTGACCAGCACCGGAGTAAAATGCAGAGGCTATAAGAACTGGATTCACACCACCCATGGGAAAAGGGCACGTTCTCTGGCAAACAAAGAGCAGTCTGCTAAACCATAATAATGATAGTAGCATTTTGTACAATGATAATATATAAAGCATATGCTATAGAAATGCTGGGACAATAAAAAAAGACAGTGACATAGGTCCTGTTTTAGATCTCGGTGGAGGGGTAACTCCATCAGAAATGTGTGACAGATATTCTATCCACTGTATTGTGACCTCTATAGGATATAATGGGATCGTAATATGGAGGATGGAATGTCTGTCACATTTGTGACATTCCCCTCTGCCAATATCTAAATCAGGCCCTCAGACTTATATGAATACCACGCCAAAAAATACCATGACAATGTACTAGTTCAAATGAGGAATGCATACCGTAATGCAAATGAAAATCTCAGATTGTTGGATATGGATGCAAATGCCTACTGAAGTGAAAAAGGGATCTCATTTGTTACACATGCTACTACCTTTTAATGCCTCATGCTATGCGTTTTGGTCTCTATTTAGGGCTATTATTATTATTATTGTTATTATTATTTAGGACAGAGCAGAAAACGTTTAGAACATCCACAATAAAAATAATATCTGAAAATAATAGACAGGTCACCATTCCTTCTGGATGTATTGAATGGAGAACATGCATGCACCTGATCACCAAAGGATTGAGGAGGTTCTTGCTATATAGGATGTGCTCGAAATTGGGTTGTGGGTTGGCTGTGGTGTAAGCCCTGATCAAGCAGCAACCACAATCCTAGGCAGTGTGTCAGGGAAACCCTGAAATACCCTGTGCTCACCCTCTGGTAGCTTGGCACAGAGCAGCCAGGTTTAACTTAGAGACAATTTGTAAGGTATTTGGGCAACAACTTCAAACAGAAAAACACTGAAAACAACATGCAAAAATATTCCACTCCGGGTTGGAAAACTAACTCTGATTTTATTAAATAAAACAAGACCAAAACAACAAAAATCCAATAAGTAGAACACTTCATATTACACATTTTAAAAGATTAAACTGTAAAATAGTGCTTAGAAGCAAGAAATGCCAACTGAGGATCTGGTAATGCCTGACCGGGACAAAGTCAAATGTTCAGGCCAACCGCAATGGAGTGCGGGCTGGCTACAGGGACCCAGTTAGGCCAGCTGAACCAAAGTACGGCAAATTCTAGCTGCAGAGCATTGCATCGGTTCCGAACCTTGCAGTAGAGGCGATGCATCGATTCTGGTCCACGCAGGTGTGCATCAGAGATGCCGTAGGCCTTCAGTGCGAGTTCCTACTGAATCGATGTTGAAGATCCGGGTGCTGGGTCTTGCAATGCGAAGACTGGTTTCAAGAATGCATCGTGCAATCAAGGTGATGCATTGGTTCCAATTGGCATAGAAGCTGCGATGCAGAATTTTTTTGTCATCGTCAACAGGAATACATGCACCTTACACCAGGAAAAATATTGCAGTGGTGGTTCCAAAGGTGATGTGCCGGTCCCTAGATGTGAGGTGCAGCATGGATGCGAGTCTGGTTATGCCAGTTTCGACCCTTGCAGTAGAGGTGAAGCGTTGGTTCTGTTTCTTGGAACAGCAGCAATGCATCAATTCTGCCCCTGCATCAGTTTCACTGGAGCAAACACCATAGGCCCACTTCCAAGGGTCTAGGACTCGGATGGCCCTACTTGGTAGGGCAGACTCGCAGGTGTCAGAGTCTAGGTGCATGAGCAGGTGGTCGGAAGTCTTTTATGTTCCTCAGACTTCTGATCTGTAGGCCAGTCAGCTAGCCCTTGGAGTTACTCTGGGTTCAAGTAATGCAGGTCCAGTCCTTCTCATCCAGTCAGGGGAACAGAAGGCAGCAGGGCAGCTCAGCAAGGCAGGGAGTGGCAGTCCTTCTGCAGCACTGCTGTCCTTCTTCCTGGCAGAGTAGTCACAGGTCCAGAAGTGGACTGAGTTGGTGGTGTCAGAGGTCCAGTACTTATACCCAGTTGGGCTTTTGAAGTGGGGAGACTTCAAAGACAGGCCATCGAAGTGCACAGAGGTCCTGCCCTTCCTACCCTGGCTCCAGACTCACTGCACAGGGTTATGCAGCCCTTTGTGAGGGGAAGGGCTTTAGGGAGAGTACTGTGGGGAGGAAGACCAGGAACAGAGATGATCAATGGTTAGTGCTGGATTCAAAAAGGCTCTGAAACAATAACTGAGCAGTGTAACTATATATAAAAGTAAGCACCTCTCTTACATGTATGGGAATCAAATAAGTTAATCTCTTAAACTGTTAGAACTTTCAGGTATTGTTGTTGATAAGCACTGTGACATGGTTCACACTCCAATTAAAGTAATTGCTATCCTGTGCATTAAATATTCGTATTTCTACTATAGTACCACATATCTGTTTGTTCACCGCTACATTTCACACAAGCCTGATAGTTTCTGTAGTTTGTGGATGGCTTACTGAGTTTATGTCTTTTTAAGCAAAGTTCCTAATACTCTTATCTCAAATCCAAGAACAACGGTATGCGCACGCTGTCAGTTTTTTCCTCTTTGTCTTTTTCCCTCTAATAATAGCCACCAACCATGTTTACATGGTATATATGCGTTTGCGCATCACAAAGAGATTTCACTAGTTCTAAATGTCTTCCCTCTTTCTTTTACCACTCGGTTCACATGGTCAACAAATCGAAGTGTCTCTTGGTAATTGAAGTGCGACATGCTCGCAAGGCTTACCGTGATTCTACAGAGAAGCATGAACGGTTGTTGCTGCCAGTATCAGTGTTAATCATAAACGTTCGTTCACTGGCGGGCCCATTTTTATATGCTGCTGCTGTGACCACACTCAATATTGCAGCTGTGTGTTTGGACGTAACGCAGGCAACATAGTGTTGCTGAAACATCTAGAATGTGAACAAGATAGTGAGGAACAATGGTGTCAAGGACGCGCATAGCGCAATCACCCTTTGAATTGTTTGGCATTTGTGGTGAGAGACTCTGAGGTAATTGCTCCATATAATCTACACAGATTTTGTGCATTTTAACTGCGTAGCAGTGCAAACAGGGAAGAGTCATACCAATGTTCATGTAAACACACGTTTAAATAAGCTCACACATGGTACAGAGCCTAGCACGCTACTTATTGCTTGAGGAGAGCAACAAAAGAAAGCGTCAAAACTGAGGCTGACCAATCATGACATCAAGGCTCAGTACTAGTGTGATGTTAAGGCACAGGGTGCCTTGCATGAAAATGCTGAAGATGGCATGCAGCAAGGATGACTTGTAAAGGTTCCCAAGAGTCCTTCTCCGGACCGTAGCTTTTCCCGAAAATTCAATACCATAATTTCCATTTGTGTTGTTGTACTCCTTTAATTGCCTTACTCTCATATTCCAGGGGATCCCCCACAAGTTCTGGCGTGGTGGTATTGTGCAGTGGCAGATGCAGGTTTAAGCAGAGAGCGGTATGGAACACTGGGTGTCTCTTCATGGTAGGAGGAGGAACGAGCCATACTGCCACTGGATTGATGATGTTTTGATTGGAAAGGGTCCATTGAATCTGAGCTGGAATCTATGATGGTATTTAAAACGGATGTGCTTGGTAGCCATACCTTATCACCTGGTTGAAATGAAGGAGCTGGCTGTCTCTTTTGTCTGCAAATGTTTTGTATCTGGCTGTAGCAGCCTGTACATTTTTTTCGCAACCTTTTGCCAATATTAATATCTGCCATAACCTTTGAGCTAGAGTTAGTACTTTTTTCTTCAATTGTGGGGTAAAAAAATGGTAGATAATGAGGATGGTAGCTATAGTTGTAAAAAAATTGTGACATCTGTGTGGACAAATATTATATGTTGTTTATGGGAATTCAGCCTTCCGGAGCATGGACACCTATGAACCTGAAGAGTTGGATAAATAACACCTTAAGTATTGTTTTAAGTCGTTGTTTACTCTTTTCGTTTGCACATCAATTTCAGGATGGAAACTAGTGGATAGATGTGAATTTGCAAGGCCGCGCACCATGCTTTCCAGAATTTTGAAGTCAATTGTGTACCTTGGTCAGATACAATGGTTTTCGGAAGAGCTGTGATCAGGTCGAATTAAATGTTTTCCCAAACTCGATGAGGAGTGGGGAGTGGTTGTATTAGGCCTTTCTTTCTATGCCTAGTTGTTTTTGCTTGATTACAGGTTTCACAGTTCTGAACATGTTGTATTATATTGCATCTCCAACTGGGCCACCAAAATTGTCAGATGATTAGGTCCCTGGTACAAGTTTGACCTGAATGGCCGGCCATGGGGTAGTCGTGGCACCAATGAAAGTACCTGTCGCTGCAATTTGTTTGAGGGTACATAGAGTTTTTTTTCCCTGAAATGGCAGCCATCTTTAATTTGTCTCCTCGGTTCTCTTGTTTGCCATTGTTTTATTCTTTTAATGGACATGTTCTGTCTAATTTTCTCTAGGAAGTTATCTGTTACAGTTACACCAATAATTTGTGTTGGTGGTATCATGGGGACAGGTTGTGCCTTTTTTTTGGTGTTCCAGTTTTTTGTCTTGAGAGGGTGTCAAATTTCTTATTCATACTCCCTGGGCGATAAGTGATAGATTGGTTAAACTTTGAAAAGTCCAGCAGAGCTGCCTGGAGGTTAAAGGTCGGACTCATCACAAAGAGTGTAAGTTCAGATGGTCGGTAAATACCATTATGGGATGTCTTGCTCCCAGTAGGTAGTGGTGCCATTCCTTAAATGCCAGATGGATCGCTAATAGCTCTTATTTCCTGTGACTGGACGACTTAATTATGTTGGGATTATTGTTTTGTAAAGGTACGCCACTGGGTTGATCTGTGTATACATCTCTTTGGGATAGAACTGCTCCTATTGCCTTATCAGAAGCGTCCTCTTTTACGATGAAGGGTAGTGTGGTGTCAGGGTATGGTAAGACTGAAGCAATATTGAAAGTATTTTTTAGGGACTGAGAGGCTTGATCAGTTTCTGAGGTCCAGTGGAAAGGGATTCCTTTGCTCAACAGCTTGGCCAAGGGAGCAGATTTTTAAGAAAAGCGATCTTTGACTCTCTGATATAAATGTACAAATACTAAGAATCTTTGAATCTCCTTCAAATTCTGGCTGGAGGGATGTCCAGTCTTTAATGTCTTGGACCTTTCTGTCTGCCATGTTGATTCCCCATTGTGTAAGAAGAGCCTAGAAACTCCACTTGTGTGATGTGGAACTCACACTTGGTAAGTTGGCAGAGCAACCCATGTTGTTGCAAGGTGGTCAGAACGGTTTGTATGTGTCATACATGTTCTTCTTGGGAGGAAGAATAAATCTGTATAGCATCGATATATACACTATCCCAAACCTGTCCAGGTATTCTTTTAAGACGCCATTAACAAAGAACTGGAATGCCGCCGGGGTGTTGGAAAGACCAAAGGGCATTACAGAATACTTGAACAACCCATAGTGTGTTCTAAACAGGGTCTTTCACTCATCACCAGGTCTGACGCACACCACATGAAATGCGCCTTGGAGGTCTAGCTTGGTGTAAATAGTAGCTGATCAAGAAGGACGGGGATGAGTGGTAATGGGTACTTATTATTTATGGTGATGTTATTTATGGCCCGATAATTAATGTAAGTTCTCAACTCGCCATTTGCCTTTGACACAAAGAAAAGTGGTGATGCGGCTGATGACTTCAAGTGACGGATAAAAGCATTCTGTAGATATTGGTCCAGATATTCTTGTAAATTTTGTGTTACTTGTTCATTAAGGGCGCAAATCTTTACATTGCAATTTTTGCTCCAGGCACTAAGTCAATTTGGCAATCGCAATTGCGATGAGGTGGTAGGGTTTCTCCACTGGTAGCGCCAATGACATCAAGAACATCGGTATATTCCTGAGGAAGCTGGGTGTCTTGTTCAGCTGCCCTCACAATAGTTTTACTGTGGATATGACTTGGGTATTCCTTTGCAATAGCAAATGCGATAAAGTGACTTGGATTGCGTTGTTTCTTTTTTGTTTGTTCGATAGAGAGACATGTCTGGGAACATCATTCCGAAACAAATGTTATATTCCTTTTGGCCTAATCTATTCATAGGTTATGGAGTGTGAGCCAGGGTATTCCTGAAATAATCCCAAAATGAGGGGCCGTGATCATATCAAATCGGATCTGTTCTTGGTGCTTGAGAGTACCCTGAAGACACTGTAGTGTTGCAATACTTGTGTGATGCGTGATAAGACCAGATGGAGGAGGTGTCCCATCCACTGCTCGTACAGTTTCTGGTCTTTCTTTTGCTATTATTAGAATGTTTAACTTGGTGCAATAATCGGTGTCCATAAAATTGCCTGCTGCCCCAGACTCTATCTTTTTTTTTTTAAAGAATCTTTTATTATTTTTTTATATATGCATCAATTCAACATTGGCAAATAAATCAACATCTTTATAACAATGAAGATCACTGCTGTATATAATTGTTTGACATAAGTAGTATGGCTTTGTTTGTTTTTGTTTTCACTTTTTCTCCTAAGAACGAATGATTCCTAAACTGCAACTATCATACATCTATCAAACAGCATTTTTTTCCTTTACTCCTTTATGATGATGGTACTTGTCTACCCAGTTTATTTGTGCTCATACCTCTTCATCCGTTGACTCTTCTGAAGATTGGGTTTTCCCCTCCTCAAACCTAGTTAGTAGTAGTCCCCATGCCTGCAGGTCTTCCTCTAATTTATTATCTTTTCATATATGCCTACGGCGAACCTCCTCTGCTGCTACCCATTCCATTACATCTTTTTTCCATTGTTTCAGTTTAAGTCCCATCTGTCCCATCCAGGTGGTAGCCACCCTACGTTTTGCCAATAGGAGCAATTTGGTAAACTTACACTCCATCTTTCTCCCTTTATGTGGTTTTATGCCTCCCAACAAGTCTAAAGCAGGGTTCCTTTCTACACTTATTCCACAAATAGCTCCCAAATGGTGTACCACAGCCTCCCAGAATGCCCTTACAGGTGGACAGTACCAAGCTAGGTGTATGAAGGATGCCATACTTTCTGGGCAGCTCTGCCATTCCTTTGACTTTGTAGGGTCCATCCTAAGGAGTGGGACCACTGTAATGATAAAGTGGGCCAATTTAAATCTGGCATTGGAGGACACCGTGCACACTTACGAATACACCCTATCCCATTGTGCCTCCTTGATTTGTACCCCTAGGTCTTCTTCCCGTGCTGCTCTGGCCGGAACTGGGTCCTCAGTCTATTAGCCATTGCTGCATGGTATAAGTGCAAAATTAAATGTCTTGCACCCCCAAATTCCAGTGGTGCTTGAAATAGAAGGGAGGAAGAAGGGGCAGCAGTGTAGCTTGGCCATATCTCCTTAGCTATGTTAGCTATACTAGTGTATACTAAAAACGGACCCTCTCCAAAAGCAAACGTGTCTTGTGCAGCCTCAAACGAGAAAAAGTAATCTGCTGGGTATAGGTCTCCCAGTGTTACACACTCCCCTTACCTCACGGCTGTTGTGTCTACTGTCACAAACAATGTATGAAAAGCTGATAAATCCAAAAAATTGAACTCCCTTGCAAAAGGGGCTCTTCCTAATATCACTTTTACAGCACACTCCCATAGGATTGCAGTGTGTGTCATAGGAAATGGGACACTCCATATGGTTCGGCCTCCAGAATGTAAGAGGAGTGGCAACCCCAAGGCCCTCTCCCTGTTTGCCAATAGTGTCTTCTCCCAGTTTTCTCCCTCCACGAGCCAGTGCGCGGCATGTTGGAGTTGGGAAACAAGATAATATATTTCCATATGTGGAACTGCAAATCCTCCCTCTAGTGTTAGCAAGTGTAGATGTTCCTGTGCCACTTTACATCTACCGCCCTCCCATAGAAGTGTTGTAAGCAGTGAGAGTAGGCATCAAAATACCGCCTGTGGCAGAGTGTCAAAGGAGTGCTGTAATGTGTAAAGACTGTGGAGTAGGAACACCATTTTCACAACTGTCACTCATCCAAGTAGGAAGAGCAGGAGCATGTTCCAGAATTGTATTGAGGCTTGAAGGACTTCAGTCACTTTGTCAATATTGTATTGTGTTCTCTTGTGGGGACTAGAGGCTATGATAACACCCAGGTAGTGGAACTTATCTGTCTCCCACCGTAATGGCAGAATCAGCAGGGTTATAAGGCCGACCCTTGCCAGTCTTCCCACCGGAAGCACTAGGGATTTGTTCTGGTTAATTTGGATTCCCCTGATGCCTCCAAACTCATTTAGGTAATAGAGCATATAGGTTTCATCTCCCATCCTTATCCCCATCTCCCCAACTGTTCCCTGATTTGTACTGCCAGAGGTGCCATCACCAATGCGTAGAGCTATGGAGACAAAGGACAGCTCTCCCGTGTCCCCCTGCTCATCGTCAAAGTGTCCGAACACAGTCAGTCAAGTCTGACCCTGACTGTAGATTCAGTATACAGCATCTGGATCGAAAATCGAAATTGGGGTCCAAACACCATCACCCTCAGGATACTTTTGAGATACTGCCAATCAGTGGTATCATATGCCTTAGCTATGTCTTGTGACACTACCATCAGTTTGCTAACCAAAGGGGGGAGAAGGAGGGTTAAAGGGGAGGGTCTGTCCTCCTTGACATTGAGCCTACCGCTCTGAAGGTATTCCATAATACCACTAGGGAAGAAAGAAAAGCGCTTCAAGACCTGGCCAACAATACAAGCATGGTTATTAAGCCAGCAGACAAAGGGGGCGCCCTGGTCATTCAGATCACGGGCAACTACAGGAATGAATGCTTAAGACTGCTGGGTGATGCACAGCATTATGAAAAAATACAGGAAGATCCAAAGGGTTTCCTGCAAAAAAAGATTAGGAGTATGTTTGGGCAAGCACTGGCACACAAATGGATTTCCCTGAAAGAGGATGATTTCCTGATAATCAAGAACCCAGTGACCTCATACTTTTACACTACACCCAAATTTACAAAAACCTGGAATCACCATCAGGGAGACCCATTGTGTCTGGTATAAACTCAGTCTTGGAGCCTTTGTCGCGGTTTGAGGTGCTTTCCTAAGGCCTATAGTCCAAAACACAGACACATATCTGAAGGATACAAAGGTTGTACTATGCCTCCTTAAAGACAGGCTGTTTGACCCCTCTAACGAGACACTTTTGGGTTTAGATGTAGAGAGCCTATTTACCAGTCTACCCCACTCTGGCACTCTACGTATCATAGAAGAGGTCATTTTCGATATAGACTGGGAATATCAGACCCCACACAACCTGGTTCTGGCTATGCTACGACAAAAATGTCCTCCCATTTAATCGATAATGCCCACCCTCCTGACACCCCTTTTTAATTATACCACCTCTGTGAGACATATTAAACTAGTAATATCATCCAGAGGGGGGGTATTTTTAATTTCCCAAGACCCCACCACTTTTTTCTAGCATCCACATCGCTGATACCAACAGTGCTCCCACGTATTCCGTCGGTCGCAGCACATCTCGTTCTGCAGCAGAACGGGAAAAAAACGATGATGAAGCATGCCACCAAGAGGTAACTCTGGTGGGTGAGGGTTTTCCTAACAAAAAAACTTTTTTCTGTGGAAAAAAAGGGTTGGGTCTCTAAACAGGTTTACTGATGCTTCAAGGAGGATAGTCCCTCCCCTTTAACCCTCCTTCTCCCCACTTTGTTTAGCATATTCAGGCATTGCACAGCTGAGGGAGGTTTTTCTCTAGAGACTTCTTCACACTTACATATGTAGGACTAGGAACACAAATGGCAGAAATCATAGGGCTCACTTTCTCAATCAAGGAGGTTGAAAGGATCCTAGCATCATCAGCCCCGCTGGGCGATACACCCACATCTGGGATCACAGGTGATAGCAAAGATTGGGATGAACTTAACACCCTTAAACGAAATCGGGTGAAGACCATGATCCATGGTATCACAATGACTGAATATTTAAGGACAAGTGCAGCACCACAGGGTCTAATAGTGAGGAATGAACCCTTTATTTTTCAAAATGGCAAGGCCTTCCAAAAGGATTGGTCACCTATATCATGGCATTGCACTCGCGATTGGCTGATTTTGATTCTAAAAACAGCCACGTGTCTTGCAGAGGAGCTTAAAGGCGAAATCCTCACTATTGAGGTTCGCTTGACAGTATCTATGTCAACAGGGGCTCTCAAGAAACGCTTAGAGGAGCTCAATCAATACATCAATGAGTATGATGTATATTTACAACAGACAAAATACCAAAAACTCAAGAAAGATGTCAGCAAATTCTCCCATGAAAAGGTGTACCCTTACATCAGAGAGGATTACATATCCTCAGGGAGAAACCCAGGGTACAACAGTGACACTGACTCATCTGACTCAGGTTCCAGTAATTCTGACACCAATACAAAATCATTATTTTCAAACAGGGGACATAATAGGAGGGCAAGGAGAACAGGTTTCAGCTCTGGGAGGGGGTGGCCTATGTACCTCATATACCTCCTGCATGTAATGCTTGGCCCTTTTATACTGGGCCCCTTTCCACAAGGTCCCATGCCACCTCACGGGTATCCCCTTCCTTTCTAACAATGGGGCCCCCAGGGAGACCACCAGCCACAATACCGGCTTTTTTTAGGGATGGGCCAGGGACGCCTGAGGGCAGGACCAAGAAGCATTCACAAGTCCATTGGGCACTGGATGCAGAGCAGGGGAGGATGCTGACTCGCATATGACAATGCAAACCTCACATGGTCGGGTCACTCAGGAGGGCCAAGCAACCACACAGCCTAATTGTAAACCTAAGTAGCCTGACACTTACCCCTGCACAAACAATTGTCCTGGATAAAGGTTTAGGCTTTGTCCCTACTGCCCTGCTAGACAAATTCAAGCTGTGTATGGAGGTCAATGAATTTATAAGGAAGGTTAAACTGAGATCCCACTTTGGGGACTCCTCATCTAGTGAAGGCCCCAATATGGGTGACACTGGTCTACGCAACAAATCCTCCTTTACACCACCTAATACTGACATTCCAATAGAGATCTTGACATTCGAACAAGCAGTTATGAGGGATATCAATTACATTGATTCTACCTCTCTGAATGTATTCCATAATACCACTAGGGAAGAAAAGAAAGCGCTTCAAGACCTAGCCACAATACAAGCATAGTTATTAAGCCAGCAGACAAAGGGGGTGCCCTCGTCATTCAGACCACGGATAACTACAGGAATGAATGCTTAAGACTGTTGGGTGATGCATGGAATTATTAAAAACTACAGGAAGATCCCACGGGTTTCCTGCAAAAAAAGATTAGCAGTATGGTTGAGCAAACACTGGCACACAAATGGATTTCCCAGAAAGAGGGTTATTTCCTGATAAACAAGAACCCAGTGACCCCATACTTTTAGACTATACCCAAAATGCCCAAAAACCTGGAATCACCACCAGGGAGACCCATTGTGTCCGGTATAAACTCAGTCTTGGAGCCTTTTTCCTGTTTTGCCAATGCTTTCTTAAGGCCTATAGTCCAAAACATGGACACGTATCTGAAGGATACAAAGAATGTACTATGTCTCCTTAAAGACAGGCTGTTCGACCCCACTAAGGAGACGCTTTTGGGTTTAGATGTAGAGAGCCTATTCACCAGTCTACCCTACTCTGACACTGTACGTATCATAGAAGAGGTCATTTTCGATATAGACTGGGAATATCAGACCCCACGCAACCTGGTTCTGGAGTGCTGTTTCTGGGCACTAACCAAAAATTTCCTTGGTTTTGAAGACACCCAGTACCTACAGAAACATGGCACCAGCATGGATAGCACCTTTGCTCCAAGTCTAGCAGGTCTTTACTTTCACCATCTGGAGAAAGAAGTAATTCTCAAAGCCACCAACCCTTATAGGGAAAATATTACTCTATGGAAGAGATACATCGACGACATCCTAGTCATTTGTAAAGGGGAGGAAACACAGATAGCCCCTTTCTTGGCTTGGCTAAACGCACAGGATCAGTTCCTGTAATTCACTCTAACGAAGAGCAAAGAACAGCTGGTTTTCCTTGACCTAAACATCATAGCAATGAATGGCACTCTCAAAACCACTACCCATGAGAAACCAATAGCCAAGAACTGTTTGCTACTATTTGACAGCCCACACCCTCGCCATCTGAGAGAGAACCTCCCCTTTGGCCAGCTTCTCAGACTCAGGAAAAACTGTTCCGAGGTGTCTGATTATAAAGAGCAAGCTCAGAACCTAGCATCCAAATTGGTGGCTAGGAACTACCCCCTACAAATCATCAACCGTGCCATGAAACAAGCACGCAATAACAACAGGGAGCCCATTTTGGACACTCCCCAGTGAAAGAGAAAGAAGAAAGGCCCAAATGCATCACCACATTTAATGTAGCTTCTAATCTGGTACATAAGATTATCAATAAACATTGGCGCATTCTGAACAGCAGCCGCCTGGATCTTCCGAAACACATGTTTTTCCATAGATGCTGCAAAAGCATAAGGGACATACTGGTGCACACCGGACCACATCAACCCAAGAAAGGGCTGAAAACACCAACCTCCTACCACCACCCACAGGACATTATCCATGTGGCACCTGTAGTGTATGCCATTTGACAGGTGCGAACAAGAAGGTTACTTTCAACAACGACTCTGCATGGGAAATCAGGGGTTTTACCAACTGTAACACCCAAGGAGTAGTTTATATGATTACATGCCCATGCAACCTACACTACATTGGAATGACTGCCCGCACACAAAGATCCGCATAGGGGAACATCGCAGCAACTTAAGGTGTGGCCGCGCTACAACAATAATGTCCTCCCATTTTATCGATAACGCCCACACAGTAGATGACTACCAGTGGGTCATCCTCGAACATCACAAGGAGGTTAAGTCTGAGTCCTTCCTTCTTGAAAGGGAACAACGCTGGGTCTTCAAATTACGCATTCATTAACTGGTCTCAACGAAAACATCCCATGGGGACAACTAATGCAACATTAATTATTGTTCACCCCCCTTGAGCAAGACACCTAGATGTCCAACACCATATGGGGACTTAACGTTTGTGGATTCCTCGATTACCATCAAGCCCCTTTTTCCCAGCATTAACAAATGACAATTTTTTCTGGTACTTGCATATACCTTCGTCTCTCTGTCTCTCTCTCTTTGCCCTTTTCCCCTTCCTTTCTTCCTCCTTTTTCCTTTACTTCCTCCTCTCCCTCTTTCTCTCTTTTTAATTTGGATTGTATATTTTTTATTTTTTATATATTTTTTGTGTACTTTTTATTTTCCCCTTTTCTATCTCCTTTTTCTTTTTCATTAGAACCCCCTCTCTCTTCCTCCCTCTCTCTGTATCTCTCTTCCCCCTCCTTTTTCCTCCTTTTCTTCTTTTCTTTTTTCCCCCTTTTTATTTTTGTATTCATTATTTTTTTTTATTTCTATATTTAGTATATATTTTCAACTTCTTCGTTCTTTTCTTCTATTTCTTTTCTTTCCTGTTAGTTACTATATATTTTTCTGTCCGTTTTCTTTTTCTTTTTCCGTATGCCCCCTCCCCCTTTTTTCCCCTGTTCCCCCCCTTTTTTCACCCTCCTCCCCTGCCTCCCCTGATCCCCCCCACCACTCTCTCTCCCTCTTCCCATCCTCCCTGTGACATTTCCTTGTGTGTCACCTTTTTTTTTCAAAGATACAGGCATCTCAAGGGGTATCCCCTATTTAGGGCCCTCTTAGCACTTCACTTGGCCACCGACGACCGCCAGCTTGGAAGGTTGTCGATCTAGTGTTCTCACGTGCCGACAAGCCTGGATGCGTGAACACTTCTCCATTACATAAACCAGATCCCTATGGGGATTGGGGCCTTATTTCAGGCGACGGCAAGGTGAGAAGTATGTTTTATGGCGGGAGTGTCGCTTTGAGGAAGTAAGTACTCTGTAAGCCCTAGACCAAGTGATTAGAACGCGCTCGTTGTGCTTGACTTTCACCGCATTTTCATTTGTGTATATTTTACAGCGTGTGAGTATAAGCACACCCCACTCCCGGAGAACCTATGATGCAATTAGCATAAACACTGAAAGTAGGTCACGCGTGCACCACGTGTGTTTTCCTAGAGGAGCCTCATGTGTTTTAAGTGTTTTGTAATGTTTCCTATATATAGTATGTCTTGTATTCGTTTTTATGTATGAACTAATGATGCCATTTGGCTGGGTGATGGTGACATCTCCACTACACCCCTGACAGATGCATTTACATCTACTATTTTCTCTTTTCTTCCACAGATCTGCCCAGCAGAGTATTGACACTGACGGGTAGTATTTATTTAATTTAATATAATTGGTATATGTCACCTTACCACAGTAAATAGTAAAAGTACTTCTACTAGTGTACGAGGAGTGATACTAGGGAGATCACTTGTGTCCTGAAGAGGAGTTTAGGGGTAAACTCTGAAACATGCAGACCACTAAGGAGGACAGGTACATAATATACCCACCCTCCTGACACCCTTTTTTAATCATACCACCCCTGTGAGACATATTAAACTAGTAATATGATCCAGAGGGGAGGTATTTTGAATTTACCAAGACCCCACTACTCCTATCCTTTTCTAGCATCCATATTGCTGATACCAACAGTGCTCCCAGGTATTCTGTCGGTCGAGGCACACCTCGTTCTGCAGCAGATCGGGAAGAAACACAATAATGAAGCATGCCACCAAGGGGTAAGCCTGGTGGGTGAGGGTTTTTCTAACAAAAAAACTTTTTTTCTGTGGAAGTTTTTCCCTTTGGGTTTGGGTCTCTAAATACGTTTACTAACGTCAGTTTGCCTTGTGAATCTTCCATCTGATGCATTATGTGCATGAGAAGCTGCAAATTTGTGATTGTGTTCCTACCGGGTATTAACCAACATCGATCCATGTGCACTAATTTCGTAATCAGCGGTCACAATTGAAGTGCCAGAAATTTACAGAGGATCTTAATATCCGTATTAATCATCGTAAGTGGTCAATACAACGATGGGTTAAAGGGATCTGCACCTTGCTTCAATACCATTCTTATGTATCCCTCTCTCATGGGTGGGGGCAGGATCCTGCTCTCCCTAGCCTCTAAGTCAACTTCCATTAAGTGTTGGGTAATATCCGCTGAGTAGGTGCAGTAAAATTCTGCTGGGAAGCTGCCGCTTCTAGGAGACTTTCCCCTGGGAGATTATCTAATGGCAATCTGAGCTTCTCTATCAGAAGATCTGCATCTAGTTCTTGTGCCGTTGATTCCCCTACTTATGGTGGGGTGATACTCGCTAAAACGCCATCGCTTGCACTGTGTTTTGTTCTGGTGGGCACGTGTTGCAAGTGGTATCTAAGTGTATGTAATATGGAGAATTGTGTAAATGCATCGTCCCTTAGAGGAGTTCTGATGTGCATAATGGGTGAGCGTGGTAATTCTCTATGCAGGTTCCAGGCAAGTAGGCAGCCTGAGGTATCTCCCTCCTCATGTAGTAACTGGCAGTAGGACTTTAGCATATAATGCTTGAACCTGCCTCTCACCTCTATCACTTTTCGCTGCAAAGTGATCTCTTCGTCCGTCCCCTGGATTTTCTCAGGGGGCAACCTCTGTAGAGCCAGCAGTGCTTCCTCCTTTTGTAGGAGTTCAGTTTGGAGGGCCTTGCGGATGCCACATGTGAGGCCCACACATCTACCTCAAAGAACTGCCTTCATTGCCTCCCACTCTGTAGTACGACTTTGTGGGCCCTGCCCATTGTCTGTAAATAGTTCTGCATGGCTTCAGCCAGAATTTCCCATCCGTGTACGTCCTGTAGTATGTTGGTAAGAAATTACCATGTGCTGAATGACCTGGTGCCCACCCCCCATTCAAAAGACACGACTACCGGAGCATGGACTGATGGGTAGCATGAGAGATGTTCGACCTTGTGTATCTCCGGGGTACAAAAAGGTCTAATATCAGAATTCTACCCAATCTACTAAATGTGCAATGTGTTGGTGAGTGGCATATGTATTCTATTTGCGCAGGTATTTTTCCTTCCATGTAGCTCGCAGCACCAACTATGTCATGACCTCCTGTAACTGGGCCATCATTCATGGTTTAGTGTTCTGTCTATGAGGATGTTGGTCCCAGTCCCCATCTATCACAGAATTAAAGTCTCCTGCCCAGAATAATTTTGTATCCACTGCTGGGGTGACTACGTCTAATAGTGTGTCATAAAATTGTCCATCATAGACATTTGATCCATACAAGTTCAGAATAGCCACATCTATCCCATCCAGTCTACCCTGTAGGGACAAGTATCTACCCTCCACCTCTGCTTCCATATATTATAGTGTGAATAGCACTCCTGGGGCAAATCAAGTCATCACCCCCGAGAATAAGAGGAGTAGTTACCATAATTCACCTGTCCCCTCCTTAGCCAGTTTGTTAGCTTCCTGGTCAGTGAGATGAGTCTCTTGCAAACATGCTAAACCCACGCCTCGTCTCTTAAGCAGGGTTAGCACTCTGTCTTTTTTGATAGGTTTCCAACCCCGTACATTCCATGAGAGGAGTTTCAGTTTACTTAATGTAACCATGATTTAACAATTGCGATTGATCTCCCTTGGGGAGACCTCCCCGTAATGCTACAGCAATGTCTCCAAAACATTAAACTATAGAGCATTACAGCAAGAATTCCTGACCTAGCCTTGTTTTAACAATACCGTGTTCTCACCCATATTTATTGATGTGCCAGGACTTGCATCATCTTCCCTCTCTCCAATAGACTGATAGGTATTTTGACCTATACAGCCTACAGTAAAAGCTTCCGCTTTCCTGACTCTCTAATTGTTGACTCATTTACTGAATCAGTGTCAGTTTGGTGTGTGGGTAATACTCTGCCAGTGCAAGTATACAAAATCAGGAAATATGACACCCATGTCTAATTCCATGTTATCTTTTCCACTAGGAAACATCAACAATCCTTACGTTTTTCATTGGATATCAAACACTTCAACTTACCATTGCTTTCTAATCTCCATCTCTGAGACTACCTCCTCCTGATCAGAGAGTGGTACAGAGTTTTCAGTCTCCTCCATAGAAGCCTCTCATGGGGCTCCCGCTGTGTTTTGTCTGTGCTCAGTAGTGGTGGTCATTGTACCATTCTCATAGATCACCACCCAGCCAGAGCCCCCCTCAACAGATCGGGACAGCTGGGCCAATCAGGGCGCTCGGTACTCCTCCGTTTGTCATTTGCATGCTAGGTTTCCTTTTGTGCTTGTGGACGTCCTCGGGTGACATCAGCTATGTCCAGCCAATACCACAACTTCTCAGGTTGTCCACAAAAGTGTGATTTACCCGCATGTATAATTTTCAGTTTGGCGGGAATAAGAGCATGTAGCCTATGTACATGGCTCTGAAACTTTTTATACTTTGAGGAAAGTTTTGCCGTGCTCTTGTACTCTCGGGGTGTAATCTGGGTAAACTACAATATTCCTTCCTTCATACTGCGGGTTAGGGTTTTCTATCGCTGCCCTAGTATGACATCTCTGTCTCGATTATTTAAGAGTCACGCTATGCTATGAAGGCTCGGGGAGCAGGTCCTGGGGGGCCCTGGCCAAGCACTTTATGTGCTCTTTCTATCAGAAAGTATGGAGATAACTCCGCTGTTTTCAATTCCTTCCGTACCGATTGTTCAAGGAACTGTTCCATGGATTGTCCCTCTGTCCCCTCTGAGAACCCCAGGAGTCGAGCATCCCTCCACATTTTCTGCTCTGGGCAGAGGCGATTGTGGTCGTGCAGGTCATGCATTTGTATTTGCTGTAGATTTTTCTACCTTTGGATGTTCAATCTTCACTGGAGGCTTTTCAGAGATTTGTGGGAAAACCTAATTTACCTTTCCCGAGCATATTGGTTTTCAGATTCTTTAATCAGAACTTGCAGGACAGACACTCGATTCTTAGCGTTTTTTGGGCGCACTGGACATTCCTGGATGAAATGCCCTTTTTTTCCACAATAGAGGCATAGGCCCCCCATACGCTGCGCTTCTTACTCTTCTTGGGTAAGAGGTTTTTTAACTCCTATCTCCATTGGTTCGCCTTGGTCCTGAGTCACTGGGGGTCCTTTATCCCTGGTTCGCACATAGGTGTAGAACTCTGGTCTTTTCTTACCTCCCTTATGTACTGAAAGTATAGGGTCTAGGCGCAGGGTGAGGGCTAGTACGTCTTCACTGGTTTGTGGTTGAGCGCCTGTGAGAAAGTAGCCTCTTTCTAGCCTTGTTACCCCCACTTTAGGCCTGTTTGTGAGTGTATGTCAGGGTGTTTTCACTGTCTCACTGGGATCCTGCCAGCCAGGGCCCAGTGCTCATAGTGAAAACCCTATGTTTTCAGTATGTTTGTTATGTGTCACTGGGACCCTGCTAGTCAGGACCCCAGTGCTCATAAGTTTGTGACCTATAAGTATGTGTTCCCTGTGTGATGCCTAACTGTCTCACTGAGGCTCTGCTAACCAGAACCTCAGTGGTTATGCTCTCTCTGTACAAATTGTCACTAACAGGCTAGTGACCAATTTTACCAATTTACATTGGCTTACTGGAACACCCTTATAATTCCCTAGTATATGGTACTGAGGTACCCAGGGTATTGGGGTTCCAGGAGATCCCTATGGGCTGCAGCATTTATTTTGCCACCCATAGGGAGCTCTGACAATTCTTACACAGGCCTGCCACTGCAGCCTGAGTGAAATAACGCACACGTTATTTCACAGCCATTTTACACTGCACTTAAGTAACTTATAAGTCACCTATATGTGTAACCTTTACCTGGTAAAGGTTAGGTGCAAAGTTACTTAGTGTGAGGGCACCCTGGCACTAGCCAAGGTGCCCCCACATTGTTCAGGGCCAATTCCCCGGACTTTGTGAGTGCGGGGACACCATTACACGCGTGCACTACATATAGGTCACTACCTATATGTAGCTTCACAATGGTAACCCCGAATATGGCCATGTAACATGTCTATGATCATGGAATTGCCCCCTCTATGCCATCCTGGCATAGTTGGCACAATCCCATGATCCCAGTGGTCTGTAGCACAGACCCTGGTACTGCCAAACTGCCTTTCCTGGGGTTTCACTGCAGCTGCTGCTGCTGCCAACCCCTCAGACAGGCTTCTGCCCTCCTGGGGTCAGCCAGGCCTGGCCCAGGATGGCAGAACAAAGGACTTCCTCTGAGAGAGGGTGTTACACCCTCTCCCTTTGGAAAATGGTGTGAAGGCAGGGGAGGAGTAGCCTCCCCCAGCCTCTGGAAATGCTTTCTTGGGCACAGATGTGCCCAATTCTGCATAAGCCAGTCTACACCGGTTCAGGGGACCCCTTAGCCCTACTCTGGTGCGAAACTGGACAAAGGAAAGGGGAGTGACCACTCCCCTGACCTGCACCTCCCCTGGGAGGTGTCCAGAGTTCCTCCAGTGTGCTCCAGACCTCTGCCATCTTGGAAACAGAGGTGCTGCTGGCACACTGGACTGCTCTGAGTGGCCAGTGCCACCAGGTGACCTCAGAGACTCCTTCTGATAGGCTCCTTCAGGTGTTGCTAGCCTATCCTCTCTCCTAGGTAGCCAAACCCTCTTTTCTGGCTATTTAGGGTCTCTGTCTCTGGGGAAATTTTAGATAACGAATGCAAGAGCTCATCCGAGTTCCTCTGCATCTCTCTCTTCACCTTCTGCCAAGGAATCGACTGCTGACCGCGCTGGAAGCCTGCAAAACTGCAACATAGTAGCAAAGACGACTACTGCAACTCTGTAACGCTGATCCTGCCGCCTTCTCGACTGTTTTCCTGGTGGTGCATGCTGTGGGGGTAGTCTGCCTCCTCTCTGCACTAGAAGCTCAGAAGAAATCTCCCGTGGGTCGACGGAATCTTCCCCCTGCAACCGCAGGCACCAAAAAGCTGCATTACCGGTCCCTTGGGTCTCCTCTCAGCACGACGAGCGAGGTCCCTCGAATCCAGCAACTCTGTCCAAGTGACTCCCACAGTCCAGTGACTCTTCAGTCCAAGTTTGGTGGAGGTAAGTCCTTGCCTCCCCACGCCAGACTGCATTGCTGGGAACCGCGACTTTTGCAGCTACTCCGGCCTCCGTGCACTTCCGGCGGAACTTTGTGCACAGTCCAGCCTGGGTCCACGGCACTCTAACCTGCATTGCACGACCTCCTAAGTTGTTCTCCGGCGACGTGGGACTTCTTTGTGCGACTTCGGGTGAGCACCGTTTCACGCATCCTCGTAGTGCCTGTTTCTGGCACTTCTCCGGGTGCTACCTGCTGCTGAGAGGGCTCCTTGTCTTGCTCGACGTCCCCTCTCTCTCCTGACGCAATTTGCGACATCCTGGTCCTTCCTGGGCCCCAGCAGCATCCAAAAACGCTTACCGCACGATTTGCAGCTAGCAAGGCTTGTTGGCGGTCTTTCAGCGGGAAAACACTTCTGCACGACTCTCCACGGCGAGTGGGATCCGTCCACCAAAGGGGAAGTCTCTAGCCCTTTTCGTTCCTGCAGAAACCTCAGCTTCTTCTGTCCAGTAGAAGCTTCTTTGCACTCCCAGATGGCATTTCCTGGGCATCTGCCCATCTCCGACTTGCTTGTGACTTTTGGACTTGGTCCCCTTGTTCCACAGGTACCCTAGATTGGAAATCCATCGTTGTTGCATTGTTGGTTTGTGTCTTTCCTGCATTATTCCCCTATCACAACTTCTTTGTCCTTTGGGGAACTTTAGTGCACTTTGCACTCACTTTTCAGGGTCTTGGGGTGGGCTATTTTTCGAACCCTCACTATTTTCTAATAGTCCCAGCGACCCTCTACAAGGTCACATAGGTTTGGGGTCTATTCGTGGTTCGCATTCCACTTTTGGAGTATATGGTTTGTGTTGCCCCTATCCCTATGTGTCCCCATTGCATCCTATTGTAACTATACATTGTTTGCACTGTTTTCTAAGACTATTACTGCATATTTTGGTATTGTGTATATATATCTTGTGTATATTTCCTATCCTCTCACTGAGGGTACACTCTGAGATACTTTGGCATATTGTCATAAAAATAAAGTACCTTTATTTTTAGTATAACTGTGTATTGTGTTTTCTTATGATATTGTGCATATGACACTAAGTGGTACTGTAGGAGCTTCACTCGTCTCCTAGTTCAGCCTAAGCTGCTCTGCTAAGCTACCATTATCTATCAGCCTATGCTGCTAGACACCCTATACACTAATAAGGGATAACTGGGCCTGGTGCAAGGTGCAAGTACCCCTAGGTACTCACTACAAGCCAGTCCAGCCTCCTACATTGGTTGTGCAGCGGTGGGATAAGTGCTTTGAGACTACTTACCACTCTTGTCATTGTACTTTTCATAAGAGAAAAATATACAAAACAAGTTCAGTGTATATACACATAACAAAAAAGTTTTGCATTTCCTCTTTTCACTCTTTTCTAAGTGCTGAAAAGTACTTCTAAACTTTCTAAAAAGTTCTAAAAAGTTTTAAAAGTTTTTTTCTGTCTTTCTAAAAAGTTCTGAAAACTTTTTTCTCTTTTTCTATCACTTTAACTCTCTCTAAAAATGTCTGGCACGGGCCAAAATGTTGATCTGTCCAAACTTGCATATGACCACCTTAGCTGGAAAGGAGCAAGGAGTCTCTGTGTAGAGAGAGGTTTGAGTGTAGGGAAGAATCCTTCCTTGGAATTGTTACTTAACATGCTTAGAGAACAGGATAAGGCTAAAAGTGCCCCATCTGTTGAAAAAGTAGCTAATGGTTCCCAATCTGATCCAGGGACTCCCCCAGGAAAAGATTCAGGAAAGAAACTTCCTAGTCTGCCCATTACTAGACAGTCTAGCATAGTTGGTACTGAGGTGGAGTCACATCATACAGATGGTGTGCTCTCGCATTACACTGTCAGCCAAGCTGTTAGGGTGCCCTCTGTAAGGGACAGGTCTCCTTCTGTCCATTCTCATCATACTTCTGTATCTAGAAATGTCCCTCCCACCAACCCTGATGACAGAATGTTAGAAAGGGAACTCAATAAGTTGAGGGTGGAACAAACCAGACTGAAGCTTAAAAAGCAACAGCTGGATTTGGATAGACAGTCTTTAGAACTAGAGAAGGAAAGACAGAAGTTGGGTTTAGAAACCCATGGTGGCAGCAGCAGTATTCCCCATAGTCATCCTGCAAAAGAGCATGATTCCAGGAATCTGCATAAGATAGTTCCCCCTTATAAGGAGGGGGATGACATTAACAAGTGGTTTGCTGCACTTGAGAGGGCCTGTGTTCTACAGGATGTCCCTCAAAGGCAGTGGGCTGCTATCCTATGGCTATCATTTAGTGGAAAAGGTAGGGATAGGCTCCTTACTGTGAAAGAAAGTGATGTCAATAATTTTACAGTTCTTAAGAATGCACTCCTGGATGGTTATGGCTTAACCACTGAACAATACAGGATAAAGTTCAGAGAGACCAAAAAGGAGTCTTCACAAGACTGGGTTGATTTCATTGACCATTCAGTGAAGGCCTTGGAGGGGTGGTTACATGGCAGTAAAGTTACTGATTTTGAAAGCCTGTATAACTTGATCCTGAGAGAGCATATTCTTAATAATTGTGTGTCTGATTTGTTGCACCAGTACTTGGTGGACTCTGATCTGACCTCTCCCCAAGAATTGGGAAAGAAGGCAGACAAATGGGTCAGAACAAGGGTGAACAGAAAAGTTCATACAGGGGGTGACAAAGATGGCAATAAGAAGAAAGATGGTGAAAAATCTCAAGATAAGCATGGGGATAAGGGTAAAACCAAAGATCCCACTTCAAATCTTAAACACTCTTCAGGGGGTGGGGATAAAACAAATTCTTCCTCTTCTTCTCAACCTACACAATTTAAAAAGCCTTGGTGCTTTGTGTGTAAAAACAGAGGCCATAGGCCAGGGGATAAGTCCTGTCCAGGTAAACCCCCTGAGCCTACCACCACTAATACATGAAGCTCTAGTGCCCCTAGCAGTAGTGGTACTAGTGGTGGGACTGCTGGCAACAGTCAAGTTAAGGGTGTAGTTGGGTTCACTTATGGGTCCATCATAGAAACTGGGGTAGTCAGTCCCAAGACAGGTTCTGTCACACCTAGTGGCATTGGCCTTGCCACACTGGCTGCTTGTCCCCTTACAATGGATAAGTACAGGCAGAAAGTTTCAATAAATGGTGTTGAGGCCTTGGCCTACAGGGACACAGGTGCCAGTATCACTTTGGTGACTGAAAACCTAGTGGCTCCTGAACAACACATCATTGGACAACAGTATAAAATTATTGATGTCCATAACTCCACTAAGTTTCTTCCCTTAGCTATAATTCAGTTTAGTTGGGGTGGAGTTACTGGCCCTAAGCAGGTGGTGGTATCACCTAGCTTACCTGTAGACTGTCTCTTAGGTAATGACCTAGAGGCCTCAGGTTGGGCTGATGTAGAGTTTTATGCTCATGCAGCCATGCTGGGCATCCCAGAGGAATTGTTCCCTCTCATTTCTACTGAAATGAAAAAGCAAAGGAGAGAAGGCCTGAAAACTCAGGATCCCTCTCCATCAACAGGTAAAAAGGGTATCACAGTATCCCCTAACCACCCTACCATTTAGGATACCATTCCTGTGGTGGGAGAAACCTCTCCTGGGGTGGCACCTGTTCCAAGGGAATCATCAGCTGGCAAAGCTGGACTCCCTGAGGTAGAAGTACCTCTCTGTGGGATAACTAACATTGGTGACAAAAAGAGCACCATTTTAGTGAACATGGAGCATCTCTCCAACCCTCCCAGAGAAACTTTAGTGCAGAAACCCTGCACTGCCTCACAACACTTAGGACAGCATCCCTGCCCTAGTGTGGAGCTCATAGGACAGCATCCCTGCCCTGCTCCAACTCAAGAGAAACAGCATCCCTGTTCTCTCTTCCAGCCATATGGACAAAGTTTTTGCCCAGCTATGGCTTTTCTGAGACAGCATCCCTGTCTGGCATTTCCATCACTACAAATAGGTTCAGTGGACAATTCCCACTGCTCTAAACTAAAACTTACTGATAGAAACTCTGAAAATACATCTTCACATTGTTGCTTAGCTAAAAAACTTCAAACAGGGTGGTTTACATCCCCACAGGGAAGTAACCATATAGTGGATGATAAAGGGAGTAACCAGTCTATTGCAGAGCTACTCTCTACTTATCACCACTTAGACAATAAAGTCTCAACTGGCCAAGGTTAGCCTTATTGTCCTTCGTTTGGGGGGGGGGGGGGGTTGTGTGAGAAAGTAGCCTCTTTCTAGCCTTGTTACCCCCACTTTAAGCCTGTTTGTGAGTGTATGTCAGGGTGTTTTCACTGTCTCACTGGGATCCTGTCAGCCAGGGCCCAGTGCTCATAGTGAAAACCCTATGTTTTCAGTATGTTTGTTATGTGTCACTGGGACCCTGCTGGTCAGGACCCCAGTGCTCATAAGTTTGTGACCTATAAGTATGTGTTCCCTGTGTGATGCCTAACTGTCTCACTGAGGCTCTGCTAACCAGAACCTCAGTGGTTATGCTCTCTCTGTACAAATTGTCACTAACAGGCTAGTGACCAATTTTACCAATTTACATTGGCTTACTGGAACACCCTTATAATTCCCTAGTATATGGTACTGAGGTACCCAGGGTATTGGGGTTCCAGGAGATCTCTATGGGCTGCAGCATTTATTTTGCCACCCATAGGGAGCTCTGACAATTCTTACACAGGCCCGCCACTGCAGCCTGAGTGAAATAACGCACACGTTATTTCACAGCCATTTTACACTGCACTTAAGTAACTTATAAGTCACCTATATGTCTAACCTTTACCTGTTAAAGGTTAGGTGCAAAGTTACTTAGTGTGAGGGCACCCTGGCATTAGCCAAGGTGCCCCCACATTGTTCAGGGCCAATTCCCCGGACTTTGTGAGTGCGGGGACACCATTACACGCGTGCACTACATATAGGTCACTACCTATATGTAGCTTCACAATGGTAACTCCGAATATGGCCATGTAACATGTCTATGATCATGGAATTGCCCCCTCTATGCCATCCCGGCATAGTTGGCACAATCCCATGATCCCAGTGGTCTGTAGCACAGACCCTGGTACTGCCAAACTGCCTTTCCTGGGGTTTCACTGCAGCTGCTGCTGCTGCCAACCCCTCAGACAGGCTTCTGCCCTCCTGGGGTCCAGCCAGGCCTGGCCCAGGATGGCAGAACAAAGGACTTCCTCTGAGAGAGGGTATTACACCCTCTCCCTTTGGAAAATGGTGTGAAGGCAGGGGAGGAGTAGCCTCCCCCAGCCTCTGGAAATGCTTTCTTGGGCACAGATGTGCCCAATTCTGCATAAGCCAGTCTACACCGGTTCAGGGGACCCCTTAGCCCTGCTCTGGTGCGAAACTGGACAAAGGAAAGGGGAGTGACCACTCCCCTGACCTGCACCTCCCCTGGGAGGTGTCCAGAGCTCCTCCAGTGTGCTCCAGACCTCTGCCATCTTGGAAACAGAGGTGCTGCTGGCACACTGGACTGCTCTGAGTGGCCAGTGCCACCAGGTGACGTCAGAAACTCCTTCTGATAGGCTCCTTCAGGTGTTGCTAGCCTATCCTCTCTCCTAGGTAGCCAAACCCTCTTTTCTGGCTATTTAGGGTCTCTGTCTCTGGGGAAATTTTAGATAACGAATGCAAGAGCTCATCCGAGTTCCTCTGCATCTCTCTCTTCACCTTCTGCCAAGGAATCGACTGCTGACCACGCTGGAAGCCTGCAAAACTGCAACATAGTAGCAAAGACGACTACTGCAACTCTGTAACGCTGATCCTGCCGCCTTCTCGACTGTTTTCCTGGTAATGCATGCTGTGGGGGTAGTCTGCCTCCTCTCTGCACTAGAAGCTCCGAAGAAATCTCCCGTGGGTCGACGGAATCTTCCCCCTGCAACCGCAGGCACCAAAAAGCTGCATTACCGGTCCCTTGGGTCTCCTCTCAGCACGACGAGCGAGGTCCCTTGAATCCAGCAACTCTGTCCAAGTGACTCCCACAGTCCAGTGACTCTTCAGTCCAAGTTTGGTGGAGGTAAGTCCTTGCCTCCCCACGCCAGACTGCATTGCTGGGAACCGCGACTTTTGCAGCTACTCCGGCCTCCGCGCACCTCCGGCGGAAATCCTTTGTGCACAGTCCAGCCTGGGTCCACGGCACTCTAACCTGCATTGCACGACCTCCTAAGTTGTTCTCCGGTGACGTGGGACTTCTTTGTGCGACTTCGGGTGAGCACCGTTTCACGCATCCTCGTAGTGCCTGTTTCTGGCACTTCTCCGGGTGCTACCTGCTGCTGAGAGGGCTCCTTGTCTTGCTCGATGTCCCCTCTCTCTCCTGACGCAATTTGCGACATCCTGGTCCTTCCTGGGCCCCAGCAGCATCCAAAAATGCTTACCGCACGATTTGCAGTTAGCAAGGCTTGTTGGCGGTCTTTCGGCGGGAAAACACTTCTGCACGACCCTCCACGGCGAGAGGGATCCGTCCACCAAAGGGGAAGTCTCTAGCCCTATTCGTTCCTGCAGAAACCTCAGCTTCTTCTGTCCAGTAGAAGCTTCTTTGCACCCACAGCTGGCATTTCCTGGGCATCTGCCCATCTCCGACTTGCTTGTGACTTTTGGACTTGGTCCCCTTGTTCCACAGGTACCCTAGATTGGAAATCCATCGTATTTGCATTGTTGGTTTGTGTCTTTCCTGCATTATTCCCCTATCACGACTTCTTTGTCCTTTGGGGAACTTTAGTGCACTTTGCACTCACTTTTCAGGGTCTTGGGGTGGGCTATTTTTCGAACCCTCACTATTTTCTATTAGTCCCAGCGACCCTCTACAAGGTCACATAGGTTTGGGGTCCATTCGTGGTTCGCATTCCACTTTTGGAGTATATGGTTTGTGTTGCCCCTATCCCTATGTGTCCCCATTGCATCCTATTGTAACTATACATTGTTTGCACTGTTTTCTAAGACTATTACTGCATATTTTGGTATTGTGTATATATATCTTGTGTATATTTCCTATCCTCTCACTGAGGGTACACTCTGAGATACTTTGGCATATTGTCATAAAAATAAAGTACCTTTATTTTTAGTATAACTGTGTATTGTGTTTTCTTATGATATTGTGCATATGACACTAAGTGGTACTGTAGGAGCTTCACTCGTCTCCTAGTTCAGCCTAAGCTGCTCTGCTAAGCTACCATTATCTATCAGCCTATGCTGCTAGACACCCTATACACTAATAAGGGATAACTGGGCCTGGTGCAAGGTGCAAGTACCCCTAGGTACTCACTACAAGCCAGTCCAGCCTCCTACAGCGCCCACTTGAGCTATCAACTCTTTCAGCTCATCCCTCAGGCCTTGATGAAAAAGGCCAGTAATGGTCTTATGATCAAATATTTTCTCAAATTCTGTCTTGAAATTTCTCCAATTATAAAATAGGCGATTATCATTAACCAGTCGAACCACCGACTGAGCTGCATCCACCCATAAATAAGATATGAGAAGGGAATGCAAAGGGCCTAACCTTGAAATTGGGTTGCACCCGAATAAGCAAGCTATAGACCTGGGCGGAATCCCCTGTTAAATGCTCTGGCAGGGTCAAAGGGACCTGAGTCCGGACAGTGACATACACAATTGACTGATCAGGAGCTGAAGTGGTAGCCCGGGTATGTGGTAATGGTGATACCCCTATCTCTCCCTGTAACTGTGCCACTTGACTAGGTAACGCCGATGTCTTTGATGAGCAGCAGCAAGTTCCTTCTGTACTGAGGCCAGTATTCCACAATCTTCTAGGGAAGACATTGTGGTGGTTTTGTTCGGCAGGAACAGACTTGTGATTCTGTCATGGATGTGTTCCTCAGGAGTAGTACCTTCCTATGCCCTTCTTCTGGCAGTACTGACTCTCTGTGAAAAGGTATGCAACAGAGGTTCGGAGTGGCTTGATGAGGGGAAGGGGCTTGGGGAGGGTACTGCGGGTAGGTAGACCTGGAACAGCAATGATCAATGGTTAGCGCTGGTTTGAAAGGCTCTGAAACTATAACTTAACTGTACTGTGTAACTATATATAATAGTTGACCTCTCGCTTACCTGTATGGGAATAAAAGGTGTTAATTTTGCACACTGTTACAACTTTCAGGCATTAGTGCTGATGAGCACTGCAACAGGGTTCACAACTCAATTAAAGTCATCGGTATCCTCTTTGTTAAATATTTGTATTTCTACTATAGTGCCAAATATCAGTTTGTTTATTCCTACGTTTCACACATGCTTCACGCCTGATAGCTTCTGTAGTTCGTGGTTGGCCGAGTTTGTCTTTCTATGCACGTAATACTCATCTCAACTCCAAAAACATTACATGTAGTCTGTTTTTCCCATTTGTGTTTGCGCTCTAATTATGGCAATCAACAAGGTCTACATGATTTGTATGTATTTGTGCATCACAAAGCGATTTAACCTGTTATAAAAGTCTTGCCTCTGTCTTTTAACAATAGGTCCACATGGTAAACAAATCGAATGCCTCTTTGTAACTGAAGCACGACATGCATGCAACGCTTAAAGTGATTCTGTCGAGAAGCAGGAGCAGTTATTGCTGCCTGGATCAGCATTAATTATGAGCGTTCGTTCATGGGCGGTGCCCGTTTTTATATGCTGCAGCTGTGACCGCACCCAATATGGCGGTCGCGTGTTTGTACGGATCGCAGACTGTGTAGTCTTGTGTAAACATCTACATTGCTAACAAGCTAGTTAATGAAGAACAATGGTGTAAAGTACGCACATATCACTATCACCCTTTGAATTGTTTGGCGCATAGCGCGATCACTCTTTGAATTGTTTAGCAGTTGTGGTAAGAGACTCTGAGGTAATTGCGCCATATAATCTACACGGATTTTGTGCATTTTAATTGCATAGCAGTGCGAACAGGGAAGAGGCATAACAATGTTCATGTAAACATTCATGTTTAAATTAGCACACACTTGGTACAAAGCCTAGAGCGCTGCTTATTGTTTGAGGAGAGCAACAAAAAAAAGCATCCGAGGAGTGAGGCTGACTAATCATGACATAGAGACACAATCTTCCTTTACGTCTATGATCTCTTTCGGTGTTGGACAGTGGGAAATTAGTGGATCTGAGTTGTAGTGGTCTGTTAGGTCCATCAGGCAAATGATCTATAGGCTCAGTCTGACTAAAAGCTCAGGGAGGGGGATTAAAATCCAACTTCCGGTTTCCTGTCGTTTGCATTTTCCTTTCCTCAAGTCTGTGTTCAGTCAGGAGAACTTGATTCAGGAGTTCAGCAAATGAGAAAGCCTGCAGAACTCTTGACAGCTCATCTTTTGGCTCCTTCTTTAACCCTTTTCAGAACAAGGCCACCTGAGTGCATTCCACCCGAGTTGTTTCCACAGCAAGCTCACAAAATTGTGTACAGTAGGACAGTGCATCAGAATTTTCCTGAGGTATCTCACCTAAGGTGTCTTCTGCAAAATGTTCACGGTCAGGTTCCAAAGATCTTCTTGAAGTTTCTTGAATTTTCCCCAAAATTTGCAAATTGTTCAGAAATGGGTCTTCAGTGACAAGGGGAGCTGCCTAATGCGGAGCTGCATCAGTCAAGGAATAAATCTGATACCCCACTTTGGAGAAGAAGTGTCAGGTCGAAAGTCAAATTAAACTACCAGGTCATCCAAAAACTCCTTCAACTTTGAAGGATCCCCAGGATATTCAGATTTGAAGGGCTGGTGGCAGAGAAGTCACAAAACCTTGCACAGACTGCTGGGTGAAGGGCAGCATTCTTGGGTCTTAACAGGGCCAATTCCAGAGTTTGTTGCTAAGGCACAGCGGCCAGGTCTAGACCGTGATCCATGGTGGAAACAATCAGAAATTTGGAGTATCACAATCTTTTCCTGGCTGTACGCTTACCCATAATCCTGGGCTGGGCATTCCAATGTGTGGGTGACTGTTTCTGGAAGCCATATTGTCTCCCCACACTGGAATATGTGGTAGGCAAACACCCTTGAGAAGCTGATGCTTTTGCTGGAAGACAAAGCCAAAGGCGTAGAAAAACTCCTTGCTGGACAAAGTCTTCAAAATATTGGAGAAAAACAGGAATTTGGAATCCCTTAATGGAATTCTTCAGATGCAAAGATACAAGATCAACAAGTAGAGAGAATGAGAAAGCAAGCGAAAGAACATGGCTTTGTAGTGACACAGCCTCCAACAAGACAGAAGCCTTCATACATGAAAGACATAGGAAAAGGATATTACATAAAACAAATTACATGACAGGAAACACAAAGGATTGGGAGAATCAGGAAGGAAACTATGAAGAAACATCCATGATACAAAGGAAAACAAAAGAGAATGAAAACCTTAAATTGGCTTGATGCAGAGCAGCGTTAAAAGGCAGCTGTAATCCCTTAGGCAGGTGATTGCTATTTTTGAGCTGAAGAAGCAAGGAACAGGACCTAGGAGCCCTGGAGCCGATAGAAGGCAGCCACATGTAAGTAGAGCTTGCAGCTTACACATGCAGGCTTCATGTAATGTCTTATAAGCCCCAGGAACTGCAGGACAACCCAAGGGTCACCACAGTTGGTGGGTGTGAAGGAAGCAGAGAAAACGCAACTGCAGCAGGCACTAAATCAAGGGCCAATTTGTTGACGGTGTTTGATGAATCTACTGGTGGCCCCGCCACTTGCAAATCATGACAGTGAACACTAATTGGCATACATATGGCGGTCGCCACTAGGTAGCTATAGTTAGTACCTACTTTCTATAGAAAACACATTTTGTTTTGCTAATAACTTTGGTGGTGTTTGATGAATTTTCACAAAAAATTCACAAAAAATACAACACACATTTAAGTTGCTGTCTAGAAAGTTTGGGGGTCATCTGTCAAGTAGGGGCCAAGAAAAAGAAGGGGCCCCATAATGCTTTTTCCCAATGCATTTTTCTATAGGGATTTTGAACAGGAATAGCTGCAGAATCATTGGACAGATTTACACCATATTTGGCAGAAAGGTAGCTCTTGGTTCAGAAAGCGACCTTTTTGTTGTTTGGTCTAAATCTGTTCAGGTGTTTTTGAGAAATTGAAGAAAAAACACATTTGCATATATAGCGACATTAAGGCTCTCAAACCTTTGACTGCCAAACTTCAACAAGGAAGTGTTGGCAGCCATCTTGGGACTAGGCTTCAGCTGAATCTCAGAAAAAGGTACAAATAAGAAAAGGAACCCAACTAGAGCAAAAAATATTTTTTTAAAAATTTTCACTGCAAGTTTCAGCAGATCTGCGGATCTGGTAAAAAAAAAAAGGGCAAGCATGGGCTCCTGCTCTTGTTTTAATGAAGCTCCTGGGTAGGCCAGGTCCCAGGGCCATTGAAAAAGGGGGGGGTGCGCACGGGCACCCCCTCCTAGGGCTTCTATTAGCCCAGAGGACCACCACCTCCCAGGTGCAAAACAATTTTTAATGTGAGGGAGGCCCTATGGCCTCCCCTCGAGCCCCAGAGACTACCACATCCCGGGGCATAATTAAATATATATGTGGCAGGCCGTGTGGCCGCCCTCTGCAGCCCCAGGTACTGCCACCTCCCGTGGGCAAATGTTAAATGGTATGCAGGGGCCAATCGGCCCTCACGCAGCCCCGGGGACCACCACCTCCTCAGGGCAAAGATTGAATTGTATGCGAGGAGGCTACGTGGCCCCCCCGGAGCCTTGGGACCACCACCTTCCCAGAGCTAAAATAAAAGCATGAAGAGGGGCCATTGCGGACCCCCAGTGGCCACCACCTCCCCGGGGCAAATACAACATTGGAAGGGGGTCACCCGGCCCATCTCAGAAAGCCATACATATGCCTGGGGACCGCCACACCCCAGGGCGGGCTCCTGCTATCTCCTGGTGTGCCCAACCCACGTAGCTGTTTGCTTTCTGCAAACAGAAGCTGTAAAACATCTGTTTGCCGAAAGCGGAGTTTTAATCTGTTTCCCCGCACAAAAATATGAATGCAGGGAAACAGGTGAAAACATTGCTCCCGCAAGCAGGGAGCTTCTATTTCAAGCAGCTCCCTGCTTGCAAGAGCAATGCTTACTCCTGCAGGGCGGGGGGAGCAGGCTAGGACCGAAGGGGCATTGAGGATCCCTCTGCAGTCCTGTTACTCTCTCTCTTTCTTCCATCACATTTAGGAATGGAAGAGAGAGAGAGATTGTTATTGCAATGGTTTCTCCATGCAATAACTTCAAAGTGTCACACTGGCAACATGTTTGGCTCAAATGGTCTAGTTACTTGTTGATGAACAACAGACCATTGACATTTCTGGACTAATAGTAAAGCTTTTGGACTGTCACTCAGTAGGTTGAAAGTTCAAATGCTATTGTTTCATATCAGTGTGTCTTTATTTTTGAGTGTCTTGACTATTAAACATTTCTAGTAATGATTTTCCCTTCAAAATCTGTGGATTGAATATCATAAGTAAGCCTCAAGAAAGCACAGTAGGCAGTCACTTCTAGCCTAGTGGTTAAGGTCTCATACTTTCACACTGAAGGTTGAGGGTTCCAGTATCGGAGACTCTGTGGTCATTTCCCTGCTCTAGTTTCTTTTCCACTTGAAATAGTTAAGGTACATACTGAAAGGAGATCTCACTCTTTTTAATTGACAGATGCATTTTTCTTTTCAACCGTTCAGAAATATCTAATTCAAAGTATGTCATTCTTCAAAGCCTAAAGAACTCTCTATCTCTCTCTCTCTCTCTCTCTCTTTCTCTCTCTCTCTCTCCAAATGCTGTGCATGGCACGGGGTTGGGTGGTTATGGGGGATTGGCCGCAGGGCCTGGCTCTGCAGTCAACCTCACTGTGCACGGCCAAAGGCCGCGCTTGGGAATGGTTGAATTAATGTATAGTAATTAAAATTACTTTATGTAAAAAAAACGCATAGAAATTCACTGAAAAAAACAAAAGTTATAGGGATGTTATAGTTAGGAAATAGAATTTAAAAAACCTTAGAAATTCACTCAAAAAAATAAAAGTTACAGGGACATTAAACTTAGGTTCTGAATTTACTCGCACAAAACCAGAGAAATTCCGCAGTTATAGTTAGAGTTATTTCAAGTATCTATAATTCACGCCCAAAGGTAACTATAACTTGCACCCTCGACATGCACTGCTAATTAACCAGCAAATTACAGCACTTGTGACATCTTTGATAACATCATTGATAATGTCACTGTAACATCTGCAGTCAAATTATTTATCACATAACTGTGCATTGCAGGGGGTGCTCTCTGTAACACCCGTAATTTGAGTATTTAGGTGGCACCCCTGAACCGTAGAACTTAGATTTCAACAACCTAAGAAGTCCCAGACAAAGAAAAGTTGCACCTGCATAAGAGGAAAAGAAGAAGCAGCTGACCATGCCGGACAGCATGCTGACCTCAAAGGACTCTGCCCAAAAAGCCAACAGTTCCAGCCTTCGACAACAACTCAAGTCTTCTGTGAGCAATGGACCTGCTCTGCAGCAAGAAACTCAAAGGAAAAGACAGTATAGCTGCTGTACCCCAGAAGCCCAACACCAGAGGTGACCACTGCACCCGACATCCACAACCCGAGGTGAAGCCAACCAACGGTGCCAATGCAGGTCACCAGCTGCCCAGAGACCTAGTCCAGTGTGGTCTCACCTATCTTAGACTCACCTGAGACCCCTTCAGCCTCTGCACGTAGGCCCTTTCACCCACAGCCTTGTGGTGATAGAAAACCCAAGACCACCAGCAATCACTGCTCCATCTGAGGAGTCACTAGTGCCAACAACGCCCCTTGAAGCCTAAGAGCTTGAGTCAACCCTGGGTGTACCCCTGCCAGACTCCCTGACGATGCCTGCAGCCTCAACATGCCAGATCCCCTGACTGCAAGAGCTCCCTGACAAGAACGTCCGATGCCTGAAGACACCCCGGCATCCCTTACCCTTGGGCATAGGAGAAGAGCACCAAAGGTGCACCCATGTCGCTGAGCACCCCAAGTTTACTACTTACCTCCTTGTTGTCCCTGACTGGCTTTCTAGCCAGAGCCTGCAGCCTGTTTGACATGAGGTCCAACTCCCATAGAGAGCCATGGGCACCCAACGCCTTACTGCACCTCTCCACCTGGCTGCCCCAGTGCTGCCCAGTGTGACCTGTTGATGTGGTTCAGGGCAGTGTCCAGTACTTACCTTTGCTGCATGAGCTTGACCACGTCAGTCGTTGGTAACCTTGTGTTTGCTGAACATTATTTTCCTACATAGGATAACATTGAGAGAACTCTGAAAATTGCACTAATTGTTGACTTCTGAGACTGCTAAGTATTTATGCTTACAAGTCTACTTACATGAATACGAAGTTCTTGGGTTTGAAACATATATAAAAATAATTGTTATTTTTCTAATTTAGTCTCAGATTTATTCTGTGAGTGTGTGTCTCATGTAACGCCTCTGTGAGTACAACAAATGCTTAGCACTATCCTCTAATAAGCCTAACCGGTCGCCCACACTACCAAAAAATAGAGCATTAGTCCTATCTACTTCTGCCTCTGCAATAGCAACTTGGGATCCACTCAACTGTCTGCACAGTGTTCTTCATTTTAGTGCACTATAAAGAGAGCCACCAGCTTCCTACATTGGTGGAACAGCGGTGGGGTCTGCGACATTTGCTGATATCAATTGGTCAATAAGTGACTTCACAAGTAAATCCCAAAAATGCCTTTAGTTAAATTGCATTTTTGAATTGGGTGTTTTTCCAAATTCTCAAAAGTACTGTTAGGGTTCTGGTTAGGCCTCTGTAACTTAACAGTAAAAGTTTTAAAAACTTACTTTAGTTAGGACTGCAAAAACCTGTGTTAGGATTTTTTGTCTCTGGCCCGAAAAGGGCCCAACTTTAGTAAAATAATGAGTACCTCAAAGAGTAGGGTTGTTGAGCTGGACCTCACCCATTACCTTAAGTTTTCCACAAACACATAAGGACCCTCTGTATAGGGTACAAAATAAAAAAGGCTTAAACCCTACTAGTGCCAAGCTCCAGGAATGACTGACAGAGTATGAGCAGGCCCATTCTACAGATGAGTCTACTGACACTGTAGATCAGGGCAATGCAAGTGAGGAGGAACTGGACCCTCCATAGCTAAAAAGAGTGCAATCTGTACCCCTAGCATCTCCCTCTAGTGAGTAGGACTCGGGTTCCTTAAGGTCCAGACAAAGACTCTTTAAAGAAGAAATTCTTCTAGAGAGGTTAGCTAGGAGACTTACCCAGACAGACAGAATCCTAGCAATAGAAAAAGAGAGGAGAAAAATTCGTTTAGTACCTGTGGATGGTGGGAGCAATTTCATAACTAGGGATAGAGTAGAGCACTTTGACCATAAAATCCTCAAAGGGATTGCTATGAGAGGGCCTGTGTTGCCAGAACACTTGGCAGACAGTATTGGGGCTCTCCTCTGTGGGAACTGTTCTCAGGAAAGTGCAGGATAGACTCCTGACACTAAATGAGGCAGATGCAAGGTCCTGTGACCTCACGAAGGATACCCTGATTGAGGGATTTGGACTTACTCCTGAGGATTACATAATTAAATTCAGGGAGACTTGAAAAACCCAGAGGTCCTGGGTAGATTTTGTGCACTTCTCAGTGAATACACTATGGTGGCTGGTTTAAAGGAAACAATGTGCATGAGTATGAAGGTCTTTACAATGTAGTAATGAAAGAGCATCCGTTGAGTAATTGTGTTCAGGAAAAGCTACATCAGGACCAGGTAGACCTGGATCCACTTACTCCTCAAGAATTGGGGAAGAAGGCAGGCCGCTGGGTCAAAACAAGGGTGACCAAATCTTCCACTGGAGGGGGAGACCACAAAAAGACGGCCACCCTCCCCCCACTACCGAAATGAAAGAGGATAACCAAAACAGGGGGAAAAAAACTCTTCTAAAGTCCCCCAAAAACCACAGGAGGGTGGGCCAGAAACTCTTCCCAACCCAAGAGTGGGTACAAAGTTAACAATTGGGATCCCAGAAAGGCTTGGTGCCACACCTGCAAAACTAATGGTGTGGGGCCTGCCAACCCGAATATGCTCCAGACCCCACATCTGGTGTTTAATAAAGGTTGCCTCTAAAGCAAATCACCTGTCCTTGCTTGGGCCAATGATTATTGTTGCCTTTGAGAAATGTTTACATGAGCAAATGATTGTTTTAGAACTCAGGTAGGAATCTGGGGCATGTGTCAACTTGTTGCCTCAGCTTGTGGCATCCTCATGACTCAGACTGGGTGGGGCCAGATATAGCAGCCTCATGACTCAGACTGGGTGTGGCAAGGCGACTCAGACTGGGTGTGGCCAGGTGAAGCAGATATTTGAAGCCACACCAGTCTTGAGGTGATTGCTTGCTGCCAGAGGTCTTCAGATGCAGAGTGGGATTCTTTCCTGCACACTTGTTCCTGGATTGTCTATTCCACAGCCCAACGTCGCGGATGCTGATCCTAGAAAAGAAGAGATCAAGAAGATTAGCATAATAAAAGGCGCTTCAAAGGCTTCTTACCAGTTACCTTGTCGGGCAGCGCGCACTACAAGGGCATGTTATCAGTGTCCTTGGTTACTTGAATACTTGCCGCTTGCGAATAATAATACTCATTGTTGTTAGCTGGCAATGAAGGTTCAGATTTGAGTGTGTGTTAGACAATTGTTATTTTAATGAAGTACTATGAACATGTTTGTTATAGTTAAGTTTTATGTTGCATTTTTGTGATACTAATCACTGCCTATGATAAAGAACACTCAGTTCTTGGCACACGCTAGTTTCAAAACGTGAATCAAAGGCCTGTTATTTCCATGTTCAAATGTCACAGTGGTGTAACAGTGATGACATCAATTACATACGAAAGTGAGCTTTAGTATATTGACTCTGTGCTCTCAGTGTGGTTAAAACACTGAATTGTGTTATTTCCAATACTAACACTCTACGCTGATTAATCCATGAATATTTGAGAAATCTAAATAGTTAAGAATTTATTTTCATTCTTTATTGCCTATTATATGTCTATGATTGTGAGTGCGACTGTGTTTTAGAAAGTCTCATCAAGACCCAGCGAGCAAGACATACACTGAATTTGTGGAACACTTTAGGTGGGTCTTCCAGTGGGGCTACATTGACTTGGGAGCAAGGTGGGAATACATGTAGATAGTATAGAAGGCTAAACGTTGCATCTGTTTGTAGGTTCCATACTGTTTCTTGAAAATGCTTAGAGAGAGGGGAGAGCCATACAAATTGGGAAAGGGGACCCTGACATGTACACCTGTTTTGTGTGAATTGGTGAAGAGTAGTTTTAGTATATTGGTTACATGAAAAGTGTTATTCGACTAATGTTTATTTAAACATAAGAGATCTCCACTCTTCGTAGACCATCGCTAGCCATCCTGATCCTGCTAGGTGGCGTCCGTGTCTCTCTCTCTCTTATCCCTACCCTTTCCCCCAGAATGTTCCCATGCCGATCACGTACAAGTAAGTGCGAGGCACAAAACATCTAGGTGGAGTTGGGAGCAAACAATGTGGGTCAGCTTGACAGTACAGCAAGGCCACATTTAATTTCCCACCTGAACACAATGGAGACGCAAGAGTCCACCCTGGATGATTTTGCACACATGTTAGGAAACTTACAGTGTGAATCCCAGGTACTCTCACAATGATTGGATGCTCTGCATGCTACGCACACCTTCCAACCACCTTCTTTCTATAAAAATGCATTTTTTTGAGCCAAACCAAAGCAAGCCCTGGATAACACATTGTTTCAATTGTTCTTCACGGGGGCTGGTCAGGAACAGTCACCAGGTAATGCCCCAGTAATCTAGGTCACTATGCCACCCCAGTACCATTATCCCCTCCAGAGAGTTATGCAGGGGATTCTGAAAAATGTGCGATAATTCTAAATCAATGCCACCTTAATTTTCTATGCCGGCCAGCCTCTTTTCCTGATGAGCATTTTAAAATAGCATTTGTCCTCTCATATCTTGCTGGTATGGCTGCTTCATCGTCCATTCCTTTAGTAGAGCGGAATGACCGGTTATTATATGACTATCAGGCCTTCAAAGCAGAAATTAAAAAAATGTTCCACAAGCATACATTTATGCAATCTGTAGACTCAGAACTGCTTAATCTAAGCAGGGTAATGAAGACTTGCTGACATATGTATTTGCATTTAATAGATTGTTGGCTGAGTCAGAATGGCTGCAAGAAAAGAGAAGGTCCTTGTTTTATAGAGTGCTGAAAGATGAACTCGAGGACCTATTGGCGCAAGACATAAATCCGCCCCACACTTGATTTAGTGGTTAAACTGGATCACCGTTTATCAGAGAGACAGAGTGACAAAGGTCGTACTGAAAATAAGCTGTTCATAATCAGAGATAAGAAACAAGACACAAGTAAACGGACAAACAAAAGTGAACTTAAGCAAATCAGTACCATTAAAGGCCCACTTACTAAGAAAGAATGACATTGAAGACGTGACCAAAAGTTGTATTTGTACTGTGGGAAAAAAGGTCTATTTTTGAAGGATTGTACTGTCAAGCTCAAAAACAGTCTGTAGGGGCTGAGAGCTATGAAAGCGAAAGGTTTCATGGAAACTAAAATACCTGACTATGGTGGAGACTGGTTGTTCAGGTGTTGAAAGACCACGTCTCCCACTTTGTGGCTCAAACTAGCTTCCAGAAAGAATTCCACCATTTATATATATTCATGGGGGTGGAATGGGTCTCTTCATACCACCCAGTTACTCCTGAGCTCCTGTTGGAATCAGGGGCCATGGGAAAATTTATGGACATTGCAGTTGCTGAGAAGCTAGGAATACCGCTTCTGCCTAAGATCAGTCCAGAGTTAAGACTATCAACAGTAGCCCCTTGTCTTCTGGTTCAGTCACAAAAACCTACTTGTGAATTGATGATATACCTTTTCTCTAATCATTGTGAAACCATTCAATTCGATCTGATATGTGCGCCCCAATTCAAAGTCATACTACGCATCCCATGGCTTCAAAAACATAACTGGGTTACACAGAGTGTTACCTTGCAGTCCGAGTTCTGTAAAACACACTGAATATACTGAATAAATGTAGATAGTATAGAAGGCTAATATTGTATCTGATTGCAGGTTCCATACTTTTTCTTGAAGATCACTAGAGAGAGGGAGGAGCCATCAAAAGCTGGAAAGGGTACCCTGACAGATATACCTAATTTGTGGGAATTGGTGAAGAGTAGTTTTAGTATATTGGTTCAATGAAAAGCGTTATTTGACTAATGTTTAATTGTTCATAGGAGATCTTTGTAGACCACCGCCAGCTATCCTGATCCTGTCAGGTGACGTCTGTGTTTCTCTCTCTCTCTGATCCATCCCCTTACCTCCAGAATGTTCCAGTGCCAATCACGTACAAGTAATTGGGAGGCATGCAATGTCTTGTTGGAGTTGGGGACAAGCAACTTGGGTCAGCATTGTGTCTCCATGTGGCGAACAGATTAGTGCTTGACAAATGGACACCAAACTGGAGATCTTAACTGTCCTAACAAAAAGAATGCCTTAAGTGCACCTGCAGGGAATGCAGTGAATGCAGTGGTAAGTTTCCAGATGGGATTCCAAGTAGGGTCTGACCATGTCAGTGAGCCTATTGAGGCAACTTTAGTCTCAGAGGGTGGGATGGATGTAGCCTCCCTGGCTGTCTGGCCCAGTAATCTGGAGAGATACAGACAACAGCCTCTTATTAATGTAATTCAAGTTGAAGCACTGAGAGACACTGGTGTCAGTATCACCATGGTGACTGGGAAACTATTGTCCTCAGAATAGTATCTAACTGGTGAGACATACACAGTCCTCAACTCCGGGAATGAGGCACCTTCCTAGAATGAGGTGGGGTTACTGGCCAGAAGAGGGTGGTGGTATCTCGTGCAATCCCCTGTGCAATGTCTGCTAGTAAATTATCTGGAGTCCTCAGCATGGGCTGAGGTTGAGAGAAAGACCCATGCTGGATATCCCTGAATAGGTCTGTGTAAAAACAAGAGCACAAAGCAAGGGCCAGGGTGAAACAGTAGGAGTTGGAGTCTGATATAATGGCCCAACCTACCAGGGAGAAATGCAAAAGGTCTATGAAGACAGCTTCCAATCAGACACCCGAACAGGCCCCCTCTCCTCAGGGAGAAGACCTGATAGCCCCTGTGGGAACCGAGCCTCGGGAGCTTGGGCCTTACATGGCAGAGTTCCTAGGACTTGCGGGACCCTCTAGGGAGGATCTGTGCCAGAGACAGGGGACCTGTCCCACTCTTGAAGGTCTGAGATAGCAAGCTGCTGAACAGGAAAATGAATAAATCACAGGCTCCCACAAGACCTATTGGGAGGAGGGACTCTTTTACACTGAGGCCAGAGACTCCAAACCTGGTGCCACTAGGAGAGTGGTAGTATCTCAGCAGTTTCTTCTCACTTTGGCCCATGATATCCCCCAAGCTGGGCATCTTGGCCAGGCAAAAACATGGAGTCAGTTGGTAAACCACCTTTGCTGTCCAGGCATGTCCCAGAAGGTGGAGTTTTGTAACTCCTGTGCCACCTATCAAGCAGATGGTAATACAGGTAGCCACCCAAAGACCCCCTTACTTCCACTTCCAGTGGTTGGGGTTCCCTTTGAAGGGTAGGGAATGACATCCAACAGCATCAGGGAACAGATTTATACTGGTTGTAGTGGATCACACAACCAGGTACCCTAAAGCAATTCCCATGAGGACTACTACTGTCCCTGCAGTAGCTAGGGCCCTCATTGGTGTACTGTAGGAAAGTACCATCTTTCTTGGCATGTTACCCCCATTTGTACCTATATGTCAGTATGTTTTTGCCTGTCTCACTGGGATCCTGATGGTCAGGACCCCAGTGCTCATAGTTTATGGCCTAATGTGTGTGTTGTCAGTTATGCTTAACTGTGTCACTGAGGCTCTGCTAACCAGAACCTCAGTGCTTATGCTCTCTCTGCTTCTAAATTTGTCACTATAGGCTAGTGACTTCATTTACCAATTTCGATTGGCACACTGGACCCCCCTTATAAGTCCCTAGTATATGGTACCTAGGTACCCAGGGCATTGGGGTTCCAGGAGATCCTTCTGGCCTGCAGCATTTCTTTTGACACCCATAAGGAGCTCAGACAAACCCTTTCACAGGGCTGCCACATCAGCCTGCATGAAATAGTGCACACGCTATTTCACAGCCATTTTCACTGCACTTAAGTAACTTATAAGTCACCTATATGTCTAATCTTCACTTACTGAAGGCTAGGTGCAAAGTTACTAAGTGTAAGGGCACCCTTGCACTAGCAAAGGTGCCCCCACGAAGTCCAAGGCCAATTCCCCGGAATTTGTGAGTGTGGGGACGCCATTACACGCTTGCACTACATATAGGCCAATACCTATATGTAGCTTCACAATGGTAACTCCCAATATGGCCATGCAAGGTGTCTAAGGTCATGGAATTGTCCCCCCTTTCCAAAGCTGGTATTGGGAAGCCAATTCCAGGCATCCTGGGGGCTTCACCATGGACCCCCCAGTACTGCCAAACCAGGTCTCTGAGGCTTGCACTGCAGCTACAGCTGCTGCCACCTAACAGACAGGGTTCTGCCCTCCTGGGGTCTGAGCAGCTCAGTCCCAGTAAGGCAGAACAAAGCATTTCCTTTGGGATGAGGGTGTTATACCCTCTCCCTTTGGAAATAGGTGTTACAGGCTTGGCAGGGGTAGCCTCCCAAAGCCTATGGAAATGCTTTGAAGGGCACGGATGGTGCCCTCCTTGCATAAGCCAGTCTACACCAGTTCAGGGACCCCCAATCCATGCTCTGGTCTGAAATTGGACAACGGAAAGGGGGGTAACCACTCCCCTGTCCATCACCACCCCAGGGGTGGTGCCCAGAGCTCCTCCAGTGTGTCCCAGACTTCAGCCATCTTGTTTTTCAAGGTGTGGGGAGACACCAGAGGTCTCTGAGTGGCCAGTGCCACAGGTGACGTCAGAGACCTCTCCTTATAGGCCCATACCTGATAAGGTAGCCAATCCCCCTCTCAGGGATATTTAGGCTCTCCTGTTGGTTTCCCTTCAGATTCTGCTTGCAAGTTTCCATCAGGAGTCCTCTGCAACCACTGCTTCACCCTCTGACCTCGGATCGACTGCAGACTGCTCCAGGAACCACTGTAACTGCAACAAAGTATCCAGAAGGGCTACTTCGACTCTGCAACTTCAGCTCCAGCCAGCATCTGCAACAGTTTCCACAGTGTGCATGCTCTGGGGACTCCCTGTCCTCACCCTGCACCAGAAGGACTGAAGGAATCCCCCGTGGAGTGACGGAGTCTCTTCCCTGCTCCATCAGGCACCTTCTAAGACTACGACCGGTTCTATTGAGAGACTCCTTTCCTCGAGACGAGTTTGCTTCTTGGAACATAGGTGGTGGACCCCTTCGACACAGACTGTCTTAAGGTCCTCCTGTCCAAATTTGGAGGAGGTAAGAGCTTGAAAAAAGAAAACATAAAGTCCGTTTTTTATTTCGATAGGTCGGGTAGTCCTTTGCCCATTTCCACGACTTTAGAATATTTAAACGCCGATGAAAACCATGGCGTCTTTTCATAACATCGGGCGTACTTGCGGTAGCATTGTGTTTCAATGTAAGGTAAGAAGGGAAACAGCGGGTTAGTTGATAACGCATTACGTTATGGTTGCAATTGTCGGACTCGTTAATAAAGAGTTTTTTCAATAATTTTAGATTCATTATTAAAGTTCTATAAGGAACTTGAAACCATTGATTGGTTTAGAGTAATTCAAGAGGCAACAATGTGATTTTGGAGATTGTGTACAGGTATGTCTTCAGACGCTGTGGCTTGAGCACAGATCTTTAGTACACTTCATTGCTGCTGCTATCACAAAACTGGCTTAACACTTTTTTCTAAGATTCTATTTTGGGCATTAAGCACAGTACACAGGTTGAATTGAAAACTGGTAATACGTGGAGTAAATAAATAAGGATAATGTAAGATTACAGTTTATTACCGAAAATATTTTATTAAATTGGGCACATTCACTTAGGAATTTATTTCAATTATCTGGTTTAAATTTGACGGTTTCCACATGAAGAGCATGGAATTTGTAATATTCACTAAAGGGGTTGTGGAAAGTCAATGTAGTTATTAAGAATGAATATTAATGTATATTTCATGTAAATGCCATTTAGGAAGTTCTGAGGAAGTCAATGGGTACTCCCTAGACGAAACACGTGTTGGCTTGGCTTAATGGATGGCTTAATTGATTGAATACTAAAGAATGGATTTGACTAATGGAAATTTGGAAAATGATACTGTGATGATCCTTTGATGTGAATTGGAACATTATATAAACTTGTGAAGGATTTGGGAGCTAAAATAAGAAGAATTAAAACAAAATTTTGTCAACGGCACTGCTTGGAAGAGGATTTTCTACATTTAATTTCAAGAACTCATACTGTATATTAGTGCTTTTAGAGATTTCAACGTAGGCTGCTATGATTGAATGTCACTACAAACCTGGCATGCCTCCTACATATATTCACCAGAGTGGGCTTTCCAAAGGAGGTGGTGTCAGACAGAAGTCCTAATTTCATGTCTGGATACCTAAAACACAATGTAGGCTGAGTGTAGTGTGACGTGTAAGTTCACTACTCCCATCACCCACAAACCTAAGGCTGTGTTGAGAGACATTAAAAGGTATGATTGGAGTACTCCTTGAAAAACTCAGAAGGAGATGGGCTGTCTTACTTCCATGCCTGCTTTTTGCTTACACAGAGGTGCCACAGAAGGGAGTAGGTTTTCCCCCTTTGAGTTCTGTTTGGGCATCCTGTAAGGGGACCTCTTTGTACTGTGAAGGAGGGATAGGAGAGACCTCTCAGAGAGCCTAAGCAAGATATTGTCGATTATGTGCTTGGCCTTCGTTCCATGAAGGCTGAGTACATGAAAATAGCTTCCAAACATCTTGAGGCCAGTCAAACGCTCCAGAAGCTCTGGTATGACCGAAAAGCTCCACTGGTGGAGTTCCAACCAGGGCAGAAGATATGGGGATTGGAGCCTGTGGCTCCTAGGGCCCTACAGGACAAATGGAGTGGACTCTACCCCATTCTGGATAGAAAAGAAGAAGTCACCTATCTGGTAGAGTTTGACTGTGGCAGGAGCCCCTAAAGGGTTATCCATGTAAACCACCTGAAACCCTATCATGACAGAGCTGAGATGACCATGCTCATGGTCGCTGATTAGAGACAGGAAGCAAAGAATTAACCTCTCCATGATCTCCCCTCCAGCAACCCAAAAGATGGCTCATTTGAGGGAGCGGTCTTTTCAGACACCCTTACTGGCTGACTGTAAGCAAGTCTTGCAACAATATGCTAAGCTCTTCTTCTTGACCCCTGGTCAGACTATCTAGGGCACACATGATGTGGACACTGGGAACAACTTACCTGTCAAAAATAAGATTTACAGAAAGTTTGACCATGTCAAAGAGAGCATTAAAGCTGAGGTCAGCAAGATTCTGGAATTGAGAGTCATTGAGCACTCTGAAAGTCCCTGTGCCAGACCTGTGTTTTTAGTCCCCCAACCTTATTCCTAGGGTGGAAAGAAAGAAATTAGGTTTTGTTGGACTATTGAGGTCTCAATGCTGTGACAAAAAACAATGCTCACCCCATTCATAGGGCTGATGAGCTAATTGACAGGTTAGCGGCAGCCAAATATCTTAGTACTTTTGATCTAACATCAGAGTAGTGGCAGATAGGTCTGACTCTTGGAGAAAAAGAAAAATCAGCATTTTCCACGCAGGATGGACATTATCAGCTCACTGGTATGCCCTTCGGACTAAAGAATGTCCCTGCCACATCCTAAAGGTTTGTGAACCAAGTTCTGGCTGGATTAGACGACTTTAGTTCAACCTATCTAGAAGATATTGCTGTTTTTAGCTCTATCTGGCAGGATCACTTGATCCACCCGGGGAAGGGCCTTGAGGCTCTGAAAAAGGCAGGCCTCACTATGAAGGCAAGCAAGTGCCAGATAGGGCAGAACCAGGTTGTATACTTGGCCGCCAAGTTCAACCACTGCAAGCCAAGATCCAGAGTGGGTAGCTCCAACAACCCAGACTCAAGTCAGGGCATTTCTTGGCTTGACTGGGTAGTACAAGAGGTTTGTGAAGGGGTATGGCTCCATTGTGGCCCCTCTCACAGAACTGACCTCCAAGAAAATGCCAAATAAGGTAAACTGTACAATGAGCTGTCAGAAGGCCTTTGACACCCTGAAAGAAGCAATGTGCTCAGCACCTGCTCTCAAAGCTCCAGATTATGGCCCTCATTATGTACCTATAATGTGGCGGTAGTACTGCCAACAGGCTGGCGGTACATACTGCAACATCATGATATTGGCGGGCTGGCTGCAGCCAACCCGCCAGTTTACCATTCATACCACCATGGTGGTATGAGCCGCCGGGCCGGGGATGTGAATCCCCAGCCCAGCGGCCAACAGAGTACCGCCCCTGGCATTCTAAGCCAGCCTACAATCATGGCGGTAGGCCCTACTGGTTGCAGGGAATTCCTTCCCTGTCACCGGTAGGTGGCTCCCCAACACCCCAACACTCACTTGACACCCCACACCCCGTCCATCCAAACTCAGACCCCCACCCACCCCCATACACACACTAACCCCCTGACATTCAGATATACCCCCACACCATCCATACACACACTAAGCCCCCCACAGCCTCTGATTCATCCACACAGCCCCCCACCCCCATACAAACACAGACACATACATCCATTCACTTACACTTATCCATGCACACATTCATGCATACACGCATTCATACACACACTGGAATACACACATTCATACACGCATTCTTCCAGACATACACACACCTGCACAACACGGCCCCTCCCACCCCCTCCCCTTACCTGCTCCGGGAAAGTCGTCCGGCAGGGAACGGGAAGGGGCACTGCTACCACCAGCACCACCCTGCCATCTGAACACCGCCAGGCCGTATCACAGGTCATGATATGGCTGGTGACATTCAATTGGCGTGGCGGTGCTGGTGGTAGCAGCGCCAGCTTACCACCGTCAGCCAGTCTGATCATTGCTGGATTTCCACCCTTATTGTGGCAGAAGTCCGGCAGTGCTTATAATCTGGCGGACGGATGGTAGCCACAGTGGTGGTATTTTGGTGGCCGTCACCGCTGCGGTAGTTGGCTTTTACCGACAATGTCTAAATGACCACCTATATCAAGCAGTTTGAGGTGCAGACAGATGCCTCTGAACTTGGGATAGGAGTAGCCCTGTCCCAGATCAATGATGATGGCCATGACTAATCTATTGCATTCATTAGTAGGCGGTTACCCTCCAGGGAGCAGTGTTAGAGTGCCATTGAGAGGGAAGCCTTTGCTGTAGTTTGGTCCCTGAAGAAGTTGAGACCATACTTGTTCGGCTCTCACTTCCTTGTTTAAACTGACCACAGGCCTGTCAGATGGCTTATGCAGATGAAATGTGAGAATCCCAAACTGTTAAGGTGGTTCATCTCCCTACAGGGAATGCACCTCAACAGTGGACCATAGACCTGGGACTGACCATGCCAATGCAGATGGCCTTTCCAGGTTCTTCCACTTAGAAGATGAAGACTGCCTAGGGGAAGGTTGGTGTCATCATCTTTCATTTGGAGGGCAGGGGGCATGTAGGTGTCAGGAATCCCCAAGGTGCCTCCTGCATTATCTGTCAGCATCGCCAGGGATTAGGGTTAAATCATATCTCTGTTCTTGGTTAAACCTTCATGTTTCTAAGTAAACATAATGTGCTGTGTTACACAATTGGTTTTATCAATGCTTGTTTGCTAATGTGAGCAGGTGTAGACATGTGCATCTAATTGGGTTTGGTGTGGACATGTGCTTCTAATTGGGTGTGGCGACTCATCCACATGTGGAAACTCCACTGCTTTCCTGATTGGCTATAAATAGCAGAGTGAAGCATGCCTCCCTGCTTGGCTTTGGTTTGCTTCCTGATCTCGGCATCTGATTTGGCAGTCCAGCCCCTGCTGTCATCCTCGTATTTAGAACTTTTGAGGCAATTCTTTTCTCCGTTCCTGTACCAGCTAACACCAGGCATTCCTCCAGCACTCCAGCTAAGTGACTAGTATTCTCCTGGGAGTTTGTTCTTTGAGTGCTGCGCTTTCCTAGAACGGCTGATGTATTTCAGACCTCGTGCTTTGGCAGAGTGATTATCTTGAAGAGACAAATGCATTTCTGAACATTCTACATTATTATTGTAGTTACTTGCCTAACTGTGCTTCATGAAATCTGCTTTAACTCAAGTACTACAAAAAGTGACAATGCAATTTTAAAAGAGCATTTACATGACTTTTCTTTCTCTAATAGCATAACTCTTGTATTTAAATTGTGTCATTCATGCCTGTGTTTCAGGTTTGAGGAATTTGCTTTTGAAGGGTTTTTCACACACACCACAGTGAAACCAAACCAAACTGTGCCACCCTAACTGTTTAAACCCAGAGTGTACATTTGTAATTCTTGGATTGTTTTTGTTCATTTTAGTTTAACCCTATGCATGCAGGAAAGTTATACGTGATATAATGAATGCCCTTGTTTGTCTTTCTTGTGCATGATAAGTGCAACCACAGTTCTAATTGTAGTGTGCAACAGTGAATCTCCGTGAAGCCAGCCCTAGTATCGCAGTACTTATTGTTATGGTACTCAGTTTGGGTTTTTGGTAATGCAATGTTAGTAATTGTGCCAACAGTTATTATTATCCAAGAAAAGTGCTGGAATATCCCGGCGTTCTGCTACCGCTCCCGTGCCCATATCAGAAAGAGAGATTCAGTTTCAAGGAAGTTGATTGCACTAACTGTACTATCACTCTATCAACAACGACCTGCCCCTTGAAGATACAGGGTGCCTGGCTGGACCGGCAAGAAGTGGCAGTGTTTTATCTCTTTCTCTTCCACTCCCCCTTACCTTTTGGGAAACCTGCTATGGTTTCTGTGTCCAACAGGAAGTGCAGAGAGGTGTTCCAGGAGGTCCGGGGCATACCATCGCCCCTGCAGACATCCTGCTTTTCAGGTGAGTGGCCCCGTCTCGACATTAAGCCAAGCTAGAACATACAGGGCTGCCTGGGCGATGGATTCCCCAATGGGTACTTTCAAAGGTTTAGCACAGGCTTTACCAGCTGATCAGGATGCTCCATCTTTATAAGATTTAACTAGGGCCTTAGCATGGTTACAGAAGGAAGTTATTTCCTTAAAGCAAGAGAACCTGGAGTTGCACACTGAACTACAGCGGTATAAACCACAAGACACCCCCTGGGGAGGAGGCAAACTAAAACAAAGATCTCCAGTACTACAGGCCCCTTGGTTTGACCCGTCTAATCATGTTCCTAGACCCGACTTCCACCACACAACCCATGCTGGTATTGGTCACAACACTAATCCCTGTATCCTTAGCTCCTCCAGAAAGGTTTTTTGGAGATAGTGCCAAGGTCAACATTTTTCTTAACCAGTGGCAGCTACAGTTTTTGTGTCAGGCAGCTGCATTCCCCAACGATGCTGCAAAGGTAGCTTTTATTATCTCTTATTTGGGAGGTAATGCAGCTAATTGGTCTATTCTGCTGGTGGAGCGCAAGCACCCTATACTATATGATTTCAACCAGTTCAAGGAAGCCTTGCGGAACCTGTTCACCAAACACCTCTTCATGTAAGCCAGTGACAATGAGTTGCTGAATTTGCACCAGGGAAACAAGGATCTATTGTCCTAAATCACCTCTTTCAATCGGTTGGTGGCAGAGACTGAGTGGCCCGAGGAGAAGAGGACTTCCCTCTTCTATCGTGGCCTTCGGGACGATCTCAAGGATGTTCTAGCCCAAATTGTGAAACCTCCTTGTGAGAAAACAGGGCTGATTGCAGAGGCCCCCTAACTTTTTGCCCCCATTTTCCACTTTTTGCTGGTGTTTTCCTGACCCTGATGGTGCCCTGGGTACTGCTAACCAGTCCCAGGGCCTGTGCTCTGTGTAAAATGGATATGCAAATTAGGCTAATTATAATTGGCTAAGTTAACCTACCTATAAGTCCCTAGTATATGGTAGGGCATGTAGGTTTAGGGACCACAGCATAGGCAGTGCACCCATAGGTGCACCGATGAGGTGCCCAGTGTCATTTTAAAGGCAGGCCTGCCTTGCTGGCTGCTTTTAAATTAAAGTTATATGCAAATTCGACTTTGGAATTAAAAGTAGTTCCAAAGTTTTAAACTACCTTATTTTTACATATAAGTCACCCCTAAGGTGTGCCCTATGTGCCCCTAGGGCTGGGTACCATGTAACTATTAGCAGGGACCTTAGAAAAATAGTTTTATAAGCCCTGGTGAGGTAAAAACAGCCAAATTAATTTTTCCCTCATTGTAGTAAATGGCCTTCATAGGCTAAAATGGGGAGACTTTATTTTAATTTTTAAAGTCTCCTTAAATGATGCATACCAAGAGTTTGGTACCAAATTAATTGTTGTATTAAATCCCACAACTTCCAGTTGTTTGATTTAATATAACTTGTTCAGGTAAAGAGTTTTAAACTTTACCTAAAAAGTTATCAATTTCAGCCCTGCATTGTTTTTGCTGCTTTGCTCTGATTGGCCAGCCTGTAGCAGCTTGGGCAAGCTGCCTTGATGAGGTGTGAAGTGGCCTGGCTTCACATAAAGGAATGTGCCTGTGGGAAGGAATCTCCCCTCAGCAGATGGTGAGGCAGGAATGGGGAGGGCTGCCAAACTGGTCTTCAAAGGCAGAGAAGGACATTTGGAGCAACCAGCAACACCCCCACATCCCGCAACCCCAGACAACTAGGTGCCCCCTTGATTAGATTATGAGAGGGCAGGATAGGGGTGTGTTTATGATTTTTAGCCACACCAGTGGGTGGGCTCAGCCAGATGTAACCTCCAAAAATCAGATTCAGCCATGATGGATTTTTAGAGAATGTTGCCTCCTGGGATTGATTTTTGCCACACTTCCCAGGAAGTGGTCATCACAGGGGGAAGGACCCTGCACCTGATTGGAGAAACAGGACCCCCCTGCTTTTCACCCAGGAGCAAGGATAAAACTGGCAGACTTGCACCCACACCTCAGTTCCCTACCACATCCAACAAGGAAGAACAACAGAAGAAGAAGGACTGCCCTGCTGGACCCCTGGCCTGCACCTGGAACCTGCACTCAGAAGGACTGCACCAGCTGCACACTTGGGCTTCACCACAAGAAGGACTTTGCCTGGCTTCAACTGGTTCAAGGAGGGACTCCCTGTTTGCTACAGGTGAAAAATTGCTAACCAGAGTCCCCTGCACCAACTCCTAAAGAAAGCGACCAGCTGACCACTGTCCAGTGGCCAAAAAGGAGTTTGCGCCAGGTGCATTCTGGGAGTTGTAGTCCGCACCCCCCCAAGGACCATCTCAGAACTTCTGGACCCTTGGGGTGAGCTGTGGACCCCAAAAGAACTTAAAAGGACATCTGGGAGAAGCCCCAGAAGTTTGGAGAAGTTTGGACAACTTTTGTAAAAAAGCTCCATAGAGTGACCGACCCGCCGCGGCAACTCTAGCCGGCTTGCCTCAACCGCGACCCGGCCTGATTTGCTGGTTCGTCCCGGTAAAGAAAATCTCAGAAAAAGAAACTAAGTCCGAAGGTAAAAAGTTGACCGGGACCTCCCAGCCAGCGTATCCGAGGAGGGCTACATGGACGTCGGATCAAGATCCAGGTTTACCTCGGTCGAAGGATTTTCACCTCGAAAAAAACGACTACGTCCGAAGGTAAAAATCTCCACCGAGGATTCCAGCATCGCGTATCCGGAGGAGGGCTCCAGGAGGTCGGATTGGACTGGCAGGTTCGTCCCGCTGAAGAAAATCTTCGAAAAAGAGACTAAGGGGGTCATTCTGACTCCCGCCGGCCGCGGTATCCGCAGGGCCGGCGGGAGCCGCCAGAATACCGCTGCACGGTCACAAGAGCGCTGCGGGTATTCTGGGTTTCCCGCTGGGCTGGCGGGCGACCGCCAGAAGGCCGCCCGCCAGCCCAGCGGGAAACACCCTTCCACAAGGATGCCGGCTCCGAATGGAGCCGGCGGAGTGGAAGGGGTGCACTTGCACCCGTCGCGATTTTCAGTGTCTGCATGGCAGACACTGAAAATCATGGTGGGGCCCTGTTACGGGGGCCCCTGCAGTGCCCATGCCATTGTCATGGGCACTGCAGGGGCCCCCAGGGGCCCCACGACACCCCATACCGCCATCCTGTTCCTGGCGGCCAAAACCGCCAGGAACAGGATGGCGGTATGGGGGTCGGAATCCCCATGGCGGCGCAGCAAGCTGCGCCGCCATGGAGGTTTCCCCAGGGCAGCGGAAAACCGGCGGTACACCGCCGGTTTTCCGTTTCTGACCGCGGCTGTACCGCCGCGGTCAGAATGCCCTTGGGAGCACCGCCAGCCTGTTGGCGGTGCTCCCGCGGTCCCCGGGCCGCCAGGGTCGGAATGACCGCCTAAGTGTGAAAGTAAACTTTTAACCGAGGCCTCCCGCGACCTGTAGCCGAGCAGGGCTCCATCGCGGTCGGCCTGAAACTTTGACTTCGCCCCGAACGAGGTGCAACCAGATGACCCGATTGGCGCTTTTTGTTTCTAAGCGCTAAAAAAATAAAAATTCTTTAAAAATTCATATCTCCGGTTCCCCATTATCTGATTTTATTCGTTTTGGTGTCATTTTAAAGATAAAAATATAATCTATTTTAATAAATTGGTTTTGGATTTTTAAACTGTTTCCTGTATTTTATTTAATTACTGTTTTGTGATATTTGAATGCTTTACACTCTGTCTCCTAAGTTAAGCCTTGACGCTCGTTGCCAAGCTACCAAGGGTTGAGCTGGGGTTAATTTACTGAGACCTAACTGGACCTTAGTGGAGGTTAATGGCCTATTGCTAAGTGTAGGTACCTACCTGCCCTTACCAATAACCCATTTTCCAACACTCCTACAGAGTGTTCTGACTTTATTGACCTGGTGGTACGATTGGATCACCGTTTGAGTGAAAGTAAGGGAGGAAAAGTCTGGGGTAACACATGAGTAGTGGTGCTCAAAACTGAGGAAAAGGAGTCCGCCATTCCCAGTCATGGTACACCTGAGCCCATGCAAATTGGCAGTGTGTGGGGCCCACTATCTAAGGAGGAGAAAGAACGTAGGAAAAAATTGAAACTGTGTCTATACTGCGGTAAGGCAGGGCATTTTGCTCGGGAATGTCCTAACAAGCCTACTGCTCCAAAGAAAGCCATCAGAGTTGTAACAGGACATGAATTCTCTCTTCCTTACCAGGCGGAAAACTAAGTGGCTCGATAACTTCTGAGACAATTTTCTAGAGCGCTTCTTTCAATATGGTCTCACATCTTCTGGCTAATACCACCAGTCCAGTACCTCGACATCTAACTCTTGTTGTGACATTAGTGTTGTCCCCTCAGGTTCGTAAGGTCATTCCCATATTACTTGACTCTGGGGCTACCGGAAACGTTTTAGACTTGGGTTTGGCTAAAACCCTAAATATTACGACTGTCAGAAAAGAGGTCCCTGAACCAGTGAGAGCCGTGGATGGCTCAGAATTGTCCTCCGGGCTTATCGTTTATCAAACAACACCCTTGTCCATGCTTTGTGCAAACAACCATACAGAACAAATTCAGTTTGACCTCATAGATACCCCAGTATTTAGAGCTATTTTGGGGATACCCTGGCTTTAGTTACACACTCCTACAATTGACTGGGCAGCAAGGACAGTGACATTAGACTCTAAACATTGCTGGCACTTCTGTTACCAAGACAAACCATTACTAGTGACACCCTTGCATTGTGCGGCTGTCAAGCCGGATGACACACTGGCCATTCCTGTATAGTATAAAGACTTCCATGATGGCTTTAGTGAACAGAAGGCCACCCAGCTGCAGCCACATAGATCATACGATTGTCGCATAGACTTGATTCCAGGGGCAATGCTACCATGTAGTAGGGTGTATTCTCTTTCTGAGCCTGAGAGTTGATACCTGCGAGACTACCTGGATGATCTAATGGCTAAGGCTTTCATTCGTCATTCAACGTCACCAGTATCGTCATCTTTGTTCTCCGTGCCCAAGAAGAATCACGAGCTGCGTGCCTTTATAGATTATCGCGCAGTGAACAAAGTGACCATAAACAATCGGTATCCACTTCCGTTGATCCCGGTACTTTTAGATTAGGTAGGTCAGTTGACCATCTATACTAAACCCGGCCTACGGGGCGCCTGCCACTTGATCCGAGTGATGAAGGGGGAATGAGTGGAAGATGGCATTCCAAACTAAATTCTGACTCTTTGAGTACACAGTGATGCCTTTAGGGTTGTGTAACGCTCCTGCATCGTTTCAATTTTTCATCAATTAAGTGCTGCAGGAGTTTCTGGATACCTGTGTAGTGGTATACATAGACGACATTTTGATCTATTCGTCTTCCACTGAGGTACATATAGGGCATGTAAGAGGAGTTTTACAATGGCTTTGTGAGCATCATCTCTTCGCCAAGCTGGAAAAATGTGTTTTTCATGCTCCAACTGTAGAATTCCTGGGATATGTGATCACTCCTGATGGAATTTCCATGGATAGGTCCAAGGTACAGGCCATCCTGGATTGGGTAGCCCCAAGATCCATCAAGGAAGTGCAACAGTTTTTGGGGTTCGCAAACTTGTATCAGAGATTTATACCCCACTTTTTTACTGTGGTATCTCCCATAACCCGTCTCCTACAAAAGGGGGTTAAGTTCCTCTGGGATGCAGAAGCTGAGAAAGCCTTCCAACATCATAAAAACACATTCACTGAAGCACCCATTCTTCATCATCCCGACCCGGCTGAGCCATTTTCCGTTGAAGCAGACACTTCCCAAATGGCAGTGGGTGGTGTCTTGTTCCAACGGGATCCTGAGTCTGGGCATTTCCATCCAGTAGCTTACTTCTCAAAGAAATTGCTACCCACAGAGCAAAATTACATGGTGGTGGAGTGGGAACTTCTGGCCATCAAGCTTGCCTTCCAGGAATGGTGTCACCACCTACTAGGAGCTAGACACACCGTAACTATTTACACAGATCACCGTAATTTAAAGTTTTTTCAAGCGACCAAGGCCCTGCCACCTCGTCAATTACGCTGGCTTCTATTCTTTAACAACTTTTACTTCATAATCACTTATAGGCCCAGTACTACACAACAAAAGGCAGACACATTGTCTAGGATGGGTTTCTCCTCTGATGTTGCGCTAGAACAGGTCAGAAGCATTATACACCCAGAAACAATCGTGGCTGTGTGCACTTCTCAAGAGTTCCTTGAGAAAATACGGGTACCCCAACACAAGGTTCCCTGTTCAACTGATGTGTATGAAAAAGAGGGTTTACTATACCATGCTGATCATTTCTACGTCCCTACCAAAGAATTACGGGATACAGGGTTACATTGGGGACATGATTCTGTCCTTGCAGGTCACCCGGGTGAAAAAAAGATGTTAGATATCTGTCAAAGATGGTTTTGGTGGGCCACACTTGTGCAGGATGTCAGAAACTACGTCCAGACTTGTTCCACCTGTGTTCGGGCTAAAACCCCACATACTCAAGCCACAGGATTGTCACTTCCCATGCCAATTCTGGTGGCCCCATGGCATACCATAAGTATGGATTTTATTTCTGATCTCCCAGCTTCCAATGGACACACTATCATATGGGTGGTTGTAGATTACCTAACTAAAATGGCTCATTTTGTTCCATTAAAATGCCTCCCTCCGGCTTCCAAGCTCTCTGATTTGTTTGTCCAACACATTGTACGGCTTCATGGATTGCCCACCACAATTGTTTCCGATCGTGGCCCCCAATTTATATCACGGTTTTGGCGTAGCTTCTGTTCCTCTGTCGGTATGGACGTCCGTTTGTCCTCTGCATATCATACACAAACGGATGGGCAGACGGAACATGCCAACCAATCGCTGGAGCAAATCCTGAGATACTACATTGACACATGGTCTACTGAGTGGGATAAGACTTTACCTCCTGTTGAATTTGTATATAACAACAGTGTCCACATGGCTACAGGAGTATCCCCATTTTACTTTTTGTTTGGTCTGCACCCAAGAATGCTACCTATAACTGGGTCCAAACATCCACAAGAGTCCCATCAGTACAGAAATACCATAAAGAGTTACAGGGTTATTCAAAAACAAGTACAACACCATTTAAAACTCTACCAAGCTCAAGTAAAAAAACAAGCAGACAAAAAAAGGAGACCTGCTCCTTTTTATCAAATAGGATTTCAGGTGTGGCTCTCATAAAAAAATCTCCATCTTGCAGGATCCAGAAAATTAAACCCCCGATTTCTAGGCCCCTTTCCTATTGCCAAAATCATCAGTCCTGTGGTAGTAGAACTGACATTGCCAGATGATTTCAAGGTACACCCCGTGTTTCATGTGTCGTTACTCCGTCCCTATGCCCCTGATACCGCAATGCTCCACCACCTCCCCCGGTAAAAGTACACAGGAAAAGGGAATTTGAAGTGGCCAAAATTCTTGACTCCAGGCGCACCCGTGGTGTTCTACACTATTTATTGGCTTGGAAAGGCTATGGGCATGAGGACAATTCCTGGGAACCCGTGTCCACAGTTCATGCTCCACGTGTTACTAAAAAAAATCCATCTCTTTCACCCTTCCAAGCCCCGCCCTTTGAGAGGGTCCTTGGTAGGGAGGACTGTCAAGAATCCCCAAGGTGCCTCCTGCGTTATCTGTCAGCATGTTTCTAAGTAAACATAATGTGTTGTGTTACACAATTGGTTTTATCAATGCTTGTTTTACCAATGCTTGTTTGCCAATGTAAGCAGGTGTAGACATGGGCTTCTAATTGGGTGTGGTGTGGACATGTGCTTCTAATTGGTGTGGTGACTCATCCAATAGCAGAGTGAAGCATGCCTCCCTGCTTGGCTTTGTTTTGCTTCTTGATCTCAGCATCTGATTTGGCAGTCCAGCCCCTCTATCATCCTCGTATTCAGGACCTTTGAGGCAATTCTTTTCTTTGTTCCTGTGCCAACTGACACCAGGCATTCCTCCAGCACTCTGGAAAAGACTGCAGCTAAGTGACTAGTATTCTCCTGGGAGTTTGTCCTTTGAGTGCCGCGCTTTCCTAGAACAGCTGGTGTATTTCAGACCTCGTATTTTGGCAGAGTGCTTATCTTGAAGAGACAAATGCATTTCTGAACATTCTACATTATTACTGTAGTTACTTGCCTAAATGTGCTTCAGGAAATCTGCTTGAGCTCAAGTACTACAAAAAGTGACAGTGCAATTTTAAAAGAGCATTTACGTTACTTTTCTTTCTCTAATAGCATAACTCTTGGATTTAAATTGTGTCATTCATGCCTGGGTTTCAGGCGTGAGGAATTTGCTTTTGAAGGGTCTTTCACACACACAGTGAAACCAAACCAAACTATGCCACCCTAACTGTTTAAACCCAGAGTGGACATTTGTAGTTCTTCGATTGTTTTTGTTCCTTTTAGTTTAACCCTATGCATGCAGGAAAGTTATACGTGATATAATTAATGCCCTTATTTGTCTTTCTTGTGCATGATAAGTACAACCACAGTTCTAACTGTAGTGTGCAACAGTGAATCTCTGTGAAGCCAGCCCTAGTGTCGCAGTACTTATTGTTATGGTACTCAGTTTGGGTTTTTGGTAATACAGTGTTAGTAATTGTGCCAACAGTTATTATTACCCAAGAAAAGTGCTGGAGCATCCCGATTTTCTTCTACCGCTCCTGTGCCCATGTCAGAAAGAGAGATTCATTTTCAAGGAAGTTCAGTGCACTAATTCTACTATCACTCTGTCAACAATGACCTGCCCCCGAAGATACAGGGTGCCTGGCTGGACCGGCAAGACGTGGCAGTGTTTTGTATCTTTATCTTCCACTCCCCTTTTCCTTTTGGGACACCTGCTGTGGTTTCTGTGTCCACCAGGAAGTGCCGAGAGATGTTCCAGGGGTCGGGCATACAATCACCCCTGCAGACATCCGGCTTTTCAGGTGAGTGGCCCAGTCTCAACAGTAGGAAAGCACCCTTTTTGACATGGTTAGCCTCCACTTCTTGCCTGTTTTCTGTTGTGGCGTTGACTGTTAGTGCACTGGATCCTGCTACCCAGGTCCCCAGTACCAGATCTCTCACCCCAAAATTGCACAGTTGTTTTGGACAGTTGGCAAACTCTTTAGCTACCACTGTTAGTCTCTAGTAATTGGTATTCATGGTACATTGGGCCTAGGGTACTAAGGAAGGTCTCTGAGGGGTTCAGCACCAGTTGTGCCACCCACAGAGACCCCTCACTAAACTCACACAGTGCTACCATTGCAGACTGTGTGTGTTGGTGCAACCAAAATTGAAAACACGACCTAGCACACACCCCTGTGTGCCAGGTTCCAAATCACTGAATGTGCCAGGTGTAAGTCACCCCCAAGGCAGGGTGCATCAAGGCACATGTGAGGGCATATATGCATGAACATATATGCCCCTGTTATGTTTCTGTCAATTCTGAGAAATAGTAAGTGAACAGGGAAGCCATTTTAAATGCATGTGCTAGACACTGGTCATTACGTGTTCCCCAGCTACATGATGGCTTCTCTGAATCCTGGGATGTTTGGTATCAAAAATCTCAGAATACTAAACTCTCACTGGCCCCAGTGATGGATTTACTAATAAATGCACATAGAGGGCACCTTAGAGGAGCCCCCTGAAAACCTACCAGCTACTAGTGTGCTGACTGACTGGTCCTGACCCGTTTAGCCACCACAGCTGCGTTTCTGGCACCCTAAGGTGAGAGCCAATGCTCTCGAGGGTCAGAAACAAAGTCCTGCCCTGGGTGGAGGTGTTACCACCTCACCGAGGCATGATGGATATTCCAGGTTGGAAAGTTTCATAGGCCTTGCCGCCTTTGTAATGCGACCCAGGTCTCTCCAAATGGCGGAGATGACCAACCCACCTGTCCTGACCCCACTTTTGGTGGCAGCATAGATGGGAAAATTAGTTAAAATAAGAAGGAGTTCCCACTTCATGCCAGTCCACCCCGGAATTCCTCCATCTTACTTGTAAAGAATTAGGCCACTAGGGTAAGGGTTATGCCTACTTCTCAGTGAATGTAGTCAAAGGACAGGTGTAGTCACCCTAAAGGTGGTCAGCCAATTGGCTACTGCCTAGAACTCTCTGTAATGCCCCTAAATTGGGTATTTAGGTGGCACCCCTGAACCTAGAACTCAGAATTGGCCAACCTAAGAAGACCCAGACAAAAAAGAGTTGCACCTGCAGAAGAGGAAAAGAAGAAGCAGCTGACCACAATATACTGCCTGCTGACCTCAGAGGACTCTGCCTAACAGGCCAACTCGTCCAGCCTCTGACAACGATTGAAGTCTCCTGTGAGCAGCGGACCTGCTGTGCAACAAGAAACTCCAATGAAAGACTCTGCAGCTGCTGGACCCTGGACACCCAGCACCAGAAGTGACCACTGCACTCGACGTCCACAACCCCAGGTGAAACAACCAGCGTGCCAACGCCAGTCCCCAGCTGCCCAAAGACCGAGTCCAGTATGGTCTCACCCATCTTGGACTCACCTGAGATGCCTGCAGCCTCTGCACATAGGCCCCTCTCTCGTACAGCCTTGTGGTGAGAGAATTCCAGACACCTCCAGCAACCACTGCACCTGTCACCAATGATCCCATCTGAGGAGGGTCACTGGTGCCAACAATGTCACCTGGCTCCTAAGAGCTCGAGTCCATCCTGGGTCTACCTCTGCTGGACTCCCTGATGACACCTGTAGCCTCAACAAGCCGGATCCCCTGACCGCGAGTGTTCCCAGACATGAAAACCCGATGCCTGAAGACACTCCTATATCCGTTGCCCCTAGGCACAGGAGAAGAGGACCAAAGGTGTGTCGTATTTTGGACTCTTGCTCTAGGCAAGACTGCTGGTTTAAGGATGACAGTACTTATGTTTGTAGGCGACTATGCCTATCTTACAACAAATCGCAACTGTCGTCCCAACCCTTCCGGCTCACTAGCAGCACCTCACCAAAAACCCAAATAGTAAAAGGTGATTTGTGGCAGCCTTTACGCATGGACTCGAGAATAAGACATCTCAGGGAGTGTCATGTTAAACGGAGATTACCCCTTTCTCACAGATACATCATGTCTCATCCAAACACAGGCAATAACAAAGATGCAGTAAAGTTTCAATAGTTTTTTATTTAACACAACTGCAATCTGCAATAAGTTGCATGGGCTGCAATGATTAGGATAATGATCAGTGCAAGAAACAGAATTGTAAAGACAAGATTCATTATTACAAAGACCCCCACCATCTTGCAATAGCACGAAAAGACATAAGGTGTGTAATATGTCCTGATACCCGAATATGACAGGCCTAACTTCCTACCTAAAGGAGAGCTGGGTTTGTTAAACCTAATCTGCCAATGCCATGTCCATGAGAGGAGCCCCCAACCCTTGTTACCTTGGATTGAGCTCTCTATCTCAGACTCCGTAGAGACTTGAAGACTGGGTCAGCGTCAAGACGACGTGCAGCATCGATATCAGCGATGGTGGCGATGCCGTCTGGGCTGAAATACCTCTGATTATCTGTCTAAAGTGTGATGTATTTATACAGATTTACTTGGACCCCTGATGTAGGTGTGTTCCCAAACAATAGATAACAGACGTGCCTGGGGCGGCAATTACTATAAACAATTCCCTCAAAAGTATAGGGAGGGAAAGTCCCTAAGTGTGAACACCTACTGTTTGTTTGTCTACTTTTTTTTTGTCTTTGTCACTTGATCTTGACGCCTTAGCGCTGTGGCATTGATAATGGAAAGCATAACAAGTGGCCTAACTATAAACAAGGCAGCCATCTTAGAGGAATTCAATAATTAAATGGGCTAAGACAGAGCAAGCTAAGTAGGTTAAAAGTCACTAGGTGACGGGGGCACGAGTCTGCAAGCCGAAGGCTAAGCTAACTCCTGTTATCCCATTGAAACAAACTAGGATTCACCACAGGTGCACCCATGTTCCGAGCAAGCCAAGTCTACAACTTAGCTGCTTGTTGTCTCTGACATGCTTCCTAACCAGAGCCTGCAGCCTGTTTGTCACGGGAACCAACTCCCATAGAGAACCATTGGGCACCCCACATTTTACTGCGCCTCTGTACCTGGCTGCCCCATTGCTGCTCGGTGTGACGGGTTGGTGTGCTTCTCATCAGTGCCCAGTATTTACCTTTGCACCCTGAGCTCGACCTCGTAAGTCGTTGTTAACCCTGTGTTTGAGGAACATTGTTTTACTACATTAGATAACATTTAAGAGAACTCTGACACTTGCACTAAGTGGTGATTTCTGAGACTACAAAGTATTTATGTTGAAAAGTCTACTTACCTGATTATGAAGTTCTTTGGTTTGAGATATATATAAAAATATTTTTTATTTTTCTAAATTGGTCTTGGATTCAACTTTAGAGTGTGTGCCTTATTTATTGCCTCTGTGGCCACAACAAATGCTTAGCACTAACCTCTGATAAGCCCAACTGCTTGCTCACACTACCACAAAATAGAGCATAAGTCCTATCTTCTTTTGCCTCTATAATAGTAATTGGGGATCCCCCTAGACTCGCTGCATAGTGGGCTTCATTTTTGTACATTCCATAGAGAGCCAACTTCCTGCATTTGTTTTTCACATTTATCTGTCCCTTGCATGCATTTTACTCTGTGCACTGCTGAAGGCTGTATACAATAGTTTACCAGGTATTGCTGATCCAAGAGTTACGGAGTCAACCTTCTAACTGTATACATACCATCACGTCGGGCCTGTTCTCAGAGGGCAACCTGTTTTGGTATAGAATCAGCACACAGACCGAATAAGGGTAGAGGGGACAGTCCAAAGAAGTCATCTTAGGCTGTACGCCACTTTGTTGACAACTTTGCTGATCTTGGCCTTGCCTTTCCAGCCAACTGGGAGGACTGCTAGCAGACCAACAGGCAGGCCCTTGCCTTCATTTCAGGTGTGGGGTCAGGGCTCCTTCCATTGGACTGGGAAGATCAAGAAGGGCTAACACTGCCATGCCCTCATGTTAGATGCTAGGGTAGAAGTAGGAATTATTGGACTTATGATTATGTCAGGATGTTGGGACCATTTTTATGTTTTACTCTAACGGTCACAATCATCACTGTATTATGTTTCATCCTACTAATAATTGCAGCTTGAGCCTTTTATCATAAAATGCAGTTTCTTCAAAAAATGCGTTTAAACTCATCCTGCATCTCTTTGCCTTCCTTTGTATGTATTAGACTTTGTGCAACTGAGAGAAAGGGGTATAATCTGATTCACCACGACTTCCCTGAGGAGTCAGAGTGTTATGTTTTTAGGCTGCCACAAATAACCTTTACTTTCTAGGTTGGGGAGGGTGCTAGCTAGCTGACAAGGTCAGGTCGACAGCTTCTGGTCAGTGTGGGACTGACTCAGTCACCCACAAGCGGTGGTGCCATCACCCTAAACTCAGCAGTCTTTCCCCCATGTTAAGAGTCCTACAACAGCACTTATCTTCCGAGTATAGAAGATACTGCATGCCACTTAGATGTTATTATGAGATTTACTTACGGCTTGTTTATAAACTGTTTATCCACATCCCAATACTGTTGCCTTCAAAGTCTCTCCAGCCTTTTACAATGCTTTCTTTCAGTGGAGAGTTCAGGGGAAAACCAAGGGGCGGATGGCATAAGCCTCTGTCCACCTTTACCTTTGACAAGGGTTACAGTGTCCGCGGCAGCACAATGCCAATGGTTCTCTTTTATAGCATCCTTATTGGTTTCATCCGAAAATGTGCATCTTGAGAGTTCTAGTATCCCTGAAGATCAGAAATCGTCACATAGTGCCAAGATCTAAAAAGAGAAGTAACTCTTGAGAATTTCTTTCCAGCTGCTTAGAAAAATTCCAGGCAAATGACATAAGAAAATGATCCAACCACGTAACCTTTGCTGGCGGGACAGTTGTAAAAGATGCGTTAGATAAAATCAAGTCAATGGTATTCCCTGCCTTATGGTTAGGTTCCATAGACTACAATGATAAATTAAGACAGGTAGCTGTCTCTAGAAAGGACCTTGCCATTACATCCTCAACAACATCCACATGTAGAGTTAAGTGTCCAAGGACCGTAAAGTTCACAAAATGCACTATGTTGGGTGCAATTGCCTGATCAAAAGAGTTAACAGATTTCCCAGCATATCCTGGGGGATGGTAGATCAGAACTTCTGCAAAGGACACACAGGCAGATTGGGATACACAAAAGCCCAACAATTCTGCCCCTTTAAGTCCTCTAGCAGAAGTGTAGAGCATTTAAGATCGATTTATATGCAACGGCAAGCCCCCACCCATTTTATACACTCTGTCCTGAGGTATGTTCATATAGTTCTGTGGGAATGCCAATTCAGTGTCTGGTGACACATTTTCTCTCAGCCATGAATAAAACATCTAGCTGCAGATCAATTAAAAGGTTAAAAATATATTGTGCATGTTTGTGCTAAGAACAAATATTAATGAGTGCTGCTTTAATCTCAGTATGACATCATACTGATACCACTCACAATGTCCATAGTCTCAAAACAGGTAGACTTGTTTAAGGCCTGCAATTCTGCCTTGGTATATATAAAACAGATAGGGTGTTCTCGGTCCAAACCGGCATAGTGGCTGGCGCTTGACACAGATGGAATACAGATGGGCTCAGACGGGCTTGCTTTTGGTGCACCCGCTGCACGTCCACGTCACAGCTTTTAGCTTAGCACATAAAACACACTGAAGCGCTTTCTGAAAAGATGGCGCCTCTAAAAGGCCAGGAGGAAAACCAGAAAGTAGGTGTTAAAAACTATTGAAAAACAGAACTTTGCAGAAAGTACTATCCTGTACAAAACAGGGAGTATGAAAAAGTGCAAAATAGTGCAATTACATCATGCCCCCAACAAAGTCCCAAAAGAGTATCAACAAGATATTTTCCACCAGTGCCAGTATAGCACAGTTACCTCATTAATGCTGTATCATATAAAAACACTACAGCACAGACTGACAAGATGGCACTTCTAGAAAGTCCGAGAGGGAAACCAGGAAGTGGGTGTTAAAATTAAAGCAATAAAAAAACAGAACTTTTCAGAATGTAAAAGTAGTATCCTGTGCAAAATAGGGACTACGAAAAAAGTGCAAAATAGTGCCGTTATATCATGTCCCCAACAAAGCTTCTACAGAGTTTCAACATATTTCCCACCTGCCCCAGTACAGCACAGTAGAAAACTCCCCTGTATGCTACTGCACTGCCACTTCACTCTATGCTACTCCACTCTATGCCATTGCACTGTAGGCCATGGCATTCTTTGCAATTCCCCTGTATGCTATTCCACTGTATGCTACTCCAGTCTATGCCACTACACTGTACACCATTCTATTCTACCCCACTTCACTGTACGCTATTCCATTCTACCCCAAACCACTGTACACCACTCCAGTCTATTCCACTACATTGTATGCCACTCCAATGTAATCTATTCCACAGTACGCCTCTCCCCTTTACATCACTCCACTGTATGGTATTTCACTGTATGCCACTCCACTCTATGCTAGTCCTTGGCATGCCATTACAATCAGACTTTCTCCACTCTATGCTACTCCACTTTATACTACTTCTCTCTATGCCACTGTGTGCCACTCCGCTCTGATACTCCAGCCTACACTATTCCATTGTGTGCAACCCCACCCTTCACCCTATTCTATTTTACTCTACCCCACTTATTGTACGAAACTCCACTCTACGCTATTCCACTGTATGCCACTCCACTCTACGCCACTACATCTACACCACTTAATTGTACGTTACTCTGCTCTACACTAATCTACTCTAGACTATTCTACTGTATGCAGTGCTTAATTGGTGAAAGAAAGAGTGCTGGTGCCTGAAAGAAAATCTGGTCAGAAGCTGGTGGCTGGTGAAATTTAACATTGCACCACTGGTAGTCTTTAATCCACTCCTAGATACTCTCTGCTCCTTTCTCTCACTTTTGTAGGTTCCTGCTTTCTCCCTTTGTGAAAGTTTTGCTGTCTTTCTCTTCCTCCGTCTTTCCGATCTGTGTGTATTTCCCTCTCTTGAACTCAGGACATATTTGATGTGAACAAATAAGTCGCGGTCCCCAAAAATAAGTGCTAGTGCCTCCCACCGGCAACCCACTGGCTCAAATTTAGCAATGACTGTATCCAACTCCACTCTACGCCGCTCCACTTTATGCTACTTCACTCTACCACACTCCACTGTTGCCACTCCAGTGTATGCCAGTACACTTTACACTACTTCATTCTATGCTAATCCACTCAATGCTACTGTATTATACAGCAGTCCAATCTATTCTATTCTACGGTATGCCACTCCTCTCTGTCTTTCCCGTGCATGGCACTTCACTGTACGCTAGTCCACTGTACCCCTGTCCACTGTATGCTATTCCACTCTGCTCCACTCCACTGTACGCCACTCCAGTCTAGAACACTAGTCTGCAAGCCACGCCACTGTACACTACTCCACCCTATGCTAATCCACTCTATACCACTCAATTCTGCTCTATACCATAATATGCCTTTCCACGGTATGGCATTCAGCTATATACCAGTTCACTGTACTACACTCTACTATACGACACTCCACTATATACCACAACACTCTACTCCATGACACTGTATGCCACAATACTCTACAGAACTTACTGTACTGTACTGATTAACACACTATCCACTCTGCGCTATTCTACTCCACTTCTATACTCTACAACACTGTATGCCACTCAATTATTCAACAATCTATGCCACTCCAGAGTCCACTCTACAACACTGTACGCTACTCTATACCACTCCTTTCTACGACAGTTTCCCACAGTCTACAACACGTCATACCACTCCACTGTACTGCATGCTGCTCCACTCTATAACACTTTACTCCACTCTGTGCTGTGCCACTACACTGTACTTCACCCCACCGCACTGTATTATACAAGATGCCACACAACTAATGTAGGAAAGTACCCCCTTTCTTGGCATGGTTACCCCCTTTTTCTGCCTGATGTCAGTGTGTTTGACTGTGTTCACTGGGATACTGCTAACTAGGACCCCAGTGATTATGCTCCCTCTCCCAAAACTCTATATTTCATCCACAATTGGAACACTGGTGCACAATTATAAGTCCCTAGTTTATGGTACCTAGGTACCCAGGGCATTGGGGGCTCCTGAGGATCCCTATGTGCTGCAGCATATATTTTGCCACTCATAGGGAACCCAAGCAAAGGGTTCTGCGGGACTGCTATTGCAGCCTGCATGAAAAGGTGCAAGCACCCTTTCACTGCCACTTTTCACTACACCAGGTCACTTATAAGTCACCCGTATGGCAGGCCTTCCAGCCCAGAGGGCAGGGTGCAAAGTACCTCAGTGTGAGGGCACCCCTGCACAAGCAGAGGTGCCCTTAAGAACTCCAGGCCCATTTTCCTGGACTTTGCTAGTTCGGGGACCCCATTTTACGCATGTACTGGACATAGGCCAATACCTATGTCCCATTGCATAATTGTAACTCCAAACATAGGCAATGTTTGGTAGCAAACATGTTGGAATCATACCCCAAGGATTTTGCAAGCATTGGTTGTAGGGTTCCTGTACTCTGGGGATCCTTAGAGGACCCCCAGTATTGCTGTTACAGCCTTCTGTTGGTTTTCTGGCAGCCCAAGCTGCTGCCACCTTCCATACAGTTTTCTGCTCTCCTGTTGCTTGAAAAGCTTGAGCCCAGGAAGGCAGAACGAATGGGAGTGGGGTGTTACACCCTTTCCTTTTGGGAATAGATGTTATATCCTTGGGAGGGGTAGCCTCCCCAAGCCACTGGCAATGCTTTGATGGGCACATTTAGTGCCCTCCTTGCATAAACCAGTTACACCCTCTCCCTTTGGAAATAGGTGTTACAGGCATGGGAGGGGTATCCTCCCAGAGCCTCAGGAAATGCTTTGAAGAGCACAGATGGTGCCCTCCTTACGTAATCCAGTCTACACTGGTTAAAAAAAAAACAATCCCTGCTCTGGTGTGAAACTGAGCAAAGAAAAGGGTAGTGACCACTCCTCTGTCCATCATCACCCCAGTGGTGGTGCTCAGAGCTCCTCCAGAGGGTCCCTGGGTTTTGCCATATTGGATTCAAAGTTGGCAGGAAACCCTGGGAGCATCTGAGTGGCCAGTGCCAGCAGGTGACGTCAGAACCTCCTCCTGATACCTGGTCACACAGCTGGTGACCAATCCCCCTCTCAGGGCTATTTAGGGTCTCTCCCTTGGGTGGTTCCTCAGATTCAGATTGCAAGACTCCAGCAGGAATCCTCTGCAACCTCCACTTCGACTTCTGACCGAGGAAACTGCATCTGAACTCTTCAGAACCCTACAAGCTGCAACAAGAAGCAAGATGCCTCCTGCAACATTGTACCTCCGACTCCTTCCAGCAACTGCAACATTTCCCCAGTCGTGCATCCTCTGAGGACAGCCCATCTTCCGCCTGCATCAGAAGGAAGAAGGAATCTCCCTTGGGATGAAGGAGTCACTCTGTGTGGATCCCCTCTCCTGCTGAGCTGATTGGATCCTGCATCACATGCGGCAGACTGAAGTGGTCCCAACGGCCCTCTCTTCCAGCTGTCCAACTTGGGTGGAGGTAAGCCCTTGCGTGCCCACGCAGGACAGTATCCCCATGCACTATGTCCTTTGCAGCTGCCAAGGCTTGTTGGCGTCCTTTCCACAAGATATTCAGGCATCCTGAGGCTCCAGCCCCCAGCACTCCATCCTGCGACGCACAGCTCGCTGAGTGGTTCTCCGGCGGCATGGAAGCCTTTTTCATAGTGTTGCAACTTTTGTTTCCCCATCCTGTGGGACTCCTGTGGGTGCTATATGGTCTTCTGTGGGCTCTCTGTGTTGTTGAGGACCCCCCTCTGGCTCCCCTTCCTGGGTAGAGTCCACCTGGTTCTCACTGGTCCCCGGCAGCTCCACTTTCTGCTATCCCCGAGTTTTGCACGTGCTAACGCTTGCTAGTGGAATCTGAAGATCCAAACCTGACTGCAGTCCTCCTTCCGGCATGGGACATCACCTGAATCCTCCAGGAACTCAACTTTGTCTTCCTGGGCGCAGTGCTGACTCTCCTTCTTCACCGTTGTCTCACCTCTTGCACCTTCATTCTGCTGGGCAGGGGCTCCTGCACTTCCTTGACTCTGCTGTGCTTCTTGGACTTGGTCCCCTTCTTCCACAGGTCCTCTTGTCCAAGAATCCACTGTTGGTGTCCTGCAGTCTCTTCTGGGTTTTGCATTCTTCTTCTTTCCTTCTCTGTGTGTGATCTGGTCAATCTAAAGGGATTTACTCCTGCTTTCCTGGTTGCTGTGCTGGGAGAGTTGTGGTACTTACCTTTGGGCTTTTGTAGTACTTCCAGCTCCCCTCTACACTATACACTTACCTAGGTGGGGGACCGAATTTCGCATTCCATTTTTTTAGAATATGGTTTGTACCCCCCAGGACCATTTCTCTCCATTGTGGTTTTCCCTAATTGCACTGTTTTCTAACTGTTTTTATGCCTATTTCTGCATACTGGTGTATATAGTTTGTGTACTACTTTCCATCTAAGGGAGTATAGTCTCTATGGTATTTTTGATATTTGTGTCACAAAATAAAGTACCTTTATTTTTGTAACACTGTGTGTTTTCTATCATGTGTCTAAGTAAAAAGTGTGACAACAGTGGTATTGCATTGACTTTGCTTTGATAAGCCTTGGCTGCTCATCCACAGCTACCTCTAGAGAGCCTGGCTTCTAGACACTGACTCTAATAAGGGATACCTGGACCTGGTATAAGGTGTAAGTACCACAGGAGCCCACCCCACACCAGGCCAGCCTCCTACAACTATCTGGCACTTTAGTACACTCTACGCTAAGCCACTCATCTCTAGTCCAATGTTTGGCAGGTTACACAACTCTACTCCAGTGTATAGCACTTTAATGTACACTGCACCACTCTACAAATGTGCATTCTACAAAACTCTTCTTTTACACTTTATGCCATTGTATGACACGGTACTAAACTGTATGTACCTACACTCCAGAATACAAAACTCTACTCCATTTTGCTGCAAGTGTACAACACTCTACTCATCTCTTTGCCACTCTATGACACTCTACTCTAATGCACACTATGCAGTTACCTCTAAGCCACTCCACCACACTTTACTCCACTGTACTCTATAACACACTACTCCACCATACTCCACTACTCCACTGTATGCCTCTCCACTCCATTTGACTCAATGCCACTTGACTCTACAACACTCTATATCACTACAGTCCACATTGTATATTATACTGTACCCTACTCTATGACACATTTCAAAACTATACAATACACCACTCAAATCTACTGTGCCACAGAGCACTCTACTAACAGTGGCTGCCACAAAGGGGAAGGGTGGGCCGAGAGACAAAAAATAATTTATAAAAATAAGTACCTCTTCCTGTCGCCACCTGCCAACTCGATCCACTTCTGGTGTCCCAGCATTCACAGGCTCCTCAGCTATCGTGGTGCTGCTTTCATGCTAAACCTACCATGAAAGCAGCGTCAGGATTGGTCTGAGCGGCTCTGACTACAGCCCAGACACAACCCTGTTTTCTATGCAGTTTCTCCAGCCTGGCTGTTCAACACAGCTGGGCTGGAGAAACCTAACTGCTCATGTGTGTTTGGCTGGCCTGAGACGTTGAGAAGGAGCCACCTCTGCAGTCTACTCTATGACACTTTACTACACTGTATAATACACCAAGCCACTCTACTCCACTCTACTGTACAACATAACACTCCATTCTATTACAGTTTACAACATTGTATCCTGCGCAACTCCACTGAAGTCCAATCCAATGTATGATACTTTATCCACTGTACAAGACTCTATTGCACTCAATACCACTGTATTTACTCCAATCTATACCCATCCATGCTATGCCAGTGTACTACATTGTAGTACAGCAGAGGGCACCCCACTCCTCTCTACGACATGCCACTGTTGGAGTGTAGCGCTTATAATCAAAATTAACATGAACTGCTTGCAAATTAAGGAACAATGAAGCTGCATAGAAAACGCATTAAAACTTTCTAAGGTACGTATTTGAAATGTGCCCACGGGGAGTGGCCACTAATGTATACAATGATTAATGAAATTGACTAATAATTAATTATTAATGTACTAATGTATGATTCTTTTTTAGAAATAAGAGTTATATGTTAAAGTTTTGTTGAATAAATCATTAGGCCTTAGTTAGCAAGAGTCTGGGCCTAGCTGCCTGGTCTCATATTAAATGTGTTTTTCTAATGTGTAATGTGCTGTCTTCCTAAGGACGAGAAGCTGTACTTTTCCAGAAGTTAGAGATGTGTGTAACTGTAGTAAATTCTTTCTCATGGGACCCGACTTGCTCAAAGAGACATTCTTGCTGAATGCGACAGTGTAATTCGCAACAGGTGCAAGGTCTCCTGAACTGGTGGAGACAATGGAGCTACTAACTGAAGCTGTGCGTGTAACTTTTCTTACCTGCCATCTCACCCGATGAAGACGTAAATCACCGGAGCCATTGAACTGTATGAGAACTGTCTTAGGTGAAAATTCTAGTGAGGTGACCACTCAACTATTGGACAGAGATAGTGTTGTGCCAGACTTTGCCCAATTGGAATTTAAGGGTTTGTTTGACAGATTTAATATAATGACATGCCACAAGGAGAAATCTTCCACTCTTTTGCCATCCTTTGCCGTTCCTTGCAGCCATTACCTTATCATTACTATGAGAGAGAGTTTTCCTTACTTTGAACCATCCTTTTATGCAACATTTACTTCACCTCCTTAAGAGGGAAGAACCTTCTGCCCTGTTTGCTGAGACGTTGCTGGTCTGTCCTGGCTGATGCGGATCGACTACTGTCTTGAGGACAAAGACTGACTCTGTATGATGACCCATTACGGAGGGTAACTATATGATAATGAAACTGTAATTGTCTGTTTGCCTTACCTTTCTAGGTACCAACTGCTTTTGACAGAGACCCTAGATAGATGTTTTCCAAATTTGTGTTACTAAATTGTTTTGCATGAAGCCCAACATGCTGATGCCAATTCGAGGTTAGTTAAGGAGTTCATTAAACAAATGCAAATAGACAAAATGACTGAATTATTGCTGTGTTGAATAGATGCGCTAATGATACTCCGCTAAGTAGATCCACGTTGACACTGTGTTTCGTTCTAATGTTTATAATCTTTGCTTTGCTTAAATCTTACTCAAGTTGCCATATTGTGACCTTATTGATGTGTTTCCTGGTTTTGAGACTAATAAACTTGCTAGTAGAGTGTAACTAATAGGGAATAAATATCATAACTATTACAAAATTGTGTGTGGTTATTCGTGGCTGAAAGGCCATGGTGAGTTTGGATTCGTACTAATGTCATTAACTAATTTGATTAATTTGCTATTGTGAATATTGATGAGGTTATTGATCTATCGATTGTTATGCTGATTAGTTATCTCATCTTAAGGTGCCTCCAATCAGGGTCAAAAGATTCATTGGTCTTAAACGAGTCCCAGAGTAAGTAAATTACCTAGGGCGGGACACGTTAGCAGTTCTGGTAGCAGAGGACGGTTTCAGCCCTTTGGGCCCTAAGACAAGGGTCCATTGTTTAGGATTGTTTTTGAAATGATGCAAAGTGGAGAGATGATGTTCCCCTAAGCCCAAATGACTTTCCCCTGACCCCGGAGCTTACTGAAGTGAGTTGGGTATGTTCTCGGTGTTCTAGTGATGGTATGAGTGAAGTAGGATTTGCGCTTGTCCAGCTTATGCATACCGCAGTTGGATTGTGAGGTCTGTGAGAATTTTTTAGGCCAGGTGATGTTTTAGTAGGAGTGGGCGTATTCCGCAGTATGAGAGTGGGGAAGTCGGCGAACTTCATGTGAGTGTGGCGATTTGTGCTCAAAATTGTCCACGTGGTTGTTGGTGATGTACGGACCCTGCGTGGTCTAAGACTCCAGAGTATATTGATAAGTGTATGAGACACTTGGATTATGTTGTAATTTGCGCGGTTTAATAGGTCAATCGGGCGTGATTGACAAGTTGAGTTTGAGCCACAGTGTGTGAGTGAAAATCTTCAATGGAGATTTGGTAAGTTCTAAAGTGCACTAGACGAGCCATTGACAAGTCGAGAGTGAAATTTATGGGTCAAATTCTGCTTGCGAGTGCGGGATCTGAGAAGGAGAGAGTAGCGGCCGAGGCTTCAAGTGAAATCTCTGTAAAGTCCTGAAGCGATTGTGTTACCCTTCCTGTAGTAAACTGGCAAAATTGAGTTTTGTTGTTAAAGTGCGCGCAATATATTGCATTAGGTTGTGTGAATAGGGAGTGAGGAAGACAAGCCCCCGGACTTTGTCAGCTGCAGTGTATGTGAGTGTGACGTCATTGGAACCACGCTGGGATAAGTCAGTTAGTGAGAAGGGTCGCGCACGGATTGGCAGCCGTCCGTGAGAGGCGATTGGTTGGGACGGTAGGTAAAGGGTGTTCTGGGAATTAAAGTCACTCCCTGATTCAGTTATAAACTAAATAAGAGACTCAAAAATGAAGTTCTTCAAGGCTCTAAAGAGCGCTTTGAGGGGAGATGTATACATTACCGCGAGTGTGGGGGAGTCTACACCGCCAGAGGATACTCCGGCTTATGCTGTAATGGAGGAGAAGGGAGTCACGCCATGTCTTTGGCTAAAGCAATGGTGCAAATTAACAGAGAAAGATGGGTGTTTGGCGTTTCCAGAGAATGGGACATTCAACATAGGGGTTCTAGAGAATTTGCAGAAGGCGTTAAATGAGCAGAAGCCGCCTCCAAGGCCAGCATAGTTTGAGGCATTAGCAATTTGGGAATTAATGGCCATACGACAAAGGCAGCAAAAGTTTGAGAGGAGAATGAGAAAAGCAGAAAAGACGCTAGCGGAGGCTAGGTGGGATAGTGAGACCAGGACGTGGAGAAGAGAAATAATAGATGGAGTCAGGATGTTTCCGGCAATCACTCAAGAAGCCGACGCACAAGGAAGAAAGGCCACTTGTAAAACAGACAAGGGTTCTAATAGAGGAAAAGAGAATAACAGGTCTTGAGGAGATGTAGATGACTCAGATGATGATGAGTTCCTTAATCAGTTGTTACAGGATCTCCACCGCCATATACCATGAATGACAACAGACCAAGTACTAGTGCAGGTCCTGTAAATTCCACACAGAATCAGGGAACAGCGCATACAGCTCAGGTAAATGCAGTTGCGACACCAGCACCAGTGCAGAATAGTGTCAGCGTATCCACTACGCCAGAGATGCAGACACAGTTGCAGCCACCACCGGTTCGGAGGCTCTACCTTGATGTTCCAGTATTACAGACCACTACGCATTTGATGGTGCCGCCCGACCAAACCTATACAAGATCAAAGTTGGTACAAATGGAGTCAACTCCACTTCTGCTGCCCCAGCCGCAGCAACAGATGGTTCTGAATTATGCTTCGGTCACAGGACCGCAGTCAGTCAGAGCACCCAAAATGAATCAGACTATGGGAGCTAATGCTCCCCAGGGTTTGGGAAACAGGCAGGCGCCAGCTGCTATATCTTTGCTGATTACAGTTGGTCCTCCCGTACCTTTGTATGCACAGGAAAAGCCTAGGGTATGTGACCAAGGGGTAATGACTCAAGAGGTGCTAAGAGGAGGGTTTGCAGGAAGTTCCCAAGGGATGACACCCGGAGAACAGATAGCAGAGAGATCTAGGTCCTTGTTGGATTTCAGTCCGATTGGGGTTCCTCTAGAGACAATGAGACAGGCTGGGTTCGGACTACTAACTCCACAGATACCCATTACGAACATGTCGCAACCACCAATGATGCAGGCTGGAAATATTTCCTTGCAAGTTCTGACTGCGCAACAACTGAATGAATGGCTAGACAAGCTGAGTTCACCACAGACTACTCCTGCGACAGCAGAGCGGTCCGAGAGAGAGGAATACCTGAATTTTGTGAGGTTGGGCGTGGAAGCAGCTGAATTAGTTGAATGGAGCATGGGAGTGAATTGGGTAGAGTCATACACTGAAGCAGAATTGAGGTAACTGTGTCCAAAAATAACTAAAGAAGTGAGCAAGGTGCATCAAAGGTTGGCGAATCTAGCAGACAAATATGGCATAGACTTAGACAATACTAAGCATCTAAAGAGGAGTTACAGATTGGACTTTGAACCCAAAGATTTTGATCACATGAGGTCTACTGGGATGAAGGCACACCTTAAAGAAATTTTACAGAGCGCGCAGGTTTGGGGAGCCTTAGAGAAGTGGGAAGGCAGATGGACAAAGAAGAGAGATAAAAGGAAAAGTGACTGCTTGGAGCAGCAGCAGGCAAAACCAGTGCCAGATACCGGTACCATAAAGATGCTACCCTTGAGAAAGACAGCTGGAGGGGTTCCTGTCCACGTACTGTGGTCCAGAGGTGATATTCTGTCCTTCACTAATGACTTCCCCAGGCTGAGGGAAAGCCGATAGAGTGGTACCAGCAGACAGACAGATTTGTGAAGCTTGCAAAGTGTCTTTGGGAAGACTTGAATACATTGTTTGAGATCATAGTTCCTGCCGATTTGTGGCTCGAGTGCTAGAGAAGTGTTGACTGGCCGACTGCAGAACCGGCAAGGGATAGGGTTAACGGAGCACCCTCTCTGGAGGTAATGAAGCATTACTATAAGGTAATAGAGTTTTTGAAGCAGAAAGTGTCGCCACAGAATATTGATTGGCAAAAGATTGATCGAACGGCACAAGAAGGCAAAGTCGATACATGCTTACTATGAGAGGTTGTTGAAAGCATTCAAGCATTACAGTGGCATGGAAGTCATAGAGCCGAAAGACATGAATCACCTTGTGTTCAGGTTCGTTGAAGGGCTGACACCAGAGATTAGCCAGATGATTAAAAATCATTTAATTTGCTGGCAAGTGAAGCCGATTGATGAGGTATTGCAATATGCAAAATACTGTAGTGATGAAATCGAATTAAAGCGGAGAAAGTTGAAGGAGAAAGTGATGGTGATGCAAATTAAGGCAGCGCAAGCAGGGATGCAGGGAAACGGAGTACAACAGATGGTGCAACAGCTACAGGGAAACAGAATGTTTCAGACACAAACGAGAGGCAGAAGTCGAGGAGGTTTTGTCCACTGTGGTCCAGATTTGAATACCGTTGTGGTACGAAATGACGTGCAAGGGATGAAGAAGGTGTTACCATGCCATGCGTGCGGGGGCGTGGGACATTGGAAGCGGGAGTGCCCGATGATGGTGCAGGAGGGTGCGGTTCAACAAAGCAATGATGTCAGTGCATTTCAAAATGTTAAAGGACCGAGAATGAAGGGTCCTAATCCAAATTTCCAGAATAACATGGTTCAAATGCAGGGTCTCCAACTCATGCAACAGGTGCAGATGCTACGTATGCAACCAGTACAGATGCAGCAAGTGCAACAGCAGATTCCAGTGGTACCTAGACAGCAAATGCAGTTGCCCTTAGCGCCAATGGGACAGCAACAGGTGATGCTTCCTCAACAGGTCACAAGTCAAGGAATGGGTCAAAACAACACAGTGCAGCAGTTCCCATTGCGTGGTGAGAATGGAGTAAACAATGAATGGTCGGATGACAGTTCAGATAGTGAGGAGTGCAGGCTTGCAGCATCCCTAGAAGTAGATCAGAGGGGACCCTATGTGCAAGGGAAGGTGATGGGTCACAAGGTCTCATTTTTGGTTGACACAGGAGCTACACACTCTACAGTTAGGAATGCAGAGGTTCCGAAATTGCCCCTTTCAGGGCGGACAATAAAAGTAGTGGGAGTGGCAAACCAGCTCCTGACCAACACGATCACAGATCCGGTTCAAGTTGAAATTGGTACCTTTCATGGATTGCACAGGTGTGTAGTCTGTGATTCAAGTCCTGTGTCCCTACTGTGAAGAGACTTAGGGGGTCATTCTGACCCTGGCGGCGACCACGGGAGCACCGCCAACAGGCTGGCGGTGCTCCCACGAGCATTCTGACCGCGGCGGTTCAGCCGCGGTCAGAAGCGGCAAGTCGGCGGGCTCCCGCCGACTTACCGCTGCTCGGGGAATCCTTCATGGCGGCGGAGCACGCTCCGCCGCCATGAGGATTCTGACAGCCCCTACCGCCATCCTGTTCATGGCGGACAGGATGGCGGTAGGGGGTGCCGCGGGCCCCTGGGGGCCCCTGCTGTGCCCATGCCAATGGCATGGGCACGGCAGGGGCCCCCGTAAGAGGGCCCCGCAAAGTATTTCAGTGTCTGCCATGCAGACACTGAAATACGCGACGGGTGCAAACTGCACCCGTCGCACCCCTGCAACTACGCCGGCTCCATTCTGAGCCGGCGTCCTCGTTGCAGGGGCATTTCCTCTGGGCCGGCGGGCGCTCTTTCGGAGAGCGCCCGCCGGCCCAGAGGAAATGTTAGAATGGCCGTCGCGGTCTTGTGACCGCGGTGCGGTCATTTGACGGCGGAACCTTGGCGGACGGCCTCCGCCGTCCGCCAAGGTTAAAATCAGGGCCTTACTGTGTAAGACGAGGTGTTCTATCACCTGTTCGAATGAGGGAATCGAAGTGCAGACAAACAGTGATGACGAGGGGGATGATGGTCAGATCTCAGAGCCAGAAACAGAGACTACAGATAAAGAGTACCCCTTGATAAGCTTCTTCCGATGTTCACAATGATTGATTTGCCCGCAGACCTGCAGGGGACAGTCACAGAGAAGGTGTGGGACTTGACAGGAAAAGAAGTGGGACTGATAAGAGGAGTAGAACCAGTCAAATTCGATGTGAAACCAAATGCTGTGTTTTCCTAGGTACCGCAGTACCACCTGGCACAGGATGTCCTCATACAGGTGATGCAGATAATTGCAGACTTCATGAAACAGGGTGTCTTGAAGGAAGTAATGAGCAGCCCATGTAATTCACCTATAATGGTTCTAAGAAAGCCCTGTGGGAAAGTCCGAATTGTTTAAGACTTGAGAAAGGTCAATGACATAGTGGTAAAGTGCTGCCCGATAGTGCCAAACCCAGCTGTGATCATGTTCCAAGTTCCATGCTACGCAGAATGGTTCTCTGTCGTTGACTTGTCCCAAGCGTTCTTTTCTTTGCCTCTTCATGAGGACAGCCAATTTCTCTTCAGTTTCAAATTCCTGGACAAGGTTTACAGTTGGTGTCGAATCCCTCAGGGGTTTTCAGAGTCACCATCTATCTTCAACCAAATTCTGAAGAAAGATTTGGAGTCATTGGAACTGCATTTCCAATCAACTCTAGTACAGTACATTGATGATTTGTTGATTGCCTCTAAAAACCAGAGATGATTGCAGGTACAATACTATTGCCCTATTGAATCACTTGGGAAAGAATGGCCACAAGGTGTCCCCAAAGAAGCTGCAATACTGTCAGAAAGAGGTGAAATATTTAGGCCATTTGATCGATAAAGGGTCGAATTAAATATCTAAGGAAAGAGTGACTGCCATATTCTAGATGAATCCCCGACATCCAGGAGAGATGTCAAGATGTTTCTGGGAATGGTGGGCTACTGCCCTCAGTGCATCCCGAATTTCTCCATTATCTCCAAGCCCTTGTTGAGACTGACAGCTAAGGAGGTTAAGGATGGCCCATATACCCTAACTATGTCCGAGAAAGAGATAAGGGCGTTCATTGAGCTGAGGGAGTGTATGTGCAGGGCTCCAGCTTTGGGTATGCTTGATTACACAAAGTCTTTTGTCCTGAACGTGATGCTTGTTCTTTGTCTGTCCTGACCCAGGTCCATGGAGGTGCAAACAGACCAGTAGCGTATTTTTCAGCTACTTTGGACCCAGTCGCAGCAGCCTTACCGGGTTGTCTGCGTGCAGTTGCAGCAGTTGGTCAAAGCCTCACTCAGTGTGAAGGCATAGTGATGGGACATCCCTTAACAGTAATGGTCCCACATTCAGTTGAAATACTATTGACCCGAACTAAGACCCAGCACATGACAAATGCCAGACTGACCAAGTACGAAACAATCATATTGGGGTCACCAAATGTGTCACTAAAACGTTGTACTGTATTAAACCCGGCAACTCTGCTTCCCAATGAAAATACAGATGTTGATGATGCTGAAGAGGTAGAGCATGATTGTCTTGAGGTAACAGAACTGTGCACCAAACCGAGACCTGACATTAAGGATACTCAATTGGAAGAAAATGACTACATTATCTTTGTTGATGGCTCATGTCTGAGAGACTCAGTAGGAGTACTGAGAGATGGATATGCTGTATCTACAATCACTGGCATTCTAGAAGCATCTTGGCTTGAAAGGGTATACTCTGCTCAAGTGGCTGAATTGATTGCTCCTACTAGGGCATGCCATGCCGCTGACAAATTGAAAGTGACTATCTATAGCGATAGCAGATGCAGATTTGGGATCGTCCGTGATTTTGGTCAGCTATGGTCCCAGAGGGGTTTCATGACCTCTTCTGGTTCTCCAGGGAAAAATAGCGGAAGAATTAAGGAATTGTTGCACGCGATTCAGTTACCTCTTGAAATTGTCCTGCTGAAATGCAATGCCCATGTAAAATCACAAGATTTTGTGTCAATGGAAAATGGATGTGCAGATCAAGTCGCAATGGTTACACATTGAGGGTGGTTGACACAATAGAAGAATTTAAATTGTTACAGGGTCGTGCCAGCAGGGAGGAAAAACACTCTTGGCTTAAAATGCAGTGTGTACAAAGACCAAATGATTTGTGGGTTTCAGATGAGGGGAAAATGGTTTTGCCAAACAGTCTTTTGTCTCAGTTTGCAAGGTTTTACCATGGGCAAGCACATATTGGGAGAGACGCCATGATCAGATTGTTCAAAATTGATTGGTTCAATCCAAAATTCAGACAAGACGCAGAAGTGATCTGTCACTCGTGCATCATCTGTCAGCAGATGAATGCGGGGGAAGGACAGTGGTGAATTTGAGCCACATTGGGAGAGCTGGAGGTCCATTTAGCAGGATGCAATTGGACTTTATCGAGATGCCTGTGTGTGGAGGTCTGAGATACGTGTTGGTGATTGTGTGCATTTTTAGTCACTGGATTGAAGCTTACCCTTCACATAGGAATGACAGTCTCACAGTAGCGAAGTTGCTGCTTAGGGAATTGATACCACGTTTTGGGTTTCGGATCTCTTTAGAATCAGATAGAGGAGGTGGATAAGCTCTTGTGTGCTGCGTTGAACATTAAACAGAAGTTGCATTGCAGTTACCGTCCTGAAGCATTGTGACTAGTGGAGCAAATGAATGGTACCCTGAAGTCTAGAATGGCAAAAATGTGTGCAGCTACAAATTTGAAATGGCCGGATGCATTGCCCTTAGTGTTGATGTCAATTAGAAACACACCCAACAAGAAAACAGGACTTTCTCCTCATGAAATTCTCATGGACCGAGCAATGCGATTGCCCGCGGTACCTGCGAATGCTCTTGTGAATATCACAGATGATATGGTGTTGGACTACTGCAAGGGTCTGGCTGACGTGGTCCGCTCTTTCTCTCACCAGGTGGAAGCAACCACACTGCCACCAATAAATGATCCAGGTCACAACCTGAAAGCTGGTGAGTGGGTTGTTGTCAAGAAACATGTGAGGAAGTCGTGTTTGGAGCCACGTTGGAAGGGGCCGTATCAAGTGATACTAACAACTACCACTGCTATGAAGTGTGCGGGAATTCCAGATTGGATCCATGCCAGTCACACAAAGAAGGTGACGTGTCCAACTGATGAGGAAATTGAATTATTGAAAATAACAGCTACAGAAAAGGAAGTCTCAGGGCCGGAGAGTAATCAAAGGGGAACTGAGACTGGAGGAGAGCCCTTTGAGGACGGCCTGGTCACTCAAACAGTAAACGAACTCCAGAGGGGTGACAGTGGGCCTATCTCAGCTGAGGCACCAGGAGAACCGACCCAGAGAGAGGTTCTCCCAGAAGCAGACAGATATGGATTTGAAGTCGAACCCTTGACAGATCCAGAAGGTGAAGGATTTGAGACAGAAGGAAGTCCGAGTATCCAAACTCCTCCTGAGCCACTTGCAGGTCCAGCAAGAGAAAACACCATAGCACAAGAGGAGGGCATTGAACAGCCACCAGAAAGGCCGAACGATAAGGGGACACTTAAAGGAGACAAGTGGCTAGAGTCGCGTGTAGCAAAATTAAAAGTGGTCATTGATGAAACAATTGAGGAGGAGACAGATACAACAAGGAAAGAAGACCTGAGTGAAGGAGAATTACAAGGGGACCGCAAATTAAAAAGAAAGAGAATAGCAAACAGAAGATACGCAGGTCCTGAATGGGCATATGCAACTTCAGCAGTGTGGCAACAAGAGTTCCTAGCATTTTGCTTTGATCGAGAAGTTCCAGGTCAGTACTATGGTACCTGAGTTCAGCCACGGGATAAAGAGACTGTGTTAAGCTAAAATTGAATTAAAGAAACTTGAAAACAGAGACTGATCAATTACTGGATGTGTCGCTATTAACCTGAAGTGACTTTTGAAAACTGACTGTGAAAGCTGCTAACCGGATTGACAAAGGACCCTGGGAGTGAATGAAGAAGCTGTAAATACTTGCTAAAGAGAGGCTTTTCTTAGCCTTGCTGTAAAAGAGAAAAAAAAAAAAAAAGAGAAGAGAAGAAAGAAAAAAAGCTTTTAGCCATCCTCTGATGACTGTCATTTATATTTGTGGTACTTCACTTTCTGATTCTTTACAGATCATGCCTAGTACGGGAGATGATAGTGAGGGGAGGAGGCGTTGTAAATATTTGGGTTTTGCTTTGGGTGTTGTGTGCCCGATAGTCATTATAGCTTTGTTTGTGGAGGTGCGATTGGTGGATGAGAATGAAGCTAACAATGCTACAGTTACTGAGACCGCTACATTAACACCTTTGGAGAAGTTTGAGCAAGATACAAAGTATCTGCATGACGAAAATAATGTAAAAGGGGAACTGCCTACTAACATTTTCTATCGCTTGCTGAGTGAGTATGTTGACACTATGGATGCTAAGGCTTGTTATGTGTGTACACAAATTCCTCTTTCAGTCCAAGAGGGAGTTACATATCACAGCTTGCCACTAACCTATGGGATTAGTTGTAGTCTGCTACTAATGCGTTTCTATAACCAAGAAGATGTGGAATATTTTTACTCTAACTATGACCTTGTATTCTCTTATGTGCCTATCATAGAAGATCTGAATAATGTAGCTAAATATTATGCCATAAAATTGATTAAAGGGTTCTTTGAACCTAGGGTAGTGATCAGTACCTCATATGCACGCCGCAATAATTTGACATGCTTGCTTACACCCATAGAGAAGAGTTTTCTAGATCACACTGAAGATAGAAGGAGGGTGTAAGGAAATGCCTCCTTGGCATGGTTACCCCCTGACTTTTTGCCTTTGCTGATACCAAGTTATGATTTGAAAGTGTGCTGAGGCCTGCTAACCAGGCCCCAGCACCAGTGTTCTTTCCCTAACCTGTACCTTTGTTTCCACAATTGGCACACCCTGGCATCTGGGTAAGTCCCTTGTAACTGGTACTCCTGGTACCAAGGGCCCTGATGCCAGGGAAGGTCTCTAAGGGCTGCAGCATGTCTTATGCCACCCTGGAGACCCCTCACTCAGCATAGACACACTGCTTGCCAGCTTGTGTGTGCTGGTGGGGAGAAAATGACTAAGTCGACATGGCACTCCCCTCAGGGTGCCATGCCAACCTCACACTGCCCATGGCATAGATAAGTCACCCCTCTAGCAGGCCTTACAGCCCTAAGGCAGGGTGCACTATACCATAGGTGAGGGCATAAGTGCATGAGCACTATGCCCCTACAGTGTCTAAGCAAAACCTTAGACGTTGTATGTGCAGGGTAGTCATAAGAGTATATGGTCTGGGAGTCTGTCGTACACGAACTCCACAGCACCATAGTGGCTACACTGAAAACTGGGAAGTTTGGTATCAAACTTCTCAGCACAATAAATGCACACTGATGCCAGTGTACATTTTATTGTGAAATACACCCCAGAGGGCATCTTAGACATGCCCCCTGAAACCATACCCGACTTCCAGGGTAGGCTGACTAGTTTTAGCAGCCTGCCACATACCAGACATGTTGCTGGCCACAGGGGGAGAGTGCCTTTGTCACTCTGTGGCTAGTAACAAAGCCTGTACTGGGTGGAGGTGCTTCTTACCTCCCCCTGCAGGAACTGTAACACCTGGCGGTGAGCCTCAAAGGCTCACCCCCTTTGTTACAGCACCCCAGGGCACTCCAGCTAGTGGGGTTGCCCGCCCCCTCTGGCCATGGCCCCACTTTTGGCGGCAAGGCCGGAGGAGATAATTAGAAAAACAAGGAGGAGTCACTGGCCAGTCAGGACAGCCCCTAAGGTGTCCTGAGCTGAGGTGAATCTGACTTTTAGAAATCCTCCATCTTGCAGATGGAGGATTCCCCCAATAGGATTAGGGATGCGCCCCCCTCCCCTCAGGGAGGAGGCACAAAGAGGGTGTAACCACCCTCAGGGCTAGTAGCCATTGGCTACTAACCCCCCAGACCTAAACACACCCCTAAATTGAGTATTTAGGGGCTCCCAGAACCTAGCAAGATACAACCTGAAGACGAAGAAGGACTGCTGACCTGAAGCCCTGCAGAGAAGACGGAGACACCAACTGCTTTGGCCCCAGCCCTACCGGCCTGACTCCCCACTTTGAGAAAAACTGCAACAGCGACGCATCCCCCAGGGTCCAGCGACCTCTGAAGCCTCAGAGGACTACCCTGCATCTAAAAGGACCAAGAACTCCTGAGGACAGTGGCTCTGCTCCAAAGAAGAAACCTCTTTGCAACAAAGAAGCAACTTTTAAAGAGCACTCATTTTCCGCCGGAAGCGTGAGACTTCACACTCTGCACCCAACGCCACCGGCTCGACTTGTGGAGAAACAACACTACAGGGAGGACTCCCCGGTGACTACGACCCTGTGAGTAGACAGAGTTTACCCCCCTGAGCCCCCCCAGCGACGCCTGCAGAGGGAATCCAGAGGCTCCCCCTGACTGCGACTGTCTGCTTCAAAGGACCCGACGCCTGGTAAAGACACTGCACCCGCAGCCCCCAGGACCTGAAGGATCCGACCTCCAGTGCAGAAGCGACCCCCCAGGTGGCCCTCTCCCTTGCCCAGGTGGTGGCTACCCCGAGGAGCCCTCCCCCCTTGCCTGCCTGCTTTGCTGAAGAGACCCCTGGATCTCCCATTGAACTCCATTGCAAACCCGACGCCTGTTTGCACTCTGCACCCGGCCGCCCCCGTGCCGCTGATGGTGTACTTTTTGTGCTGATTTGTGTCCCCCCAGGTGCCCTACAAAACCCCCCTGGTCTGCCCTCCGAAGACGCGGGTACTTACCTGCTGGCAGACTGGAACCGGGGAATCCCCTTCTCCTTTGAAGCCTATGCGTTTTGGGCACCACTTTGACCTTTGCACCTGACCGGCCCTGAGCTGCTGGTGTGGTAACTTTGGGGTTGCTCTGAACCCCCAACGGTGGGCTACCTTGGACCCAACTTTGAACCCTGTAGGTGGTTTACTTACCTGCAAAACTAACAAACACTTACTTCCCCCAGGAACTGTTGAAAATTGCAGTGTCTAGTTTTAAAATAGCTTATTGCCATTTGTGTGACAACTGTATATGTTATTTTGCTAATTCAAAGTTCCTAAAGTGAAATACCTTTCATTTGAAGTATTACTTGTACATTTTGAACCTGTGGTTCTTAAAATAAACTAAGAAAAAATATTTTTCTATATAAAAAACTATTGGCCTGGAATTGTCTTTGAGTGTGTGTTCCCCATTTATTGCCTGTGTGTGTACAACAAATGCTTAACACTACCCTCTGATAAGCCTACAGCTCGACCACACTACCACAAAATAGAGCATTAGAATTATCTATTTTTGCCACTATTTAACCTCTAAGGGGAACCCTTGGAATCTGTGCATGCTATTTCTTACTTTGAAATAGTACATACATAGCCAACATCCTACAGAGGGCTTTAAAAGGGAAATTAGAAAAGGGTTTGCAGCAACAATCTTTTCTTAATAATGGTAATTACAATGGGATTAGGGAACAAGGGAAGCTAGCTTTAGATGCAAAACATGTAGGTAAGCTTTGTAACACGGCCAAAGTCATATTAAGACAATGTGTTTGTGGGAATGAGTGAGTGTAAGCATGTGTTTTTGTTTCAGAATAAATGGACCTTCATGCTAAATGGAATGGATAAAGCGATCCCAGGGGTTTACTATATTTGTGGACTTAATGCTTATTACCGTCTTTCAAAGGGATGGTATGGGACATGTTACTAGGGGATAGTTTTCCCAAAGATTTACAAGCTGGAAGATTTAAAGAAATTCCCAAAAGTGACTGAATTACTTTGTGCTAGACAAAAGAGAGAAACTGCTGCTGGCGTAGTAGGAGACATATTTGGAGCGATAATTCCTTCAGTAGGGGTTGTCTTAAACTCCGTAAAGATTCGAAAGGTGTCTACTATTGTGGATAACATGCTGACAAACTTCACAGGGGCTATACTCCTGATGGATACTGAACTGGCTGCAGAGAGGGCCATGACTCTTCAGAACAGGCTTGCTTTAGACATTCTTTTAGCGAAGAGTGGCGGGGTCTGTAAAATGCTTAATGAGCGTCATTGCTGTGCCTACATACCTGACAATAGTAATGAGATTAGAAGTATGCTTACTAACCTAACAAGAGATAATGCAAATTTGAAGGAACTGAAGGAACCAGGAGTTTGGGAAAAGGTTGGAAAAGGACTTGCTAATGTGGGAAGTTGGTTTAGTAGTATTTGGCACGGGATATTGGGAAAATTAATACAGGGAATAGTGATTATTCTGGCTTGTTTATTTGGACTATGGTTATCATGCAAAATTAGCAAAAGGATTAAAGCAAAATTGGCAAAACATAAAGCGAGGAGGGAAGAAAAGAAAAGGGAGAAAATGTTCAGAGCAAAATATAAAAAGGCAAAACAAAATTGAGATGAAAGAGATCAAGAAGTGATAAAGTAGTTAAAGGAAGGATTTGTGTGATGACAAGAGTCATCAGAGGAGGGCTTGTTGGAGTGTAACTTTTATAATCAAAATTAACATGAACTGCTTGCAAATTAAGGAACAATGAAGCTGCATAGAAAACGCATTAAATGTTTCTAATGTACGTATTTGAAATGTGCCCACGGGGAGGGGCTACCAATGTATACGATGATTAATGAAATTGACTCATAATGAATTATTATTGTACTAATGTATGATTCTGTTTTAGCATTAAGGTTTTGTTGAATAAATCATTAGGCCTTAGTTAGCAAGAGTCTGGGCCTAGCTGCTTGGTCTCATATTAAATGTGTGTTTCTAACGTGTACTGTGCTGTCTTCCTAAGGACGAGAAGCTGTACTTTTCCAGAAGCTAGAGATGTTTGTAACCGTAGTAAATTAGTTCTCATGGGACCCGACTTGCTCAAGGAGACATTCTTGCTGAATGCAACAGTGCAATTCACAACAGGTGCAAGATCGCCTGAGCTGGTAGAGACAATGGAGCTAACTTTTCTTGCCTGCCATCTCACCCGATGAAGACGTAAATCACAGGAGCCAATGAACTGTATGAGAACTGTCTTAGGTGAAAATTCTAGTGAGGTGACCACTTAACTATTGGACAGAGATAGGGGTGCGCCAGACTTTTCCCAATTGGAAATTAAGGGTTTGTTCGACGGATTTAATATAATGACATGTCACAAGGAGAAATCGTCCTCTCTTTTGCCATCCTTTGCCGTTCCTTGCAGCCATTACCTTATCATTACTATGAGAGAGAGTTTTCCTTACTTTGAACCATCCTTTTACCCAACATTTACTTCACCTCCTTAAGAGGGAAGAACTTTCTGCCATGTTTGCTGAGACTTTGCTGTTCTGTCCTGGCTGATTGTGGATCGGCTACTGTCCTGAGGACGAAGACTGACTCTGTATGCTGACCCATTGCGGAGGGTAACTATATGATAATGAAATTTTAATTGTCTGTTTGCCTTTCCTTTCTAGGTACCAACTGCTTTTGACAGAGACCATAGTTAGATGTTTTCCAAATTTGTGTTACTAAATTGTTTTGCATGAAGCCCAACATGCTGATGCTAATTCGAGGTTAGTTAAGGAGTTCATTAAACAAATGCAAATAGACAAAATGACTGAATCTTTGCTTGCTGTGTTGAATAGATGCGCTAATGATACTCTGCTAAGTAGATCCATGTTGACGCCGTGTTTTGTTCTAATGTTTATAATCTTTGCTTTGCTTAAATCTTACTCAAGTTGCCATATTGTGACCTTATTGATGTTTTTCCTGGTTTTGAGACTAATAAACTTGCTAGTAGAGTGTAACTAATAGGGAATAAATATCATAACTATTGCAAAATTTTGTGTGGTTATTTGTGGCTGAAAGGCCATAGTGAGTTTGGATTCATACTAATGTCATTAACTAATTTGATTAATTTGCTATTGTGAATATTGATGAGGTTATTGATCTATCGATTGTTATGTTGATTAGTTATCTCGTCTTAAGGTGCCTCCAATCAGGGTCAAAAGATTAATTGGCCTTAAACGAGTCCCTGAGTAAGTAAATTACCTAGGGCGGGACGCTTTAGCACCACTCCACTATATGACACAGCCTCCCTCCTCTATGGCACTCTCCTACACTCTACCATGGTCCACTGTATGACACACCACACTGTGACACACCAGTGTATGATACAACACTGTACAATACTCTCTGCCACTCTACTGGATGACACTCCACTCCAGAACACACACTGAACTGTACCACAGTTTACTGTACTGTACTGTACTCTATGCTACTAAATTGTACAATAATCTTTGTACCTCTGTACACGGTTTGCCATCTCACTCGCCACACTATAATAATTATAACTCGCTCCTTTTCCATGCATTTTTAATACCCCTGCATATTACATGAATTAAAGCATGGCACATTATAGCATTCATAGCAAAACATCTGACAGCTGAAATGACATAATTTCAGAGAACACACTGCATGGTAGAGTGGCCAGTTATCGTTAATGTGATGTGACTGTGTTTGGAGGTGCACAATTTCTAGTAAATTGAAGGTGGAGTGTAAATTAGAACTCTAAAGTATAACTATAACTTTAGAATTTCTGAAGTTTACGTTGGGTTTGTATAGAAACGATGAAAAAAGTGTTCCTAAGTATAACTTATATTTAACCTTTGTTTTTTTCATACACATATATTTTATACATACCAGGCCCACACCCCAGTCAACCAGTAACCCAATTTCCCACATTGGTGATCAGCAAAGGATAGGACTTGTGTTTGTTTTATGCCATACTGTGATTTGGTGTAACCTACTATCCCCATCTAAGACCAATTAGAATCTAAATTCTCCATGAATGGCCTTTTCGCTTTTCTAAATTATTTTTCCTCTACCTGACTGTTACTGTATATAACCTCACCTGCAAAGTGAGTTTGAGCTGGCCAACCTGGAGAGCTGCACCGTGGCCCAGCTCAAAGAGTTTTGTCAGGAGAGGTGGGCTGCCGCCAAGAGGAACACCAAGAAGGGGGTGCTCCAGAAAGCCCTGAGGGCAGGGTCAGAGGCTCATTAGGTGTCAGGCACAACAGATGACCATGAGGATGAGGAGAGTGAGGAAGGATCAGAGCAACACCCACAGGAGGGTCTTGAACAGCGATCTGTGGAGGAGGCAACATGCTCCCAGGATTGGAGCCCACCTCAAATGCAGAGCGTAGAGTGCCCTTTTGCCACCTGTCCCCAGCGGACAGAAGGAAGAAAGAAAGAAAGCTCAGGCTGAAGCTGGCCAAATTAAGGATGGAGAAAGAGGAGAGAAAGTTGGCCATGGAGGCAAAACAAGCTGAGGCGGAGAGGGCTTTGGCAGAGAAAAAGCTTATGTTAGAACATGAAAAGCACACAAGGGAGCTGGTGCTTAAAGCAAGGCAACCTACAGGTTCCAACAGTGTTGGTGGCAGCACTACTTCAGTGCCATCTGGAGGCAAGAGGGTGCAAATACCTAATGGTCTGGTGCCTGACTTTGTGGTGGGAGGTGATAATGACAGGTAGTTTGAAGCTTATGAGATTGCTTTGCAGATGCACAAGATCCCTGAGCAGGATTGGGGGGCTAGTCTGTGGAGGCATATCCCTAGCAAGGGGAGGGACACCCTACTAGCCCTAGATTTCAGAGGCAGCATGAGGTATCCCACCCCTATTAATGAAGCCCTTGTCAGAAAGTATGGTCTCAATCCAGAAAAGTAAAGACAGAGGGTCAGAGGCAGTCAGAAGCTGGCTCAACTGACTTGGTTGGATTGTGTTGATTCCTTTTGCAAGGCACTGGATGGATGGGTGAAGTACAGTGTAAGAAAGTAGCCTCTTTCTAGCATGGTTACACCCATTTTTGGTCTGCTTATCAGTGTTTTTTAATGGTATAACTGGGTTCCTGGTAGCCAGGACCCCAGTGCTCACGGTTGTGGCCTACTAGTCAGTCAGTTTCACTGTTTTTGTCAGTATGCTTAACTGCGTCACTGGAGTCCTGCTAACCAGAACTCCAGTGCTTATGCTCTCTCTTATTCCAAATTTGTAATTACATACTGGTAACCCAGTATTTCACTCCAAATTGGCATACTGGCCCCCATTATAAGTCCCTAGTATATGGTACCTGGGTACCCAGGGCATTAAGGTTCCAGGGGAGCCTATACAAATACTTCTACATGTCTGCCATTGCAGCCTGTGTGAAATAGTGCATGCACTTTTCACTGCACCGGGTCACTTATAAGTCACCTATATGTCGGGCCTTCAGGCCCTGAAGGCTGGGATGCAAAGTACCTGTGTGTGAGGGCACCCCTGCACTAGCAGAGGTGCCCCCACATTGTCCAGGCCCATTTTCCCGGACTTCATGAGTGCAGGGACACCATTTTAAGTGTGTACTGGACATAGGTCAATGCATCTGCTCAGCTTTACAATGGTAACTACGGATATTGCCATGCAAGGTGTCTAACAACTAGGAATTGTACATCAATACTGATTCTAGTATTGGTTTCACAATTCCATGCACTATAGGGGCTCCACAGTGGTCCCCAGTACTGCCATACTAGCCTTCAGAGGTTTTCACTGAACCCCCAGCTGCTGCCACCTCACAGACAGGCTTCTGCCCACCTGGGGGTTGATTAGCTCAATCCAAGGAAGGCAGAACAATGTATATCCTTTAGGAGAAGGGTGTTTAACCCTCTCCCTTTGGAAATAGGTATTACAGGCATGGGAGGGGTATCCTCCCAGAGCCTCAGGAAATGCTTTGAAGAGCACAGATGGTGCCCTCCTTGCATAATCCAGTCTACACTGGTTCAGGGACCCCCAGTCCCTGCTCCGGCGCGCAACTGGACAAAGGAAAGGGGAGTGACTACTCCCCTGTCCATCACCACCCCAGGGGTGGTACCCAGAGATTCTTCAGAGTGTCACTGGATTTTGCCATCTTGGATTCCAAGTTGGTCGGGTACTCTGGAAGCATCTGAGTGGCCAGTGCCAGTAGGTGACGTCAGAGACCTCTCCTGATAGGTGCTTTCCTGGTTAGGTGACAAATCCCCCTCTCAGGGCTATTTAGGGTCTCTCCACTGGGTGTTTTGTTTAGGTTCGGATTACAAGACTCCAGCAGTAATCCTCTGCATCCTTTACTTCATATTCTACCAACGGATCAACCACTGACTGCTCCAGGAACTCTACAAAACTACAACAAAGGAACTAAGATGACTCTTGCAACATTGTATCTTCAGCCTCTGCCAGCAACTGCAATAGTTTCCAGGTTGTACATCCTCCAAGGACTGCCTGTCTTCATCCTGCATCTGAAGAACTGAAGGAATCTCCCATGGAGTGACGGAGTCACTTCCTTGCTTCAGCAGGCACCTCTCTGCAGCGACGACCAGTGGCTTGGGTTCCCTCTCCAGATGACAAATGTGAATCCAGCGACACGGGTGGTGGACTAAAGTGACTTTGGCCGTCCCAACGTCCAGCTGTCCAATTTTGGTGGAGGTAAGAGCTTGCCTTCCCACACAAGACAGTACACAGTGCACCGCGTGACTTGCAGTTGCCAAGGCTTGTTCTGTGGCCTTCCAAGAAGTTCTTCGTGCACAGCACAGCTTTGGCCCCCAGCACTCCATCCTGCGACGCACAGCTTCCTTCTGTGTCATGCTGCCTGGGCCTCCATTTGCACCTCCTTTGTCCCTGTGCTGTGAGACTCCGGTGCGTGCTGCCTGGTCTTCTGAGGGCTCTCTGAGTTGCTGAGAGCCCCCTCTGTTTCCCCCTCCTGGGTAGAGGCCACCAGGTCCCTCCTGGTCCCGGGCAATGCCATTTTCCTCTAACCGCAAGCTTTGCCTGTACCAAGGCTTGTTGGCGGAATCCAGTGATGCAAACCAGACTGCAGTCATCCATCCAGTGTGGGACACCCTCTGCACCAACCAGAAACCCGCATCTGTCTTCTTTGGTGCAATACTGACTTTGTCTTCTCACCAGTGGTTCTTCTTTTGCACCTTCATCCGGGTTAGCAGGGGGTTCTGTTCTCAGTGGATTCTTCAGTGCTTCTTGGATTTGGTTCCCTTCTTCCACAGGTCTTCAGGTCCAGGAATCCTTTGTTGGTGTCTTGCAGTCTCTTCTGGTTCTTGCATTATATTCTATCATGACTTATAGTGTGTTTTAAGAAACTTGCTGTGTTTTACTCCTGCTTTCCTGGGCTCTGGGTGGGGTATTTTACTTACCTTTGGTGTTTTCCTACACTCCCAGCGCCCATCTACACACTACACAGGTGGGAAACCAACTTTTGCATTCCACTATTTTAGTATATGGTTTGTGTTACCCCTAGGCCCATTGCCATCTATTGTGATTTTCACTGTTTTCCTACTGTGTACGTACCTGTTTCTGGTTACTAGTGTATATATTGTGTAATTTACTTACCTCCTAAGGGAATATAGTCCCCAAAGTATTTTTGGCTTTGTGTGACTAAAATAAAGTGCCTTTATTTTTGTAACACTGAGTATTGTCTTTCATGTGTGTAAGTACTCTGTGACTACAGTGGTTTTGCGATAGCTTTGCATGTCTCCTAGTTCAACCTTGGCTGCTCTGCCTACAGCTACCTCTAGACAGCCTGGCTTCTAGACACTTGCTTCATTTCACTTATATGGGTTACTGGACCTGGTATAACGTGTAAGTACCTTTGGTACCCACTACCAACCAGGCCAGCCTCCTGCAGGCAGTGAAGTAAAGGATTATCATTGGCTGTATAATTTGATAGCAAAAGAGCAAATGTTCAGTCTTTGTTTTGCAGATCTGCACCAACACTAGTTGGATAGTTTGCTTACTGACCCCAGGGAGCTTGCTATTGAGACAGACCCCTAGGCCAGCACCAGGGTTGATAAGAAGGTATCTGGGGGGATCACCACAAGTGGCAACAGGAAAAGCACTTCAAGGGCGTTTCAAGTATCCACAGCAGGAACAGCCCACCACTGGTGGGCAGTCACTGGGACCGGCTAGTGTAGCGCTTGGGGAGCAGATTGTCCCAGATAGTGTTGGAGATAGTGTAGAGGTTATCCTAGTGTCCCTCGGTGACAGAGAGATTGTACAGAGGAACCTCATGCCTAGCAACCCTCAGAAATATAGGCAGCGGGTCACCACCAATAAGCAGAGGTTCTAAGAGATATTGGAGCCCGCATGACAACTGTCAGATGTAATCTGGTGTCCTCAGGACAGGTAGTCCATAATGCATTCCACCAAGTTGTTGCAACTGACAACCATGAGAGTCACTACCCAATGGCTCTGGTTCCCTTTGAATTCTCAGGATAGCTTTGAGTTTGTACATGCCTGTGGATTTACTGTTTGGCAATGACCTGGAGCATACCACCTGGAAGGAGGCAGAGCTCACGTCACACTTGGAGATGTTACGGTTCCCTGAGCGTGTGTGCCTAGCCACATGGTAAATAACATCCCAAGAGGGTAGTCAGGAGGTTCTGAAACCTCGAAAATGGCCCAGGGACCTGCCAAGAAGAGGAAGGGCAAAGGTCATGGGAAACCTGCTCCTGACACTCTCATGATCGGGGAGAAGGCTGACCTTCAGGGGGACAAACTGGAGCCTGCAGGGGAAGATGTGGCTGAACTGGGGAAACTGCCTGAGCTGACCAGTTGGTGGAAGGAGGGGGTCCCATCAGGTAAGAGGCTGCAGAATGCAGAAGGAATGCCCTACTCAAATGGGCCAATGGCAGCAGGCCCAGGCAGCTGGTGACACTTTTGGGGATCACTTGATTTACTTGGAGAATGGTCTCCTGTATAGTGAGCCTAAGGTTCCTGAGTGTGGTGCAGCCCTTGTGTTGGTGGTGCTCTAGTGCTACAGGGCCTTTCTTCTAGAACTGGCTCATGATGTACCCCTGGTGGGTCATTTGGGGCAGAACAAGACCTTTGACAGGCTTGTTACCCACTTTTACTGGCCTCAAATGAGGAAGGTCTCAGATGTGTTCTATAGGTCCTTTTCTACCTGCTAGGCCACTGGAAGGTCAGGAGAGAAGCACAAGGCCCAGCTGCAACATTTTCCTATTGATGGCACCCCTTTTGAGACTGTGGGCATCAACATTGTTGGGCTTCTGGGCCCCAAGACAGTCATGGGCTACAGGTTCATCCTGGTCTTGGTGGACTATGCCACAGTACGCAGAGGCTATCCCTCTGAGTATGGTGACTGCACCTGTGATGGCCAGGGCACTGATGGGGATCTTTACCTATGTAGGGTTTCCCAAGGAGGTGGTATCAGCCGTGGTATCAACTTCATGTCAGGGTATATGCAGACCATGTGGAAGGAGTGTGGGGTAACCTTCAAGTTCTCCACTCCTTATCACCCTCACACCAATTGGCTTGTTGAAAGGTTCAAAAGGACCCTTAAAGGCATGATGATAGGCTAGTCAGAACCCATGAGGTGGAAGTGGGACATCCACCTGCCATGCCATTTGTTTGCCTACAGAAAGGTACCTCAGAAGGGGGTTGGCTTTACCCCCTTTGAACTTCTGTATGGGCACCATGTTGGTCACCTCTCTGTTTGGTGAAGGAGGTCAGGGAGCAAGCTCCCGAGAAGGCCCCCTAGGATGTGGTCAGCTACATATGGGCACTCCATAATCAGAGGGCGTGATTCTGGAAACTTTCCCAGGAGAATCTGGAAGTCAGTCAGGAGGACATGAAAAGGGTCGGACGTATGATCAGAATGCCACTGTGGTTGAGTTTCAGCCTGGTCAAAAAGTGTGAATGATGGAGCCCATGGAGCCCATGGAGCCTAGGGCCCTGCAAGGCTGCTTCTCTGTGCCTTATGAGGTGAAGGAATGCAAAAGTGATGACACCTACCTGATGGACCCCGAGACTCCCAGGAACCCTTTGAGGGTCCTGCATGTAAATAACCTGAAGCCCCTTTTTTGAGAGGTCTGAGTTGACCATACTCCTAGTCACAGATGATGGGGTGGAAGAGGAGAGTGAACCTCTCCACGATCTCTTTTCTTCCAAGGATCAGGATGGGTCAGTAGAGGGTGTCAGCCTCTCCCGTACACTGACCCTAAACCAACAGAGAGACTGCCACCAGTTGTTGGGGCAGTTTGCCACTTTGTTCTCCCATAACCCAGACTAACTACATGGTGCACCCATAATATTGATACTGGTGACAGCCTCCCTGGAAAGAATACAGGTTGTCTGACAAGGTAGAGCCAGCATTAAGGAGGAGGCCCCCGATGCTCGTATTAGGGGTTATTAAGCCCTCAAACAGCCCTTGGTCCATCCCAGTGGTACTGGTCCTCAAGGCTGCCCCTCCATGTGTAACACCCAAACTTAGGTTCTGTGTGAATTACTGTGCGTTCAGTGCTGTCACCAAGACTGATGTACACCCCATCACCAGATCTGATGACCTCATATATCGGTTAGGAGATGCCAAGTTCTTCAGCACACTTGATCTGACTTCTGGGTACTGGTAGGTTGCCTTGACCAAAGGGCTAAAGAGAGGTTTGCGTTTTCTATCCCAGAAGGGCACTTCCAGTTCTGGCTGGGTTGGAGAACTTCAGTGACACCTACCTAGATGATATTTCTGTCTTCAGTTCTAGCTGGAAGGAACACCTGTGCGCCTCAATGAAGTACTTTAGGTAGGCTCTGCAGAGGGCAGGCCTTACTATCAAGGCAAGTAATTGCCAGGTAGGGCAGGGTTCGGAGGTCAAATTGGGTCACCAAGTGGGAGCCCCTCCAGGCCAAAATTGAAACCATCATGATCTGGGAACCCACCAAGACCCATACAAAGGTGAAGGCCTTCTAAGCCCTCTCTGGCTATTACAGGATACTTGTCAAGGGGTATGGCACCATTGTTGTCCCCTTGACATAGCTGACGTCTTGGAAGCAATCATGTCAGGTGACCTGGACAGAGGCCTACCAGAAAACCTTTGACATCCTGAAGGAGGCCATGCACAAGGCACTCATGTTCAAAGCCCCTGAATTCTCCCAATAATTTATTGGTCAGACACACGCCTCATAGCATGACATATGGGCTGTGCTAAATGAAGAGTGCCTGGATGAACCTAAAGCCTTCATCAGTAGGAGGTTACTTCCCAGGGAGCAGAGGTGGTGTGCAATAGAGCTTTTGCTGTGGTCTAGGCACTGAAGAAGCTGAGACCATATCAGTTTGGTGCTCACTTCTGGGTTCAGTCAAACTACAGGCCCCTGAGATGGTTAATGCAGATGAAGGGTGAGAGTCCCAAACTCTGTGGAATGGACTTTATGGTAGAAGACTGTCCTGGAAGAGACCGCACCAATACTGATGGTCTCTCCAGGGTCTTCGCCTTAGAGAAGAGAACTCTCAAGGGGTTGGGTAGCTCTCCCAGTTTTCAGCTTTAGGGGCACATGTTAGACCTGGCATCCTTGGGGTGGTTTCCCACAGACTTTATGCTTTCATACCTCCTGTTTCTGCTGACTTTGTTTTGATTGGCCCTAGGCTTCTGCGCACTTTACCACAGGTAACCAGTAATAAAGTGCTTGTGCTTTTTCCCTAAAATGTGGCAACATTGGCCAATTCCAATTGGCATATTTAATTTACGTAGAAGTCCCTATTAAAGTGCAAAGGTACATGTGCCCAGGGCCGTTAAACTAGATGCTACTAGTAAGCCTGCACCACTAAGTTTGCCACCATCTTCAGAAGCTCTTTAAACCGGTCCTCAGGCCTGCTATTGCAGAGCCTGTGTGTGCAGTTTGAACTGCCATTGCAACATGGCAAAGTAAACCCTTTTCCAGGCCCAAACCTTCCTTTTTAATACATATAAGTCACCCTTAAGGTAGACCCTTGGCAGCCTCCAGGGCAGAGTGCAGCGTATTTAAAAAGTTGGACAAATACTTTTAAGTTTTACATGTCCTTATGGTGAAAAACTATTTTTTTTTCTCCATTGGAAAGCCTATCTTTCCCATATGTTAATATTGGGATTACCTAATGGAGTCACAATTCAAAATCCTAACTTATTGTGAAGTTGGAATTTAAATCGCAATTCTGAAAATGCAACTTTAAAAAAGTTGGCATTTTCTTGCCTTAGCAATTCGCTGCCTGCTGCCTGTCTCTGATCACGTCTGGGGTGGAGGATAGCTGAGCTTTGTGTATTCCCTGTAGACAGACACACAAAGGGAGCTTAGGTGTGACTTGACGGGCCATCTCTGTACTGATGGGACATCTTGGGCAGGACAAGAGGGAGGAGATGGACACAGCCTCATTTACACCTGAATAGGCTCTGTCCTTTCCACACACTAGGGGCTGCATATTGCCCCTGTAGTCAGTCTGCAGACAGGGCAGTAAGGACAGGACATCTATGCACTTCAAAGGCAAGTCTTTGAAGCGTGCCCCACATTAAAGGCACAACTGAGTATAAGAACTGGACCTCAGACACCACTACTTCATTGCACTTCTGGACCTGTAGAAACTCTGCCAGGAAGGACTGATGTGCTGCTGAAGGGCTGCCACTCTACTGGACTGCTGTATGCTGGACTCCTGCTCTGCTGTGCTAACCTGTTGCTGGTTTTCTGTTGCCAGGGAATGAGAAGGGCTGAACCTGAATCTCTTCAACCCAGAACCCAGAGTGACTCCAAGAGCTAGTTGGCTGTCCTTTTAATCTTAAGTCTCAGGGATGTAACAGACCTCCAACCACCCTGCTGTTGAACCTGGACTCTGCCATCTGTAAGCCCCTCCCTGCCAAGTGGTATCATCACAGTCACGGACACTTGGAAGTGGGCTCAAGGTGCTTGCTCCAGTGGAACTGACGCATCCCCTGCTTCACGAGCAGAATCGTTGCATGGCTGCTGTTGCATGGAGAAAAGTGATGCATCATCTCTACTCCCTGAGTCTGAACTGGTGCAACCAGACTCGCATTGCCCCTGTACCTTGCATCTTGGAACCAACAATGCAGTGCTTTTCTCTGTGCAAGGTCCTTGCATCCCCATAAACAGCAGTCTCAACGACAATGCAAAACTCAACATTAAAGTCTCTGCACTCATTGGAACCAACACATTGCCTTGACTGCCCAACTAATCCTCAACGGAATTGTGTTGCTTTTAAATGTGAATTTAGGTATTCGGTAGCCCTTGCGAGGCTAAGGCAATACAGTAATACATCTGGCCCTTAGTTATATCTTGTGTAATGGTAAACTGTGGTAACTTATAGGTATACTACGTTAGATGCTGATGGCAGAGCAGTATATAATCGGCTAATGGCTGCCTTTACAAATTAAATTGCAGGCATATTTTTTTAATACACTTGACCTGTGTTCTGGGTCAGGGCCTTAATTATATGTAGGTAGTAGATTTTATTATTATTCCCTACCCATTATCACTTTATTGAGTGTTAATAGGTAGGGAATTTAATTGACATTTTTCTATATATTTAGAAAAATCGTTTACGGACTACTGAGCAAGTACCTAGAAAGTACCATTTAAAAAGAAAAAAGTACCATTGTTTAAATTGTTTTTAAGCTGTATAGCAATTTCTTGTTATTTCCACAATACTTTGTACACTTTTAAAATAAAGAATTAAATATACAAAAAATACAAAATACACTGTAATACACTATGAGGGTCATTAAGAATTTGGCAGTCCCAGGACCACCACACCACCACCAACCGGCTGGGGGAGAACAGTTATATTATGACCTTTGTGGTATTCCCAACATAAAACAGCCAAAGCACACCAGCACCGCCAGTGCGTCCTAGCCGCTAGGGACGATGGTAGAGACCTTCTGTCCAGCGGAGACCATGTTTCCATTGGACAGATTACAAGGTTGCACACTGCCAAGGTTTCTGCTGCGGTTGCACCACCAAAGAAACCCAGGCGGAAATCAAATATATAAATGGAGACACTCACCTTCAGAGGTCCCCCTTGTCAGGAGCCACCATGGAACCAGAACTACACATCTTCCCTCTGCTCTGCTCGCCCAATGACTATGGAATCAAAGCCGAAGATGACGACAGCAACCATAAGTACACACACTTACCTGTCACTGTTGTAAATAATGAAAGTTTGTATGCAGGTACAACATACCAATCGGGAACAGGTGGCGAGGATAACACATATACGTAACCTGACACTGACATGTATACTCAAAGACAGCCACATACACACATGCACATACACAGTACACACACTACGGCAATCACACACACACACACTCACACACACACATGTCAAAAGCACACACCAACTCCCAGAAAACACAGCACCGGCACAATCACACACAACAACACACAACACCACAAAACAACACAACAACACCACAACTGCAACACCATCAATGCATTGGCAAGCACCCGCAATAGACACTACCCACACATAAAACACAACCTACTACCAACAAGGAACAAAAACACACTATCACACAATAAAAATAAATGCAGCATTCGACATCCCCAGCAAACGCACATCACAATGTTTCTGATATACCATTCACCAAACACGGACACGGTCAAAGCACAGAAAGCCACACAATACTGCAACAAACACATGTCAACACAAAGACCACTTAATACCATGACAACAACATGTCCCCAACATACACATGGCTATCACACAATACATCCATCACTAGGGGACAAAATCGCTTGCACACAACCTCACATGCTGCCTAGACAAAACAAACAGATAGCACAAGCACCACTCACACACAAATAGTCACACACAATGTCAGTGATTTTCAAATATGCCCTAAGAAAGAAATCCAGGACAAATATGTAACGTCAAAACCAACAGCTGGTTGGTCCACATATTTATTCAATTTTTTAACAAATATTTAAATGTCCAAGGCCATAGGCCAGTCCAAATAGAAATAGTGCAACATGCACTTAATGCACATCTTGGTGCCCGAATTCCTGACTGCCATGTAACCTCCAAAGAGAGGGGCATCAAGGTGGCAGGCAGGTACCTCAGGGATTAGGGGTGTACAGGGGAGGTTGGGTTTAGGCTTCGGAGGGGTTCCTATGGGATTGGGCTTAGGAGGGGGAGTTTAGGTTTAGGCTTAGGGGAGGGTTAGGTTCTCTTAGGAGGAGCAGACTTGGGGGAGGGGCATGGGTACTTGCAGGGGGCCTAGGGCAGGCCTTGGAGGTGGAAGGACAGGCCTGGGGAGGGAAACAGAGCATTTAGGGGACTCATGGGGGAAGAGGAGTAGGGAAAAGGTCAACACATTAAAGGAACCCTTTTTTAGACAGACAGGGACAGTGATCAGAAGTGGGTTTGGGAGTGGAGGGTGAGGGAGTGGCTGTCTGACATGTCAGTGTGGTTGTTGTGGGTGCGTGAGTGTGAGAGGTATGCTTGTAGGTGGTCGCTGTCTGTTGTGTGGGTGAGTGAGGCCGTTTATGTGTAGAGAACTGGGGGTGTGGAGGTGCTGGGGGATGCCGTTGTGGGTAGATGGCTGTTAGGGTGGTGACTGCTGGCATGGTGGACTTGCTGCATGTAGGAGTATCTGTGGTTGTGATGTCTGTAGGTGCAGAGACTGGGGTGGATGTCTGAGGGTCTGCTGTGGTGATGTCTGTGGGTAAGCTGTGGGTAAGGTACGTGTAGTGGCTGGATCTGTGAATGTTGGTGTTGTGTCTGCAGGTGTGTCGGGTCTTGTGTCTTTGATGCTGGGAGTGGTGGGGGTGTCAGGGCAGGTTGTGACTGTTGATGTTTGTGCAGGTGTATGTCGCTTGTGTGCATGCTAGTGGTGTGTCTTGTGGTTCTTGTGTTTGTCTGAGCTACTCTTGGATGTTGACGTAGATGCATGCTTGTCTGTCTGTGTGCTTTGGCTGAGTCATGGAAGAGGGGTGTGGGATTGGGAAGAGGAATGTGGAAGGGGGATGGAAGACAAAGGGGGACCGTCTGTTGTTAGTGTAGAGGCCGGAGCTTGAAAGGATTTCTGTGGGCAAGCCAGAGCACTGTGAATGCCCTCCAAGAATGCATTACTCTGTTGGACTTGAGTTGCCAGTCCCTGGACGGCATTCACAATGGTTGACTGACCCACAGAGATCGACGTCATAAGGTCATTAGTCTCCTCACTGAGGGCAGCAGGGCTGACATGGGCAGGGGCAGAGGTGCCTGCAGCAAAGGAGATTCCCACCCTCTTGGGTTAGCGGGCACTGCCAACTAGGTGGGGGGGGGCTACAGGAAAGGTGGTGGCAGTAAGGGGGATGGTGGAAAGAGATGGTGTTGGGGTGGTCCCAGATGGGTTCACCACCTCCAGTGAGTGTCCACTGGAGGAGGATTCTGATGATGAAGACATGGTTCCTGTATTCCCCATGGCACTCCCTTTGCCCTCCGGGCCATTGGGTCCCTCGGTGCTGGTGGTCTCAGCACTCTGGGTCCCGTGTCTGGCAGTTTCCCCACTTGGCTGTGCCCCATCTCCTTCCCCTGATGATGCTGATGCATAGAAAGAGAGAGAGAGAGGGTCATCGCATTCTTCACACACACATACATTACAGCATTCACAACAGTAACAAAACATCTTTGTCAAATAAAGCCCCAGTAAGAAGGCCTTCAGTGCCTACATCATGTCACAACAAGGTACTTCCAACTTTCACCCACAACATAAGCCAACCATCTGACCACTACATCACCTTCCCATCAATGTGGCTGTAACTCAAAAGCATCATGCAAAAGATGAATTGGCTACATCAAAAATCTATCCCCATACAGATCATCACTGTCCATCATCAAATCAGTCTAAGCAAATGCAGTTGACTGATAACACAATATCATGCCTACCCCTATTCCACACCTGCCCAGTCCATCACCAGTAGTCATATTCCATGAAAGTAAACTCATCTCACTTTCCGATCATATGCCTACCTGATCATTCTGTACACAACTTATACAATTGCAAACACCTCAGATGAAGGCACTACATACAGCATTCTCATACAGTGTGCATCACAAAATGACATAGCGTGTCACTGAAGCATCTATCTAAATACTAGGAAAATATACTTTAGAAATTTCTGCACCCACTAATCTGATAAATTGTCACATATACAACAATTCTATGTACTGCAATAGGGGCCTAACTAGCACACAGGATACATCCACATACAACCATCGGGAGCATAGTTACAACAACAATAAAAGGGACACCAAACTCTTTGCATGAAGGGCTCGTAGCAACCCACCATACATGTTGAATAGAAACCTCTACATGACAACATCTGAACACCTACATCACTAACAACTGTCCAGACATGTGATTCCCACTACCTTAGTCCAGAACTAACACTTACACAACTGATTACTAATGTACCCATGAATGACATGTACACCTAGAGTAAAGCAATTTGAATGACAACCACAACACCAACAGGTGGATGTGAGATGTGACACCTGCTACACCATTTAGTCAGGCAGAAATAAGCAGAGCCATACCCAACACTGTCCAAACAGCCTCAGATTTGCTAAGCTAAGTATGGGAAAATAGAGACTTCAACATCAAATAAGGCACAAAGGGGTTCATTACAACATTGGCTGTAAAAGCCGCTTACCGCCGTGCAGAAGACCGCCAATACACCACTGCGGCCGCGGAATTCCGCCACAACTATTATGACACACATCTCGGAAACCGCCGAAATTCAGACACCCACACAACTCCGCCACACCAAAGGTCAGTGTTAAACTGGCGAAAACAATTCCTCCACCTCCACGCCAACAGAAACCAGCCCATGCTATTACGACCCATGAATCCACGCGACGGTCTTTCAACTGCGGTAGTCCATTGGCGGTACACACCGCCACGCTCAAAATACACACACATCTCCAAAACACCGCCACATTAGACAATTCAAAATACACATACCTGATACACATACAAACTCCACTCCCACAAACACAACACAATATAAAACACACACCCACATCACCCACAAACCCCTACGACCAAAAATGTGACGAAGGCCAGAGAGACAGCACAGCATAGACAACCCAACCACACAGAGGCACACAACACCATCACCCACACAACATCCACGCACAAAACACCACACACCACTACACATCACCACACACATCAACACTCACACCGCCCCACACATCACCCACACCACCCCATGTCACGCCAAAGACACCCCCGCTTTTCCGAGGAGGAGCTCAGGGTCATGGTGGAGGAAATCGTCCGGGTCGAGCCACAGCAATTTGGCTCACAGGTGCAGCACACATCCATAGCCAGGAAGATGGAACTATGGCACAGAATCGTGGACAGGGTCAATGTTGTGGGACAGCACCCAAGAAATCGGGAGGACATCAGGAAGAGGTGGAACGACCTACGGGGGAAGGTGCGTTCAACGGTCTCCAGGCACAACATCGCGGTACAGCGGACTGGCGGCGGACCCCTACCTCCTCCCCCACAACTAACAACATGGGAAGAGCAAGTCTTGACCATCATGCATCCAGAGGGCCTCGGAGGAGTCGGTGGAGGAATGGACACTGGTAAGTCCAATCTTAACTATCATATCCCCCACCCTACCTGCATGCTATCACACACCCCCACCCTCACCCCCTCCCCTATCACTCAAACTCCTCACTAATGTACTTATAACACAAACCACCCATCCCAACACCAAGCCCTGCATGACACAACTAAGCATGGTCACCCATCACTAAAGCATGCTCACTGCACATACCCAGAACACCCCCCCAACCATCATCACACAAGCCCCCCCACAGGAATGCTTGCACTGGTGTACACGGTGAGCCACCCATTGCACAACATGACACACACACATGCAATAATCATGCACTTATGCCCCTGCAGGATCACGAAGGACCGTCACCACACCGGAGGGTCCAGACATCTCCACTCCACCCACAGAAGAGGCCCACAGTGACGATAGCAGATCTGCCCTACTGGAGCCTGATGACCAGCCCGGACCATCGTGGGCCTCGGGACAGTCGGTTCCCCTTGCACAGGCACAGCCCAACACTGACCTTCCACCCTCTGGTAACACCAGTACAGCACCCACCCAGCGGGCCCAAACCTCCGTACCCAGGACAGGTCAATCAGCTGTGTGTCCACCACTACAGGGAACCCAGGAGAACCCACCACCCCAACAGCAACAGGGACCTGGGGGCAGTGGTAGTGGGCACACGGTCCAGGGGACAGAGGCACAGGAACACAGGGGAACTTGGAGGGCTGCTGTGCAACAGGGGGTGGACAGGCAAAGGGAACCCACTCTCCACGAGGCCCTCTCCTCCATCATGGGAGCATACCACCATTCCCAGGAGACGATGGCGACGCTCCTGGTCAAGTTTCAGGAGACCCAGCGCCTGCAGGAGGACCAGTATTTGGGGTTCAGGGAGGAGCTCAGGACCATCAACTCTGCCTTGGGCACCATCGTAGGGGTGCTGAAGGACATACAGCAGACCTTGAGGGACATCGTGGCACTCCAAGGGGCCCCTGACACTAGCATGGACGATGAACTGCCCACCACCTCTGCCGGCGCTAGTGGACTGGACGCCCCGCCACAGGACCACCACACCAGCACCCCACCCCCTGCAGACGGAGAACCACCCCACAAGCGGTCCCTGAAATCCAGGAACAGGACAGAGCAAGATGGCAAGACCCCCGCCAGTAAATGAGACCACCCTGATTGTCCTCCCACTGTCCCACTTTGCCACCCTGTCCATACTTAAACTGCCCCAGCTCCACTTCCTATGCCCATATGGGCAGTGTACCTGTGAGACTAATAGACTGGACTCTGCCATGGACATTCCTCCACCATCACCAATCACCATTTTACAACCCCCCTCCATTTTTGAGCACTTTCATTAAACACCCTTGAACCACAAAACAATCTGGAGTCAGTCTGTGATTTGGTAAAATGTATTATCAATGACAGTGTCAAAAAGCGTTTCTAGTTGTAAAGGCAACATACCAATGTCACACATCACAAGTCCTTGACGGATGCATGCAGATGACACGTTGGTCACCACACCTGTGAAACCGTAATGGAAAGAAACAACTCAGTTACCAAATAATCCCATGAAATTACACACAGGATAGAGGAAGACGTGTGACAGTGAATGTAATGGTAAAAATGAGAATGTTCTCACCTGTGTGTCACTGGAAATATTGCTGTATGACTGACTCCCTGTTGTCGTTGTCTTCTTCCTCAGCTTCCTCCTCATCACTGTCCACAGGCTCCACAGCTGCCACAACACCGTCATCTGGACCATCCTCCTGCAGAAAAGGCACCTGGCGTCGCAAAGCAAGATTGTGAAGCATTGAGCAGGCGATGATGATCTGGCACACCTTATTCGGTGAGTAGAATAGGGAACCACCTGTGTTATGGAGGCACCTGAACCTGCCCTTAAGGAGGTCGAAGTTGCGTTCGATCACCCTCCTAGTCCGCCCATGGGCCTCATTGTAGCGTTCCTCTGCCCTGGTCCTCGGATTCCTCACTGGGGTCAATAGCCAGGACAGGTTGGGGTAACCAGAGTCCCCTAATAGCCCCACATGGTGCCTCTGGAGTTGACCCATCATATCAGGGATGCTGCTATTCCGCAGGATGTAGGCGTCATGCACTGAGCCAGGGAACATAGCATTAACCTGGGAGATGTACTGGTCGGCCAAACATACCATCTGTACATTCATAGAATAATAACTCTTCCTGTTCCTGTACACCTGTTCACTCCTGTGGGGGGGGACCAGAGCTACATGGGTCCCATCAATAGCACCTATGATGTTGGGGATATGTCCAAGGGCATAGAAGTCACCTTTCACTGTAGCCAAATCTTCCAACTCAGGGAAAATGATGCATCTCCTTACGTGTTTCAGCAGGGCAGACAACACTCTGGACAGCACGTTTGAAAACATAGGCTGGGACATACCTGATGCCATAGCCACTGTTGTCTAAAAAGAGCCACTTGCAAGGAAATGGAGCACTGACAGCACCTGCATGTCAGGGGGGATTCCAGTGGGATGGCGGATTGGTGACATCAGGTCTGGTTCCAACTGGGTACATAGTTCCTGGATAGTGGCACGGTCAAACCTGTAGGTGACGATTAAATGTCGCTCCTCCATCGTCAACAGGTCCACCAGCGGTCGGTACACCGGAGGATTCCGCAATCTCCTCACATGTCCCAGCTGACGGTGCCTAGGAAGGACAACAGCGACGATCGAGTACATTTTTTTCCAGGTATGTACCCACAGTTACACAGCAGACGACACCAAACACAAAACCCTTCCTGTATGTGTTTTGAGTGTAGGCCTAGCTATGTGTGATCCAGAAGTAAATTAAGCCATGTGGGCCCCTGAAATGGCAGCTGCCTGACCTCTAAACTGGGACAATGGGATTGTGGGGTAACTGCGTTGCCGTTGCACACCGTCGCGGTAGGCGGTCGTAGACCGCGGCGCAATGCTGCATTGGTTAACATTGGACCCTATCGGTCCCAGGAGCCAATGAACAAGTGCGCCGCCGGTGATGATACGCACCGCCGCGGACGTCACCGCCATTTTCTATCTGTTCCATCACTAGATACCTGATCTTCGACAGGAGAGGACCTACACTGCAAGTACTGCTGTGACCTCGGTCTGGAAGCGACGATGGCTGCTGCGTCTGGGGAAAGGGCTCCTGCCTTCACTGCTCAGGAGTTGGAGAAACTGGTAGACGGGGTCCTCCCCCAGTACACACTACTCTACGGTCCTCCAGACGAACAGGTTAGTACACAGGTAGAACGTTGTATGGGCTAGGCCTGGGTGGAGAGGGAAGGTGGCAGAGTTCAGGGAACATGAATGCATGTGAATGAATGTGCCACATGGCTAGGGTAGGGAGGGGGGCCACTCACATTGACGGTGCAGTTGGTAATGACTTCGCTTCTTCCCTTGTGCATGTCATGTAGGTCAGCGCCCACCAGAAGAAGGACATTTGGCGTGCCATCGCCAAGGACGTCCGGACCCTGGGGGTCCACCAGAGACGGGGCACCCACTGCCGGAAAAGATGGGAGGACATTCGCCGCTGGAGCAAGAAGACGGCGGAGGCTCAGCTGGGGATGGCCTCCCAACGTGGGAGGGGTGCCCGTCGCCCCATGACCCCCCTGATGTTCAGGATCCTGGCGGTGGCCTACCCTGAGTTGAATAGGCGCCTGAGGGCATCACAGCAGACACAAGGGGGTGAGTACAACCTCATTCTGCGCGCAGTGGAGGGGTCTGGGTGGGGGAGGAGGCCTGTGGGTGTACCTAGGCCAGGGCGAGTTCCGTAGGCTAGGCCCCTCCGTAATGCAGGCCATGTGGCACTCTACCCCACCGCACTAGAGTGCCAAGTACAGGTATAGATGCCCCTGTGGCATCCATGTGTGCAGATGTCCACCATAGCCATGTAAGCCAGATCCAATAAATTGCATCTGCAGAGGCCAGGAGCATGGCGTAGTGCAGGGGGCTGCTGTGTCTGTATTGTCCGCCAACGATAGCGGTATGCCATGCACTCAACCTGTCTTTCTTCTGTCTCCCCCCCCCCTTTTCGTGCTCTCCCTGTTCTTTTGTGCATCAGCATCAACAGGCGGAGGTACAGTGGCACTGGGGCACGAGGGAGCTGCATCCCACATGGCCATGGCGGGCCACACCACGGACTCAGAATGCACCAGTGAGACGGAGGGCCAGGGGAGCTTCACGTCGGCCCCCAGATCACCAAGCAGCGACACGGACTTGTTCGCCGATGGGAGCTCGCTTGTGATGGCGGCACCATCTGTGCGCCCCACTTCTACAGGTACAGCCTCCACCTCCCCTACCAGCACCGCCCTCCCAGCAGCCCCTCAGCGTTCGCCCCGTGCCCGCTCACCCAGGAGGGTGGGCATCAGCTTTGCCCCAGGCACCTCAGACCCTGCCCCAGTCACCCCTGCTGCCCTGAGTGAGGAGGCCATTGACCTCCTCAGGTCACTCACTGTTGGGCAGTCTACCATTGTGAATGCCATCCAGGGTGTAGAAAGGGAGTTGCAACATGGTAATGCATTCCTGGAGGGCATTCATTCTGGTCAGGCTGGCCTTCAGCAAACCCTGCAATCTCTGGCCTCAGCATTGATGGCAGTCATTGTCCCTGTGTCTAGCCTCCCCCCTCCAACCTCCTCCACCCAGACCCAATCCCCTGTACCCCAGCCCATCCCAAGCACACCTACAGACCAGCATGCACACACGTCAACACACAAGGGAAGCTCAGGCAAACATAGGCACACACACAAGCATCACACACATGCAGACACAGCAACACCCACTGCCTTCACTGTGTCCCCCTCCTCGTCGTCTGCCTCCTCCCTCCCAGTCTCATCTACACTCTCACCTGCATACACTACATCTACAGGCACCAGGAGTCCCAACAGAACACCCTGCACCACACCCCGCTCACCTGCAATCACCACCTCCACTCCCATTTACACGTCCCCTGTGTCATCTCCAAGTGTGTCTGTGACACCCCCTCCCAAAGTACACAAGCGTGGGCACCCACACACCCAACATCCATCCACCTCACGACAGCCTCCAGTACCTGCACCTGCACCCAAAACACCTAAAGTGACACCTCCTACAACCACCTCCTCTTCCTCCACTCCCAGACCCCCTCCAACTACCCATCCCAGTGTTCGTCAGAAACTGTCCCTCTGTAAAGTTGACCTTTTTTCCCCCACCCCCCTCCAATTCATCAGTCCCGTCGTAGCGCCTCAGCCAAAAAGCCTCCAATACCAGTGGTGCCTGTTCAAGGTGTGTGGAGTGCACCGGCCACCAGGGCAGGCAGTGTGACCCGGAGCCAAGGCACTGGCAGCCCACCCCCTGTAAAGGCTCTGAAATTGGAAAGTGGCCGACGGGACCCTGTGAAGACTCTGCCGGAGTCAGTGCCCAAGAGGGCCCAAGTATCGTCACTGGTCAGGGGACCACTGCCGGAGTCATTGCCCAGGAAGGCCCAAGTATCGTCACTGGTCAGGAGACCACCACCGGAGTCATTGCCCAGGAGGGCCCAAGTATCGTCACTGGTGAGGAGACCACCGACACCACCAGAGTCAGTGCCCAGGAGGGCCCAAGTATCGTCACTGGTCAGGGGACCACCGCCGGAGTCATAGCCCAGGAGGGCCCAAGTATCGTCACTGGTCAGGAGACCACCGCCGGAGTCATTGCCCAGGAGGGCCCAAATATCGTCACTGGTCAGGAGACCACCGACACCACCAGAGTCAGTGCCCAGGAGGGCCCAAGTATCGTCACTGGTCAGGAGACCCCCGCCGGAGTCAGTGCCCAGGAGGGCCCAAGTATCGTCACTGGTCAGGAGACCACCGCCAGAGTCAGTGCCCAGGAGGGCCCAAGTATCGTCACTGGTCCGGAGACCACCGCCAGAGTCAGCGCCCAGGAGGGCCCCGGCTGCCACAGCCCCGCTGGGCAATGAGGGAACGTCATGCCACACACCAATGCCCAATCCAGAGAACGTCATGCCACACACCAATGCCCAGTCCAGAAAACGTCATGCCACACACCAATGCCCAGCCCAGAACCGCCATGGCAAAGCACCGCTGAACAGTTCAGAACCGCCATGGCAAAGCACCGCTGAACAGGGCAAGCACCGCTGAACTGCTCAGAACCGCCATGGCAAAGCACCGCTGAACAGGGAAGCACCGCTGAACAGTTCAGAACCGCCATGGCAAAGCACTGCTGAACAGGGCAAGCACCGCTGAACAGTTCAGAACCGCCATGGCAAAGCACTGCTGAACAGGGCAAGCACCGCTGAACAGTCCAGAAACGCCATGGCAAAGCACTGCTGAACAGGGCAAAGACCGCCATGGCAAGCACCGCTAGCCCATGAGCGGCAACTGGGTCCGTCACGGGGAGAGTGATGCACTCAGGGCACCAGCCCCCCTCCAGAACCAGTGGAGACTTGCATCCACTCAGTCTGTCCTGCACAGGATGTAGCACTCAGGGCACCAGTCCCCCTCCAGAACCAGTGGAGACTGTTATCCACTTGAGAGACTGTGGCTTTGCACTCCCCAGGATGGTACAGTGGGCAAGCCACCCACTGTAGAGACTTGAGAGACTGTGGCTTTGCACTCCCCAGGATGGAACAGTGGGCAAGCCACCCACTGTAGAGACTTGAGAGACTGTGGCTTTGCACTCCCCAGGATGGTACAGTGGGCAACCCACCCACTGTAGAGACTTGAGAGACTGTGGCTTTGCACTCCCCAGGATGGTACAGTGGGCAAGCCACCCACTGTAGAGACTTGAGAGACTGTGGCTTTGCACTCCCCAGGATGTAACAGTGGGCAACCCACCCACTGTAGAGACTTGAGAGACTGTGGCTTTGCACTCCCCAGGATACATCAATGGGCATGGAGCCCCGTCGTGGATCTGGCTTTGCATTCATCCGGCTGAGGTGCCCCCCCCTTCCCTTCCCCCTGAGGTGCCTGTAGTATTTCTATCTGATGCCCCAGCAGTGTTCTATCCGTGTGTGGACAGGTATCTTTTGTGGGCCTCGCCCATGCATTTTTGGACTAGTGGTGCACGGACATTCATATGTGCCTATCTACACTACTTCTCGTACTGTATATACTTTTGAATGATTTTATAATATATCTGTATATTTTCGAGACATGTATATTGCTACATTACAATGTTTGAACTGATTTCGTTTTGTCTTTGCATTCTTCCGGGGGGGTTGTGGGTTGTTACTGTGATTTTTGTGAATGCATTGGTGTGTGTGTTGTAATATGCGAGGGTGGGGGTGGGGGTGTTTCGTGTGTGTCCCCTTAACTTTTGCCTCCCCCTTCCCCTATGTCGTAGGTGCAGTACTCACGTTGTCTTCGGCGGCTCCGGTGTTGCTCTTCGTAGATAAGTAGGAATACAAGGGCCGGTAGGATTTGTAATTCGGGCTCCATGGAGTCCTCCTTCCTCGTGGGATGTATTCAGGTGAGCGTTTTCCCATTGCAGTAACTGTTTCCGCCGTGTTTTTATCCACGGTGAATCTGCCCCGGAAAAGGTGGCGGATTGGTAGGTTGTGATACTATGGGCGGTACATTGTCTTCCGCCTGTCTGTTGGCGGTGACCGCCACGCTGCTTGTCTGTACCGCCGTGGCAGGCGGAGTGTTAAAGTGGCTGTCTTTGTTGGCGGTTTCCGCCAGGGTCATGATTCCCTTTTTTTGTCCGCCGGCCTGTTTGCGGTATTACCGCACCTTTAACACCGTCTGCCAGGGTTGTAATGACCCCCAAAGTATCAATTGACACATAATGTAGGCAGCAAATAAAACAAGTTGCACTCATGTAGGTATGGTATTGCCCTATGTAGCATGGACAATATACATGGGCTAAGGGATCAGCGCACTAGCCACTTACCTTCTCTACATCAAATACATTAGGGTAAAAGGGGCTTGTACACATGTCAATGTAATACCATGAAATGCAATGTCTTATTGTAACCATGATATTCACATTGTAGGATGTCCACCCTTATCAAACTTCACATTTCCCACTGCATGAATCTGGCATGACAATACGGACACCTCCTCAGACCTCATAGGGGGTGTAGTAACTTGGCCATACCAAAAGCCTGATTGGAATGAAAGCCTCACATGAAGTGTCCAACTGTATAAGGACACAGGATTACTTGGCCTTGTTACTCATCTGTCAGTCTCAATGTTGCATATAGAGCTGATCCAGTGGAATAGGAGTGGTCAGAGACCAAAGAGCTATACAACTTACCATTTGGGTAAATGGACTTGGAAACACTAAGTGGGAATGATGACACAGCAGGGTACAAATATGTATGGCTTTGTGGAGTCACACATTTGACATATTCACATGTGCATCTCCACATGCAATCATAATATTTGGTAGACAAAGGTGAACAACAGGTTCCCATGACCAATACAATGGCTACATCTGTGTTTGTAGGTTGACAACTGTAGTACCATGTCTTCTTAGTAGTCACCATACCTTTGCACTAACCACATCGTCACAGCTGCAATACTTAGACATCATGCACTAAACTATCAGAGGCAAATACATGGGTTCTGTCTGTACTTACCCTCTTGTGGCTGTTTATTCACCTGAGGGTAGGCCACCGCCAAAATGCAGGCCATTAGGGGGTCAAGGTCTGACAGGCACCCCTCCCTCGTTGGGAGGACATCCCCAGCTGGGCCTCTGCGGTCTTCCCAGCCCAGCGTTTCAGGTCCTCCCACCGCTGCCTAAAGTAGGTTCTTCAACTGCTATGGACCCCCAGGGTTGCACATGCTTAGCGATGGCGCGCCAAATTCCCTTCTTCTAATGGGTGTGACCTGCATGGATGACACAGGCAAAAGGAAAAATTCAGGTCCATGTGCACCATACCAATAGTAGTGGACAGTTCACATCAGTTACATTAAGTAGGCAAATATTCCCATCCTCTCAACTCACACTCATTTACAATTATCATCTGCATGAATCAACACTTTCACTACTTTACATTTCAGATACACCATCCTTCGTCACACCTATCACACATTGGTATTGCATTGGACTCACCTGCTGCTCTGGTGCACCATATAGCTGTCCATAGAGGAGTAGGACCTCCTCCACAAGCTTTTCCAGCTCCTCAGGGCTGAAGGGTGGGACCCTATCACCTCCAGGACATGGCATGATAGCTCCCAGAGGCAGTACACAGCAGTTCAGGAAGTAGAGGTCTTGCTGGCAGCAGTGTCAAGAGTCAAGTGAGCAATACTGCAGAAGATCATGGTCACGTCGCCACGTACATGACCGTCACCACCGGAGGGCATCGCCATTGGCCCAAGTCTGCCTAAGCCAGCAATATCTGCCAACGTCAATTTCTATAGTGGTTGTGAACCCTACTGCCATGATAACTTCCGCCGCCAGACTTAGGTCACTTCCATGTGTCCAGCACAGTCAGTCACGCGGCTGCCATTTTAAGCATATTATATGTATGGAAGAGTTTTATCATCTGCATCATTAATTATACCCCATATTGTGCAGTAAAATTGCAAGTACTGCCTTCATATTTAGTTGTCAATTTGGGCATCAATGCAGTAAATGCTGTTTTACTGGAGGACATGTGGTGATAGCAATGTACACCTACTCGGATGTTCCCATGTGCTTTGAAAACATTGATAGTGTGCAACAATCTGTATAAGACATTTCAAATCCGTTGGACTTACAACCATGTACTGTGGCAGATGAATCTGTATATGTACTTCAATAATTCATTGGGGGAAGGTGCACCAAGGAGGGTCTCATCGGATTCATAACTATTTGCTGTACTGTAGATCTCTGAGTTTGTATCTGAACTCGACAGCAGATATATGTGAGTCGTGTATCTGACTTTACAAGATGTCTGCATGCTGCATGTCACATACTATTTTGACATTCTTTCACATAGTTTTCATACCAGGAGGAGAGGACGACAGCCACCAGGGCACCATCCACTAGTAGACCTGACCACCATGGAGAAGCAATATTGTAGCCATGTAGGAGGCTGGCCTGGTTTGTAGTGGGTACCTTGTGTGCTTACACCTTATACCAGGTCCAGTTATCCCTTATTAGTGAAGTAGTAGTGTTCTAGCAGCTTAGACTGATAGAGGTAACTATAGCAGAGCAGCTTAGGCTGAACTAGGAGACATGAAAAGCTCATGCAATACCACTTATAGTTACACAGTACACAAGTAAAGACAATACTCAGTGTTACCAAAACTAAAGGTATTTATTTGGGTGACACAGTGCCAAAAATATCTTAGAGACAATACTCCTTCTGGAGGTAAGTATTATACACAATATATACACTAGACACCAACATTAGACAAGTAATTAGTCATAGAACAGTGCAAACAGTAGGAAATGCTATATGATGCAATGGGAGAAAATAGGTCTAGGGGCAACCCAAACCATATACTAAGAGAGTGGAATGCAAATCATGAATTTCCCCCTAGACAAGTGTAGTGTGTGCAGAATCACTGGGAGAGTAAGAATACAGTAAAGGTAAGTAAATTACCCCACCCCAGAACCCAGAAAAGCAGGAGTAAAGTACTGCAAGTTTCCTAAGGACACACTACACCTCATGATATGGATTATTTCAGTAACCAACCAAGTCTGCAAACAACAACTGCTGGATTCCTGGACCTGAAGACCTGCAAAAGAAGGGGACCAAGTCCAGAAGTCGAAAGAAGTTCCAGGAAGGACAGGAGCCCCTGTCAACCCAGAAGAGGGTGCAAAAGAAGAGTCCCCGGTTAGTCGAAGACTGCAGGAATGCACCCTAGGAAGATGCCAATGGGTTCCTGCATGATGCAAAATATGTCCTGTGAAGATGGGTGCAGACGTGATTTCGTGTTGGAAGTCACCAACAAGCCTTGGTTACGACAAATAAGCGATTTGCATCAAATTGGCTCAAAACCCCGGAAGGACCTAGGGGCCTCAACTCTATGTGAGGAGGAAGAGGGGGCTCTCAGCACTTCAGAGAGCCCTCAGGATACCAGACAGCACCCACGGGAGTCCCAGGACACGGGGACAAAGGAGGTGCAAAACGCAGTTGGTGCAGCACAACAAAGGAAGGTCCCACTCCGCCGGAGAACAACTCAGAGAGTTGAGCGTCTCGGTGGAGTGCTGGGGACCTGGGCCAGACTGTGCACAAAGGAATTTAGCAGATAGTGCACAGAGGCCTCAGGAGGTGAAGAAGACGCAGTACACAGGGGTACCAATGCTCTCAGGGAAGGCAAGGTCTTACCTCCTCCAAATTGCGTCAGCAGGACCTCAGGACAGTCTACATCGATAGGGTCCACCCTCTATGTCCTTAGGAGCACGCTCGTCGCAGTGAGAGGAGTTCAAGGGTACTGGTCGTCGTCTTAGAAGGTGCCTGCGTCACCTCACTGGAAATTTCTTTAGTCCTTCTGGAGTAGGATGAAGACAGGGATTCTTGAGGAGAGGAGTCTCTCACTAGAACCGGTCGTCGTCTTAGAAGGTGCCTGCTGGAGCAGGGAAGTGACTCCATCACTCCACGGGGGATTCCTTCAGTCCTTCTGGTGCAGGGTGAAGACAGGGAGTCCCCAGAGGGTGGACACTGTGGCAACTGTTGCAGTTGCTGGCTGGAGCTGAAGTTGCAGAAGAAAAGTATCCCCTGTGGAGACTTTGTTGCTGTTACAGCAGTTCCTGGAGCAGGCTGCAGTTGATCCGAGGTCAAAGGATGAAGTAGTAGTTGCAGAGGATTCCTGACGGAAACATGCAAGCAGAATCTGAAGAGAACCCACAGGAGAGACCCCAAGTAGCTCTGAGAGGCGGATTGGCTACCTTATCAGGTATGGACCTATCAGGAGGGGTCTCTGACATCACATGCTGGCACTGGCCACTCAGAGCCCTCCAGAGTGCCCCCACACCTTGCAAAGCAAGATAGCTGAAGTCTTGAACACACTAGAGGAGCTCTTGGCACCGCCCCTAGAGTGGTGATGGACAGGGGAGTGGTCACTCCCCTTTCCTTTGTCCAGTTTCACGCCAGAGCAGGGGACAAGGGGTCCCTGAACCGGTGTAGACTGGCTTATGCAAGGAGGGCACCATCTGTGCCCTTCAAAGCATTTCCAGAGGCTGTAACACCTATTTCCAAAGGGAGAGGGTGTAACACCCTGCTCTCAGAGGAAATGCTTTGTTCTGCCTTCCTGGGACTGAGCTGCTCAGAACCCAGGAGGGCAGAACCCCGTCTGTGTGGTAGCAGCAGCTGTAGCTGCAGTACAAGCCTCAGAGAGCTGGTTTGGCAGTACTGGTGGTCCATGGTGGAGCCCCCAGGATGCACGGAATTCACTCCCCAATACCACATTTGGAATGGGGAGACAAATCCATGATCTTAGACATCTTACATGGCCATATTCGGAGTTACCATTGTGAAGCTACATACAGGTATTGACCTGTGTGTAGTGCATGTGTGTAATGGTGTCCCCGCACTCACAAAGTCCCCGGAAATGGCCCTGAACTATGTGGGATCACCTTTGCTAGTGCAAGGGTGCCCTCACACTTAGTAACTTTGCACCTAACCTTAAGTAAGTGAAGGTTAGACATATAGGTGACTTATAAGTTACTTAAGTGCAGTGAAAATGGCTGTGAAATAACATGTGCATTATTTCACGCAGGCTGCAATGGCAGGCCTGTGCAAGGGTTTGTCTGAGCTCCCTATGGGTGGCAAAAGAAATGCTGCAGCCCTTATGAATCTCCTGGAACCCCAATGCCCTGGGTACCTAGGTACCATATGCTAGGGACTTATAAGGGGGTCCAGTGTGCCAATTAAAATTGGTAAATGAAGCCACTAGCCTACAGTGACAAATTTAAAAGCAGAGAGAGCATAAGCACTGAGGTTCTGATTAGCAGAGCCTCAATGACACAGTCAAGCAATATACAGACACACACATTAGGCCATAAACTATGAGCCCTGGGATCCTGACCAGCAGGATCCCAGTGAGACAGGCAAAAACATACTGACATATAGGTAAAAATGGGGGTAACATGCCAAGGAAGATGGTACTTTCCTACAATCCAACATTGTATCCAGACCTATCGGCTGAGTCATCATACTATCATGGATCTTTGTGATCACTTGGAGCCAGATCTAATGCCTTCCATTTGCAATCTCAATAGCATACCTCCCATAGTTCAGATCTCGTCAGTGTTGCACTTCCGGGCCACTGGGTCCTTTCAGAATACAGTGGCCCTAACTCAGCCCATTTTCAGTCTGGTTTTGAGGGATGTACTGTGCGCATTGTGGAAACACCTGTACAGCTACATCAGGTTTCCCCAACGTGTGGATTTGACCTATGTGAAGGCAGAGTTTTATGCTATGGGACATATTCCACATGTGGTTGGAGCCATAGATGGCACCCATGCAGCCTTGGTTCCCCACCAGTACCAATCAACAGGTGTATAAGAACAGGAAAAACTACTACTCCATAAACGTTCAGGTGGTGTGTATGGCAGACCAGTACATTTCGCAAGTCAGTGCAAAGATGAGTCCATGATTCCTTCATCATGCGGAACAGCAATGTCCCACAGCTGATGACATGACTCCACACAAAGAGGGCCTGGCTGGTTGGTAAGTTACAACTGAAATGTGTGTTTGCAATGTATGTTTCCTGCCATCACAATATTTGATGTCCCACATATACATGTGTGTTGTTCTACCAATTTGTTCACAAGTGGTTGGCTATCCAAACCATCCTTGGTTGTTGACACCAGTGAGGTATCCAACCACGCTAGGGGAAGTCTGCTGCAATAAGGCCCACTGGAGGACAAGGCGTGTCGTTGAGCGGACGTTTTAGCTTCCGAAGGCAATATTTAGATGCTTGGACATATCAGAAAGAGCCCTCCTCTACTTACCCAACAAGGTATGTCAAATAATAGTTGCCTACTGCATGCTCCATAATCTTGCCGTGAGAGAACAGATACCATTTACACCAGATGAGGGAGGGCCAGCAGAACCTGTGGGTGGGGATGCAGATTTGCCAAGTGATGAAGAGCCAGAGGAAGATGAAGCAGGAGACTCTAGGGCAGATCTCATCAATCAGTATTTCAACTGACTAAAAGTTACGTGATGTAGACATAATGTTGTGGTTCACATTTGCAACCTGAAGTAGATGGGTAGCATGTCACCTTCTTTCTTGCATCATCTGTGGGGCTGTAGATAGCTCCAATGCCTAGGAGTGAGCTATGCATCAAACTGTAAATTGTATTGTGTACAAAACAGAGTGGTCTACAGTCTTATGTATTGGTATAGCAGATGCAAAGTTACACTTCTGGACATGACTTCTCTGATTAAAGGTGTGTAGTCTGCTATTACCCATCCCTCTTCTCTTACAAACACAGGTATCCATAGATCCTGTTTGGCTGATCAACCTTGGCAAACGACAGAAAGTGTCAGAAGCAGATGGGAATTGCAGGCAGACATGAGGAATGGACATGCCTGATACCAGGTACTTTGAGTCTTGATTTTGTGGAGTGTGACTGACATTGTTTGACTGTCGGGACACTGGAGTGAAAAAGTGTATTCCTGTCAAGTTGACCAGTAGGGTACATGAAGTTGTCAAAAACTGTAATTTGTGACTGAAAATGTGTCTGGCACATCTGTAAATGTATTACCATAGCCTTACCCTGCACAGTGATAACAGATTTATGTATTGTATCTTGAATCTAGCTATCAGTGTGTTCCTACTTTTCAGACCAATATGCATGTCACTGTTGACTGTCATAGGTCAGTGACAAGCCTACAGGTAGGTGACCAATGCAAGTGAACGTTTCCAGGTATGGGTAGATAGGTACTGATCTCTGTCTGTACCATGTGATATATATATTTGGAAGCTATGTTTCTCGATATGCCAGGTGATACAAAGAACCAATCTGTGTGCCTCCAGCCCTGTTGGTAGAGTGACATGACCCTAACTTCTGTAACTTCTGCATTATGTAGTTTAGCATTGTGTTACACCATAGCAGACATCCTGATGCTACTCCCAGTGATGCTGTTTGTGCTGTTAGCATATCTTTCACTGATGGTGAGTTGTTGTAGTTTACAAACTATTTGGTATCCGTCCTCTTACAATCTTATTATAATGAGTCTCTTGCTGATGGAGTCGACGTATGGGGTCCATACCAATAGGTGTACAATACAGTGGGACATGGTCAGACTAGAGTTGCCATGCCTAACTATTGTACATGGTTGATAAATGAGACATACACAGGACCTGTATTAAAGTGTGATTTAATGTGGAAATATAAAAAACATATGTGACTTTAACCTCTTGGGTGCCTTGGACGAGATGATCTCGTCCAAGGCTACAGTTCCCCTGTGCCTTGGACCAGATCATCTCGTCCTAGGCACAGGGGAACTTGGGGGCGCGCTAGCGCGCCCCCCGTGCAACCCCCCTTCCCCCCCCAGGCGGGGATGGAAGGGGAAGACCTTCCCCTTCCACCCCCGCCCCCCCCCACGGCAATCCGATGACGTCAGCGCGCGCACAGCGCGCTGACGTCATCTAGTGTTGCCGGGCGCGCTGGAAGCCATTTGCTTCCATCGCGTCTTCGGAGGAGGACCCAGAAGGTGAGTCTTCTTCGTTTTTTGGGGGTCGGGGTGGTGGAAACAGACACGGGGGGAAAGGAAAGGGTTTTTCCTTTCCCCCGGTGCCTGTTTTCATTAGATTCCTGCTCCACGATCGCGGGCAGAGCCCGCGATCGTGGAGCAGGAATCTCCACTAGCCACCAGGGATTTACTTTTTTCAATATTTTGGGGGCGACCCCTTGGGCAAGGGTCGCCCCCCCCGGGGGCAATTATTTTTAGTATTTCGCCCCCCCCTGGGGGCAGATCTGCCGATTTTTCGGCGGATCTGCCCCCAGGGGGGGGCGAAAACCACTAGACACCAGGGAAAATGTATTATATTGATTATTTTGGGGGCGACCCCTTGGGCAAGGGTCGCCCTCCCCGGGGGCATTTTTTTATTGTATTTCGCCCCCCCTGGGGGCAGATCTGCCGATTTTTCGGCGGATCTGCCCCCAGGGGGGGGCGAAAACCACTAGACACCAGGGATATAGTATTTTATGTTTATTTTGGGGACGACCCCCTTGGGCAAGGGTCGCCCCACCCCGGGGGCAATTTTTTTTTGTATTTCGCCCCCCCCTGGGGCAGATCCGCCGAATTTTCGGCGGATCTGCCCCCGGGGGGGGCGAAAACCACTAGACACCAGGGATTTTATATTTTGTGTATATTTTGGGGGTGACCCCTTGGGCCAGGGTGGCCCCCCCGGGGAATTTTTATTTGTATTTAGCCCCCCCCCCCCCGGGGGGCAGATCCGCAGATTTTTTGGCAGATCTGCCCCCGAGGGGGGTTGAAAACCACTAGACACCAGGGATTTATTTTTATTGTAAAGTTTTTTTTGGGGGGCGACCCTTTGGGCAAGGGGCGTCCCACTGGGGGACACATTTTTTAGTATTTGCCCCCCCCTCCCCCCCTGGGGGCAGATTGCCAATTTTTGGGCTGATCTGCCGCCGGGGGGGGGGGGCAAAATCCACTAGACACCAGGGATTTTGTTTTTGTTGTTTATTTTGGGGGCAACCCCTTGGGCAAGGGTCTCTCCCCTGGGGAGTTTTTTTTTTCTGTTTCGGCCCCCCGATGGCAGACCAGTCATTTTTTGGACGATCTGGCCCCGGGGGTGTGGAAGCACACTAGGCGCCAGGGATTGTGTGGTGTGTGTGTAATTTTGTAGGCCCATCTGCCCCCAAGGAGGGCAGAAACCACCAATACGGCAGGGATTTTTTTGTTTTGTGCTGGGGGTGCCCCCTTTGGGAAGGGTTGCCCCCTAAAAGGGGGCACAGAGGTGTTGCCCATTTCGGCTAATTTTTTTACGCCCATCTACCCCCGAGGGGGGGCAGGATCCACTTAGGTACCAGGGACAACTTCTAAGTTCTTGGTGGTGGGGTGTTTGTCAACTGGCAAAGTATTTGTATTTGTGATTATAACAATTTATTTCTTCTTTTTCTTCTAGTTCAACGCTTTTGCTTCCTTTGCTGTGGATCTTAGCGGTTTTGGCAGTAGTTGTCCAGTGGTTTGCATAGCTGCATGTTTTAGGTAAGTGAAAGCAATTTACTCCAAAGGAGTATTGTTGACATGCATGAATGACATGTTTGTAGGTGGGGTACTAAATGCAGTATTGTGTGTTTGACATTGTCCTTAGATTTGAGCACAGTGATGTTTGTGTTGTCATATGTCTAATTTGCTTTTTTCTTTTTTCTTTTTAGTGGGATATCATTGGTGATTGCTGTGTCTGTGCAGAGTAGTTGCTTGGTGAGTAGCTATTTCAGGCAACTGAGTGGTATAGTTTTTTGTAGTACATAACTCTTTGTGATAAAGCTACACTTTGTTTATTACTTATTTTAGTGCTAGTTGTTGTTGGCAATCCATTTGTTGTTAGGATCATGGCTAGCCGCAAAGTGACCGCTCAGCAGGTTGTTCGCATGCTCTTTGAGTCGTCTTCAGACCATGATTACGACACTGACTCTGCATCTGAGGCAGAGGAGGAAGCAGGAGATTCTGGAAGTGAGTTTTCTGTCCAAGAGTATTCTTCTGATGAGGAAGCTACTCTCAGTGCAGATGAAGGGCCTGAGTTAGAGGAGGACATTGATGTGCCAAGAGTGCAGCAGCCTGGGGCTGAAGGGTTTCCCATTAGAAGACCTGACACCTGGATTGCCCCAAACATGGAGCAGCCACAGTTACCTGCATTTACTAGTCTCCCAGGGTGTAGAGTTAATACGGAAAACTTTCTGCCTGTCCATTTCTTTCACTTGTTTATGGACGATGTATTTTTGGAAGAGATTGTGGAGCAGACAAATGTGTATGCAGAGCAATATTTGCGGGACAACGCTGCCAGACTTAAGCCTCAGTCTAGAGCTACTCATTGGGTTCCCACATATCTGGAAGAGATGAAAAGGTTTTTAGGTTTGTCTTTTTTGATGGGGTTGATCAGGAAGCCGTCACTGGCTTCTTATTGGTCTACTAGTCCCTTGATGGCAACTGCTATATTTCCTGCAAATATGACACGTAATCGGTATTTGCTTCTTCTTCGTATGCTGCATTTTGTAGACAATGCTTTAGCCTTGCCACGAGATCACCCTGATTGTGACCGCCTTTTTAAGATTAGGCCTGTCCTTGATCATTTTGTGGATCGGTTTTCAGAGGTCTATGTTCCAGGCAAAGAGATAAGTGTGGACGAGTCTTTGGTCCTTTTCAAGGGGCGTTTAGTTTTTAAGCAGTACATCCCTAGTAAGAGGGCACGGTATGGGATTAAATTGTATCTGCTGTCAGAAAGCAGTACAGGATATGTTTATAATTTCCGGGTCTACACTGGTAGGGATTCCAGTATTGACCCTCCTGGTTGTCCGGCCACTTTTGGAGTTAGCGAAAAAATTGTGTGGGAACTTGCTAGACGGCTGTTTAACAAAGGTCACCATTTGTACGTAGATAATTTCTACACTGGAGTGCAGTTGTTCAAGGAGTTGTTTAGGGTGGACACTGTTGCTTGTGGCACAATCCGTTCTAACCGCAAAGGCTATCCAAGGGAGCTTGTCTGTAAAAAACTTGAGAGGGGACAGTGCAGTGCCTTGCGGAATATTGAGCTGTTAGCTATGAAATTTTCAGACAGGAGGGATGTGTACATGCTATCGACCATCCATGATGAGAGTACTTCCCCTGTGGCTGTTTGGGGTCAGGTTGCGGAAGTGCGCAAACCTGCGTGCATTTTGGACTACAATAGGCACATGGGTGGTGTTGATAGAGTAGATCAGAGGTTGGAACCTTACACTGCTCTTCGTAAGTCGTATGTGTGGTATAAAAAGTTGGCCCTACATTTATTTCATTTGGCAACTTTTAATGCCTTTATTGTATACAAGGATTGTTCACCTGAGTCAAGGATGACTTTTGTTAAATTTCAGGAGTCGGTGATAGAAAGCCTTATTGTGGTGGAACCGGCAAGAGTTCCTAGAGTAGAAGTGGTGGAGGATGTGGCTAGATTGAAAGATCGGCACTTTCCAGATCACATTCCTCCCACTCCCAAAAAAGACATGCCCACAAAGAAATGTAGAGTATGTGCCCGGAGATCAATCCGGAGGGAGAGCCGGATGTACTGCCCCGAATGCCCTTCAAAGCCTGGGCTGTGTGTGCCCAGCTGTTTTAGAAGTTACCACACAAGGAAAAACTTTTGGGAAATACCGTGAGCGTAAGCTGTCTGTTTTATATTTTCATATGTTTCACGGTTGGCATCTGTCGTGTATTTAGTTTGAGGTTTTGTGTTTGTAGTTTTGTGCCTATTTTATAATTAGTAGTTTATTTGTTGTTTATAAATAAAAAAAAGTGATTGTGGTGTGCGTGGGGTGGCGCTTGGCTGGCGGTGTGCGTGGGGTGGCGCTTGGCTGGCGGTGTGCGTGGGGTGGCGCTTGGCTGGCGGTGCCAGCCAAACGGCAGTCCACACTCCCATCAGCTGGTGTGATTCTTGTATCAGGCATGTGGCGTATGTAAGTGATGGGCCCTTGAGTGGCGCGGTCTGTCGATGTGAGTGTTGTAATGTGCTGGGCCCGTGGCTGGCGGTGTGAATGGTCTTGTGCGTGTCATGTATGAAAGGTGTGTGAATGGACTGTAAAGCGGTTGGTGCCTTGTCGCGGCTTTACAGCTCACGAGCTGTGAGTCATTGGTTCACTTTTTTGCCTTTCAGTTATTAGCAGTGCATTTCATTTTTGTGAAATCTCTTGTTAATAAAATTTGATCCACTGAACCATCACTCACCCTCGTGCCAAATCCAACCAGTATGTGTTGTAAAAAATGACAAAACCTGCTCCGCTGTAATCAGGCGTCGCAGCACACCTGTGACACGCTAGGTGCCTCGGGTGGGACCCCGATGATGAAGCATGCCACCAACTTGGTTGGTGGGTGAGGGGTCTTCTTCACATAACCTAAGTGTTTCTTTTCACTATTTTAGTGTTTGGCACATCACGGACGTATGTGCACACATCAAAATGATATATTGCAAAAATACCTATCCCTTCTATCTCTTCAGGTTTTGGGCCTTATTCTGTTGCAGGCACCTGGCCCACCCACACAAGTGAGGTATCATTTTTATCGGGAGACTTGGGGGAATGCTGGGTGGAAGGAAATTTGTGGCTCCTCTCAGATTCCAGAACTTTCTGCCACAGAAATGAGAGGAAAAAGTGTTTTTTTGGCCAAATTTTGAGGTTTGCAAAGGATTCTGGGTAACAGAACCTGGTCCGAGCCCCGCAAGTCACCCCTCCTTGGATTCCCCTAGGTCTCTAGTTTTCAGAAATGCACAGGTTTGGTAGGTTTCCCTAGGTGCCCGCTGAGCTACAGGCCAAAATCCACAGGTAGGCACTGTTTTCTTCCAAAATTTTGGTTGTGTCCACGTTGCGCTTTGGGGCGTTTCCTGTCGCGGGCGCTAGGCCTACCCACGCAAGTGAGGTATCATTTTTATCGGGAGACGTGGGGGAACGCTGGGTGGAAGGAAATTTGTGGCTCCTCTCAGATTCCAGAACTTTCTGCCACAGAAATGTGAGGAACATGTGTTTTTTTAGCCAAATTTTGAGGTTTGCAAAGGATTCTGGGTAACAGAACCTGGTCCGAGCCCCGCAAGTCACCCCTCCTTGGATTCCCCTAGGTCTCTAGCTTTCAGAAATGCACAGGTTTGGTAGGTTTCCCTAGGTGGCGGCTGAGCTAGAGGCCAAAATCTACAGGTAGTCACTTTGCTAAAAACAGCTCTGTTTTCTGTGATATGTCCACGTTGTGTTTTGGGGCATATCCTGTCGCGGGCGCTAGGCCTACCCACACAAGTGAGGTATCATTTTTATCGGGAGACGTGGGGGAACGCTGGGTGGAAGCAAATTTGTGGCTCCTCTCAGATTCCAGAACTTTCTGCCACAGAAATGTGAGGAACATGTGTTTTTTTAGCCAAATTTTGAGGTTTGCAAAGGATTCTGGGTAACAGAACCTGGTCCGAGCCACACAAGTCACCCCTCCTTGGATTCCCCTAGGTCTCTAGTTTTCAGAAATGCACAGGTTTGGTAGGTTTCCCTAGGTGGCGGCTGAGCTAGAGGCCAAAATCTACAGGTAGTCACTTTGCTAAAAACAGCTCTGTTTTCTGTGATATGTCCACGTTGTGTTTTGGGGCATATCCTGTCGCGGGCGCTAGGCCAACCCACACAAGTGAGGTATCATTTTTATCGGGAGACGTGGGGGAACGCTGGGTGGAAGGAAATTTGTGGCTCCTCTCAGATTCCAGAACTTTCTGCCACAGAAATGTGAGGAACATGTGTTTTTTTAGCCAAATTTTGAGGTTTGCAAAGGATTCTGGGTAACAGAACCTGGTCCGAGCCACACAAGTCACCCCTCCTTGGATTCCCCTAGGTCTCTAGTTTTCAGAAATGCACAGGTTTGGTAGGTTTCCCTAGGTGGCGGCTGAGCTAGAGGCCAAAATCTACAGGTAGTCACTTTGCTAAAAACAGCTCTGTTTTCTGTGATATGTCCACGTTGTGTTTTGGGGCATATCCTGTCGCGGGCGCTAGGCCAACCCACACAAGTGAGGTATCATTTTTATCGGGAGACGTGGGGGAACGCTGGGTGGAAGGAAATTTGTGGCTCCTCTCAGATTCCAGAACTTTCTGCCACAGAAATGTGAGGAACATGTGTTTTTTTAGCCAAATTTTGAGGTTTGCAAAGGATTCTGGGTAACAGAACCTGGTCCGAGCCACACAAGTCACCCCTCCTTGGATTCCCCTAGGTCTCTAGTTTTCAGAAATGCACAGGTTTGGTAGGTTTCCCTAGGTGGCGGCTGAGCTAGAGGCCAAAATCTACAGGTAGTCACTTTGCTAAAAACAGCTCTGTTTTCTGTGATATGTCCACGTTGTGTTTTGGGGCATATCCTGTCGCGGGCGCTAGGCCTACCCACACAAGTGAGGTATCATTTTTATCGGGAGACGTGGGGGAACGCTGGGTGGAAGGAAATTTGTGGCTCCTCTCAGATTCCAGAACTTTCTGCCACAGAAATGTGAGGAACATGTGTTTTTTTAGCCAAATTTTGAGGTTTGCAAAGGATTCTGGGTAACAGAACCTGGTCCGAGCCACACAAGTCACCCCTCCTTGGATTCCCCTAGGTCTCTAGTTTTCAGAAATGCACAGGTTTGGTAGGTTTCCCTAGGTGGCGGCTGAGCTAGAGGCCAAAATCTACAGGTAGTCACTTTGCTAAAAACAGCTCTGTTTTCTGTGATGTGTCCACGTTGTGTTTTGGGGCATATCCTGTCGCGGGCGCTAGGCCTACCCACACAAGTGAGGTATCATTTTTATCGGGAGACGTGGGGGAACACTGGGTGGAAGGAAATTTGTGGCTCCTCTCAGATTCCAGAACTTTCTGCCACAGAAATGTGAGGAACATGTGTTTTTTTAGCCAAATTTTGAGGTTTGCAAAGGATTCTGGGTAACAGAACCTGGTCCGAGCCACACAAGTCACCCCTCCTTGGATTCCCCTAGGTCTCTTGTTTTCAGAAATGCACAGGTTTGGTAGGTTTCCCTAGGTGGCGGCTGAGCTAGAGGCCAAAATCTACAGGTAGTCACTTTGCTAAAAACAGCTCTGTTTTCTGTGATGTGTCCACGTTGTGTTTTGGGGCATATCCTGTCGCGGGCGCTAGGCCTACCCACACAAGTGAGGTATCATTTTTATCGGGAGACGTGGGGGAACGCTGGGTGGAAGGAAATTTGTGGCTCCTCTCAGATTCCAGAACTTTCTGCCACAGAAATGTGAGGAACATGTGTTTTTTTAGCCAAATTTTGAGGTTTGCAAAGGATTCTGGGTAACAGAACCTGGTCCGAGCCACACAAGTCACCCCTCCTTGGATTCCCCTAGGTCTCTAGTTTTTAGAAATGCACAGGTTTGGTAGGTTTCCCTAGGTGGCGGCTGAGCTAGAGGCCAAAATCTACAGGTAGTCACTTTGCTAAAAACAGCTCTGTTTTCTGTGATATGTCCACGTTGTGTTTTGGGGCATATCCTGTCGCGGGCGCTAGGCCTACCCACACAAGTGAGGTATCATTTTTATCGGGAGACGTGGGGGAACGCTGGGTGGAAGGAAATTTGTTTCTCCTCTCAGATTCCAGAACTTTCTGCCACAGAAATGTGAGGAACATGTGTTTTTTTAGCCAAATTTTGAGGTTTGCAAAGGATTCTGGGTAACAGAACCTGGTCCGAGCCACACAAGTCACCCCTCCTTGGATTCCCCTAGGTCTCTTGTTTTCAGAAATGCACAGGTTTGGTAGGTTTCCCTAGGTGGCGGCTGAGCTAGAGGCCAAAATCTACAGGTAGTCACTTTGCTAAAAACAGCTCTGTTTTCTGTGATGTGTCCACGTTGTGTTTTGGGGCATATCCTGTCGCGGGCGCTAGGCCTACCCACACAAGTGAGGTATCATTTTTATCGGGAGACATGGGGGAACGCTGGGTGGAAGGAAATTTGTGGCTCCTCTCAGATTCCAGAACTTTCTGCCACAGAAATGTGAGGAACATGTGTTTTTTTAGCCAAATTTTGAGGTTTGCAAAGGATTCTGGGTAACAGAACCTGGTCCGAGCCACACAAGTCACCCCTCCTTGGATTCCCCTAGGTCTCTAGTTTTCAGAAATGCACAGGTTTGGTAGGTTTCCCTAGGTGGCGGCTGAGCTAGAGGCCAAAATCTACAGGTAGTCACTTTGCTAAAAACAGCTCTGTTTTCTGTGATATGTCCACGTTGTGTTTTGGGGCATATCCTGTCGCGGGCGCTAGGCCTACCCACACAAGTGAGGTATCATTTTTATCGGGAGACGTGGGGGAACGCTGGGTGGAAGGAAATTTGTGTCTCCTCTCAGATTCCAGAACTTTCTGCCACAGAAATGTGAGGAACATGTGTTTTTTTAGCCAAATTTTGAGGTTTGCAAAGGATTCTGGGTAACAGAACCTGGTCCGAGCCACACAAGTCACCCCTCCTTGGATTCCCCTAGGTCTCTAGTTTTCAGAAATGCACAGGTTTGGTAGGTTTCCCTAGGTGGCGGCTGAGCTAGAGGCCAAAATCTACAGGTAGTCACTTTGCTAAAAACAGCTCTGTTTTCTGTGATGTGTCCAGGTTGTGTTTTGGGGCATATCCTGTCGCGGGCGCTAGGCCTACCCACACAAGTGAGGTATCATTTTTATCGGGAGACGTGGGGGAATGCTGGGTGGAAGGAAATTTGTCGCTCCTCTCAGATTCCAGAACTTTCTGCCACAGAAATGTGAGGAACATGTGTTTTTTTAGCCAAATTTTGAGGTTTGCAAAGGATTCTGGGTAACAGAACCTGGTCCGAGCCACACAAGTCACCCCTCCTTGGATTCCCCTAGGTCTCTAGTTTTCAGAAATGCACAGGTTTGGTAGGTTTCCCTAGGTGGCGGCTGAGCTAGAGGCCAAAATCTACAGGTAGTCACTTTGCTAAAAACAGCTCTGTTTTCTGTGATGTGTCCACGTTCTGTTTTGGGGCATATCCTGTCGCGGGCGCTAGGCCTACCCACACAAGTGAGGTATCATTTTTATCGGGAGACTTGGGGGAACATAGAATAGCAAAACAAGTGTTATTGCCCCTTGTCTTTCTCTACATTTATTCCTTCCAAATATAGGGGTGTGTGTAAAAAAGACATCTATTTGAGAAATTCCATGTAATTCACGTGCTACTATGGTCACCCCGGAATTCAGAGATGTGCAAATAACCACTGCTCCTCAACACCTTATCTTGTGCCCTTTTTGGAAATGCAAAGGTTTTCTTGATAGCTATTTTTTACTCCTTATATTTCAGCAAATGAATTACTGTATACCCGGTATAGAATGAAAACACACTGCAGGGTGCAGCTCATTTATTGGCTCTGGGTTCCTCGGGTTCTTGATGAACCTACAAACCCTATATATCCCCGCAACCAGAGGAGTCCAGCAGACGTAACGGTATATTGCTTTCGATAATCTGACATTGCAGGGAAAAGTTACAGAGTAAAAAGTAGAGAAAAATTGATGTTTTTTTCACCTCAATTTCAATATTTTTCTTTTTCAGCTGTTATTTTCTGTAGGAAACCCTTGTAGGATCTACACAAATGACCCCTTGCTGAATTCAGAATTTTGTCTACTTTTCAGAAATGTTTAGGTTTCTGGGATCCAGCATTGGTTTCATGACCATTCCTGTCACTGACTGGAAGGAGGCTGAAAGCACAAAAAATTGCACAAATGGGGTATGCCCCAGTAAAATGCCAAAATTGTGTTGAAAAATTGGGTTTTCGGATTCAAGTCTGCCTGTTCCTGAAAGCTGGGAAGCTGCTGAGTTTAGCACCGCAAACCCTTTGTTGATGCCATTTTCAGGGGAAAAACCACAAGCCTTCTTCTGCAGCCCCTTTTTCCAATTTTTTTGAAAAAAACGAAATGTTCACTGTATTTTGGCCAATTTCTTGGCCTCCTTCAGGGGAACCCACAAAGTCTGGGTACCTTTAGAATCCCTAGGATGTTGGAAAAAAAGGACGCAAATTTGGCTTGGTTAGCTTATGTGGACAAAAAGTTATGAGGGCCTAAGCGCGAACTGCCCCAAATAGGCAAAAAAAGGCCTGGCACAGGAGGGGGAAAAGGCCTGGCAGCGAAGGGGTTAAACATTAAACACACACACAAAAATGGTGATAGGTTTTGTCATGGTGGATGACATCATCAGGGTAGCTGCTACACCATTTGGGAACAAAGGTCTAGTGTCCTTGCACCATAGGAAAATGGAGATTTGTTACAGAACAGTCAACAAGGTGGCACCCAAGGGGAACAGTTCAGGAGGGGTTTACTTCCTGGCAGCGGGTTTAGTCTTGGCATCTATTCCTGCTGAATTTCTTGGTGGACATCCATGTTTGTGGGGGGGGGGCTCTTTAGTTACAGAGGGTGGGGTGTCAGAGGCATGTTGTTCCCCTGGCAGGGCCTGCATTCCATTAGCAACTACAGATGTAGAAGGGCCTAATGAATCATTGCTAGTGGAAGGGGCCAGATTTTGGGTACAAGACCTACTCAGTGTCGTATTCAAGTCTCTCAGCACCCCTGCAATGGAAGCCAAGTGGGCATTTTGTAGCTGCCACTGCTTCATGATTTCTTGATGGTTGTCCCTCTGCAGCTTTTGGATTTCCCCCAACATGGTGATAACTTGGCCCATCATGCCTTGGGAACTTTGGTAGGCTCCCAAGACTTGGGGGATGGTTTCCTGGTCAGTAGTGCCCTTTTGAGGCCCCATCCTCCGGCCCACATCATCCCACCCACACACCCTGCCCACACTTGCCTCTGCCCCTGGCACAGTGTGCCCACTCCCAGTGGTGGCAGAACCATCATTGTCAGGGGAGGCAAGGAGAGACTCAGGTACCTGTACTGTGGGGCACAGAATGGATGAAACAGTCCTTGGGACACAGGTTGGGGGACAAATAATTGGGGAATGACCAGGTGTCCCAGATGGGCCAGGTTCTTCGTCGGTGTCCAGACAGCCAAGGGTGTTGTCCTCACTAGGGCTTTCCTCCAGAGGGGTAGTGGCAGTCTCTGGTATCCTCTCCGTGCTGACAATGCAAGGTTACCTCTGGAGGGAGTTCAGGGTACAATGGGGGTATTGCAGCTGCTCTGTGAGCTACCGACAGTGCCTTGACATGATCCCCAGCAATTATATTGATAGCTGATGCACTATGTAACTTGGTACAACATGAAACTATGTAACTTCAATTCCATACACCATGTTTTATGCTGGTAAACTATGTTGGTAGTGATAGTACAGCTGTTGGCATCTGATATTACCTGATAATTGACATGGCTGTTCACCTCTGTTACTCAGTGAATTGTCTGGCATGATAGCTAACACAAATAAGAGATGTTGAATGCATATTGGTGTCCTTGTAGGAACACAGTATATGAGTTTACAATGGACATTGACCTGTATCTGGATGTACTGCATGTGCATCCACTCAGCCACCTGACTTTCCAAACCAGGTGAGTATGTTTCTAGCTTGGAGTCTTTGATCTGTGGCCATTATATGTGGGCACTCAGCTATATCTGTTTTTTGCTTGGGATGTTAGTGTGTGTGAGCCATTGCATTGCTGTCATTGCCATATACTATTCCACACTTGCACAATCTTGATAGGTTTGATCGGATATTGGTTTGATATGCATGACAAGTAACAATTGGTGCAATGTACTGGTGTTGAATTTGTTGGGATTTTGCATTCTGGGAGTTGTAGTGCAAATATTAGTTGGTGCTTCATGTGCCATTTCCAAGGGCTATGGGGTTAGATGTGTTTAGTGGACATGTGGCATGGCAGGTGGAAATTAGGTGATTAGGAGACAGTTGTAGTGGGTGGATTGTAAATTGGGGTGGGTATAGATGGTGAGGGACCATGAAAGACAAGACAATTGTGAGTCATGAATGTTGTTCCCACTTACTAGATTCCACTCCCCCAGGTATTCCTGTCAGGCCCTTAGGATGCGGGATGTTCAAGACCTTCTCCTCCCAAGATGTGAACGTAGCGGGAGGAGGTGAAGGCCCACCACTAGTCTTCAGTACCACTAGCTGCCTGGATGCCATGGAAAGTACCTTCCCCCAGAGGTCTTCTATTTCTTCCTGATGTCCTCCCTTGTGTGTGGATAACTGCCTACAGAACGGACTCTGTCGAATATCCTTTGCCACAACTCCATTTTCCTGTCTATAGATGTTTGTTGGACCTGTGCTCTGAACAGGTGTGGCTGTACCTTTAGAATTTCATCCATCCACCATAACACTCAACACCTCATCAGTGAAATGTGGGTGTTTGTTTTCGTGGGGGACATGGTAGTGGTTGTGAAGACAGTGTGATTGTGTACTGAGTGAATGGGTGCCTAGTTTGGAAGATTGTGACGCGTGGGTGCTGTGATGTGAATGTGTGATGGCTGTTGTGGTTTGTGTGTGGTACTAATGCGTGTGTTTGGAATGTTGTACAGGTGTGTAATATGTGTGTATTGAAGTGTCAATGGGTGCCTATTCTTGCAATGTTGTACTCTCTGGGATGTTGATTGTCTGTGGTTGTGTGTGCTGTTTTGATTACAAAGGATTGTGGGTAGTGTTGGAGTTTCTTATATAGTGCAGTGAGTTGGTGTGTCGGGTGTGTGGATGTGTTTCAGGTGTGGGGTATTCAAACTATCCAGTGTGGTGTTCTGACAGAAGTGAGTTGGGTCTGCCGCAGTTCGCACCACCAATGCTTTTCTGCTATGGAAGAACCACTGTTGTGATTTGTGGATGGTAATCTGATGGGGGCATTTTTGTCGGGCTACTGTGCTGGTGGTGGGACTGCCTCTTTTACGTCCTACTGTGTCCTGGCATTTTCAGGAATTTGGCAGTTTTTTGGCAGACTTTACAGTGTGACTCCTAATATGGCGGTTGGATTACCACCAACATGGCGGTCTTTTGGCGGCAGCTGCCACCGCATCAGTCTTGCCAAAAGTCCACAAAACTCGTATTTAGGCTCTATATTTGTGGAATATAGTGTGTAACGTGTTTTTCAAATGTGTTTTTACATACTGTATGTTTTTACATTTTGTTTTTTAGTACTGCAGTACTCTAACATTTTATTTTATATATATATATATATATATATATATATATCTCTTCTTTGAAAAAAGGGTAAAGTATTGATATAGTTAGCTGAATATTTCAGTAACATCAGTAAGGTTTTGAACTCAAAAAGCAGACAGAAATTAATCTAACTAGAATGTGTGTCCCCGCCATGCACTGCTTAAGACCTCACATCACTCATGACATGTTCTATGACATCACTGATAACATCTCAAATGACATCTTTGATTACATCAATCAGTGAACTTTAAAGTTTTTTTTAAAAAACATAAGCATCTTTTTATCAGGTCACATATATAATGTTACTTTAACTTTTGTTTTTTATCAGGTAATTTCTAGTAAGTAAGATTTTATGACCATCAGAGGTGTAGCTTTGAGGGTGAGGGATGTTTGGGGTGTTACACCCCCCCATTAAATGTATTTTGTGATAAATAGTTGGGTACAGGTGCATTCAGTCAGGTACTGTGAGGTGGCTGTCGGATTTCACTGGGAAGTTTTACACACAAAGACTAAAAATGCAAACACATACTATTCCTCTCCCTGTTTGGAAATTGGATGAAAAAAGTGTTGGTTATTTCGTAAAATAATGTTTTTTCCCTCATTTACCACCCCTACTGTAGAAAAGTCCCTTGTTTTGGCATAGTTACCCTTACTTTTGCCTGTTGTCAGTGTGCTTAGACTGTTTTCCACTGGGGTCCTGCTAATCAGGACCCCAGTGATTGTACTCTCTCCTCTAAATTTGGTTACTTTGGTACCCTGTAAACCCCACAATTGGCTTACTATTCTACCCTTGTAGGTCCCAAGTATATGGTACTTAGTTACACAGGGCATTGGTACACCGGAGTCCCACAGGTGCTGCAGCATGTATTATCCACCCATGGGAGCCCATGCAAACTGTGTCTGCAGACCTGCCATTTGCAGCCTGCGTGAAAAGGTGCATGTACCCTTTCACGTCTGGTCACTATAAGTCACCCCTATGGTAGGTCCTTCCAGCCCTAAGGGCAAGGTGCAGGTCCCTGTGTGTTTGGGAAAGAGATGATCCTACGAACTCCAGTTCCAATTCCCTGGACTTCGTAAGTGTGGGAAGCCATTTTAGCTAAGTGCTGGATATAGGTCACTATCTATGGTCCAGCTACATAATGGTAACTCCTAATCTAGGCATCTATGGTATCAACCATGTCGGAATCATACCCCAATAATGTTGCCAGCGTTGGTGACATGATTCAATGCACTATGGGGGCTCCTTGGAGGACCCCCTAATATTCCTCCTACCAGTCTTCCAGGGTCTGCGAGCAGCTGACGCTGCTGCAGCCCCTCAGACAAAATTCTGACCTCCTGCTGCTTGAATAAAGGATTTCCTGTAGGAGAGGGGTGTAACTTCCTCTCTCTTGTAAATAGGTGTTACAAGGCTGGGGAGGGGTAGCCTCCCCATGCTACCGGCTTGCTCTGAAGGGCACATTTGGTGCCCTCCTTGCATAATCCATTTTGCATCAGTCCAGGGACCCACGGTCCCTGCTCTGGCACGGAACTGTACAAAGGAAAGGCGACTGACCTCTCCCTTGTTCATCACCACCCGAGTGGTGATGCCCAGAGGTTATCCAGGTGCAGGTGGCCTCTTGATTCTTTCATTTTGAAATCAAGATGGACAGAGGTCCCTGGGAGCATCTGACTAGTCAGGTTAGACAGATGACGTCAGTGACACCCTCTGATAGGTGGTCACGTTGCAAAGTAACATCAGCACCATCAGATCCCTGAAAGAGAGGGTACAGGAACATATGCGATCTTTAAGGATCAATGATCCATCATCACCTGTTGTCAGACATATGAACAAAGAACATGTGACATCAGAGATTCCTGTAATCAAATATATGGGCATTAGTCAGACACCCTTACATCCCAGAGGAGGAAATAGAGAAAATGAACTTAGAAATAATGAGGCCAGGTGGATAATTAGACTTAAAAGTATAGAATTAGGTATGAATCTGGATCATGAAATGCATCATTTTCTGTAAATTAATTAACACATATCATTTTGATCTAGAGAACTAGTGAATTACATCAGCTATTTATTCCCATAAGAGTTGGATGATAAGATTTTTATGTATTAATTATGAATAATGATGGTGGGTGTCTATTGTTTTATGGGATACATGTCATCTGTACTTTTTATAAAAAATCTTTTTTTCTCTGATATCTAACTTCCTTGTCCCTCTCACCCCTTCCCTCCTTATTGAGAGTGTTTGATATGTATTATTATTAGTACTATATATTCAACAAAATTAAGGTGATCTATGATCTATAATCTTTATATATGTACTAATACACTATTTCACTTTTTATTGGCATATTGTCCCTCAGACTTGTACTAAAATGTGTTAGATTTTGAAATGACATTTAGATATATGTAGTGCTCTAAAAGTTATGATAATTGGTTATGGTCATATTGAAAGAAAGAAAATATTATGGAACCTTCTAGGTTTCAGATGGGATGCTCTCACTTGCAATTATGCCGATTATGGCTGTTCTTGGTTGGTATTGGGACACACTCAAATATGGCTGCCTTATTTGCGTTGGATATGTGGAGGATTGTGGGTCCTCTAGAATCATCTCAATTGAGAAGCTAAACCCTTATATCGATGTTGTGAATATGTTTTTACGGTGCATTGAGATTTTTTCCTTGGTGTTTGTTTTATTTTAAAGAGAGTTTAATGCCATCAACTCATTTTGAGATTGCTGTAGGCAAATTTAAGTACACCAGTGAGCAGCATACGTGTTGGAATTCTATAGACTTAGGGCTAGATGTAGCAAAGTTTTGCGAGTCGCAAATGGCCTGATTCGCTATTTGCGACCTCGCAAAATCCCAAATGGGATGCAAAAATCCCATTTCCCGAATGCAAATAGCGATGCGACACAGCACAGAGTCACAAAAATTGCGACCTGATTTTGCGACCCACAAATAGGATGTTGCAAATTGCGAGTCGCAAACCATATGCAAAAGCCAGTCGCAAATTGCGACTAGTCACAAAAAGTCCATTTTACACATCCAGATTACCACTGATTCAGAGCAGGTAGTAACCAGAACCAAAGTATAAAAGGAGACCCAGAAGGCATCTGGGTGACTCAAAATGGCTGAACTGTACGTGATAGCATGGAGGAGGAGAGTCCAGGCTGCCCAGCAGAGGAGGAGGAGGCAGAGACAGGAGAGGATATACCGAGCGAGGCAGACACTATTTCAACATACTGAGGAGGGGATATATGACAAATATAGACTGAGCAGTGCTGCAATCTTAGAATTAATTGAACTACTGAATCCTCAGCTTGAACGACAGACAATGCGCAGCAGCGCCATCCCTACACATGTGCAAGTGCTATGCTCGCTTCACCTCTTGGCCTCGGGTACCTATCAGGGGGTGATTGCTGTGGCAGGTGGGGTATTCCAAAGTGCACTCTCACGATTCTTCAGATGTTTCCTAGATGCCATACTCACACACATGTCCAGATATATTTACCTACCCAGGAATGAGGCAGAAATTAGCAGCACCAAGTTGGACTTCTACAGAATTGCCAACTTCCCCCATGGAATAGGGTGTGTGGACTGGACACATATACAAATTTGCCCTCCTGCAAATCTGGAATACGTGTTCCGCAATACGAAAGGTACCCACTCACTAAACATCCAGGTGGTATGTGACGCCCATGATGTCATTACTGACATTGTAGCTAAATATCCAGGGAGTACACATGACTCATACATATTCAGGCACAGTGGGATACACCAACGCCTAGAACATGGGGCTTTTGGAGACGGATATCTATTAGGTATTGCTGACTACACCCTGAAGCCATACATACAGGTCACTGTGTAACCCATTGATGCCCTGCTAAATTTGCCTTCTTTGTCAAACAGGTGACAGTGCATATGCCCTGAGACCATGGATACTCACCCCGTACCTAACACCTGGCAATCAGAACGAGAGGCGATATAACAGTGCACATCGGCGGACCAGAACTGTAGTGGAGAGGACCTTTGGCTTGTTAAAGGCAAGATTCAGATGCCTCCGCAAAAGTGGAGGTGCACTCCAGTATGCCCCAGAAACAGCATGCAAGATAGTTGGCGCCTGTGCCATCCTACACAACATTGCCACCAGACATGGGCTACATCTCACCCCTGAAGACACAGACACGGAGGATGAGGAGCAAGAGCTACCGCACCGACAGCCTGGGGATAGAAGCATCGCAAGTGAGGGCAGACAGAGACGGAACCACATTGCAACCCAATACTTTGACAGGTATGTGGCAACCGTGACCACACTCACTAATGTCAGACACACATAGCACAGTTATGTAGTGAAACAAACAAAACCTTTTTATTTCTAAACTATGAAACATATAAAATAGTGCTGTATGCCACAGTCTTGAATTGTCAATTGTCATTTAAGACACATTAAATGCATGTGCCTTATTCAGAGTTGAGTTTGGTGGCTCACACCCTCCTCCTACTGGGGCCACCATGGCTCATTCCTGGTGGGTCCCCTGACCCCTGCCGTGCACTGCTACTCCGCAGCACACGGGAATCGCTGGCAGACACACTGCTTATGGTCCTCCCTCCTCGCTGTCCTGCGGGGTATTCCTTGCAGCCTGCCTGCTCTCCATTAAGTCTACTGCATGGCTGATGTGGCCAAGCCCCCGTGCCACATCCCCTGCAAAATGCCCAAGTTCAACCTGGAGGCTGACTGTATGCCTTGACAGGCATGTGGTATTAGTTGCAAGACGCCCAATGGATGCTGCCAGTCTGTCAAAGCGGACGGCAGTGTTGCGCTCCCAGCGCCTTGCCTGTGCCCTGTCTGCCACAAGTTCAGTGACCAAATGTTCAACGGCCTGTGTCAAGTTCCCCTGATGTTGGTTCATGTTTAGGAACTGACTGTCCACACTTGCCAATCCATGGGTCATTGTGGTCTGCAGTCTATTCAGGTTTCTGTTTATTGACCTTAATTGTCTGTTCTGCAGGTGATGACCCTGAATCAGTGATGCCTCCAGTCCCGCAAACTCTACGCCTGCTACATCATCCCAGGGCACAGACTGCACTCTGCGCTGGCATCTTCGCATTGCTCCATCTGCTGGCTCTGTGCGCCTCTCTGTGGGGCTGGGCCCTGGTGCTATTCCTGCTGCCTCCATGTCCTGCGTTGGATCTTCCATGGACCCTGGTGGTATTCTGCTGGGCCCTGCTGTGTCACTGGCAGGCTCCTGCTGTGGGTCTGACCCATGTACCTCTCCCTGCCTTTGTTCACTGCTGGGTGTGCCTTGTGGGGGACATGTGGGACATAGGGGATACACTGTCAGTCTCGCACATCTGTTTTATGTCTCATTATAAACATTTGCCTATATTTGAACCACTGTACTACATTGCCCATAATGCACTATTCTAGAGGTTGCTAGACTGGAATGGAGCGAGTCTGGTGGTGCCTGCTGCTGTGTACTGGGATAGCGTGTATACTGCATTTGTAGGTGTCTAAGCATATCTCATGGTACTCACTTTTTGATGTCCCAGGCGCTGAACTGTCCAATTCTCCCATGCCCAGTACGGCCTCTTGCTCCAGTGTCTGCTCCACCATGCTTTTCCAAGGCTGTGGGTGGTGGTATGGTGGATGGGCCTCCTTCGGTGCCCCTCATCTCCCTCATGCGCTCCGCAACCCTCTCCAGGGTCCTGGAGCGCTGTTCATACCACCTTTTGCGAATTTCCTCTAGGGTGCGGTGGCTTACCCCAATGGCATTTATTTTGTCTTGTATTTGTTGCCATAATCTTTTCTCCTGAGTGTCTGGAACACTCATTGCTGCCTTTCCGAATAGTTCATTATGGTCCCTGGCCATCCCAGGATGATTGTTTCCAGTCTAGGAAGGACCTGGCCTGGCAGTTTGGGCTGGACTGTTCCTTTGGGGAAAAGGGTCAAGACTGATTTGCATATTTCGGGGTACAAACTGGGGCGGCATGGTGAGCAAAATAATTGATGGATTAAACCCAGATCTGTGAGTGGGCGGTGAATGTTTGATAGGTTTCGTATTCTGTCCTTCATTTGTGTTTGTTTGCTTTTGTTGCCATAAGTGCGCAGGGTATGCCCAGATGTGGGTCTTGGGCTCACTGTGCCACTGGATTGAAGCTAGCCTAGCTGATGAAGGGTGACACCCTGAAACCGGTCCCAGGATGTTTGTTTCCGGTCCAGGGAAGACCCGGCCTGGCAGTTCGGGCTGGACTGTTTCAATGGGGAAATGGTCAAGACTGATTTGCATGGGGCTGGGTCCAAACTGGGGTGGCATGGTGAGCAAAGAAAATGATGCATTAAACCCAGATCTGTGACTGGGGCTCAATGTTTGATTGGTTCCGCATTCAGTCCATTGTTTGTGTTTGTTCACTATCAAGGAGACATGCTTTTATTTCTCCTTTGTTTTCTGACTTTGCATTGAACTACACTGTACAGCACACATACAAAGATAGGAAAGTTGTAATGTTAGTTGAATCATTGTATTTTGCCCTGGAAGAGTACCCTTGCAGCATACAAGCTAAGCTAGACTCATGCAGCCACCTTTGCACTATGGTGCAAAAGTGTGTGCGTGGCGCACGTCTACCTGATTGTGCACCAGCACTAGGTAGAGGGGAGGAAAGTACTATATCTCTGTAAATATGGCACTCTCCTGGTCTCTCCTCCTCATGCAGCAGCAGCGCAGCATTTTTGGCTGCTGAGCTGCACAAGAATTTGGTCAATCGAGCCTCCTCGGGCTCTGTGGTAACCCATCCCCCAGGGCAGTATCTGATTTAAAGGAGAAGGAGGCTGAGTGTTCCCCCTCCCCAGTTTTGCCTGATGACCCAATTCCCCTGAGACCTCTATGTTAAATAGGTGGGTCTCCCAGTGACCACCTGGGTACCCACACTATACACAGTAGGGGATCACAGGGAGTCCAAGGACCCCCACAGCCCGGCTCCCTGTATGCTGCAGGAGCTTGCATTGCTTCCTCCTACAGGAAGCAGCTATTTATGCTGCTTCCTGTGGGCTTTGGGCGGAAGCAGTCTGTTGATTTGTTTCCCTGCCAGCATCAGTGTGGGCAGATAAACAGATCACAAGTCTGCAGGAGCATTTTTAAAGCTCTTGTACAGTTGGAGCAGACTCTGTGTTTGCTCATGTTTGGCAGGAGATTCAAACATGCTCTTGCCAGACTGGAGCAAACACAAGTTTCCCTGCCTACTCCGGTGCGGGCAGGGAATATACTGTGGTCCAGGGTTGGGCTCCCAAGGACACAGCAAGTGAGCCTGCCTTGGGGTATGGGGTCCTCACGGCCATTAAAGGTACAGTGAGTGGGTGCATGCCCCCCCTTTAAAAAGGTTTCACAGCCTCAGAGCAGGGATCCCCAGGGCCTTTGAAGGCTTGGTTAGGGGGGATGTGTGCCCCCTACCCTTTTATGGGCTCCCTGGGGCCTCTAATGACTCAGAGAAGTGGGCCAGACGCTGTAGTAGGGCCTGCACTTAGTTTCAATTTTAGAATTCAGCTTTAGCTTAACATCTTTTTCTAATGGTGACTTCTTAAATGTTTTTCTACTAACACAAGAATGTGCTGCATAAACATTAATTCTGGGTAGGCAATGTAGCCCTGTAGTCTGCACATTTAGTTACAGGGTCGTACTATCAGCTCGCAGTGCCCTTGTTTTTTCTGTGCTTGTTAGAAAACAACCTGTTTATGCTAGACAAACCAAAGTAGCTGTTCTGCAGCTCTGTCACAATGCGATAAGAATAGTGATTTATTATGTAAATAGCATCCATGCTAGGCTCAGTGAAAGGAGCACTTCATGCTGGATGATCATGCAACCTCTGTGAACTGAGACTGAGGAAAAAGCCCTGCTGACGCCCACCTTCATCCTGACGATTTTGGAACTGGGGGTACCTTGAGTCCCAGCGCTGGCTCAACATCCTGTGATTCTGGGCAAATTCCTTAATTTCCATGTGCCTACTAAAACAAATGCGTAAACTAACTGGTGGTCATATATAGCGCTCCACAGTGAAGCATGATCTTGCGTTAGCCAGGCTGAGGCTGTCCACAATGGCACTGCTGACACTTCCTCAGAGGGCTGGTTCACACCCACACTAGCGGGTCATTTCTGTCACTAAAAACATATACTTTTAGGGTCCACAAAGGCTCCTCTTGTCTCTTTTCCCTTATTTATCACTACCAAGGGCTGTTACTGTACAGTGGATTATCATGCAAAACACAGCTCTGAGTGCAGGGCTGTACAACACATTTTACATGCAAATCAATGCTTTTGCCATAAATGTGATTGTTGCAGGCCATGGGCAGCGTGTTTCACTTGTGTTTTGGTAGCATGCTGTTCCTCGTGGGAAACATAAGCAGTGCAGCAAGCATGTAAGGAATAGAGAAGTCTAATCCCACCCACTTGATGAGCTCTGCAAAATGGCACTGAGTTTTTCAACTCTGTGGAATTCCATGGAGTGAAACTCCACGAGCTCCTCCCACCTACTTAGGTAGTATAGGTAATGTTAATATTTGGTTACATTTCTTGTATAATGAATTTACCCAAAATATGTGACCAGCAGATGATGAAGAGTATGGAAAAATGTTGAAAGATATTAGTCTAGAAATTGTTACAGAAAGTGCCAAACTAGCCTTCAGACAAAAACAATATCCACTTTATTCCCAGGTTTAAAAACTGCTGAAGCAGTTATGCATTCCCTTCTTTTACAAGGACTACCTGTTGTTTGTTTGATGCCAACCGTAAAATAATGTAATGATACAAATATGTAATGTTGCCAATAGAAAATGATGAAATTATACATTTACTTTGCAAAGATTCTTCTGAAATTTATCAGAGCTGATATTCATATAACAAAAACATTATCTACCAAATTATTGAACATGGAAAAACCTGTGTCACGAACAATCAGATTAGAAAAAGATTTATTTACAAGCAAAAATATCTATGTTATTTTGCAAAGCAATTTGGATGTAGAACAAGGGCTTGTGAATGGAGCAATGGGGTATATTGTTAAATTTATACAATTCTAAAGTAATGATAACATTTAATTAGTTACTGTCAAATTTGACAATATTAAGGATCCCAAACACATTGCAAAAGCAACACCCAGATTTTTATTAATCAAAAAATGTATTAGAAGAGACCAATGTCTTCATATTTAGCTTATGATGTTACAATAAATAAATCTCAGGGGGGAAGCATGGATTATGCATTATTGAATAATTGCATCAACTGTTTTGAAAGAGGGTATGACATATGTTGCTTTATCCTGTGTGAAACCTCTACAGGGTCTATATATTATAGATGTGGATTACACCAAAATGAATACAGACCCTTTCTGTGTATGCAAGTCTAATAGTTTTACAAAGATTTATACTCCTTCACTTAATGAATATCCGATAGTGTGTAAACCTAAGATATATATCAAAAGAAAAGAAAGCTTCAGGACAGATGAGGCTTTGGAAAATGTTCAGCCACATAAAAAAGAGGAAAACACCCTTGAAATTGTAGGCTTTCCATTTGATAACGCTAATGGGACTAACTGCTACAGTAATGTCATTATTGATTTACATTTATATTTACATTTAGTCAAAGACTTACTTTTGGAAAACACAGATAAGCTTTTTTGTAAGATTGTAAGTAATTTGTTTTCTGCACTTCAGTACAACAAACAATTGTGACTATCTGCAAGTGATGTCAGAGATATGGTCAATGTTGGTAGAGGAACTGTTAATTTCTCACCAAAATAGCAACAGGGTCGCCATATATTTTGTATGGCTATTCTTGAAATAGTAGCGAATGAGACTTATCACATCATGATCTTTTTTGCAATGAACTCCAATTAGGAACATTAATATTTTCAACGCTTTCTCAAAAGTCACAGAATTTGAAAGATTCCTATATCAAGATGTGCACTGAAACTTTTGCACAAACTATGGATGTCAACTTGTGTGAACAGTGGCATTAACTATACTGAATATGAATTTATGTATAATGATACAAAGAAGTGCTCCAGATAATACAAGGATTAGAATCATAATTACAGATTTTAGTGCTACTCAAATGTGAATATCTGGACACACTTTTACTTGCCCTGCAGTACTTTGCACACATTTTGTGGTCATTACACCATATCATCATCATCATCATCATCGTCAGCTTTATTTCGGTAAAAATATACCATAAAAGCACAATACAAAACATTTAAAAAGATAAGAATAAGACATAAAAACATTAGAATTTACAATAATACTCTAAAATCTTAAAAGTTAAAAAGCAGAATAAAGTGCCTAAACATTTACCTGAGTGTGCAAATGTGATAGAGGAGTACAATGATAGTTGTCCGTTGTCTAGGATATAGTACTAACCATGCATTGTGTTACACAACTATAAAACTACATTGCCTACTACTCATATCTATATCTTAATTTTTGCTTTTAAGATTCTGAGTCTAAAGTGCCAAATAGATTAAAGGAATTTTGCCACAGAGCACACCAGTAACACAGATGGGTCCGATTTGAGGATCCTCAAAGATGGTGTACAATTCCTAAGGCCCATGCATAAAGGAACTATCCAAAGTGCCCTCTGCTTAGCATGTGCAGAGCATTGAAAAAGAACATGGGTTAAGGATTCTTCAATCTCACAATCCATTGGGCATGTCTTGGACTTGTTGATTGTATTAGACCATTTATAAGTTAGTGTGCACAAGGGAAGGGACCCTATTCTAAATCTAATATACAGAGCGTGGGCAAATGGGGAAAGTGGTATATCCATAAAGTGCTCGAACTCATAATGGCATTAGATTTGTAAAAAGCTGCCAATCATGGTGGAAGAGGAAGCTTCTGCCAAATGCGAGGTTTGGGCATTAAGCCAAAATGCGTCCTTCAGTATCTGGATAGCAGTTTTTGGGATAGAAGAAGGGTCCTTCCAATAGTTCCCCAGGCCAAGAGAAGAAAAAGTCTGCTCTATATAGGAGCACCACCTAATTTTTGTAACAGAATTGGTGCTCAATATATTCAAGGAACATTACAGGATGGTCTCATTATGATGACAGTAAATTAGACTTTAAACACAGGGTGCCGAAAAACCTAATGAACTCTTACATTCTTGTAATAAATCCTAAATTTTAATTGTAGGTTAAGAGGTGAAGATATGTGAAATATGGAGTACATCTACCGCATTCTACCTACAGTAGATATGTCATTGCATGACCTAACATTGTTGATAACTTATGAAGAAATCAGGGGCCAGATGTAGGAAACTGTTTGCGACTCGCAAACGGCAAAATTTGCCGTTTGCGAGTCGCAAACTGGAGTTTCCAATGCAGAAATGCATTTTGCAAGTCGGGACCGACTCGCAAAATGCATTTCCGAATCGCAAATAGGAAGGGGTGTTCCCTTCCTATTTGCGATTCGCAGTGGTATGCAATACCATTTGCGACCGCGTATGCGGTCGCAAATGGTGTCGCAGTTACCATCCACTTGAAGTGGATGGTAACCCACTCACTAATTGGAAGGGGTCCCCATGGGACCCCTTCCCCTTTGTGAATGGACCACAAAATATTTTTTCAGGGCAGGTAGTGGTCCAAGGGACCACTACCTGCCCTGAAAAAATTCCGAAACTAAAGGTTTCGGATTTTTTTTTAAGTGCAGCTTGTTTTCCTTTAAGGAAAACGGGCTACACTTAAAAAAAAAAACTGCTTTATTGAAAAGCAGTCACGAACATGGAGGTCTGCTGACTACAGCAGGCCTCCATGTTAGCGAGTGCCCATAGTCGCTGTGGGGCCGCAATTTGCGACCCACCTCATTAATATTAATGAGGTGGGTCTTTGCGACCCCATAGCGACTCGCAGACGGTGTCTGAGACACCGTTCTGCATTGCAAATTGCGAGTTGCAATTTGCGAGTCGAAAGGACTCGCAAATTGCAACTCGCAATTTGCAATATTGCTACATCTGGCCCCTACTGCTTTAGGTAAGAAATATAGTTAGATGTTAGGAACATCTTTACCAATTACGGTTTAACTAACAGTTGAACAACCACATTTTATTTGGTGTTTCTCACAATCCATTTGATTTATGTTTTTTCCCAGTGTTGCATGTGGAACAAAAGAGAATGCTATTTTGTACCCTAGAGTGTCATAAATGATAGCCTATATCACTAATGTTGGTGTTACTAACATCTGAACACCACTAAATAAAACATATTTGTTATAATATGTATTTATAATAAATAGTGTAGGTTACACCTTTTTGAGTGCACTGTTTGCATTGAAATAAAAGCAAAACATTTACAAAGTAACCATAGCATTTATTAATGTAATGTACGTTTGCATGCCTTGAAACTTACCGATCACTTACAATCTCACATACTGTATGATTGCATGCACTTATTTGTAGTAGCTGTAAATAAAATATTGGTGATAATACCCAGCTCTTTATTACAATGAAATTGAAAATAGTTTGAACAAGAACTGTTATTTCTTGTTTGTGTTTTTTGTCTTGTTTTTTTTTCTATGAACTGGAGGTCAACAAGACCAACAATAAACCAAAACAAAAATGCATCCAACAGGGCACAAGGAAACATGCTGCCAAAAGAACAGGACAACCCGACACTGACTGTCCACGCCTGCAACCTCGGCAACATCATCAAAATCAAACTCACCTGCAAACAGCAGATAAATGCAATGTCCTCCTCCAGCTTTCACAACCTCCACATTCTACAGAGGACCTTCAAATGGATCCCTATCGAAATCAGACAGATGGTCACCCAAGCCATCATCATCAGCAGACTGGACTACGGAAACGCCCTCTATGTAGTACACCCTGACCAGCTCCTCCACCGCCTCCAGACCATCCAGAAATGCAGCAACAAGACTTGTCCTACATCTTAGAGCCCACATCACCCCGACCTCAGAGGTCTACACTGGCTGCCTGAGGTGCAAATTCAAGGTTCTCACTATCGCATACAAAACCCTCCACAACATCAGACCCAAGCTAATCAAACGCAGACTCTCCTTCCACCAGCCAACCAGGGAACTCTGTTTGACAACTCTCGCCCTAGCTCATATCCCAAGAGTCCGACGCAGCCTTTGTTTAGGGGGATCCCTCTCATAACTAGGTGCCAAGAACTGGAATGATCCCTCCCCCCACCTTTGCACCTCGCACATTTTTCTTTGACTTCAGGATAAAACTCAAGACATGGCTCTTTGAGGAGTAGCTCGGACACACAGTGACAACCCTGCGCTCCTGTATACCTCCCAGGGTGATAAGCTGCACTTTACAAATACAATGATTGATTGATTGAAGAAAAAAAGTATTGTACTTTTTAACACAATTTTATTGCTGCTAGCCCCAAGGCACGGATGTAACTATAACAAATCAAGGGCCGATGACATTAAACATAAATAACTAACTAAATAAATGTCCAACAGCACCTCCTTTATCTGCTAAATGTCTTACCCTTCCTCGGGATCACAAAGAACGCACTGATAAACAGATTGGCTTATCCTTTGATCCAAATGAAAGGGGTGGTCAACACATTTCACATTATTATTGGTGAGGACCACCTTCCACCATGTCATCTTTATGATATTTATGATCCCCAGGGGTATATTTATAGTCCCCTCGCACCTCCTTGTGGCACATTAACGTCATGTTAATGTGGCCCAACGAGGCTGAAATCTTTGCTTCGTATTTACAGGGTGGCACAGTGCATGCATTGCGCCACCCTGTAATCCTTTGCACTAAATTATGCCTGCGCCAGGCATAATGCATGCAAAGGGGCGTTCCCCCGTTAGGGGAGCTGGAAAAATGGCATAAGGAAATCTATGAGATTTCCTTGTGCCATATTTTACGGCACTTTTAACGCCTGCTCAAGAGCAGGCAATAAAAGGGGGCTTCCATTCTTTAGAATGGAGCCCTATGTACTCTGCAGGAGTAGCGCCAATATTCTGGCGCTAACCCTGCAGAGTACATCTACAGCATCATGTGAAATGACGCTATTGCCCCCTAACCTGCACCTTGTTGCACCATATTTAAAATATGGCGCACACATGGTGGTGGTAGGGGGTGCTAAGGGGCACAGGGTGCACCGCCAATTCCCATAAATCTGCCCCCTAGTGTTTAATGGAAGTGCAAGGTGATTGCGTCCCACTGGCACTTTCTACCGGAGGAGAAGGGGTGCCACTCAGTTGTGAGACTTGCGGCTTTCCAACTACACCCCTCCCCCAGCTCTTTTGTGCTCCCTCCACACCACCGTGGAAACCAGAAAGTGATTTCCTTTTGCCAGTTCCTGCGACTGGCCTCACAGCAACAATCAGAGCCATAACAAAACCTGAAGGGGCCCCCCTGCACAGTACATGAAGGGGACCTCCTCCAGAATCACTCAGGAGCTCTCATGCCAGGGTACGTTGCTGATAGGGCTCCCAGGATTTCGGGGTCCACCACACCTCAGGAGCTTTGGGGACCTTTGTTACACCACTGACAGCAATGACATGATGTGTCACTTGCAAGAAGCCACATCTGCCTGGGCCTGAGCAGAAGCATGTCCAGCTCCGCCCCAGGCAGGTGTGGGAGGGTAAAAAACTGGAGCTGCACATGGCAGCAGCTTTTCCAGTCCTGGATACGTGGCCATGAGCTCCTGTTCTCAGTGCTTGGCACCAGGCTGAGCTGGCCCAGATGTCAGCAGTGTTCACTTAAATCGCTTAGGAATCTAACTGGCATTAAAATTAAGGATGTCTTTGGGAGGTGAGGCAATACATTTATGGTTAATCAGTGACAAAATGGCTGCTATGAATCTCAGAGGTGTTGTAATAATTTTACATTACGATATCGCCCACAGCAGGTGTAATATATTGCTTTGAGTATGGGCCTGATTTAGATCTTGACAGTATTACTGGCAAGTCGTGGCGGCGGAGGGGAAAGACCGTCATGTCAGCAGTCTTCCGACAACCATATTTAGATGTATTATGACTGCGCCGAAGACCGCCACAACAGAGTGTACTCTGTCATGCCAGGTGCAACCAGCAGCCAATGAGGCAGACTCCAGTGTCAATAATTAGCATTCTGTCGCCGACTTGACTACGGCATCCCACCATGCCTATTCAGATCTCACAGTCGTGCTTGCGGTGTGTGAGCGGCAGGCCCATGACGGCGGGAGTCCGTGGTGGGACCCGTTCAGTATAGTACCATAGCTGTGGCCATCCTTTAAATGCTAGTAGCCCAAAACTGTTGCAGACTGGACAGTTGTGAACACCTACAAAACACACTATAAAACACACTCCATTTCAGACCATGATCCCTTGCCATTACACTCCAGCAGAAGACTTGCATGCCGGAGTTTTCACACAGGAGCCAGGTTTTTTATTTTCCGTTACTCTCCCTCTGTTTTTGTCACTATTACTTTTTGCGCATTCTTTTTCATAATTAATCACAATGGGAGGTAGAAGAAATCCCCACTTCACAGAGGGAGAGTTGTTTGTCACAGTGTATGAAATCATTAGAGCACAGCCACAGTTTTTTGTAGCAAAAGTCCACAATACTACTATTTCCCAGAAAAGAGAAATGTGGTCCAGAATAGTCCACAGGGTGAATGCAGTAGCCAATAACTGGTGGAGGAAGGTTAATTCACTGGCCTCCAAGCGTCATCTGGAGACCCAGAGGACTGGTGTGTGCTCCTCTCCCCCCATTACAGCTCTTTCCCTGGGAGGTCTTGCAAATCCTCCATTCTAAAGCCTTGACTGGAATTTCTGGTGAAGTGCAGACTGGTAAGTCAGACTTGTGTATGTCTCACTAATCACCAATGGAGTTCTGCCCTTAAAGTAGACTTTTTGAATGCTGCAACAACCTTAGCAACACAGACACAGCTAATTTTGACTAAACAAAATATGTTGTGCTATACAAATTACTAGCAGCGTGGGTGTAGCTCTCCTCCGAACAAAATGCTGCATGGATAGTCAGATTGTGTGTAGTTCTCCTTGGACCATCCCTTGCCTGGGCTCTGCCTATTACTATCAATGTATGTTGTTGTGCAACCAAAAACTAGTCCATAATGCATCCATTTTCACAGAAGAATACGGTGACCCTTAGTTGTATTTTCTCCTAGTCACAAGATATCCATATATGTGAACCAGTTGCATATGTTTTTTCATCTCTAATACAGTCATTGAAAGTGATATGTGGAAGCTTTTTTTAAAAAATGTATGCTCTGTTTTTGCATCTGACATTCAAAAGTGGAATGTAATGATGTAACGCTGTCCTTTATGTCCATATGCACACATCTAAAAAAACAAATGCATTTGCCAGTCACCATGTCATGTTCAGGAATAAAATATCACCTCTTGTGCATCTCAACCATGTTGATGCCTTCTCATAGCTACTAAGTCATTGTCTGTCGAATCCAAAACATCAAAAGATTTGTTGTGGCATGTTGAACAGAAATACTAGCCACACACAAGTGAAATTTCACTGTCCATTTGATGATCAATTACAGTATTGTGTACATTATGAACCATTGTGTATCCAATGCCTTGCAGCCTGCTAGGCCTTGGAAGCATTCAGGACTCCAATATACCCACCACTGTGTTGGCCTCAATGTCTGTCCCAACAAATCTGAACTTTCACTTTTGCATTTCAGGACATCTCTACAAGGTCAGGAATGGAGTTTTCATCTGTGCAAATCAGGCTGCAGGGGTTGAACAATGAAAATCACACAAAGGCTTAATCAATCAATCTCTTCTTTTCTAGGTTTTAGGTTGGCCCTCATGTAAACAAAGATCCATGAAATGCACAACCTATATTCTAATCACATAATCTCTGTATCCTTCACAGGTCCAACTACCTAGACCAGTTCGCCCCCATCTGGCAGCCAAGAGACCTTCACTCCATCCCAGGAGCAAACCTTCAGTGAGGTCCCCAATTCTGCAAGTCCAGGTGTTGAGGAGCAAGCTGGCCCATCTGGTCTATCTGGCCACACAGCTCAAATGAGTCAAACCCAGGCGACAGCTATACCTTCCACCTCAGCTGCAACAAGACCTCAGCATGAGGACCCCTCCATTTCTTCTGCACCAAGAGCCAGAACACCAATCCTGTGCACCCCAGTCCTGTTGTACAACACAGCCTCCAGTTCTGCCAGGATGCAATGGTTTTGGGCACACCTTAAGGGTACAGGTTAGGGTGGGTAGGAGTTGTGGGATGGAATCTGTGGGCCAGCCAAGTGAGGCTACTGGGGTTTTTGTGAGCCAGACCATCCCTGACCAAGTCTTGGAATCAGTACAACAGACACGAGATGTGATGGGCCAGGTCCTAACCAAGCTCTGGGACATTAAGCAGGTGCAGAGGGAGAACAATGAGGAGATACAAAACATAATTCCACTTTGGGCAAGGCTTTTCCTGATCCATCTGCCCTTTTCTGTGGTCCCTCAACATCTGGGGAAACTACACATCTGCCAGCAACAGGCAGGTAGGCCCTGCCACAGGGGGAGCTTGCCCCACCCACCCCAGTCCCTGCATCCTGTGTGCCCCCCTCCTCCCCAGAGGGGACAGTCATCTGGACCAACAGCAGAGGATGACAAGACCAACACCATCACCTCCAAGAGATGCCAAATCTAATCTCCTCCTTGTGTGTATACCATTCATCCCGTGGACTGTTCCATGGACACATGTACCTTTTCAGAGGACTGTCGTATTTTGAACATTGGACTGCAAACTGTTTTGGGCTCTACTACCTTGTTTCCATCCACCATGATAGCCTCTTTTTTGTGTTCAACTCATATTACTTGCTTCACATCACACTTTTTTGTTACTTCACAATAAATGTAATGGGCACTCAGTACCAGACTCTGGTGTGATTATTTGTGGCATTTCCTTTGTCATGTACAGCTTTCAAAATCATGTTGGGAACACTATAAAACAATCATGTCAGAAAAAAAGTTGCAATTACAAAGACAAAAGTGTCAACAAATGTATTCAAAACTAACAAACTCTACTGAGAAGGTATGTGGAACATACCAATTTTGAAAACAAGTCCATGTAGAAATAGAGTCCGGTCAACATAAAGCAGTCCTAATCCCAATATCTGTGTCATTCAGGGTTATACACTCCACTATCTTGAAACCATGGACGAAAGGGAATATGCAATGGGGCAGATTAATTAGGCAAACTATCACTAATGCATGACCTCAGTTAGAGCCATACATCATGCCCTCACAACAGGAATCCTAGACCAATAATACCAGTGGTTTACATCATGACAGTGACAACATTAGAAGCCACATGACCAGTACAAAACAATATGGCAATATATGGTGCAATGACACATACACCATTCACTGTTGTACTAACAAAAAGTCCTATCACCAATGATGAAACACATTAACAGCTGCCTCCACTGTCCATGAACTGAAGATGTAGCCATTGTGAAGGGAAAACAGTATGCTAGGGCTTCATATACACATGTGGTTTGAGCAACTCAAGTGGCAGATAGTGCCTTGATGGCACCATCACACAGTAAACAGGTCAGATACAAACTTTAGAACTTCCATGCCATCAGTGTGCCATTTATCTTTGGAGAAGGTTTGTCGATCACAAGTGGGTGTCTCTCTCAGGATCAACACATGTTCACTTTGTACATCCAAACAGCAATTTATCACAGCAAATGTCACAATGTTGAAATGTCCAAAAGAAGATGACATGGTGAAGGACACTGAAACAGAATAACAAGGGAAAATCTTTTTTACCACATAGAAAAAGTGACAAGTCACAAGAACACATACTTAGCACAAACACATTTCATCTATTTCAATGACCACATTACTCAATGTAGGAAAAGCCTGATCCAATGCCATCTTTGCCTTAAACTTTCCTGCACTGACCATTCCTAAAAAATATAGCACAGCAGACGGATATGTTCCACTGGGGCACAAGTTGTACTGACATTGTGGTATTACATTTGTAAAGATAAACTTACACTCAGGTGAAGAAGTGGGCAATCACTTCTTGATGTAAGTCAACTCTGTCTTCTTCACTGCTGTCATCTTCGTAGAGCATTTCAACATGCTGTGTTCTTCCATGGGCCTCAATGAAGTGGACTGCCCTTGGCGTTGTTGGATTCCTCAGCGCTGCCAATAACCATGGTCGGTTAGGATACGCTGCATGTCCTAAATAGAAGCAACACTTCAACAGATTACTATCATATCAAACCATTGTCCCTTCCTAAACTAGGAATCAGGCAAAAAATCTTCAAGTCATGTGGTACTTACCAACAATCCATCCAGCGTCTCTTTGGTCCCAGTTGTGACATCTGCACGGGCATATTGCTTTTCTGTAGTATGAATTATTCATGTGTTGACCCAGGGAAGAGGGCACACGCACTTGAGATGTATAAGTCTGGTAAGCAGACAACTTGCATATTGATGGAATGGAAGTTTTTTCCGATTGCGGTAGACCTGTTCTCTGTTGTGTGGTGGCATCAAGGCATTATACCTGCCATATGTTGCTCCAACCACATGTAGTATTCCACCCAAAGCATAACATTTTCCCTTCACAGTGGCCAAATTCTGTGGCCGTGGGAATTGGATGTAGCTGTTGGTGTTCTTATTCAAGAAAGCAAGGACTTCTTGTAGCATACCACCGAAAGTGTACTGAAATGTGCCAGTGGCTACAAAATTCAAAACTGCCTTGAGTTTTACTATTGGTGTTATGACGGTTGGATTCATATTGTGAGGCAGGAGATCAAGCACCAACTGCTGACACAAATCCAGGATAGTTTACTTATTTAAACAATATTGCTTGATGACGTCCTTTTCCTCCATGGTGGCAAGGTCTGGAAAGAACATGTTCACCTGGGGCTTCCGCCTCCTACCCGTGGCTGGGTTCAGGCATCTGTAACTAGAACAAAATGTCATATTAAATAGTCGCACCATATTTCTAATGTCAAAGCACATCTGACTTCTGGGTAACAGTAGTAATCTCATTGGGAAATACATGCACACACATTGACATCAAATATTTGGCCCACTAAAATATAAACTGACACATATTTTTTATTTTTTCCTCATTATGTGCTAATAATACATTTGCCCTGTATTATTTGCACCATTTTTTTCCAATGCTATCAACAGGGTAGTACACCCCACCCCCGGGCACTATCCTTGACAAACAGTCACGGTTCTCATTTTAGTTATGTCATATCTTGCCCAGAAAAGTGTTGTTTGTATCTGACTGTCAGAAATGCACTGGCCTCCATTTTGAGTGCTTGAGATGCAAAAACAATTGGAAAAAGTGCAGCTACACACCCTAAAATGGCAGCTGTCTGACCTTGCCATGAGGACTCGCCTAGCCGACAGCCATCAGCAGAAGTTGACCCTGTAGTAGGTGGTAACCTCCACGACTGGCCCTGCCATTGGCTAACGTGTGTGACGGCTACGTGTGAAAGCCAATGGCTGGGTCTGTCGTAGATCGCGTCCCCCATGTACTTGTACGCTGCGTTGTGTGAACAAAAACCACTTCCTCCTAAGACTGCAGCCATCAAGACCTCCTTAATTTTTGCTGCTGTTACTGACTCTGGGAGCTAGGATGCTGGGCAATGCAGGTGACATGGCCCCTACCTTCTCCCCTGAGGAGCTGGAACTCCTTGCCCGGGAGACTCTGTTCCTGTACAGCCAACTCGATGGGTCCCCAGATGTACAGGTACATGTCTGATTGGAGAATGTCTTACTGAGTAACCTCTTCCTTCATGGTTTATAGAATATTTGTTTCCTTTTTGGTGTTGCAGGTGTTGTGCTTTGAGTTGACAAAATGATGTATCTGGGACAGATTTGTTTGACAAATGTCTGGATTTTCTGTGCATGGCATTGTTAAGCCACCTGACAGTAGAGGCTGTAATGTGTGTCTATGTCACACACAAATCCTATTTCCTCACACAAACTGCAGGCCACTGACTGACACTGGCCAGTAGACAATGTACTAGTTGTATGATCAACAACATGCAGCCAACGTTGAAATGACAGTGATGTTGTTTGAAAAATGTAGGGGGTCTGGAGTTGTCTCATGCTGTACTGTCACGTGGGAGTCCAGCACATATTGTGAATCATTTAGCTCTGTGTAATTTCAACCTGTCAAGGAGCCACATACAGATAGACATATTTAAGGTGCAGCAAGTTCAGATGACAGTCTCTCACCATCACCCATCCCAGTCTGTCCCATTAGTATTGACACGTACAGACAACTCCCAAATCCCTGCTCTCATTGACACATAGCAACCCTCCTCTGTTGCCCTCAGTCACTGTATGTGATGCAGACCATGGGTTGTGACTCTTGGGAGTTTAGGAAGGAAGATAATGTAGATGTGAGTATGATTATGTGCAAGGATTGTACAGGTGGTTTGGCCTTCAGTAGCTCACAATGATTGTGAATGATCAGGTGTGGTCCTCGCAAAATAATTAGTCGCATAGCTCTGACCAAGATGATGTTGTAGGCCTGAGTAGATAACATGAGGATCTTGCAAGTGTTGATGGTGCACATAAGATCACAGCAAATCAGCAAATCAGTATTTCCACTCTACCTATGACTGTTTCTTTGAAACATAAATTGTAACTGTTTTGTAAATGTATTTGTGTACTGGTAAAATAGGATGTCACAGCAATACTGCCCAGCAATAACACTGAATTGCCTTTTCCTGTTCTTGTATGTCAGCTATACATACTGCCCATCAAAAGCAGAAGATATGGAAGGCCATTGCAAAGAAGGTGCAGACCCTGGGGGTCCACAAGCGGTGTAGCCTGCTCTGTCGAAAGAGGTAGGAGGACCTGTGTTGTGCTTCCATAAAATTGGCTGAAAGCCAAGTCAGGTAGTCCTTCTAGGGATCCAGGCGGGTGTGTGCACCCTGACCTCCCTAATGGCCCACATCCATGCTGTGGTGTATCTAGACCTTGATGGGCAGTTTGGGCCCACCAACAGCAACAAGGGGGTAAGTTATTTTTTTAAGACGTTGTTGTGGTTTCACCTCTTTACTTTCTAGCTATGTTGTATGCCAACAGCTGCCAGGAAGACACACATCTAAAGCTCATGATGGTTTCTGGATATATAAGTTGGTCAGGCTGTGTCTGATCCTGCGTGTGGTGATTTGCTTTGTGTTGTTTCATGCCACTTCATTCCTCCTCCCAAAGCAATTACATTTGTGATGGTCATATTGATTTTGGTGTAAGCATTCATGTCATTACTGTATACTGTACTTTATATAATGTAATTATATTTGTTTCAGTTTTTGTGAGTGGAGAATGCATGTGTGTTTATTTTGACAAGATGTGTCAATGATATACAAATATGCATTACACAGATGACCTGGCACTTTACATTTGATTATGATCATATGTTAGTGATATGTTGTTCACCCCAAAGGGACATATGACCTTCGTACATCTTGGACATGCTTGCTGTTCACCAGTGAGTAGTGAGTATTATGTTACATTCTGGGTACAACGACCTGTGGCAGGTTTGTAGTGATATTGCTATACTGTATTGGAATGGGTTTGTTGGGTGAAAATTGGGGATACTGTTTCAATTTTTACATTCAATATTTTGGTTACATTCTGGCGCACACCTTTGCGGACACATTCTTATTTGTGATTGTTGAGACTTTTTTGTGTAGGTGTCCATTGGCGTGAAGGCAATCTGTCACTAATTGGAGGGTGCACTTATATCCTGTGGTCTGTTCTGATACTTTTTCATGCTTCAACATTACACACTTCAGCATTGCGTAACAATATGGTGGTGTGGATACAAATTATTGAGGCATGCACAAGTCTAGTGTTGCTATGCAGCTACAATTCCGAGGGTAACACGAATGCCCATGACTAACCTTCTGTTCTGGTGACAATGGGGTTAATTTCCACCCTGGAACTGGCCCAGGAGCAACGGGAAGACTGGTAGCAGCAGGTTCATGGCAACAGGATACCTGGAAAACATTCAAAAGGTGAGTTTCATGTTTATATAGCTGCCAATCCATCAACTCAGGTGTGGAGGTTTAGCTGCCACAGCTGCGTGGGCGGGACTATACATTGTGATTGGCTTTGCAGTAAAAGGGGCAGTCGTTCTGCGGCAAGGTGCTTTTGCCTATGCAGCCGTTGACGCGGGAGAACATTCATGGCGGTGACAGAGGACCATCGGCCGTCTTTCGCCTATGCTGCCACTGGCATCTAAATAGGGCGGGCCAGCATGTGAGCGGACGGTTTTCCCATTGATGAGTCGACGGCAGGATTGTGACTGGCAAAATCTAAATCAGGCCCTATATTTCCATGGCTGCCAGGTGTGCTTGGATTTCTGACCCCATGTCAACAAGTTAGCAAGTCAGCAAGTCCAAGAATGTAAATTGTTGTAGGCTAAAAAGCCATGACTGGCTGAAGGTGTCGCACATCATCAGCTGCCATATAACAGCTATACGTTCCGGCGTAAGAGACAGCCTCCTATGAAGTGAATTAAGGTATTAAGGCATAATTGTCAATAGTCTTTTCTTGTACTGTGGTCTAGTGCATTCAATGAAAGGTCATTAGGCCTAGAGTTGCTACATTTTTATACACTCGAAGATCTTTCTCAGAAATGGTCAGTTTAGGAGAAATATGTGTGACTGTGTGAGGGACAGACAGCAATCTTCAAAGTCATTTACGTTGTTATTTATGGCTTTTTCACTTTGATCAAAGACTGGTTTCAAAAAGCTCTTTAAAACGATGAGGAAAAGGACGGAGAGAGCATAAATGGATGGAGAGGAGGGTAAAAGAATGGATGGAAGGGTCTAGCGGATGGACAATCGATGGATGGATTGTTGCAGAGATGGATACAAAGGAGGATGAGGGACAGGTGGAGAGAAGTAGGGATGATAGCTGGAAAAAAGGATAAATGTAGAGAAGGATGAGTGGATGAAAAGAAAAGATAGAGTGATGGGTGGGAACAAAGATTGACGGTAAGATGGATGGATTGATGGATGGATGGGCAGATGGACAGCAGGAAGGAAGGATGGATGAAAGAGAGGTAGAATATAAGGAAGGATGGAAAAGGGGGATGGATAGAAGGTAGTAGGATGGAAAAGTAGGGATAGTTATCAATAAGGAAAGATGGATAGAAGGTAGTGGAGTGGATGGAAAAGACAAAAAAGGCTGAATATATGAACGACTAGTTAGATGGATTGAAAGATTACAAAAAGGGTTTAAAAAATGGAAAGCAAGATGAAAAAGAAAGAAGGATGAGAGAAGGAAGGACCATAGTCTGATAGAAGGATGGCCAGAAAGAAGGAAGGAAACTTAACGATGCAAAAGGTTTCACCTATGCGAGTTCTATTGATGATGTCAATGTTTCACAGAAGCACAGGCTGCTTTGCAACATAGGTCTGAGTAAGTACAAAATAAAAGCTCCATGGGTCGGCCAGCATTGATCACATCATGGCGTTGCATTTTTTTATGTTTACTTGAAGCCATGCTCCACAGAAGCCCGCGCTGCACTGATTAGCAACTTACCTTGAATCCTGGAACAGGGTGCTGCCAGTGTAAAGCGCTTCAACACTTCGTCAGGTTTAGTAATCTCCATATATTTACATTACAATACAATTGAAAGCAAAGTGAAGAACAAAAAACATCCGTCTCTTTTAATATTTGTGTTAAATTTACAAGTGATCCACGAGGTGGCACTCCCGGTTCAGTTTTGTGATTAAATGCACGCTCCAGTCTGACGTAATATAAAGATCAAAGAACGACAGTATCTATATTTGGCTGTCAATGTTTTCAACTGCAATAAGGAGCAAACACTCATCACCGTGGTGTATGGTAGATCCATAAAGTCATAGCTACTAAAAAAGTTGATTTGTAATTTAAAATGTATCTTTTGTAAATGCGAATTGAACCATTCCGGAACACCCTTAAACAACGATCCGATCTGAATCCAAACATCATTGGAAAAGCTTTCTTCGGCAGCAGGAGCTAGGGACCGAGGGGGTTGCTGCTTCCTCGCTGATCTACCCAACAAATACACAGTATGCAAATCCTAATTTATAAATCGAACGAATATGTGAAATTTAATGTGCAGTTGCATCAAGCTGATCGTTGTACTCAAGGTGACTCTGACAGCAACAACGACCATGGTCGGAGCTCAGTACACTGTAGACATTATTTGCAGTTTTTAAAATTATAATAGCACACGTGTGGCTTAAAGTAAAAAAGAAAAGAACTATGACGCGGTCAATGCTAACCGCTTTATATCATTTTTTAAAAATTGTTTTTTTTACTTTAAGTGACTGTGAACGAGAGGGACTACCGAGACATGTACTCAAAGTGTCCATGTCTAAAAGTTAAAAAAGATAAGAGTGCTTGCACTGCAGGAGCCTACAGTGGAAGGACAGTAGCCACTAGAAGCAGTACGTGGTCCAGGCTCCAGGACCGCAGGGCGAAGACTCAACTCGAAGCCCAGGAAAAGACAGAGGCAAGGAGGAGATGCTGACCAATAGTAAGCAAGGAAACAAGAGTGGTGTGGGAGCAAGCCAATAGTAAATAAAGTAAAGTGGGAGCCACATGGGAGCCAATCGATGGTAAGTAAAGTGACGTGGAGCCACATGGGAGCAGCGTTGCAGTGCATTAAAAAAAGTATGGGAACTGTGATGCTGCATGCAATGAGGGTGGGGCCAATGAGTTGTGGGGGCATGGTCAAAGGTGTGGCTAAAAAACCCAAAACATTCTCCTTCAGGTAGCTACATTTATAATAACCAACAATTAAATAAAAAAATATTATAAAGTTCAGTTAATCAGTGTGTATACTATTGTGTATTATGAAACCTCTTAGTTAATGCACTTAGAGGTCCGTGTGTAACCAAAAAGCCAAAGAAAGAAATCTTGGTGCAATGAAGAATAGTGGCTTGTTTGTTGTTAGTGCTATGAGAGCCCAGCCTGTGACAGGAAGCACTGAGAAAATGTAAATCATTATGTTAGACACTGCTACCAAATGTGCAAAAAGGTTTCAGATAAAACAGTGCTTTCAAAATATAGGTTTTAGTAATACCCAGACTTTAGGTAATGATGTATTTTTATTTAACTCCCCTGAAAAGCACACACTGCACAGCTCAGATGGTAACTCCCTTGCACTACCAGTCGAAAAGAATGTGATTTAAGCAATTAAACCAGTACTTGCTCCCAAGCCACCTTTACATTTGCAGATTAACAAGTTGTGCGCATTTGCATTTATTTAGGCGAGGAGGCACCCTGGCAAGAAGGCCTGTTTATTGTTAAGCTGCCTGCCCCTCCCTCAGTCCACAGCACTGGAGACTCCCTGAATTAAACTTAAGCTGAATTATTTGCACGATCGGTGTTTACCAGACGGTAGTCTTTTAATAAAAGTAGGGGAATGGTTTTTCATAAATTAAAAAAGTATGGGCATGTCGTGCCTCTTCGATCCCACCCACTTTGACAACTGCATGGGAGCCAGCCAATGGTAAGTAAAGGTAAGAAGCGGGTGGGCTCTGAGCCCTTTTTAAGCTTTTGTGTTTTATAAATACATGAGATTTTGCAAGCACAGTACATAGAAGCAATCTCAGGAATGACTGCCGGATTAGCACCTCTTCCCTTTGTTCAGTGCTATTTGTTTCTGGCTTCTCCTTTGCACTGCAAATTGAATTGGTTCTATGCAGTTTTTGAACACATAGCAAAATGGCGACGCAGGTACAAAGCCATTTACTCATGATTATCAAATTTGATTAATTAGATCTCCTAGCTCAAAAGGTTGCAAATTAGCCGTGAAATGTAATGCCCTCCCAAGTAACTGCAAAGGGAATCATTTATTTTAAACCACAGCATTTGATTCCTATTGCACAAGCTGGGAGGGAATATATTAATCTAGCATATATTGTTATTCTTTCTTTCACCAGGCAGTCCTTCTGTCTTTTTAATTGGCTATAGAGTGATTTCTTGTTAGACGGTCATAATATACCGAATGGAAAAAAAATCCCAGGATTTATCATCTGAAATTTGTCCTTGCACGAGACCTACAAGTTCTCCAGACCATATCACCCCTAGACGAATTGGCTTGTTGAAAGATTCAGCAAGACCCTCAAAGGCATTATTGTTGGCCTGTCAGAGCCCTTGAGGCATAAGTGGGATGCTGTCCTACCATGCCTGTTGTTTGCCTACAAAGATGTGCCTCAGAACGGAGTGGGTTTCAGTCCCTTTGAATTTCTGTTTGGCCATCCTGTCAGAGGGTTTTTCAGCCATATGAAGAATTGGTGGGAGCAGGATCCTAAGAAACCCATCCATGAAGTAGAGACCTACATGTTGGCCCTCCGGTCACAGATGAAACACTTCTAGAAGAAGACCACTTAGAACCTGGAGACCAGTCAAAAGTTCATAAAACACTGGCATGACCTGAAGACCACGCTGGTGGTGTTTCAGACTGACCAAAAAGTGTGGACGATAGAGCCTGTGGTGCCCCGTGTCTTACTGGGCCGGTGGACTAGGCCATATGAGGCCAAGAAATGTAAGAGGGAGGTCACCTACCCAGTGGGTCTTCAGACATTCCGGAACCCATAAGGGTCCTGCATGTCAACTGCATCAAGCTCCACTTCGAGAGACTTGAAGTCATTGTGATGCTGGTGACAGATGGAGTGGAGGATGGGGTGTAGTGCGAGCCTCTCCCAGACCACCTCTCTTCTAAAGGGCAAGATGGTTCCGTGAGAGGTGAGATCCTCACTCCAACACTGACAAGATCAGAAGAGAGAATGTCACCAGATGCTGGGACTATTCATCTCCCTGTTCTCATTTACCCCTGGTCTTACCATATGATGTACCCATGATATTGACATGGAGAATAGCATGCCTGTTAAGAATAAAATCTATGGGCTATCTGATAAAGTGATAGCCAATATCAAGCATGAATGTCCTAAATGCTGGATTAGGGGTGAATGAGCACTCCAGTAGCCCATTGTCCAGTCCAGTGGTAACAGTACTCAAGGCTGCCCCACCAGGCGCCACCCCAGTTCTTTGATTTTGTGGACTACCAAGGGCTCAATTCAGTCACTAAGACTAATGCTCACCCTATCCTCTAAGCTGATGAGCTCACTGATCGGCTGGGAGCTGGCCGGTTCTTGAGAACTTTCAATTTGACATCAGACTATTGCCAGGTTCCCATGACTGTGGAGAGGTTGGCATGCTCCACCCGAGAAGGATACTTTCAATTCACAGGAATGCCCTTTTCATTAAAGAATGCCCAAGGCACTTTCCAGAGGTTGTCCACCCTTAGTTCTGGCTGGGCTGGAGAACTTCAGTTCTGCCCACATGGATGACATTGCTGTCTTCAGTTCCAGCTAGAATGACCACTTGCACTACCTCCGGCGAGTCCTTCGGGCCCTGCAACAAGCATGCCTAACTATCTATTGTGGTAAATGCCATATAGTGCAGAGTTGAGAGGCGTACTTGGGCCAACAGGTCAATGAGAGCAAAGTGAAACCCCCTCAGCCCACAATACAGATAATTATGGCTTAGGAGCCCCAGTATCCTGACCCAGGTGAGATCTTTTGTGGGACTTACTGGGTACTACAGGAGATTTGTTAAGTAGTATGTTACCATTGTTGCTCCTGGCGTCTAAGAAGCAGCCCAAAAAGGTGATCTGGGCAAAGTTATGCCAGAAACCTTTTGACACCCTGAAAGAAACTATGTGCACAACGCCAGTGCTTGAGGCCCCTGACTTCTGTGAAGAATTCTTCGTAGAGAAATGCATCAGAATATGGCATTGGGGTTCTCTTTTCCTAGTTCAACGATGAAGGCTTGAACTGACTTGCAGCCTTCATCAGCAGGAGGCTACTTCCCAGGGAGCAGAGGTTGAGTAGAATAGAAAGAGAGGCATTTGCAGTGATCCAGGCCCTGAAAAAGTTTAGACCATACTTGTTTGGGAATCACTTCCGAGTGCAGCGATACTACAGACCCCACAAAGGGCTACCACAAATGTAGGGGGAGAATCCTAAGCCATTAAGGTGGTCTATTTCTCTTCAGGGCATGCAATTTACAGATAACCATAACTCTGGAACTGACATGCCAATGCTGATGGCCTTTTCAGGGTGTTCCACCTTAGCGATGAGAACTCCCATGAGGGTGGGAAGTTCTCCCTACTTTCTGCTTGGGGGACATATTAGGAATGATCATCTTTTTGAGTGGTGTTCCCCCAGATGTTTGCCTTCTGTAGCTGAACCTGTTTGTGTTGGCATTACGACTCTATGCACTTTCCCCTGCTATCAAGGGATAAAATGTGTGTGCTCTTCCCTTTAAAGATGCAGCACTTATTGCCACCCACTAAATTAGCTTCCTAAAACATGTCTGAGGCCTGACATTGCATCCTGTGGGATGGATTTAAATGGCCCTATTGACTTGACCCCTCTGCCAACCCTAAACCTTCCTTTTTATTACTTATAAGTCACTCCTAAAGTAGGCCCTAAAAAACACGCAGGTTGGATGGGCTTTTAAAAAGTAGTATATACTTAATGTTTTGATGGTGAAAAAATCCAGTCACTTTTCACTAACACTTGTTCACCTTATTACATTTATTACGTGCTAAATTTATTTTAAAAACAACTAAGAAAATACTTCTTCTACTCATTTGTTATTATAATTAAAACCCCTCTTTACTTCAAAACTATTATTTTGAAAATTACACTTTTATCAAGTTGGCATTTCCCTGCCTAAAGTTTTTGGGGCCATTCTGTGAGTAGCCAGCTTTCTTTGGCTGTCGAGGGCTCAGCCCACTGAGAAATGTGTATTAGAGCCATACAGTGGACAAAGGTGTTGGGAATAGAGAGTAGTGGGTTTCCTGACAAGATGGCTGGAGAGGAGCTGTACCCTGCCATGATTATACTTAAGAGGGCCTGCCCGAGTATAAAGGAACCTGACACCAGACCTGTCTCTGCCTTTTGTTTCACTAACCAAGCTGGAGCCAATCCCAGGAAAGAGGGGAGGGCTGACTAACCTAGTTTTGAGGGTAGACAATGGACCCCCCCCACCCCCCCAACACACAGCATGCTAGCCCTGGGCATAAACGTGGCAACCTTAGAATCTGAAAACAGAACACTCCTGCACCTATGAAGACGGAAGGACTGCCATGCTGTGTGAAACATAAAGGTAGACTAGATCTGCTTGCCTTGAACCCAGGACCCCAGAAATGACTCCATGTGTCAGTTGGCTGAGCTCTTGTGTGAACTACAGGGACACAACAAGTTCCCAGAGTCCATTTTCTTCAACTTTCCTGATGTTACTCCTAACCAGTTCCAACTGGAACTGCCCTGGACCCTGCTAATGGCCTCTGTTGGAATAAGTCCTATACCCCAAGTGGTACCCCCAGGTCCTGGACCCTTGAGAGTGACTCTGCCTGTCTAAAAACTGCAACTGGACACGTTGAATTTTTTTTCAAACTTTTTGCCAAAATAACTAGAGGTTACCACTTGACTGCTGACATGCCACAACAGTTAAAATCAACTTGCCAGTCGGGTTCAACTTGCTGATTTGTCCCGCTGAAGGAATCTTGACTTCTAGAAACGTTGAGTGAGTCCAAACATAGAGGATTTCACAGGTACCAACACCAAGCAGCAAACGCCCGTTGTTAACAACTTTCTGGGCCTGGACGTTGACCTTTGCCTGCTTGAGCCTTCCACTGTTGAGTTTAAGAGCCTTAAACTTCCCATTGGTTTAGAGGTTCCTACCCTTGTCCTGCTTCTCATCTAGTCACAGTCAACAAGCCCCTCTTTTGATCCAGCCTGCAGACTGCCACTCCGCCGAATGTGTAGGAAGGTAAACCTTTCATCAGGATGAACCTAGTTCCTGTATCTGACTTGTGCTCCATCGCGGTCCTGCCTTAAGTTTTGATTTTAACACTGTCAAGCATGACCAGATGACTGCTGTTGATGCTTTAAGTTTTTTGGTGCTATTTTTAATTCACACTCTAAAAACTTACATCACCAGATCTTCTTATCCAAATGTTGTCATTTTTGTATCATTTTATGTATTAAAATATTCTCTCTTTCTCTATATTAGGTTTGGGATTTTTCTTGTGTTGAGTGTTCACTTTATTACTGTTTGAGTGTTGCAAAAAATACTTTACACATTGCTTATAAGGTTAGCCTGACTGCTTTTTGCCAAGCTACCAAATAGTTAACCACAGGTTTATTTAATGATATTTGTGGTTCGCCCTGACAAAGACTGTGATAATTTCTTAAAGTAGTTTCTCAAACTTTTCAACAAATATCCAAATTTCTTACACCATGGAACCTTACAACCATTCATGCTATCGACAATAAAATATCCCTTTACTTTAAACATCAAACAAAAGCTACAACCATCCAACTTCAGTGTCACCTACAATCTCCTGCACAGAAATAGCTTGGCTTGGAGTCCAGTCAATAATGTTTAACTTCTTCAACAAATGTGATCCAGCTCTTTTGATGTTGGTGGACATTGTGGCATCTTTATGCATTCTTGATCACACAATGCTACTGAAAGGTTGACAGTGGTGGAGGATCATAAGGGGAGATAGTGGCTACTTTAAATAATTTCTATATTATAGGTATTATTTTAGCTAAAATGTCCCAAGTGCAGTAGCTGGTACAGACTCTTCATTACCAATATTCAGCCAATTCATGACCCCTCTCTGTCAATGTCCCATTTCAAAATTATGTAGACAGTACCCAAGCAGGTGTCTGTCTAATCAGTAAGTGGTACCTGGACCATACCAGAATTAACAGCTTTAATGGTATCAGCAGTACCACTGACCTGGTCAGTGAACTGCTGTGCCTCCTGTGGCTCCACCTTATAAGTAGAGCCCTCAACACTCACTCCTCTGAACTCCTGAGGAGTTTGAGGCTCTCCTCCATCCGCAGGCATCTGCCTGCGCCTCATCCCTGGTGTCTAGTGGGAGAGCTCTGCTTTCCTGCTAGGCTGCCTCTCTCCTCCTTTTCCTCCACTCCTCTCTCCGTGTGCTCTCTCTCTGTGTCTGCCCCCCGTGCCCCTGCTGCCGTTCGCTCTCCTGTGTGCCCTTTTTGACTTACTTTCACTATTGCTTTTTTTCTCTTTTCTGCACTTTTTCTGCCTTTCCCTCCACTCTCTCTCTCACTCTTGCCCTCCTGCCTCTCTCTCTCCCCTGCCGCTGCTGTCTGCCCCCTCTGCTTCCTCGCGCTGCTCTCCCGCTGCTGCTTCCCTCGCAGCCCCACCCCCTTTTTTCACACCATTTTTGCCCCCGATCCTGTCTCCCATCTGTCCTCTCCTCTCCCCCCTCTACTTAATGGCGGCCTCTGCGCAGTAGGTCGAGCTATACCACTGTCCTGGTCAGTGAACTGCTCTTCCTCCTGTGGCTCCACCTTGTAAGTAGAGCCTCATCCCTCGCTGCTCTGAGCTCCTGACCCCTGTCAGGAGTTCGAGGCCCTCCTCCACCCGCAGGCTTCTGCCTGCGCCTCATCCCTGGTGTCTGGTGGGAGAGCTCTGCTTTCCTGCTAGGCTGCCCCTCTCATCCTTTTTCTCCACTCCTCTCTTCTGTGCTTTCTCTCTGTACCTGCCTCCCCCTGTGCCGCTGCTGCTGTTCGCTCTCCTGTGTGCTCTTTTTGACTCGGTTTCACTTTTGCCTTTTACTCTTTTCTGCACTTTTTCTGCCTTCCCCTCCACTCTCTCTCACTCTTGCCCTCTCACCTCTCTCTCTCTCCTGCCGCTACTGCCCCTGTGGCCCGCCCCCTTCGCTTCCTCGCGCTGCTCTCCCGCCACTGCTGCCCCCGCACCCAACCCCTTTTTTGCACCATTTTTGCCCCCGCTCCCACCTCCCAGCTGTCCTCCCCCCCCCTCTACTTAATGGCGGCCGCTGCGCAGTAGGTCAAGCAATACCACTGACATGGTCATTAAACTGGTCTACCTCCTGTGGCTCCACCTTGTAAGTAGAGCTCTCATCCCTCGCTCCTCTGAACTCCTGACCCCTGCCAGGAGTTTGAGGCCCTCTGCACCTCATCCCTGGTGTCTAGTGGGAAAGCTCTGCTTTCCTGCTAGGCTGCCTCGCTGCTCCTTTTTCTCCACTTCTCACTCTGTGTGCTTTCTCTCTGTGTCTGCCCCCGTGCCCCTGCTGCCTTTCACTCTCCTGTGTGCCCTTTATGACTCCCTTTCCCTTTTGCCTTTTACTCTTTTCTGGACTTTTTCTCCCTTTCCCTCCAATCTCTCTCTCACTCTCACCCTTTTCACCTCTGTCTCTCCCCCGCCGCTCCTGCCCCTGCGGCCCGGCCCCCCTCTGCTTCCTCGCGCTGCTCTCCCGCCACTGCTGCCCCCGCGGCCACACCCCGTCTTTTCGCTCCATTTTCACCTCCGCTCCCGGCTCCCAGCTGTCCTCTCCTCCCCCCCCTACTTAATGGTGGTCGCTCCGCTAGCACGCTGAAGGTGTTCCAAAGGCAAGCCCGTCTGCACCTGGATCACACCCAGCGTCGGAACCTCTGGCTCTCGTCTCCCCTACTGCCGCCACGCACGTCTTCTTTACGCCGCCGCCACCCTTGTCGCCCTCAACACCGGACGCTCTCCTGCCTGCCTTCCAGCCTCCCCGCAGACCAACCAGGGACCCTTCACCTGCCGGAACTGCACCTTCACCAGCCTCCATGCCACCGACCAAGGCAGGATGCAATCATTTCAAATGTATCCTTCTCAACACCCTCTCGCTCCACAAACACGCAATAGAACTATGGAATCTTATTGACTCAGCTTCCCGTGATGTTGCCTTTCTGACCGACACCTGGATCAACCCCTCCTCAGCGCCTGGCATCGCCATAGCCATCACAGACAGCTACAAGATCACCCACAGGGACCACTCCACCAAACCTGGAGGAAGCATCACCATCGTCCACAAGAACACCCTCAGGATCATGACCAGCACCAAAGACACCCTCCGCACCGCCGATCACCTTCACTTCTAGATCCACACCAACCCAAGCACCACCCTCGGAGGGACCCTGTGTACAGGACCCCCGGCCCACGACAGCAGTTCAGCGACTCCATCACCGAAGTCATCAGCACACATGCTCTCGCATCCACTGAGTACATACTCCTTGGGGACTTAAACTTCCACCTCGAGAATACCAACGACAACAACACCACCACCCTGCTCGACAACCTCTCCAATCTTGGCCTCTAACTGCTCGTCACGACACCGACCCACTCCGCAGGACACACACTCAACCCTATTTTCTCTGCCAGCAAACACGTTTCCTTCAGCCACACCACCAAACTCCACTGGACATATCACTGCAGCATCCACTTATCCTTCAAGAAACCCACAACACACCATCACCCACAACGGATTCCCCACCGCAGATGGAACAAGGACACCGAATACCAATTAATCACTACCCTCTCCCGGAACCCACCCATCGACACCACCGACACTGACACAGGTACCTGCAACTTCAGGCAATGGATCGACACATGTGCCAACACTCTCGCCCCGATCAAAAATCCCTCCAACAGATGCACTGACAGAAAGGCCTTCGGGTTTACCGCCGACCTCCACGAATCCAAGCAGACATGCCAAAGACTCAAAAAGAAGAGGCACCAAGATCAGACACTGGACAACCACACACCCTTCAAAAATGCCATCTGCAGACACCACCAACTCATCCGAACCGCCAAGAGAACTGCCTTCAAAGAACGCATCAACCACAACGCACACAGCCACAAGGAGCTCTTAAACATCGTGAAGGAACTCTCCAACCCCAGCTCCCACGGCAATGTCATCCTGCCATTACAAGACCTCTGCGACTCCCTAGCCTCCTACTTCTACTGCAAGATCGTAGACATCCATGACAGCTTCAGCACTCAGCCCCCCCGGCAACCACAAACACCACAGACTCACCACCGACCAGCCTCCTGCTCTCCTGGACCCCCGTCAACGACAACAACACCATCGAAATCATGAACACCATCCACTCTGGCTCACCATCCGACCCCTGCCCTCACCAAATGCTCAACAAAGCAAGATCTATCATCGCACCCCCAACTCCGGAAGATCATCAACAGCTCCTTCGAGTCCTCCACTTTCCAGGAGAGCTGGAAACACGCCAAGATCAACACCCTCTTCAAAAAACCCAAGGCGGACCCAAAGGACCTCAAGAACTTTCAGCCTATCTCCCTGCTTCCCTTCCCGGCAAAAGTCATCGAGAAGGCTGTCAACAGAACTTGCCCGCCTCCTCAAGGAGAACAGCACTCTGGACCCTTCCCAATCTGGATTTCAAAGCAACCACAGCACCGAAACTGCCCTCATTGCTGCCACCGACATCATCAGAACCATACTGGACAACGGCGGAACCGCAGACCTCATTCTCCTGGACCTCTCAGCAGCGTTCAACATCATCTGCCACCACATCCTACGCACACGCCTCAGCAATGCAGGAATCTGCAACAGAGCCCTGGACTTGGTCACCTCCTTTCTCACCGGCAGAACTCAGAGAGTCCGCCTCTCTCCATTCTTCTCTGAAGCCACCAAAATCATCTGCGGCGTACCCCAGGGTTCGTCCCTCAGCCCGACCCTCTTCAACATCTACATGGCTCCACTTGCTAACATCGCCCGATCGCACAACCTCAACATCATCTCATATGCCGACGACACCCAGCTTATCCTCTCCCTCACCAAGGACTCCGCCAAGACCAACCTCCACAAAGGAATGAAGGCCATCGCCGAATGGATGAAGAACAGCTGCCTCAAACTCAATTCCGACAAGACGGAGGTCCTCATCTTTGGCTCCACCCCATCCGCATGGGATGACTCCTGGTGGCCTGCAACCCTTGGATCCGCTCCGACTCCCACCAACCATGCACGCAACCTAGGATTCATCCTGGACGCCTCACTACAGGGCACCCTTTTTGAATTCCTCTAGTCATTATGTGAGTGGACGTTTGTCACTTTCCCATGGCCTGGGGCTAGTTAATATGTATCCTCTGAGCATTTTCCAAGATCATTATGTCCATTCAAAATTTTGGGGACCTCGTTAGCCTTCATACATAAATATTTCTAGCCGCATGCCCCAGTCAATTAGTTTAGTGCATTTTGACCAGTCATTCTGCCCTACAGATATCTTCACTTTTGCCATCTCACCTACTCTCACTTTTGTTTTGGTCAAAGCTTTTGTCCTGTCATCTTCTTCCTATCTGCATGGCATTTAGCTATGTACAGAAATGGTTTCTCAGTGCTACACTGCTTCAACCTGCTTAATGTTTAACAGTTTCCAATTGCCCAAATAAAATTTTGCAAACTTGTAGCATCACAGAGTTTGCAGTCTTCTAATGATACCTCAAGGTCTATGCAGATCAATTATGTGGGAGCAAATGTAATGGGGAGGTCAAAAAATCTGCGACTTGCTAGTAAGTTTTAGGTACCTTATCTCAGACCTACACAATATTTGGCATACGCTTGCCATGTTTAGCATACTCTTAGTATTGAGTTTCATGCAAATTCACCAAGGATGGGCTCAATTAAATAGGATTGGTAAAAAAGTGGTCATTTGCTAATAACAACAATCTTTGACGTTCCATCATGGAAATGTATGAACATTGGAAGACATTTAGCACGTTTAGCTTACTCTTAATATACTGATTTTCATGCAAATCCATCAATAGGAGGCCACAGTTACCAGGGTGAGGGGAGGAGTGCAGGCAAAAATGCTAATTCGATAACTTTGGCCATGGTAATGAATCTGCATGATATTTGACAGGCTGTATACAAGTTCAGCCCAGTGTAGGTAACTTGGGTTTCAACGGGATCTGACAATCTGACAATGCAGGAAGCTGGCCTGGTGTGTGGTGGGTACCTATGGTACTTACACCTTATACCAGGTCCAGGTACCTCCTCTTAGTGAAGTGTAGGGATTGTCTAGAAGCCATGCTCTCTAGTGGGATGAGCAGCCAAGGCTTATTCAGGAGACATGAAAAGCTCATGCAATGCCACTGTAGGCATACATCACTTACACACATGAAAGAAAGCACTCAGTTGTTGAAAAATAAAGGTACTTTAGTTTTGGAACAAATCACCACAAAATACTAGACAGGTAATCCACCCTTTGGAGGTAAGTAATACACTAAATATATACACTAGCGATCAGAAACAGGCATTGAAAATGTTAGAGGACAGTGCAAATAGCCATAACCAATGGTGGGCCTAGGGGGAGCACAAACCATATACTAAAAAAATAGGATGCAAACAAGGTACCCCCTTCTAAGTAAGTAAAATGTGTTGAGGGGAGCTGGGGGTATCAGAAAGCCACAAAGGTAAGTAACACAGTACCCCCGAGCGACCAGGAATGCAGGAGTAAAACACCGGTTTTCCCCAAACCACCCAAAAGGATGAAAAGAAGAAAAAAAAGACACCCAGACAAGCCTCAAGAAAATCAGCAGTGGATTCCTGAAGAAAGAAGACCTCTGAAGAGAGGGGGCCAAGTCCAAGAGTCACAGTGGAGTCCATGAGGAGTAGAGGCTACTACCCACCCAGCTGTGGGTGCAGGAGTTGGTCGACGGTGATGAAGAACAGGTCAGCACTGCAGCCCTGGAGCTGGAGAAGAGTTCCTGATAGATGCAGATGATGTCCCACGCGGGAAAGAAGATTGCAGATGGGTGTCGGTGCAGAAATCCCACCAACAAGCCTTGGCAAAGGCAAACCTGCAGTTAGTGGAAAAGAGGTGCTGCCGTGATCCAGAAAGGCCCAGCAGGACTCAACCCAGAAGGTTGAGTCACAGGGCACACTCAGCATCGCAGAGAGTCCACAGGAGCAGAGGCAGCATCCACAGGAGTCCCACAGGATGGGGACACAGGAGTCACAGAAGAAGCCCATGCAGCACTACAAAAGAGGATGCCATGCCATAGGAGAACCACGAAAGAGCCTGTACTTTGCAGGATGGAGTACTGGGGGCTGGAGCTACAAGTTGTCTGAAGATCGCTTGGAGGAGATGCAAACAAGCCTTGGTAGCTGCAAGAGACGCAGTGCACGGGGATACTGTCCTGCGTGGGAAGACAAAGGTTTACCTTCACCAAATTTGGACAGCTGGCAGAGAGGACCAAGAGGACTACTCCGGACCACTACCTGTGATGCAGGACCCACACAGCTCAGCAGGAGAGAGGATCCACACAGCCAGTGATTGCTTGTTGTGGGTGCCTGCGGTTGCAGGGATGTGGCTCCTTCACTCCAGGGGAGATTCCTTCTTCTTCTAGTGCAGGCTGAAGAGTTGCAGTCTTCTGAGCATGCACGACTGGGGAAATGTTGCAAAGCTGGCAGGAGACGTGGAAACAACGTTGTAGAAGAGTATTCTTCATTGTAGCAGCGTTTGTTGGTTCCTGGAGTGTTCAGTCGCGGTTACAGTGGCCAGAAGTTGAAGCGGAGGTTGCAGAGGAGTCCTGCTGGAATCCTGCAAGCTGAATCTGAGGTCTCACCCAAGAGAGAGACCCTAAATAGCCCTGAAAGAGTGATTGGTCACCTAACCAGGTAAGCACCTATCCGCAGGGGGCTCTGACTTCACCTGCCTAGCCTGGCCACTAAGATGCTCCCAGAGTTCCATGCCAGCCTTGGAAACAAGATGGAAGAACACAGGGACCCTCTGAAGGAGCTCTGGGCACCACCCCTGGGGAGGTGATGGGCAGGGCAGTGGTCACTTCCCTTTCCATTGTCCAGCTTACCGCCAGAGCAGGGACTGGGGGGTCCCTGAACTGGTGTGGACTGGTTTATGCACAGAGGGCACCATATGTGCCCTTCAAAGCAAACCAGTTACTTGGGAGGCTACCCCTTCCAAGCCAGTCACTCCTATTTCCAAAGGGAGAGGGTGTTACCTCCCTCTCCCAAAGGACATCCTTTGTTCTGCCTTCCTGAGCTTGATCAGATAAAGCAGCAGGAGGGCAGAAACCTGTCTGAGGGGTGGCAGCAGCTGGGCTGCCCCGAAAACCCTGTAAGACTAGTGGTAGCAATGCTGAAGGTCCTTTAAGGAGCCCCCAAAGTGCACGAATCATACTTCCAGTATTCAACAGTACTGGGGTATGATTCTGACATGTTTGATACCAAACATGCCCATGTTCGGAGTTACCATTAAGGAGCTGGACATAGGTAGTTACCTATGTCCAGTACATGTGTAAACTGGCATGCCCGCACTCACAAAGTCCAGGAAAATTGATCTGGAGTTTGTGGGGGCACCTCTGCAAGTGCAGGGGAGCCCTCACACACAGGTACCTGCAACCTGCCCTCTGGGCTGAGAGGGCCTACCATAGGTGTGACTTGTAGTGGCCCAGTGTAGTGACCTGTAGTGAGCACGGGTGCATGCACCCATTCCACGCAGGCTGCAATGGCAGGCCTGCAGAACCCTTTGCATGGGCTCCCTATGGGTATGAGAATAACTGCTGCAGCCCATAGGGATCCCTTGGAACCCCAATGCCCTGGGTACCTAGGTCCAATATACTAGGGACTTACATGGGGGGACCAGTATGCCAATTGTGGGAAGAAAAAGGTATGCTTTAGAGGAGAGAACGAAACTACTGGGGTCCTGGTTTGCAGGAACCCAGTAGACACAGTCAAACATACTGACAACAGGCAGAAAATGGGGGTAACCATGCCAGGAAAGAGGGTACTTTCCTCACTGAGGATGTAAATTGAGGTGTCAGTCCCCATTCGGGGGGAGGCACAAGGCACACAAGAGTGACTAGGCCCCAATTGTGGTGCTTGAGGCCATTTGTCACATGGTATTCTAGGGTCAATCCTACAATGGCTCTGCAAGTTGGGCCAGGCACAACCCATTCCACACTTTCTCTGAGGGTGGCAAGGGCACCACACTTACTCTGAGGGTAGGGAGGGCAAGCAGCCACAGGCTCCTCAGGGAGATAGTATTAGGAGCAAATGCAAATAACTCAACAATCAGTTAGCAGACAGAGTAACTTAATGCCCAGCTTAGTGTTTGTCTTTTAGAAAAAAGCAGGTCCTTTAATCACATAAAAGAACCAAATACTAAACAATTTAATTATGGTAAGTTAATATAGGGTTGAATACCGTGCTGCAGTTTTCAGAAGTCAATACATTCTCCCATTCCAGTATTTTCATCCCACCCAAATAATTTTAGGTCCTATAGTCCCCAGTATCTTTCCTCTGTTTACTTTAGGAAAGATGTCTTTGCACTTAACTTCCTTGGAGGGTGTCTCCATCCTATTGCGTTGCCGGAGATGCAAATATTGCTATGCCTATGTATTTGTACTTGCAGGTGATGAGGTGGCCGCAGGCTGTGTTTTCCATTTTCTTGGTAGCCTCTCTTTGGTGTAGAGGTTGCTAGGTAAATGCAGCACGGTGGGTCTGGTGTGAAGGCATGGTCTCTCCAGAAGCTGTAGCCTCCCAGGCCAACCAAACATGTACAGATGTGCAAGTGACACTTCCAAGGTTAATCAGGCTCATAGTGATAATGTGCAGTGGCGGCCTCCAAAGTCGATAACTCACACAGCTGTGACATTTCTTCTTGGCTTTCTGGCATTGACAGACTGCACTGACTGACATCAGACATTGCGACGCTTGAATTTGTGCAGTTTTTGTGTCAGTTCTTAGGTAGGGAGTATGCAGAATGACCACGGGACCCATTCAATTCACTGTAGCTACTGGCTTCCCTCTCTAATACTGACCAATTTCCTTGAGTGGGACCATACGAGATGTCTCTTCCTTGACAGTCTGTCCTACTGAAGGGCCAGTTGGAAATCCTTCAGCTACGTTAGCAGTATGTGCAGACTTTTAGTGATGTCCCCTTACCATTGGGAGAGTGGCTATGAGGCAGACACCAGCCCTAATTACACATCAGCTCTTCAAATGTCCTGCGAATCACTCCTTTACTTGGTCAAGAAGGACCTGGAACTGGAATAATGTGGGGTGGTTGGATGCCAATACACATTTTCCTGATGGATGGTATGGATCCCCTGTCTTAATCTTTAGAACCAATTTAGGATCATTCTCTTTTCAAGTGTTTTTCTCAGGCTGCTCTCCAAACATAGGCCCTCATTAGGAACACGGCGGTAAAAACCCCTGTGTTCATGCTGACGGTCAAAACACTGACCGCCAACGTCCCAGGATCCCCACCGGCTGCATAAAGAACATTCCTGTGGGCCGGCTGGCGGAAACATTGTTTCCACCCACCGGCCCACAGGAAGGCCTGGCCGGGACATTGACGGTGGCTCCTCATGGAGCCGCCACCAATGCCTCTGTGCGGCGGGTGCAGCTTCACCCGTTGCACAGATCACTGCCCCAAAATCGGGCAGTGACCTTCGTGATGGGGCACTGCACTGAGGCCCCTGCACTGCCCATGCCAAGTGCAGGGGCCCCCAGTGGTGCCCCGGTGCACCCGTTCCGCCAGCATTTCTGGAGGCTGACGAAACATTATCCGAGGGGCAGCACCGCTGCCCTGTTGGATAATGTTTCCGCCCGCCGCAAGACAGCCTGACGGAGGCAGCCTGGTGGTGAGTGAGGCCTGCGACGGTGGCCCTCACGGGGATCTTTATGTGGCGGTGTGGCCCGCCATGCTGGCTGTCGGTTTCACCTGCCAACGCCGGCATGGCGGGCCACACCGCTACATTCATAATGAGGGCCAATGCCTTTGTGTCTTCTCACATAAGATACCACAGGAGATATCTCCAGAACACCCACAACATTGGCACATTGAAGTATGAGTTTTCTGAACCTGGCTGTCATCGGCTTATCTGAAGCAGTAATGAGGGACAGACAGACAAAAGGGCAGACCTGACCTAGAACCTTTCTCACCTCGAACAACGGAAACTGCAGTCCCATCTTTTACCTCTATCATCTACCAAATGTCAGGGTTCAGAACCAGCAGCCACCTACTAAGATTGACTTCACAGAGTTTCTAAAGAAACCATGTTTCAACCCCCTTCAGTTGAGTGTCTGGATTTTCACTGCAAGGCCACGGGAATGCAGTCATTACAGTTCCACTATTTTGGGAGGTTGTCCTCATCTGCCACCTTCACACACTGAGACCCTACTATCCCATATGTACTACATTCACACTCCATAAGCATTTGACATACAAAAAGGATGTCAGTGCAAGGTTCTGGGTTACACATAACAGCAGAACTTTGCACAGAAGGGGTCAGTAGGCCACACTCACACTGACATAAAAAAGTAATTGTCACACTATAAATCACAAAACACAGTAAGTTGCTACTACCTCTTTATGTACTACTCCCAGGACAGTGACAATAGTTCTCTGTCCACTATGAGGACACATTTGATGCATCCCTCCAGGTCACAGGCTGATCGAGGAACTAGCATTGGTATGTACAGGCCTAGGCCTCTTTACGCTTACTAGATTAATATGACGCAAGGGCCAAAAGAAATGTCAAGCAATCAGGCACTCACGACAAGGGTACCTGCCTGTTCACCATGCAGGTGGCATGTTTGTCCCAAAAGGGTGGGAAAAGTTAAAGGGATTGTTTGCAGTGGACTTTGACCAAGTCTTATGGGCTTGAAGGCTGTGTGTAGTGGGTATTAGCCAGTCCCTGTGTGTCTGACAACCATGTGCATCTGGACGGCTAGGCCCTGCACCTAACCTATTGCAGACTGCTAATACCAGTGGTTCCTGGCCTGCTCAGGTTCTTTGCCCTACCCTACATGGGTAGCCAACCTCTGCTGTTCATGGGCTGTGACCCTGCAGACAGGGGATTGGTCATAGCATTTGGAGTTTGTGAACTGTGTTTTGGGGTTAAGGGACCCACCTGTTCTACCATAGATCCGAAAAGATGATGGGAGCAAAAAACTTTTTTTAAAGTGTTCCCCTCCTTTGGTAGAGTAAGTGTCTGCCAAGAGCTGTCTTAACCCGTAAAAACTATACCAAATTAAAAATCAAATCAATTATTTTTTTATCCCCATTTACTTTTGTCCCACCTATTTGTTCTGCTTGAAACCTGAGATTCCTGCACTTGTCTGCCAAATGTGTGCTAAATATCAAATGGATTTATCAGTTAATGCCACATATTAGCAAATTATCACATTTTAATTGCTTCCTTACTACGGTGCTCACCTTGATGAATCTGCACAAAGTTAAAAATATCAAGAGTAAGTTAAGCAATGGCTACATTTCATTCAAAGTAGTCAAGCAGTGCTAAGATTTTAGAAAAATAAAAAATACACCTTTCCATCTGTCAACATATGTTTATAATTTAACCTCATCGTGCCCAAACCAAAACAATTTTTAAATGCTAATGCCTCAGAAACTACTGAACAAATTTACGGCAAAACAGGCAAAGGTAATTTCTTGAGTAAAGTTCTTCTTTCATGCCAAGTTGGTTATAGTTCTGTTAAGCTGTTTTGTGTGTATTGAGGAGCAGTGAATCATGTGGGAATGCCACTCTCTGTGCTTTCAACTCCAGAGACCACTCGCCGCACTGCTGTCATGCAGCACCACACCACATGGAGGGAGAGTTTGCATGCTCTTCCAGCAAGTTCTCATGCACTGTCCCACGCCATACACCCACCACTCATGCACCAATAGCACTCAGCACCCCACTCATTTAGACTCACACAAACCAGCCACTTGCTCATGCTCTCTCAGATGAACTACCCCCCATGCAACATGCCACATTCGCATGCATGCTCCTCAACATCCGCTCACTCAACAAATCTGCCATGGGATCTACTGCACAACTATGATCTGTACCTGCGCTTCCTCAGAGTCATGGCTAAATTGAACCTCTGTGCCAAGCGTCACCACAGCCATCACTGAAGGCTACACAATTGCCAAGCAAGACCGTCAGTACAAGCCTGGAGTAAGAGTCACCATCATATTCAAGCACTCCACCAGCTGCACCACCTACGCAGACACCCCCACCGGATATATGGAACACCCCACATTCAAGATACGCTTCACGGTCATGTTCTCCCTGTGTGGAACCCTGGTATACAAACCACCAAGACCCTGCACCAGTTTCACCAGCAACATCATGGTCTTTGTCGTACCTCTCATCATCAACAACAGAACTTTCATCTTTCTCTAAAACCTTAACTTTCACTTAGAAGACTGCACTGACTCAAACTCCTTGGCCCTTCTAGAAAATCTCAGAAACCTTAGCCTCGTCCAGCACATTACCAAACCAATCTATGTGGCCTGACATCAATTGACCTGATTTTCTCCTCAGTCAGCAACATCACAGTCAACAAGCCAGCAACTACGACCTGGACAAACCACACCCTCATCAGTTTCAGCATTCCCATCCCGCACCATCGTGGACCTTCCACCATCGGACCACCCGCCTTGGCTGGAAAAGCATCAGAGAGGAAGACTGGGCTTCCACTCTCTCCAAGCACTGGCCCAATCACTAGCAACTTACCCAAAGCAACTTACCAAAAGCAATCAGGAAAGTCAACAGGTGTCTCACTGCATATGCCAAAAGCAATCAGGAAACTCAACAAGTGTCTCACTGCATAAACCAAAATTTTGCATCCCTCAAACGCAACCGAATGGCAAGAGCCAGATTACAGGCGAGTTGGTAAACACAGAAACTCAGGCTGATGAAACACCACTACAAGCACTTGGAGCACAAATAGATGACAAGCCAAGACACCATGGATAAAGACATCTTGAGATCCATCCTAAGACTACCACCAGAAGATACGGAACACCAAGTGCACAGCCATCGCAGACTACATCTATGCAAGCACAATCAGCAGCAAGGTAATCTTCATCACCCCCTAGTGACCTTTTCAACAAGCTCTAGGAATTCATCTCGAGTGTAGAGTACCCCAGTATGTACCGAACTTCCCAATGTGGGCTTTGCCAGCTCTTTGCACTATGGCCAAGTACCAAACTATGGAGGGAAGCTGGTCTCACCACGGCTGGAGGATCTCTACAATCACAATACTGCACATGTGGAAGAGGCAAGAATTAGTGCAGTTCAGCTGTAGGCCCGATGCTTTACCAAAGTCTTTGAAAGCTTTCATTATGTGTGGGAGGTCTCTGTCTACAACTCTAAGGTACACCAATGCATCATCCATATTCAGTGACATAACCTCCCAATTGGTTCCACTTAATATACCCCATTGCAGACTCCATTGTCGGTAGAGGCCGACAAGTGATTCTATTGCCAAGGCAAAAATGATCGGCAACGGTGGGCATCCCTGTCTAGTGCCCCTTTGTAATTTCGAAGGTAGCCAAGATCTCTTTGCCTGTGCGCACCTCGGTGCAGCATTGGGGAAAAGCAGGGCTTTCCAACTCATTATTTCTAGGCCCAGTCCCATGCATTTCAGCACTTTCATCATATAGGGCCAGACTAGGTTATCAAAAGCCTTCTCGATATCAAGAGAAAATGCTGTGCATTGAGGTTTCGACTTTGGATCTTCTTCCATAAGGCAGAAGAGACATTGAAGGTTTAGAGATACGTTTCTCCCCTGGATAAACCCATTCTGGTCTTGATGTACCAGCACAGGGAGGTAGGGTAGAAACCTGCTCACAAGGACCTTTCCAAGTATTTTATAATCTGTATTCAGGAGGGGCAACGGTCTGTAGGTCTGTACAAGCATACCTTCAATGGGTCTCTGCCCAGCTTGGGCAGGAGTACTATTATGACTTCCTGCATTGAAATCAGTAGGGCACCCTCTTCCCTGGCCGTATGGTACATCCAGTGAAGTTTTGCTACTAGGGTCACTCTATATGTGGTGTAGAACTCCACTGGGAGGCCACATTCATCCCAGGAGTTTTATTGCTTGCTATGTAAGTGATAGCGAGATGAAATTTCTCCACAGTTAGCGCTTAATCTAGAGTGTTGCACAGCAAAAGATCGATTTGAGGGATAGGTAATCTACCCAAGAAGTCATGTAATAAGCGGTCCTCTATCCCAACTCTGCTTGGTAGATAATGCATAGTAATCAAGAAACACCGGTTTATGTTAGCATGTCTGCCTAAAGCCTCCCCTGTAGGGGACCTGATTGTGCTTATTGGAACCCTAGGGGCCTCTGACCATAGGAGCCACGCCAATACATGCCCTACTCTGTTTCCCTCTGAGTGCTGCCTAGCCACATAGTCTGCATAATCCATTTTTCCAAGCTTAGCCACCATCAACCTTTGTTTCCTTTGGAGGGGACGGTCTCATTCTCATGCCCCACAGTCCCCCATCTCACATCTCAGCTGTTTGTATAGCACTCTCAAATTCAAGGATCTGGTTTTGCAACATATGTTTGACACAGTATAAGGCTTTAAGTTACAGGCTCCATTTATAACTACATTAAAAGCCATCCACTCAATCCCTGTGTTTGTAACAGTCTCTTCATTCTCTTTCCAAATAAGCAGTTATGTGTGTGCCTACTGTATCACTAAAGCCTCCGTTTGTTAACCCTGTCGCAGCTCACAGCCATTTATTAGGCAGTCGTGACTGGACAGTGTTATGTTCAAGTACATAGGGCCTGATTTATGAAAAGTTAGCGCTGCCTTTATATCATTTTTGACGCAAAAGTGGCACAAACTTACAAAATATAATTATATTTTGTAGGTTTGCACCACTTTTGCATCAAAAAATGACGTAAAGACGGCGCTAACTTTTCATAAATCAGGCCCTTAGTGCTTAAGACCTAAGAGGTCATCTGAAAATTGCATAAAATTAGGTCTATTCTAGTATGCAGTTGGTGCACTGGGGAGTAAAATGAGTATTCCTGTGTGCCAGAGGTCATGGAGAGCAATATGCCATACATTTGACTGTGTGTAAGTCATACACTTAGTGTGGGCGCTATTCTGGCATGTATATGCCTTGTAAAGGAGGAAAGGATCTATCTAGGGAGATGCTGTGTACAGCATTAAAACCTCCTCTCCATGTGCACAGTGCGGCTAGGTTGTGTATCAGTGTAAGGTAGTAGATTCACTAGGAACTGCTATTGGTTAGTATTGGGTACATAGAGTACCAGAAGAACGATTGGTGAGCCATCAAGAGTCCTCTCCACTGCCACATATCTGCCTTCAGGATCCACTACTATGCAGTTCACAATCAGCAGCTCTTCTGGTGACACCCAGATGAGGACATCCCTGGTATTGGCTGAGTAGGAGGTGTCAATGATCTGGCACCTCCACCTTTTCTGCAATTTGAGAAGTTCCGCAGCAGACATGTGGGGTTCTTATAGATAGGTGATATGGGTCTGAATGTGCCTCAGGAAGAAATATATTAATTGACAACGTCTAGGAGTTGCATTTTTCCGGACATTCCAGGTAATGACATTGTATGTGGGTAATTGTGTGGCAGGGCCTGCCCTATAAACGGTACCTCTTCTCTAGGTTAAACCTCCAAGTGCGCCACTCATGTCCCCCACCCATATCTCAAAGACAGTATTGTGCTGCAGGACCACAGAAAAGAAACTTAGAACTGATTCCCCAACTCCCACTCTCTTGTTGGGACCAGAACTTGCCCAAAAATAAACAATAAGCATTTAGTAGGCAGACTGCTGCCTCTAGATTTGGGGTTGGGACTTTCCATGAAACAGAGTGGTGATGTAACAATGTATTAAATACAAGCCTTGCTGCAGTTATAATATATACTCTCCCTTCTGCATGGAGAGTTGGTTCCCTATCCCTCCCTTTCTTCCCTTTTGAGGGGGAGACAGATTACTAGAGAAGCTGTCAGTTGAATTTACCACAAGTCACGTAGCCAGATCTGCTGTCAAAGGAGTGAGGTCAGGACCTCATTGGGATTGTCCAGGGCAAGGCCCACCTGCTGTTTTGGGGAGTTGACCACCTGGTTAGCCAGTGATGAAGGTGGGCTGTGGTGATACTTCAGCTCCACCACTGACCAAGGTTGTTATCGCTCTTCTTGTCAATCGTGGGTCTTCTTCTGGGGGCTTGCGGTGAAGTCTTCTTAAATGTTGGCATTGCCAACTTTTGTCTAGACGAATTGTGGGGGACGTCGGGGAACCCCCTTTGACTCTAGCCATTTCCAGGCATCCGCTGCTGTCCACAAAAAAAATGTAGGATCAGAATCTATTACCCGCAGTTTAGCCGGAAACATAAGGGGTACTTCAAACCCAATTGTTGCAATTTCTGTTTAACCAGCATGAAGGCTTTGTACTTCTGTACTAAGACCTGGGACAACTTTGTTAGACCAAGTGTGCCACCAAGTGGACCCTAAATGCCTGCCACTTCAGCATGCCAGCCACTGCCCTTTGGTGACGCTCCACTCGTTTGATTGTGCGCACTGTTTTGCCAGGTTTGGGGACACTCTGAGCTCATGTCTACCTCCTTTTTGTTAGGTGGGGGCCCCACTTACGGGGTGCGTGGGCATAGCACAAGCCCTCCACGAGTCCATCTTGTTGCAGGGATAGAGCTGGGGTCACTTCCCAGGCCCTGAACCACAGCAGGCAATGGCAGACAGGTCTAGTGGTCTGACAGGGTTTCCTGGTCTTAGTGGGGAAACAGTATGTAGAGCAGTGGCAGTTCAACCTGTGAACCCCGGTATTCCCTGCCACACTGCTTCAGACAATGTACCATCGGGAGGAGAACGTACTCACAAGTCTCTCAATTGGGCCCACCGTGCCCATTTGACATGAGTCTTCCTGTGCTGTGACCTGCTAGGTGGGAGGGCAGAGTTCCAGTGCAACAGAAGACTTGGGTTTCTCCTGAGGCTCGCCACTGGTGCAGGCCCTACTGTCCATAGGTCGCGCAAAAGCCACAAACACAGTTGGCTTTTCTGCTATGCCACATTATGCCTGCATCAGGCATAATGTATGCAAGTGTTGTAATTTAGTAGCAATTAGATTAAGCATTAGCAGAAGACATCTTGTATTTAGCAACTATTGTGAACATTTCGCGGAATCCATTTTGTATTCATGGCAGCCATTATCTCTGCCACATGCTGCTATGTGCTCGCCATGTGCTCTGTCCTACCTTCCTGTTAACTACTCTTGAGAATCTGTCTAGTGACAAGTTATATTTAGCATCTCCCACTTTGCACATTCCCAGTAAGGTCTGCAACTGATAGTAATTAGTATCCGACAGTAATGTGTCTACTAGTCCTTGAAAACTGTTAGCCCCTCCTACCTGTCGACTGTGCATTTCCATATGACCTTATATGTTATAAGTCTTGCTTCTATAATTGTACTACCTTCTTTTAGCCCCTGCGTGGGTATAAAACGACCATGCTCTTTTAGTTCAATGTGCTACTTCAAACATTACCGAAGGGTGCTGTTTGAACTGTAGTACCACCTCATGAGGTTTAATAAACTTTGGCCCTCATTACAACATTGGCGGTAAAAGCCGCTTACCGCTGTGCAGATGACCGCCAACACACCGCCGCGGCCGCGGAATTCCGCCACAGCTATTATGACCCACAGTTCGGAATCCGCCAAAATTCAGACACCCACACAAGTCCGCCACACCAAAGGTCAGTGATAAACTGGCGATAACAAAACCTCCACCGTCACGCCAACACAAATACACCCACACTATCACGACACACGAATCCACGGGGCGGTCATTCAACTGCGGTATTCCATTGGCGGTACACACCTCCGTGCTCAAAATGCACACACTCTTACAAAACGCAGCCACATTGGACAATTCGAAATACACACACCTGATACACATACACACACCACTCCCACACACCAATTACAATATAAAACACACACCCACATCACCCACAAACCCTTACGACCAAAAATTCCGAAAGAAGGCCAGCGAGAGACAGTACCAGCAAGAACAACAGCTTTCACAGGCATACAACACCATCATCCACCGAACTTCCATGCACCTCACACAACACCCCACTACATATCAGCACACTTATCACCACACACCACACAACACATCACCTACACCACCCCATGGCTCGGCAAAGACACCCCAGGTTCTCGGAGGAGGAGCTCAGGGTCATGGTGGAGGAAATCGTCTGGGTAGAGGCACAGTTATTCGGATCACAGGTGCAGCACATCTCCATTGCAAGGAAGATGGAACTATGGCGAAGAATAGTGGACAGGGTCAACACAGTGGGACAGCACCCAAGAAATCGGGAGGACATCAGGAAGAGGTGGAACGACCTACGGGGGAAGGTGCATTCCGTGGTCTCAAGACACCATCTGGCGGTTCAGCAGACTGGCGGCGGACCCCCACCTCCTCCGCCACAACTAACAACATGGGAGGAGCAAGTCTTGGCGATTCTGCATCCTGAGGGCCTCGCAGGAGTAGCTGGAGGAATGGACTCTGGTAAGACAAATCTTAATTATTACATCCCCCACCCTACCTGCATGCCAGCACATACCCCCACCCTCACTCCCAGCACCCCAACTCCTCACATATGTCCCAACATCACAAACCACCCATCCCAACACCAAGCCCTGCATGCAACAACAAAGCATGGGCACACATCACTAAAGCATACCCACTGCACAAACCCATACAACTGCCTAAACCATCATCACACAAGGTCCCACACAGGAATGCAAGCACTGGGGTACATGGTCACCCACCCATTGCGCACCATGACACACACAGATGTAATAACCATCCTTTTATACCCCTGCAGGACCCCTACCCAACGCCACCGGACAGGAGGGTCCACACATGTCCACACCACCAACAGAAGAGGCCCACAGTGATGACAGCAGCTCTGTCCAACTGGATCTAGATGACCAGCCCGGCCCATCGGGGACTTCGGGACAGTAGTTTCCCCTAACCCAGACACAGGCCACCACAGACCTTCCCCCCTCTGGAAACACCAGCACAGCACCCACCCAGCAGGCCCATACCTCCGGCCCCAGGACACGTCAATCAGCTGTGTGTCCACCACTACAGGGAACCCAGGATAACCCACCACCCCAACAACAACAGGGACCTGGGGGCAGTGGCAGTGGGCACATGGTCCAGGGGACGGAGGCCCAGGAACACAGGGGAACTGGTAGGGCAGCTGTGCGACAGGGGGTGGACAGGCCAAGGGAACCCACTCTCCACGAGGCCTTCTCCTCCATCATGGGAGCCTACCACCACTCCCAGGAGACAATGGCAACGGCACTGGCCAAGTTTCAGGAGACCCAACACCTGCAGGAGGAACAGTATATGGGCTTCAGGGAGGAACTCAGAACCATCAGCTTCACCCTGGGCACCATCGTAGGGGTGCTGAAGGAAGTACTCAACACCAGGAGGGACACTGTGGCACCACAAGGGGCCACTGACACTAGCATGGACGATGAACTGCCCACCACCTTCGCCGGCGCTAGTGGACAGGATGCCCGCCACAGGACCACCACACCAGCATCCCACCCCCTGCAGAGGGAGAACCACCCAGCAAACGGTCCCTGAGATCCAGGACACAGACAGAACACGATGCCAAGACCCCCGCCAAGAAATGAGACCACCCTGATTGTCATCCTACTGTCCCACTTTGTCACCCTGTCCATACTTAAAATGCCCCAGCTCCACTTCCTATGCCCATATGGGCAATGCACCTGTGAGACTAATAGACTGGACTCTGCTATGGACATTCCTCCGCCATCACCCCTCACCATTTCACTACCCCCTCCAATATTGAGCACTTAAATAAACACACTTAAAGCACAAAACAATCTGGAGTCTGTCTGTGAATTCGAATTAGTGTATTAGCAATTACAGTGACAAAATGCTCTTTCAATTGTAATGTCAACATACCTATTTCACACAGCTCTAGTCCATGAGGATTCTAAGCAGATGTCACACAGTGGGACCCACATCTGTGAAATTGTAAGGGAAATGGCCAACTTAGTGACCATACACTGGGTGAAAACGACAGACAGTAGAGAGGTAGTAGTGTTAAAGTACATGTAGTAGGCAGGTCTGTACTCTTACCTGTGTCTCACTGGAAATATTGCTGGATCACTGAGTCCCTGTTGTTCATGTCTTCTTCCTCTGCTTCCTCGTCTTCACTGTCCACAGGCTCCACAGCTGCCACAACACTGCCATCTGGACCATCCTCCTGCAGAAAAGGCACCTGTCGTCGCAAAGCCAAGTTGTGAAGCATACAGCAGGACACGATGATCTGGCACACCTTCTTTGGTGAGTAGAATAGGATCCACCTGTCATATGAAGGCACCTGAACCTGGTCTTCAGGAGGCCGAAGGTCCGCTCGATCACCCTCCTAGTTCGCCCATGGGCCTCATTGTAGCGTTCATCTGTCCTTGTCCTGGGATTCCTCACTGGGGTCAGTAGCCATGACGGGTTGTGGTAACCAGAGTCACCTGCAAATGGTGAGGGACAACTGTTAGACACGCACTAACCTGGAGGGATAACCCCAGACCCACACAACCATTCCCACTGACTTGTTTCCAGGTGCTCACCTAATAGCCACACACGGTTCCTCTGGAGTTGACCCATCACATAAAGGATGCTGCTATTCCGCAGGATGTAGGAGTCATGCACTGAGCCAGGGAACATGGCATTCACATGGGAGATGTACTGGTCTGCCAAACATACCATCTGTACATTCATCGAATGATAACTCTTCCGGTTTCTGTACACCTGTTCACTCCTGTGGGGGAGGGGGGGACCAAAGCCACATGGGTCCCATCAATGGCACCTATGATGTTGGGGATGTTTTCCCAGGGCATAGAAATCACCTTTCATTGTAGGCAAATCCTCCACCTGAGGAAAAACGATGTAGCTCTGCATGTGTTTCAGAAGGGCAGACAACACTCTGGACAATACATTGGAAAACATAGGCTGGGACATCCCTGATGCTATGGCCACTATTGTTTGAAAAGACCCACTTGCAAGGAAATGGAGCACTGACAGCACCTGCACTTGAGGGGGGATTCCTGTGGGATGGTGGATTGCTGACATCAGGTCTGGCTCCAACTGGCTACACAGTTCCTGGATTGTGGCACGGTCAAGCCTGTATGTGATTATCATATGTCGCTCCTCCATTCTCGACAGGTCCACCAACGGTCGGTATACCGGAGGATGCTGCCATCTCCTCACATGTCCCAGCGGACGGTGCCTATGAAGGACAACAGCGAGCACAGAATCAAACAACTCAGAGTTACGTACCCACAGTTTACACAGAACACCATTCATACACAAAAGATGGCCTGTATGTATGTAGAGTCTAGTCCTAGGTATGTGTGACGCAGTTGAAAATGAAGCCATGTGGGCCCCTGAAATGGCAGCTGCCTAGCCTGTTAAGTGGGACAATGGGATGTGAGGTAACTGCGATGGCGTTGTACACCGTTGCGGTAGGTGGTCGAAGACCGCGTCGCAATGCTGCATTGGTTAACATTGGACCCAATGGGTCCCAGGAGCCAATGACGATGTACGCCGGCGGTGACGGTACGCACCGCTGCGGACGTGACCGCCATCTTCTGTCTGTTCACTCACTTAAAACCTGATCTTCAACAGTAGAGGACCTACACTGCAAGTGCTGCTGTGACCTCAGTCTGGAAGCGACAATGGCTCAAGTGTCTGGGGAAAGGCCCCCTGCCTTCACATTGGAGGAATTGGAGAAACTAGTGGATGGGGTCCTCCCTAGTACATGCGGTCCTCCAGACAAACAGGTGAGTACACTGTGAGCATGCTGTATGGGCAATGCCTGTTTGGATCACTCGATACCTGATCTTCGACAGGAGAGGACCTACACTGCAAGTGCTGCTGTTACCTCGGTCTGGAAGGGACAATGGCTCGAGTGTCTGGGGAAAGGGCCCCTGCCTTCACATCGGAGGAGTTGGAGGAACTTGTGGATGGGGTCCTCCCCCAGTACACGCTACTCTACGGTCCTCCAGACAAACAGGTAAGTACACAGGGAGCATGTTGGATGGGCTATGCCTGTGTGGAGAGGGCTGGATGTAAGAAGGAAGGGGGGAGAGTGCTGCGTGCATGAAAGACGGTGAATGCATGTGCCACTTGGCAAGGGCAGGGATGGGGGCCAATCAGTTTGAGAGTATGGTTGGTAATAACTTCTCTTTTTCCCCTGTACATTTCATGTAGGTCAGCGCCCACCAGAAAAAAGATATTTGGCGTGCCATCGCCAAGGACGTCCGGACCCTGGGGGTCTACCACAGACAGAGCACCCACTGCCGTAAAACATGGGAGGACATTCGCCGCTGGAGCAAGAAGACGGCGGAGGCTCAGCTGGGGATGGCCTCCCAACGTGGGAGGGGTGCCCGTCGCACCATGACCCCCCTGATGTTCAGGATCCTGGCGGTGGCCTACCCGGAGTTGGAAGGGCTCTTGAGGGCATCACAGCAGCCACAAGGGGGTGAGTACACTCTCATTCTGCTGACTTTGCGCGCAGTGGAGGTGTCTGGGTGGGGGAGGTGGGCTGTGGGTTTCCCTAGGCCAGGGCGAGTTCCGTAGGCAAGGCCCCTCCGTAAGGCAGGCCATGTGGCACCCCAACCCACCTCTGTAGAGTGCCAAGTACACCTAGTCATGCCCCTGTGTCATCTATGTGTGCAGATGTCGTCCATAGCCTAGTAGGCCATTTCCCAGGAATTGAACAGTGGAGCCCAAGAGCACGGCGTAGTGCAAGGGGCTTCTGTGTCTGTCGTGTCTGCCAACGGTAGCGGTAATGCATGCACTCAACATGTATTTCTTCTGTCGCCCCCCCCCCCTTTTTGTGGTCTCCATGTTCTTGTGTGCATTAGCATCATCAAGCGGAGGAGCAGTGGCACCGGAGCACGAGGGAGCTGCATCCCACATGGCCCTGGAGGGCGAGACTACGGACTCAGAGTTCACCAGTGGGACGGAGGGCGAGGGGAGCTCCACGGCAGGGACAAGAGCTGAGACCAGCGACACGGACTCGTCCTCTGATGGGAGCTCCCTTGTGGTGGCGGCAACATCTGTGCCCCCCACATCTACAGGTACAGCTGCCACCCCCCCTTCCAGCACCGCCCTCCCAGCAGCCCCTCAGCCTTTGCCCCGTGCCCGCTCACCCAGGAGGGTGGCATCACCTTCATCCCAGGCACCTCAGGCCCTGCCCCAGTCACCCCTGCTCCACTCAGTGAGGAGGCCATTGACCTCCTCATGTCCCTCATTGTTGGGCAGTCTACCATTTTGAATGCCATCCAGGGTGTCGAAAGGCAGTTGCAACAAACCAATACATTCCTGGAGGGCATTCATTCTGGTCAGGCGGCCCTTCAGCGAGCCTTTCAGACTCTGGCCTCAGCACTGATGGCAGCCATTGTCCCCGTCCCTAGCCTCCCCCCTCCAACTTCCTCCACCCAGACCCAATCCCCTGTACCTCAGCCTATCCCAAGCACACCTACAGACCAGCATGCACACACATCAACACACAAGGGAAGCTCTGGCAAACATAAGCACCACACATCCCACAGGCACTCATGCACGCATCACACACATGCAGACACACCAACATCCACTGCCTCCACTGTGTCCCCCTCCTCCTCGTCTCCCTCCTCCCTCCCAGTCTCGTTTACACTCACACCTGCATGCACTACCTCTACAGCCACTACGTCCCTCTCCAGCACACCCACCACCACACCCGCTCACGTGCAGTCACCACCCCTACTACCATTCACACGTCCCCTGTGTCCTCTCCCAGTGTGTCTGTAACGCCCCCTCCCAAGATACACAAATGCAGGCACACACCCACCCAACAGCTATCCACCTCACGACAGCCTCCAGTGCATGCACCTTCACCCAAAGTCACCAAACGTACACCTCCTACAACCACCACCTCTTCCTCCACTCCCAAACCCCCTCCAGCTACCCGTCCCAGTGTCTCCCAAAAACTTTTCCTGTTCACCCTTGACCTCTTTCCCACACCTCCCCCACCCCGTCCGTCTCCTAGGTCCCGAACTAGCAACTCAGCCACAACATATCCGGGACCAGTGGTGCCTGTAGTCACCGGAATCTGGAGTGCACCGGCCACCAGGGCAGCGAGTGTGGCACGGAGCCACAGCACAGACAGTCCCCCACCTGTGAAGCATCAGAAGTTGGCCAGGGGTCCCAGTGGGAGTGTGGAGTCAGCTGTGACACCTTCCAAGGTGGGGAAGGGCCACAAGAAACCCGGAAAGTCTGGGAAGAGCCGCACGGCAGAGAAGATCGCCATCATCCCCGATGCCCCGGAGCCCACCTCCAGCACAAGCCCAGCTGCCCAGGACAGGACTGCCAGCACTAGCCCACCTGCCCTGGAGGCCACCGCCAGCACAAGCCCAGCTGCCCAGGAGGTCAGCACCAGCCCACCTGCCCAGGAGGCCAACGCCACCTGCCCAGGAGACCAACGCCAGCACCAGCCCAGCTGCCCAGGAGGCCACTGTCAGCACCATCCCAGCTGCCCAGGAGGCCACCGCCAGCACCAGCCCAGCTGCCCAGGAGGCCACCGCCAGCACCAGCCCACCTGCCCAGGAGGCTACCGCCAGCACCAGCCCACCTGCCCACCTGTCCAGGAGGCCACTGCCAGCACAAGCCCCGCTGGGCCATAAAGGATCGCCAGCACAAGTCCCGCTGGGCCATGAAGGACCGCCAGCAGCTGAGACCCTGCAGTGGAGACCACCATCTCAAGCACCGCTGAACAGGGCACCGCCGTCTCAAGCACCGCTAAACAGGGCACCGCCAACTCAACCACCGCTGAACAGGGCACCGCTGTCTCAAGCACCGCTGAACAGGGCACCGCCGTCTCAAGCAACGCTGAACAGGACGCCGCCGTCTCAAGCACCGCTGAACAGGACACCGCCAACTCAAGCACCGCTAAACAGGGCACCGCCAACTCAAGCACCGCTGAACAGGGCACCGCCAACTCAAGCACAGCTGAACAGGGCACCGCCGTCTCAAGCACCGCTGAACAGGGCACCGCCGTCTCAAGCAACGCTGAACAGGACACCGCCGTCTCAAGCACCGCTGAACAGGGCACCGCCAACTCAAGCACCGCTGAACAGGGCACCGCCATCTCAAATACCGCTGGCCCATGAGCGGCAAGGGCCCTGACGCAACTGAGTCCATCACGGGGTGAATGATGCACTCTGGGCACCATGCCCCCTGCAGAACCAGTGGAGAAAAGCACCCACTACCTCTGTCCTTAGCAGGATGAAGCACTCTGGGCACCATGCCCCCTCCAGAACCAGTGGAGACTGTTATCCTCTACCTCTGTCCTTAGCAGGATGAAGCACTCTGGGCACCATGCTCCCCCCAGAACCAGTGGAGACTGTCATCCACTACCTCTGTCCTTAGCAGGATGAAGCACTCTGGGCACCATGCCCCCTCCAGAACCAGTGGAGACTGTCATCCACTACTATGTCCTTAGCAGGATGAAGCACTCTGGGCACCATGCCCCCTCCAGAACTAGTGGAGAAAAGCATCCACTACCCCAATGCTTGGCAGGATGAAGCACTCTGGGCACCATGCCCCCTCCAGATCCAGTGGAGACTGTTATCCACTACCTCTGTCCTTAGCAGGATGAAGCACACTGGGCACCATGCACCCTCCCGAACCAGTGGAGACTGTTATCCACTTGTGAGACTGTGGCTTTGCACTCCCCAGGATATGGCAATGGGCAACCCACCCACTGTAGAGACTTGAGAGACTGTGGCTTTGAACTCCCCAGGATGGAACAGTGGGCAACCCACCCACTGTAGAGACTTGAGAGACTGTGGCTTTGCACTCCCCAGGATTAAACAGTGGGCAAACCACCCACTGTAGAGACTTGAGAGACTGTGGCTTTGCACTCCCCAGGATGGAACAGTGGGCAACCCACCCACTGTAGAGACTTGAGAGACTGTGGCTTTGCACTCCCCAGGATGTAACAGTGGGCATGTGGCCCCCTCGTGGATTTGGCGTTGTGCACTCAAGCGGCTGAGGTGCCCCACCTTTCCCTCCCCCTGAGGTGCCTGTTTAGTTGCTGTCTTATGCCCCTGCAGTGTTCTCTCCGTCATGGTCGGGGATCTTGTGTGGGCCTCGCCGATACCATGTGGTCCCAGTGTTCCACGGACTTTCTTAGAGCACTACCTGGACTACTATGCTTGGTATATATTATGTACATGGTGTATATATATATTTCTGCCTACTTGCTTTTAATACATTACAATGGTTACACTCATTTTCTATTGTCTTAGCATTCTTCCAGGGGGTTTTGGGGGTGTAACTGTGATATATTGATATGCATTTGTGTGTGTGTGGTAGCGGGTGAGGGTGGGGGTGTTGTGTGTGTGTGTCCCTGTTTTTTCCCTCCCCCCTCCCCTGTGTTGTAGGTGCAGTACTCACCGTGGTCTTCGTCGTCGGCGTTCGTGCTCCTGGTAGAGGAGCAGGAAGACTATTGCAGGTAGAATTTGGAGTTCCAGGTCCATGGCGTCCTCGTTCCTCGTGGGGTGTGTAGAGGTGAGCGTTTTCCCTTCGGGATTCCTGTTTCTGCCGTGTTTTTATCCACAGTGAATCTGCCCCGGAAAAGGTGGCGGATTGGCCTGTCATAATAGTGTGGGCGGTACATTGCCTCCCGCCTGTCTTTTGGCGGTGACCACCAGGCTGTTTGTTTGTACCGCTGTGGCGGTCGGAGTGTTAAAGTGGCTGTCTATGTTAGTAGTTTCCGCCAAGGTCGTAATTGCAAATTTTTTACCACCGGCCTGTTGCCGGTCTTACCGCCGCTTTAACACCGACCGCCAGGGTTGTAATGACCACCTTTGTCTTTTATTTCAGTTTCTGTGCCAACTTCTTCTTATATGGTCTGAGGACTTTGTGCAGAGAAGGGCAAACCCCTTGCATTAGTAGGCCTTGCTGAGGCTTACTTTGACAAATTGGTGCCCGAACAGGGACTCATCGGCGACTTGGATGCCCGATGGATTGGTCGCTACGAAGGACTGGGATCTCACTGCGGACGATCAATGCCTGAGGAGACCCGAGTCTTGGCAACCACGGCGTTTTTCCCTTCTTTCTGATTTGACCATCCAGGTGGCGCCGGTCCTCGACTGAGATCCTTTTTGTTCATCGTGCAGTGACCATTTTGTCGATTTTAGAACTTGGCAGTTGGAACTTGGACGCCCTGTGATTGGTAAAAGCCATTTTACGGCACTTGCTGTGGGTTTTAATGCCTTTGTTTGGTAATGAAGTTTAGCACCACTTACTGTGGCTCTCGTGTTTTGGGTGACTAGTCAATTTGTGTCCTTTGAATTGATATATAAATTGCAATTTATATAGGCAGGTAATGAGGAGAATTTTCTCCAATTCAATTTTGATTTGAATGGCACCTTAAGTGCTACTTTGATTATAATACTGCATATTCAGCACTATTTTTGGCATGCCTGTTTTTAGCGCTCTTCGTAGTGTGTGTTGCTTTTGTAATGGTACCAATTTGAGACTGGAAGAATCGCAACTGGCACCCCCAGAGGGGACACCCAATAGAGATATGTGTGTTAAACATGGCCTTTCTTCTATAATGTACAGCACATTATGGAATAAATACACTTGTGCGGATCCTGAGTTACGTTGTCCTATGCATGGGTCATTTGATTTGCGAAAGATTGAGTATGTGGAACAATGTATTTGTAAGCAAAGGTCTAGGCAAGATATGTTTGACTGTGTACGAATGTGGGAGAAAGAAGTGCGTGGACGATTGAAGCGTGAGCAAGCCTTGCTTGAGAAAGAGCAGCGGAAGAATGTATATGAGAGAGCATTGGAAATGAGAAAGAAAGAAAGAAAGAAATGACTTATAGGAGATAGAAGAGAAAGAACGTAAATTACAGGTAACTGGCCAATACACTGTTCGGCAACCTCTCTATCCTATCCTTAATAAACCGCACAATGATTTTTTGTTATTAGATCGCCCTCCACCTCCGTATGTCGTTCCTTCTGCCCCTCATGAGTTAGCTGAGGTCTCCGGTACGGAGCAACAGAAGATACGAGACAGTTGCGCTATGTTGCCTGCTGACCGTGCATCTGAGCTTAGATCTACTGCTCGTAAAGCAATTCATAGCGTTGTCTCTGCTTCTGAACTTTTAGACAACATGAAAGAGTGGACGGAAAAAGAGCAGCTATATTTTACTGAGGCATTTGGCACAGAAGTTATTGAACTATTTCGGAAATATTCTGATGACTTAGAGCCCGATGATGTAGCAGCTGATCGTAAGCAAATGCGTGATGGTCTTTTTGTTTTCTCCCAGGTGGCTGATGCAATCAGGTGTTTGGTGAAATTATGTGTTTCGCAGCAGACTGTTTGCGAGAGGAGAAAAGGGCCGTGGACGTAGCTGCATGGACATCTCAGGCCGGCGGGGTGCAAGCTTCCATCTTTGGAACAGATAAGACTATGATAGTTTACGCAAAACCAATGCAGGGGGCTGCGCCTTTGAATGTTCCTCCTAAAGGATTGGGTACAAGTGATGATAAAACTTCTGTTGATGCTAAGGGTTATTTTATTTATAATTGGGTGTATACTCTTTGGGATAGGGCAGATGTAATGGCACTTAAAACAGCATTACCTGACCCGCAGAAAAATCAAGCCGCCTTTTATGAGGAAGTTGAGGGAGCAATTAGTTCTTGTACTATGACTTTGGCTGACATTGATTTATTTTTCGGATTGATATTACCGCCAGATATGTGGAGAACTGTTCGTAAAGTTGATGATCGTGTAGTTTTTGGGGCGTCATGGAAAGAATTAGAACAGATGGACGGGGAAAAGGAACCTGCGAAAAAACTGTATCAGTTGATTCTAGATCTTCCCGCAGCCATATTAGTTAAGTTAAAAATGATTATTCCCCCTAAAAAGATAGATTGGACTGTTTTAGCGTCTTGTAAGCAAAAGGCAGATGAAACGGTCTCTGATTTCTTTACACGCTTTGAAGAAGCATTTCATGATTTTAGCGGCCAGTTATTGTCGGGTGATGATACGGGCAGACATTTGTTCGTCGAAAATATGTCGCAAATCTGTTACCAGGAATAGCTAGTCGTCTAAAAGCTAGTGAAAGTTCATGGACTACCTCTACTCCGGTTTCTCTTTTGACTATGGCTCAGTATTATGAACGTCAGGAATTAGAAGCAAAAGGTAGCGAGGATAAAAAGATTAAAGAATTAAAGATGAAGGTTATGTTGGCTCAAGTTTATAGTCCGCCTTTTAGAGGTAGTGATAGAGGTGGACGTGGATCTTATGGTTCTTCTTACACTCGTTCGAATTTGTCTGTTGATCAGTGTGCGTATTGTAAGAAATTTGGGCATTGGGCTGCCGATTGTCCAGCACTACATGTTCAGCAGGTGGTCGGGGACAAATGAGAAATCGCTCAGGGTATTCAGGGCCTAGAACAAGCACGAATGATCATGCTAGGTTTGATGCTAATGTACGAGGGCAGGATGGGTTTAACACTTTTGATAGACGGAACCAATACCAGATGTCTAACTATGTGCTGCCTGATTTCCAAGATTCTGCTTATGCATAGGGTTGCCTAGGATGGGGTATGGAATCAGTTGAAGTTCCAGTAGATCAGAGGGGTCCCTATGTTACAGCACATGTTTTGGGTTCTACTGATCAGTTTCTGGTTGATACAGGAGCTATTCGTAGTGCCTTGTCTAAACAATTGATTCCAAGGGCTCCCCTGTCTGGCTTAACCATTACATCAATAGGTTTCGATGGAACACCTTCCCCTAGCCCATTGTCCCAACCACTTTCATTCCATGTTGATGAATTTACTGCTCCATGTCCATTTTTGCTTTCTCCAAATACACCAGACAATATTGTGGGTCTTGATATGCTCAGGTATTTCAGGGCTACAATACAATGCTCTCCTGAAGGTGTGCGTGTTATTTTGAATGATAATCATCCTGTGATGGAAAGAGTTTGTCTTGTTAAAGAGGATATTGCATTAGCTTCACTCCCTAGTACTTTATGGGCTACTTCAGATACTGATGTGGGACAAATGGTTATTCCACCGGTACATATTAGTGTCAAGGAGGGAGCTGTATTGTCACCTTTGCCTCAATACAAAATTTCACAGGATGGTGAAGAAACACTCACACGAATTGTGCATGATCTTATTGCAGTTGGAGTTGTTGAGGAAGTTCCGTATAATGTTTGTAATAGCCTGATTCTTCCTATTCTGAAAAAGGACACTGATTCTAGGATTTACCGATTTACGAGAAGTGAATAAGATTGTGGTACTACAATATCCTGTGGTATCTGACATCAAGACACTTCTTACTTTGGTGCCCCCGACAGCAACTACGTTCTCTGTGATAGACTTGAAGAATGCTTCTTTTCAATCCCTATTCAGCCTGACAGCCGATATTTGTTTGTTTTTACTTTAAATAAACGATCTTATAGATTTTGTAGAGTTCCTCAAGGCTATACTGAGAGCCCTAGTATTTATAGTCAAGCGTTAAAACAACAACTTGATTCTTTTGTTTTGCCTGAAGGTGTGGCTCTCATGCAATATGTCGACGATATTTTGTTAGCAGCTGATACCCCTGAGCAATGTGGAAAGTGCACTTTGTCCTTACTTTCTTTTCTTGCTTCACACCATCATAAAGTGTCCCGAAAAAAATTGCAATATTGTAGAGCAAAGGTAACCTATTTAGGTCACCTTTTGTCTAAGGAGGGCCGTGCACTTACATCAGATCGTATTCAAGCAATTTTAGACACACCAGTACCCTCTACTCAGAAACATGTTTGTGCATTCCTTGGTCTTACTTCTTTTTGTAGGCAATGGATATTAGGGTTTTCACACATTGTCAAACCTTTGCTAGCACTTTTGACTAAAGATACTCCAATGCCCCTCCCATGGACAGGTGAATGTGAGACTGCTTTCCAGCAGCTACGACAAGCCCTTTGTTCAGCACCAGTGTTAGGTACTCCAGATTACACGAAGCCTTTTTCACTTTAGGTACATGAGAAAGATGGATGTGCATTGTCAGTTTTAGTACAGACACATGGCGATAAGCAGTGTCCCTGTGCATATTTTTCAGCACTACTTGATTCTGTCGCTCGAGCGTTGCCTGGGTGTTTTCGTTCAGTTGCGGCAACAGCTGTGTCAATACATCAGAGTGAAGGGATAGTTTTGTCACATAAGCTGTTGGTGTTAGTACCCCATGCGGTTGATGCGCTTTTAAATCAAACAAAGACCCAACATTTAACTAGCGCTCACCTGACAGGATATGAATTGACATACTCATAATGCTACAAATACTACTAACTGTTGGGTATGTGGAATGATACCTGCGCATCTAAAGAAAGGAGGAACACCTTTCATTCCTCTTCCTTTTTCACACAATGGTTCTTGTCAAGCTTGGTATACGCTTTTGTTTGCATCTGGAAAACGTACAGAGGGCACACTTATTTTTCGCCTTAATAAAGTATGCTACCAAGACAAAGATGAGTATCCCCAAGCCAAAGGACCTAAATGGGAATGGGAAGAGTATCAACCGGACAATGTTTCAATACCATATGTCTTCACAAATATAAGAGACTCTGACAAGAAAGAACAATTTGTGATTTCTGTTACAAAAACTAAAGCAGATTTATGTATATGTAGCATTGGTCAAATTCCAGTGGGGATAAGCGATTGTACCTTGATTTTAACTATTGAGGGGGTAAATAATTGTAGTTTTGCAGCTTCACATAATACATATTTTGTTTGTGGTAACTATGGATATTACCAACTACCTGTTGCGTGGTCAGGTGTGTGTTATGTGTCTTTTCTATTACCCCCTGGCACCTGCATCATATCACCGAGATTTTAAACAGTTTAATTACATCATTAAAAATAGATATAAAATGACAATAAGTACAAATGAGGTAGACCAAACGGACACTAGCCTGCAACAATATGTTGATTTTAATTTATGGTTGTTCTCCTTTTGGTGCTGCGTTAAACAGTAGGAAAGTGAGAAGATTGACTAGGGTTGTGGAAGCTGTTACCAATCAGGCAGCTCTGGCACTTGGGAATATTACAGAGGAGCTTCAAATTGCGTGGATTGTAGCGCTCCAAAATCGTATGGTACTAGATGTGATATTAGCTGATCGAGGTGGTGCATGTCGCATCATTGGTAGTAGTTGATGCGTTTTCATTCCAGATCACTCACCTTCAGTATATGATGCAATATCTAAATTGCATAAAATTGCTGCAGAAATCCACACAGAGACTGGTACTTGGACTTTTTCTGGGGGTCCAAACTACTGGGGCTGGAAACCCCTGGGGCTGGAAACTACTGACTATCCTGTGTGTAATGATTGCAATATTTTTCACATGCTGTATCTGTATTCAGTGTGGTCCAATGTTCTGCTCCATGTGTATTACTGCTTGTATGCCTACCAAAGAAGATATTACAGAAGTGAAAGCACAACACGTTAGATAAGGAAATAGCTGAAATGATGAGCATAAATATACAAGATGAATATTTAGATTATCCCAGAAAGACGAATGTCTTCAGCTAATGCTGAAAGGGTCGTCTGTTGTAATTTAGTAGCGATTAGATTAAGCATTAGCAGAAGACATCTTGTATTTAGCAACTATTGTGAACATTTCGCGGAATCCATTTTGTATTCATGGCAGCCATTATCTCTGCCACATGCTGCCATGTGCTCGCCATGTGCTCTGTCCTACCTTCCTGTTAACTACTCTTGAAAATCTGTCTAGTGACAAGTTATATTTAGCATCTCCCACTTTGCACATGCCCATTAAGGTCTGCAGCTGTTAGTAATTAGTAACCAACAGTAATGTGTCTACTAGACCTTGAAAACTGTTAGCCCCTCCTACCTGTCGACTGTGCATTTCCATATGACCTTATATGTATATAAGTCTTGCTTCTATAATTGTACCACCTTCTTTTAGCCCCTGCGTGCGTATAAAAGGACCATGCTCTCTTAGTTCAGTGTGCTACTTCAAACATTACCGAAGGGTGCTGTTTGAACTGTAGTACCACCTCATGAGGTTTAATAAACTTTGTCTTTTATTTCAGTTTCTGTGCCAACTTCTTCCTATATGGTCTGAGGACTTTGTGCAGAGAAGGGCGAACCCCTTGCACTAGTAGGCCTTGCTGAGGCTTACTTCGACACAAGGAGGGCGTTCCGGCCCAGGGAGGCCCGAATAAATGGCGTAGTGAAATTTACAAGATTTCACTTTGCTATTTTTGTGTCATTTTTAATGCATGCTCAGAGCAATCGTTAAAATTATGTACCCATTATATTCAATGGGCCTACCTGTGCTTTGGTGCACTAGCACCAACATTTTCTCAGCTAGTGTAGCAAAGCACCACTATAGCATAAAAAATGTTGAAGCTATTGTGCTAACTACCGCCATGGTGAGCCCTATAGTGAATACGGTGCAACCATGGTGTCATTAGTTACCGGTAGGTGGCACAAGAAAAGTGATGCATCATCTATGATGTGCCACTTTCTTGTAAATATGCCCCCTCGTTTTTAGCACTAGCTTATTTAAATATTCTCAAATAAAATGGTGTCCACTCGTCAAGGTTTGTAAAGCAACATTTCTTGAAGTTTGCTAAGCCTGACCTGTATGTTGTGTTGTCGGCCAACCCATTAGAGCACTTCACTGTTATTCAGACATGGCATATGCTATATATAGATTTGATGAGCCATACCTTTATAGCCTGGTATCAGTTCTATTGTAGAATGTTAGTCAGGTGGTCATACTGCTGACCTTTTGCGTCCTGAGGCAGACCGAGGCTGCCATAAGAGCCACTGTGAAACTGTGTTGTTACTTGTTGTATACCTTCAGCAGGTATGAGGTTACTTCAATCTGGTTATGAAAATTGGATAATAACCCACACACGTAAGCCATGATTTAAGAAAAATACCAAATGAAGTAAGAGGTGAAGTGAGTGTGATGTTCGAAGAGACTTGAAAGACAATATTATGGAGCTCGATGATGTATTTTAGGGTATGTGGCAGAGTGGATCTAAGTGTAATGAGAAATGGTAGGTTTGGTGCTGCTGAAGATGTCAGTTTGGGCAGGGTCCAGGAATTGCACAATGTGTATTCCAGGTTGCTACATATTCACCAGGTTGGAGGACGTTGCAAATGTATAGGGTAAGTAAGGTAGACCTGTATTCCCTAGCTATTCATATATGCATAGGTTAAAGTAGCATCATAGTTAGGTCTAATGTTCAGTTTTTAATTCTAAAAAACACTGAAATTCTTCAGTTATAGTTATCCTAAGTAACTATAACTAATGCACTAAGGTAACTATAAATTGTGTGCAGTGCACAGCAGGGGGTTGGCTGCAGGGCCTAGTCTGTGGCCAGGGCCTGGGGCCAACCCACCGCATGCAGCCAACCCCACACTGCGCAGGGCATTTATTTGTGCTCGGCGAGGTTGGCCACATGCAGCCAACTCCACACCGGACACACGGCATTCAGCCATGGGTGGCAGGGAGTTGGTCCCTGTGGCCCCCCCAACCAATTATAGCCCTGGGGACCCCATCCTCCTAGGGTCACTAATTAAAATTAAGGGAAGAGGGGCTAGTGGCCCCCCTCCTTGGGCCGATTTCCACCCTGCGGACCCCATCCCCTGGGGCCCAATGCACATTTTGGGAGAGGGGAGCATGTGGTCCCACTCCCTGGACAGCTTTTGGCCCCGGGGTCCTCGTCCCCCATGGCTCAACACATTTTTTAGGGGAAAGGGCTCCCCCTCCCCGGGAAGATATTGGCCCCGAAGACCCTGTCCCACAAGGCCTGACAACATATTTAAGAGCTATGCTGCTCCTGTGCCAATTTTATCCCAGGGGACCATATCCCCCAGGTCCCGGCTGCACCCCCCCTCCATGAGCATCCTCTGTGTCCTCTATTTGTGTGCCTTTCTCCTGTGAGCTATTACTGTATTAATGTGGATCAGCTGAAGTCACCGGCTTGGATCCAGGCAAGCTGCGCTTTGTAGGGCTTCTGTAAAGAGCTCTGATGAGAAGTGCTGATGTGAATGAGAGAGGAGGAGAGACATTATCATGTAGGCAGCAGGGCTGCAGGGTGGGTTTTCTGCTCTTGTCCTTCTTTTGCCAGCATGTGAACTGCCGTTTCTTGTCATGTTCTGCTGCGAAGAGAGTGATCGTGTTTTTTTGCTGTTTCTTTTTTTAATGCAGCACAGACGTACGGTTTCACTCCCTCGCGTGATGCAGGCAGCAACGTGACATTGCAGAAACGTGCGCGCTTGGCAAAGAGGCCTGCGTGGTGGGGGAATAAAGGGTGTACGCACGCCCGCGCGCTCCTTACAGGGAACATTGGTGGTGACTACCAACCAGTATGGGCATGGTTATGTCCCAACCCATACTGAAGGGGTAACAGTCTTTCAGCTCTCCCCCCCGCACACTAAAACATCTTATCCCACGGCAAGCAAGAGGACATTTGATTATTTTGGTTTTACATTTGAGCCATGAGAGCTTGTCTAACTCTCAAAATCATCCCGCTTGGAATGGTGAGGGCTGCACTTTTTGGACTTTGGGACGCTGCCATGTAGAAAAATCTATGAGACCTAGACACATCTGAAAACTAAACATCTGGGCGATGCCATGATGGTGTGCTTCATAAGCACCTGCACCATTTTCTTACCCAAAATGCCCTGCAAACCTCCAACTTTGCTTGAAATCACACATTTTCCCCACATTTTTGTGATGGAACCTCCCGGAATCTGCAGGAATCCACAAAATTCCTACCACCCAGCACTGTCGCATCTATACCGATAAAAATTCTGTACCACTTTTCAGCCTAAATATTTTTTTTCTCAAACTGCCCTTTTGGACACGCTTTGGTTCCCCCTCATTTTCGACATGTTTTCCTGTCACAGGCCCACCTACACAAGTGAGATATCATTTTTACTGAGAGACTGAGGGGAACGGTGCGGTGATCCCACACAGAAATGTGAGAAAAATATTATTTGTTTTTTAGCTAAATTTGAGGTTTGCTGAGGATTCTAGGTAAGAAAACACACAAGTCACACCTCCCTGGACTCCCTCGGGTGTCTAGTTTTAAGAAATGTTTGGGTTTGGTAGGTTTCCCTAGATGGCTGCTGACTAAACAATAAAGATGTATTCTGATCATTCTGACCCCTGGCAACAAAATGGATACATTCTTTGATCTAGTAATCAGTGATTTGGAGAATCTGAAAAGGGGAGCAATGGAAGCATCAAGAAGAATTTATCAAAATGAGAAAGGAATGCATTAGTAAGTCTGATGGAAAATAAAACAATAGAAATAAAACCAGCAGACAAAGGGGGAAACAATGTGATTTTACACAAAGCAGATTATGTGGAAGAAGCACACTGACAATTGAATGATACAAACAATTACTAACAAATCCAATAAATGATCCAACTCTTGAACTTGAGGAAAATTTAAGAATCTCTCACAAATGAGGAAGAATTGCAATGTTTAACCCCTTCGCTGACAGGCCTTGTCCCCCCTCAGGTGCCCGGCCTTTTTATGGCTATTTGGGACAGTTCGTGCTTAGTCTTGCATAACTTTTTATCCACATAAGCAACTCAAGCCAAATTTGTGTCCTTTTTTCCAATATCCTAGGGATTCTAGAGGTACCAAGAGTTTGTGGGTTCCCCTGAAGGAGACTAAGAAATTAGCCAAAACACAGCAAAAAATTTGCTAGACAGTGCAAACTTTATTAATTTGCTTGTTTATTTAGTTAGTTGCTTTAGCAGTAATAAAACCCATTGATTATTTTCTTTTTAGTTTTTTGGGTTAAAACGGCATTACAGAGAAAATGAGCAGTTATATTGTTTCGATTAATAGAAATTTCATCTAACTGTTCTCTTAAGACTAGGCTTCCTAAAGCTGCCAATTAAACCGATTCTACACTATTAAGGATGCTGATCGGCCGAGTTGCTTTTTTTGTGATCGCAACCTTTGCATTTATCTGCAAGAATATAAATAATTTGCAATTTAATTGTGTGTCTTTTGGTTTAAGACTGCAGATAATTGCTGACCTGCACGTGAAACCCCTCTATCCAAGAACATTTTACTCAGGAAAGGAGCCCTGGCTTGCATTAGCATGGGACAGTTACAAATTAGATGTATAAACTCCTTTTTTCTGGATCCAAAAAAATCATCTACAACGTATTGTTCCCTATATTTTTAAGATAGTATGTCTGCTAGGGCTCGAAGGTAACCAAAGCATAGCACCATCAGTTTTTGCTAGATTGGAAGCGAGAATGTCTGGGTTAGAAATTGAGCGGATTTCATCATGTCATAGTTATTGATAACTATCCAGGCATGTGATCGTTTGCTGAAGATGTTCTTGTCGTCCATGACCGAATGAAGTTTTGTTGTTCTGTTAGTTGTTTTCTTAAAGGTTAAAGAGAGTAAGTTCTTTTCCCAAAACTCAAGCATGCTTGTTTTATTCGACGCAGAAAAGAGGTATTTATGTTGGCTGGAGGAGGAAGTGTTAGCTAAGGCTGACCATAGAGCATTGTTTAGTAGATTGCTCTGTGCCGCTCTTATTTTGTACCAAGCCTTTGTTGCGGCAAATATTCTTCCCAGTGACCGGACAATGAGGCTGAGTTCCAAGTGGATTTGTGCAGGGGAGGCATTTTTGAGAGGGTGAATACTGCCTTATATGTCTCAGTTTGCAGTGTCCAAAAACGATGCATCCATCCCGTGCAGAGCAGTGCTTGCATATGCTATTATGTATAGGAGAGGCTTTAAGAGGGTCCGTCCAGCCTTCTGCGCAGAATACAAAATGCATGGACTAGCACATTTGCTATCTTAGTTACATAGTGATTATGCTCCAAGAAGTTTAACTTGGTGTCCAAATAAAGCCCCAGATATTTATAGCAGTTGGCTTCTAGGAGTTGAGCATCTGGGCGAATCTTGAATGACTGTGCAGTGCCCTTTAAAATCATCATTGTTTTAGTTTTGGTGGTATTTATTTCTAAGTAGTTTGCTTTCACGTAATACTTTAATTTGGTGATTAATCTCTGCATTCCTATTTTTGTAAGACTCAACAATACAATGTAATCCGCATAAGCTAGATGAGATAAAGTAAAAGAGCCTGAGCGGATGTGGATGTGAGTTTACACTGTTTAACCTATTGGATAGATCTGCCATAAACAGATTAAAAAGAAGAGGAGCCAGCACGCACCCTTGTTTCAACCCCTTTTCAGTTGGAATTTTCCTTGATAACCTGGAGCCGTCACCAAATTTGACCTGGATCCATGTTTTGTTCTTGTAGAGATCTTCAATGGCTTTCAAGAGTGTGGTGGGGTTGCTCATCTCCTTTAATTTGCTCCATAAGGTCCCTCGGTCAAATGCTGCTTTGAAGTCGATTAAGCAAAGATACAATTTCTTTCCATGTAGCTTACATTTGTCTGTGATTGCAAGAATGTTAGTGGATGTGCCAAAGCCCCTTCTGAATCCTGTTTGGTTGTCTGGCACCAAATAATTGATGTTCGACCACTGCAGTAGTTCTTGTAGGATCAAGGAGGCATAATACTTGATTTTGGCATTGATTAGTGCTATGAGCCTGTACTTTGCTGGAAGTAATCAGTCCCTGCATTCAAAAATAGGTTTATTAAAGAACCTCTCCAGCTCTTTGGAATGGACCATCCAACTTTGCTGTATAAAGGCAATAGGATGCTTGCCCAATACTGAGGATCTATTTTAAAAATAGCCTGTAGAATGCCATTTGGGCCTGGGGCTCTATTGGACCTTCCCGCTTTCATAATCTGTTTTACCTCTTTAGGAGAGTAAGATGCACTAAGGCAAATGTCTTGTGTGCTGCCAGTCACGCACTTCATCTCTGTGTGATTCTTCATGCTGGTTACTTGGCTGGATGAATTGGGCGCCAATTGGCTTGCCTGATAGCAGTGTTTTGTTGGCTTGATGACCTTAGCTGCCCTGGGGCAAGGTTATTAGAAAATACACTAGTCAAGTGCATAACCCACGCTTCTTCTGAAACGCTTGAGCTATTTGTTAGCCTGGGGGATAGTGCTAAGGCGTTTACTGTCTCCCAGAACGAGCTGGTGTTTGCTTTCTTTGAGATTTAGATGAGCTTTGACCAAAAAGTCTCATTCCTGAGCCTCCGATCTTCCTAAACCTGTCAACACAGGGCAGAATTTAGACTTGGGTTTCAAGTTACTCGGTTCATGATCATCCGTCTGTATCTCTAATTCCTCCTTGACTTGTGTCTCTGTTAGACATTCACCACTAAGATCATGCAGTAGATTGTAAGCTGTTTTTATATCTTTTTTTCAGATCAACATCTTTGGTTTGTTCATGCATGCGTCTTATCTCCTTTGGTTCCATTTGTGCAAAATATTTGACCAACTTGACTTTATGTACAAATGTATAAATGTCAATTTTAGTCTGTACGAAATCAAAATGTGTTTCAGGGAAAAATATTAATCCTTTATTCAATAGTTTTTCTTCCTCCTGGATTAACCAATGATCTGAGAGTTTAACTATTAATCTTTCTTGCACAGTCTTTTCTTGTGCATTTATTGGATCTATTATTGGCTCCTTAGTTGATACCTTCTTTTTCCTCCCGGCCTCTGCTTTGTCTCCTTCCTCTGCCCCTTGGTGTTCTCTGATCTTTATCCATTAGTTGCATCTCTTAAAAAAAAAGTGGTTTACATGGTTCCTTATGATGTACCCTCTCATTCACTTAGCTCGGCGTCAGATTCACTTATAGTAACATCGGGTGACAAGGACCTGTGTATTACTGTCTTTTTTTTATCACCAAACCATTTAGCAAAGATCAGTATTCTGCCATTGTTATAGTGTAATTCATCCCTTAGGAATTCTTTTTTGTTTTCTTCCTTCCACCGCCGATTCATATTTATCCAAATTTTTCTCCATAATATTTCTCAGTGTTTTAGCACTGATCTTCAATTCTATTTCAGCAATTGTTTTATGAATACCCATCTATACTCATAGCATAGCATATTTAATGATTATCAACATCATATTCTTTGGACATTCCATGGTATTTTGGACCCCTTCTTCCAACATTTCCGTTTTGGTATCTAGATAATTTGGCATGGTGAAAATCCTCAAACCTCTTGGGACTCTTCCTCCTTCAATATACCTTTGTAACGTGATAATCTCCCAGTTCTTGGTTATTTCTTTCTTCAGACATTTTTCCAGCTGATTGTACAATTGTCTTAAATTTTGTTCACTTTCTCCCACTTGTGCTTCATCGGAGTCCCAAAAGAAAACATTAAAAAAAGGAAAGGGGGCAGGGTAGGAATACTCTAACCCCGTAGCCTTGATCCAGGGGTCTCCGGTCTCCCTGGGATCCTGCCAGGGCAGAAAAGCATTTTTGAAAGTTTTGATAAAATCCACAGAGGATCTGCCAAATATGTAAAAAAAAAACAGCGGTCTCCCACGTTTCTTCTTAACTTAGCCCTTGGTGGGCCAGGTACGGGGAGCATGCATTGTTATAAATGGAGGAGGGTGCATGGGGCCCCCCTCCAAGGATGAACTACTGCCCCGGGGATCACAACCATCTTCTGGCTTATGTAAAAATGAAGGAGGGGCCATGTGAACCCCTTCACCCCCCCGGGGTTAGAAATATAAAATCAGATATGGGGCTGCTTGGACCCACCTGAAGACCAAAACCTCCCCAGAGCAACAAACACAAAATAATATAGGGGGCCGCGCAGACCTCTGGGCCCCTTGGACCAATACTTCCCCGGGGCTACAAAGCAGAAAATTAAATGGGAGGCTGCGTGGACTCCCTAGATCTGGGAACAACTACCTCCTGGGGGCCAACTACTTTTTTAAAAGAAGGAGAAGGGGCCACGCAGCCCACCTCCTGAAGACATTAATAGTCCTGGGGACCACCACCTCTCAGGGGCAGCTCCTGCTATCTCCTGAGGTGCCCATCCTTGGGAGCTAGCTGTTTGCTTTTGCTTGGCAAAATCAAGCACTAACTCCGCTTCCAGCAAGCGGGAGCTATTAAAATGCTCCTGTTTGATGGAAGTAGAGTTTTCATCTCTTTCCCTGCCCACATGTCTGAAAGATGGAAGCATTGCTCCCGCACTCCAGTAGCTGCATTTCTAGCAGTTCCTTGTGTGTAGGAGTAATGCGGGCTCCTGCAAGATTTAGGGAGCTGGCTGGGACTGTGGGGGCCTTGAGGCTCCCCCCCTGCGATCCCAGGGTAATTTATACTTTGCCAAAGTAAGTACTTCATAATCAGGTCCACGGGGACCTTAGGACATTTAGGGCCTTACGTGCCCTAAAGTAACTATAACTCACACTGGTGTCATACACTGTTAATTACCCCACATATTACATCAGTCCTTACATCCTTTATGACATCATTGATAATAATACAACAACATTTGCAATGAAATTATTGATGAGAAAACTGTGCATGGCAGTGCCAAGCACTAACCTGATTGTCCTGCAGAGACACACTGTTGACCAAATTGCTTGTTCCCAATTCCTCCTAGATGTTGCATGCCTCCCACTTAAATAAACATGATCAGCATCAGAACGTCCCGGGGGAAAGGGGATGGGTTAAGAGAGAGAAAGACACTGGAGCTGCAGGTCCAGACCCAAATGAATAGTGATGGTTACTAGAAGAACTGGAATTTCCTTTGATAAATTACATATCAGTCAAACTATTCATTACTCATAACTAATGTATTTACTAGTCTCTAACTACTATGTGCAAGTTAGGTGTACCTGTTACGGTCCCCTTTCCCGCTTTAGATGACTCTCCCTCTCTAGGAGTTTTTGGGAAACAATGTGGATTATCTGTAATTAAATAAGAACCTTGAACCTCCTAGAGTAATTATAACTACTCCCACTGCGACCCCAGAATGGTCCCAAGTCACCTCAATTAATGCATACCTAAATGTTCTGGAAGTCCTGAGGATACCTTGCTTGATTCACCATGCTGAAGTTTCCCAAGATGCTCACTCACTCAATTTTATAGACATTTAAATAGATAACAAATAATGACAACTAATTCTCAGGTAATTAGAGTTTGCAGACATGCATGGGTTAATTACTGTGCTGTACTTAGAATTCCAGTCAACACAATTCGGTGTTTTTGACCACACTGAAAACATAAGGTTACTAACAAAACATCATGGTGCAAAGGTTGCATCATTCGGGGAACATAGGGTTAGTATCAAAACATCACAGTACAAGGTTTGCATCATTCTGGGAACATAGGGTTAATATCAAAAGATCACAGTGAAATGTTTTCGTCACTCTGGGAACATGAGGTTAATGTCAAAAACACAAGCAATCATTTTTATCACTGTTACATCACAGCATAAGTGGAGCACAGCAATGACAAACTTTCAGACCATACACAGAATGCTCAGTATCATCAGCATAATTTTAGAATTATGCAAATGTCATATTAAACTTAGCAGTAACAAACGCATTCACAATACATCATTTTTATAATAATTATGCAAAAGAATTTCCTTTCTGCAATGTATAGCAAGCAACAACAATAAGTGTTACTAAGTGACAAGCAGCAAGCATCCCAGTGACTTTAACCGCCAATGGTGTGCCTTCTTAAGCGCATCGCGCTCTGAAACATCCGACTGTCAATTATCAAATCAGCAAATGTCAGGTTTCCACAAGTAAATGCCTTTCGAGCTCATGCAGCGTGTTACTGCCTTTTAGTATTTAATTCTCTTGATCTCTTCCTTTTCCCAGAAGCGGCATCCAGGATACATGACTAAACGTGAAGATCAAATGTGGAGAAGCAGATACTCCCTCTCTGCAGCTGGTGACCTTTACAGCAAGCAATTCACTCAGGCCAGGTGTGGTTTAAATACCTGCTTTATCTGGCCACACCCAGCCTGAGTCTTAGGGATGCTAGAGGCTTGAGCAACAGCAAGTGTGATTCTCTTTTACCCTGACTAAAGTGAGGGGCTTGCTTGAACAGGGGGTAACCTGTCAACCAAAGACCCCATTTCTAACATTGGTAATCAGCAGTGGGGATTTGGACTTGTATTTGTGCTTGACATACAGTGATTAAGTGTACACTACTATTTTGAGTGCAGAAAACTATGGGGGTCAGGGGCCGGGGACCACGGAAGCACCGCCAACAGGCTGGCGGTGCTTCCAAGCCCATTCTGACCGTGGCGGTAAAGCCGCGGTCAGAAAAGGGAATCCGGCGGTTTCCCGCCGGATTTCCCCTGCATGGGCTGAATCTCCATGGCGGCGTTGCAAGCAGCGCCGCCATGGAGATTCCGACCCCCTTCCCACCATCCTGTTTCTGGTGGTTTTTACCGCCAGGAACAGGATGGCGGGAACGGGTGTCGTGGGGCCCCTGGGGGCCCCTGCACTGCCCATGCCATTGGCATGGGCAGTGCAGGGGCCCCCTAACAGGGCCCCATAAAGATTTTCACTGTCTGCATTGCAGACAGTGAAAATCGCGACGGGTGCAACTGCACCCGTCGCACCCCTGCAACTCCGCCGGCTCCATTCGGAGCCGGCTTCATTGTTGCAGGGCCTTTCCCGCTGGGCCGGTGGGCGCTCCTTTGGCGGGCGCCCGCTGGCCCAGCAGGAAAGCCAGAATGGCCTCCGCGGTCTTTTGACCGCGGAGCGGCCAAGTGGCGGTTACCGCTTGGGGGGCCAAGCTCAGAATGAGGGCCTATGTGACCACACACTACTTGTTTGGTGATCTTTTGATTTTTTTCTCTTTGGGACTGTTTTTCTTCTACTTCCATTTTTTTTCACTGATTCCTTGATTGACTTTCTTTGGAACTTAATTTGGAAACTTGTTTTTCTGCCTTTGGAACTTTGCACTTGTTTTTGAATCTTCATCATGCCCCCAGTTGGAGCTGACTTTGACCTTGAGAAATTGGAGAGCTATACCAAGGCTCAGTTGAAGCAGTTCTGTAAAGGTTTTGACTGTCCCATTAAGAGCTCATCCAGGAAGGAGGAGCTGCAAAAAGGTGCTGAGGGCCTGGGTGACAGCCAAGAGCACTGAAAGGCATACAGAGGATGAGGGAAATGAGGAGGAGGAGAAAGAGTGTTCCGTACACAATTGGAGAAGGTCTCCAGGGCATCTAAGGTTCTGACACCTGAGGAGTTACAGGACAGACAGGCAGAGAGGGAGTACCAATTGGAGCAGAGAAGGCTAGCCCTTGAGGAGAGGAAGTTAGCGATGGCTCATGAGCTTAGCTTGAGAGAGATGGATCATAGAAGCCAGACCAGTAGAGATGGTGGCAGCAACCCTACAGCGCAGCCTGAGAGGAGGGTGCACATTCCTAAAGACCTTGTGAAGGATTACAAGAGGGAGGATGACATATACTTGTGGTTCAAAGGGTATGAGTCTGCTCTAGACATGAATCTGGTCCCTGAAGCTCATTGGGGGGCGGGTCTGTGGAATCACTTTGAGGTAGAGGAGAGGGATACACTGACAGCCTTAGGGGATGCTCAGAATCTCACCTACTCTAGCATGAAGGATGCCTTGCTTACAAGGTATGGTCTTACCCCTGAGCAGTACAAGGATAAGTTTAAGTCCTAAAAGAAGAAGGAATCCCAAACATGGTTGGAATGTGTTGATTCTTATTGCAGGTCACTGGATGGTTGGGTGAAGGGCAGTAAGGTAACTACGTATGAGGGGCTTTACAATCTGATTGCTTAGGAGCACTTGTACAGTTTATGTTTCCCAGACCTGCGCCAGCACCTGATTGACAGCAAGCTGCCTGACCCCAGGAAGCTTGCGCAGGAAGCGGACCGCTGGGAGAGCACCAAGGTCCAGAAGAGGTATGGGGGGGACCACGCCAAGGGTGGGCAGGGTCCCTCTCAGAAGAAAGGGTGGGTAAGGGTAAACAGGGGGAGTTCTCTAAAGGGCCCCAAACTGATTCCCAGGGTAAGGATTACCAAACCCCCAGTGAAAAGAAGCCATGCTTCTCCAAAGGGAAGCCAGTGGCAGGTGATCCCCTACGTAACTGCTATGCATGTGACCAGGTGGGTCATGTGAGGGGGGACCCCAAATGCCCCAAAAGTACACCAGCACCCACTGGTGCGCCGTCCCAGGATTTGGCCAGTGTAGCGCTTGGGGAGGAGTTGGTTTCAGGTGGGTGTGAGCCAGCTGAGATGACCCTTGTCTCACTAGGGGACAGTGAGATGGTCCAGAGAACCCTAGTGCCTGAAAACACTAAGTAGTACAGGCAGTGGGTGACCATTAATGGACAGAGGGTAGAGTCTCTGAGAGACACAGGAGCCAGTGTGACTACAGTGAGGAGTCAGCTGGTGTTTGAAAAGCAGATAGATCACCGGGTACTTCACCAAGTAGTTGCCATGGACAACTCAGAGCGCCTGTGCAGAGTGGCGCAGGTTCCCTTTGAATGGGGGGGTTCTCAGGTTCCATGAAAGTAGCTGTGAGTCCAACCATGCCTGTTGATTGTTTGCTAGGCAATGACCTGGAGGATTCCCCTTGGAAGGAGGTGGAACACAGGTCTCACTTGGAGATGTTGGGTCTGCCTGGGTGGGTATGCGTATCCACCCGGTCGATGGCAGCCCATCAGGGTAATCCAGAGCCCCTGGAGCCTGAAACAGTGGCCCAGGGGACCGCCAAGAAGAGGAAGGGCAGGGGGTGAAGGAAACTGGCCCCAGAAGTTCCCACAGTCCGGGAGGAGGCAGAGCCTGAGGGTGACGCCCAGGAGCCTACAGGGGAACAGGTTGCTGAACTGGGGGAGGTCCCTGAGCTGTCGCAGTGGCAGCAGGAAGGCGGGCCCACCTGGGAAGCATTCTGTGCAGCACAGAAGACATGCCCTACTTTGGAGGGTTTGCGGCAGAAGGCTGCAGACCAGGCGGCTGACATGGAGCCAGAATCACCCCTGATCTATTGGGAGGATGACCTCCTGTATAGCGAGCCTATGGTTCCTGAGCCTGGGTCAGTCCGTGTGCTGGTGGTACTGTAGGAGGCTGGCCCGGCTTATAGTGGATACCTTATGATACTTACACCTTGTGCCAGGACCAGTTATCCCATAATAGTAGATTAGTAGTGTTCTAGCAGCTTAAGCTGATAGGAGTAGCTATAGCAAAGCAGCTTAGGCTGAACCAGGAGACATGCAAAGCTCCTACTATACCACTTATATCATATAGCACTATATCATAGGAAACGCAATTCTCAGTTACCAAAAATAAAGGTACTTTATTTTAGTGACAATATTCCAAAAGTATCTCAGAGGATACACTCCCTTAGGAGGTAAGTAAAATACACAAAATATACACACAAACCAAAATCAGGTAAGTAAAACACTTAGAAAAGTAGTGTAAACACTGTAGAACACAATAGAATGCAATAGGAGACAATAGGCGTAGGGGCAACACAAACCATATACTCCAAAAGTGGAATGAGAACCACGAATGGACCCCAGGCCTAGTGTAGTGTGTAGAGGGTCGCTGGGAGTGTAAGAAGACACTAAGGCGGTCATTCTGACCCTGGCGGTCAAAGACCGCCAGGGCGGAGGACCGCGGGAGCACCGCCGACAGGCCGGCGGTGCTCCAATGGGGATTCCGACCGCGGCGGTAAAGCCGCGGTCGGACCGGCACCACTGGCGGGCTCCCGCCAGTGTACCGCCGCCCCATTGAATCCTCCACGGCGGCGCAGCTTGCTGCACCGCCGCGGGGATTCCGACCCCCCCTACCGCCATCCAGATCCCGGCGGTCCGACCGCCGGGATCCGGATGGCGGTAGGGGGGGTCGCGGGGCCCCCGTAAGAGGGCCCCTGCAGTGCCCATGCCACTGGCATGGGCATTGCAGGGGCCCCCGTAAGAGGGCCCCTACATGTATTTCACTGTCTGCTGCGCAGACAGTGAAATACGCGACGGGTGCAACTGCACCCGTCGCACAGCTTCCACTCCGCCGGCTCGATTCCGAGCCGGCTTCATCGTGGAAGCCTCTTTCCCGCTGGGCTGGCGGGCGGTCTGAAGGCGACCGCCCGCCAGCCCAGCGGGAAAGTCAGAATTACCGCCGCGGTCTTTCGACCGCGGAACGGTAACCTGACGGCGGGACTTTGGCGGGCGGCCTCCGCCGCCCGCCAAGGTCAGAATGAGGGCCTAAGTGTGTCCAAGATACCCCACCCTAAGACCCTGAAAAGAACGGAGTAAAGTTACCTACTATCCCAGAAAGACAGTAAAGTCGAGATAGGGGATTCTGCAAAGATAACAACTGACTGCAAAGCACTGAAGATGGATTCCTGGACCTGAGGACCTGTAAAGGAAGGGGACCAAGTCCAAGAGTCACGCAAGTGCCGAGGGGGGGCAGGAGACCACTAAACCCCGGATGAAGGTGCAAAAGGACTGCCTCCGGGTGGAAAAAGCCAAAGATTCTGCAACAACGGAAGGTGCCAGGAACATTTCCTTTGGTCAGAAGATGTCCCACGGCGTGCTGGAGGATGCAGAGTTGTTTCATTGCAGAAAGACCATAAACAAGCCTTGCTAGCTGCAAGAGTCGTGGTTGAATATAATGGGTGCTGCCAGGGCTCAGGAAGGACCAGGAGGTCACCCCTTGGAGGAGGAGACAGAGAGACCACGCAGAAGCAGGCAGGACCTGCAGAAGCACCTGAACAGGCGTTCAGGAAATCTGAGCACGGCGGTCGTCTCAGCACAACAAAAGAGGGTCCCATGAAGTCGGAGGTCAACTCAGCAAGTTGGGCAATGCAGGACGGAGTGCTGGGGACCTGGGCTGTGCTCTGCACAACGGAAGTCTTGCAAAAGTGCACAGAAGCCCTTGCAACTGCAGATCACGCAGTACACAGGATTACTGTCTGGCGAGGGGAGGCAAGGACTTACCTCCACCGAATTTGGACAGAAGGACCACTGGACTGTCTGGGTCACTTGGATCCAGCTCCTGTGTTCCATGGACCAGGCTCGTCAAGATGAGAGGGGACCCAGAGGACCGGTGATGCAGAAGTTTGGTGCCTGCGTTAGCAGGGGGAAGATTCCGTCTACCCACAGGAGATTTCTTCTTGGCTTCCAGTGCAGGGTGAAGGCAGGCAGCCCTCAGAGCACGCACCACTAGGAAACAGTCGAGAAAGCTGTCAGGATTAGGCGCTATAATGTTGCTGGTAGTCTTTTTGCTACTTTGTTGCAGTTTTGCAGGTGTCCTGGGCAGTCCGCAGTCGATCCTTGGCAGAAGTTGAAGAGAGAAGTGCAGAGGAACTCTGGTGAGCTCTTGCATTCGTCATCTGAAGAGAAACCCACAGGAGAGACCCTAAATAGCCATCAGAGGAGGATTGGCTACCTAACCAGGTAAGAGCCTATCAGAAGGGGTCTCTGATGTCACCTCCTGGCACTGGCCACTCAGAGGCCTCCATTGTGCCCTCACACCTCTGCATTCAAGATGGCAGAGGTCTGGGACACACTGGAGGAGCTCTGGGCACCACCCCTAGGGTGGTGATGGACAGGGGTGGTCACTCTCCCTTTCCTTTGTCCAGTTTTGCACCAGAGCAGGGGCTGGGGGCTTCCTGAACCGGCGTAGACTGGCTTATGCGAGGAGGGCACTATCTTTGCCCCTCAAAGCATTTCCAGAGGCTGGGGGAGGCTATTCCTCCCCAGCCTTTAACACCTATTTCCAAAGGCAGAGGGTGTAACACCCGCTCTCATAGAAAATCCTTTGTTCTGCCTTCCTGGGACTGGGCTGTCCAGACCCCAGGTTGGCAGCAGCGGTAGCTGCAGAGAAAACCCCAGAGAGCTAGTTTGGCAGTACCCGGGGTCCATGCTGGAGCCCCGGGAATGCATTGTATTGGCACCCCATTACCAGACTTGGCTTGGGGGGACAATTCCATGATCTTAGACATGTTACATGGCCATGTTCGGAGTTACCATTGTGAAGCTACACATAGGTATTGACCTTTATGTAGTTCACGCGTGTAATGGTGTCCCGTACTCACAAAGTCTGGGGAAATTGCCCTGAACAATGTGGGGGACCTTGGCTAGTGCCAGGGTGCCCTCACACTTAGTAACTTTGCACCTAACCTTCACTGATTGAGGGTTAGACATATAGGTGACTTATAAGTTACTTCAGTGCAGTGTAAAATGGCTGTGAAATAACGTGCAGTGGTAGTCCTGTGTAAGAATTGTCTGACCTCCCTATGGGTGGCAAAAGAAATGCTGCAGCCCATAGGGATCTCCTGGAACTCCAATACCCTGGGTACCTAGGTACCATATACTAGGGGATTATAAGTGTGTTCCAGTGTGCCAATTAGAATTGGTAAAATTAGTCACTAGCCTGCAGTGACACTTTTAAAAGCAGAGAGAGCGTAAACACTGAAGTTCTGGTTAGCAGAGCCTCAGTGATACAGTTAGGCACCACACAGGGAACACATACAGAGCACAACGTATGAGCACTGGGGTCCTGGCTAGCAGGATCCCAGTGACACAGGCAAAAGCAAACATACATAGAAGTACAAAAAAATGGGGGTAACATGCCAGGCAAAATTGTACTTTCCTACAGGTACCCCAGTGCTTCAGGGCCTTCCTGCTGGGGTTGGCTCATAATGTGCCTTTAGCTGGACATTTGGGGCAGGACAAGACCTTTGAGAGGCTTGTCACCCACTTTTACTGGCCCCTAATGCACAGGCACTCAGATGCACATTGCAGGTCTTGTCAGGCTTGTCAGGCAAGTGGCAAGAGTAGAAAGAAATGTAAGGCTCCCCTCCAGCCTTTGCCTGTTGTCAGTACTCCCTTTGAGAGGGTAGGCATTGACATTGTGGGGCCTCTGGATCCCAAGACAGCCATGGCAACAGGTTTATCCTTGTCTTGGTGGCCCATGCCACCCGGTGCCCAGAAGCCATTCCTTTAAGATCAATCACTTCCACTGTGGTGGGTCGTGCTTTGATGGGGGTTTTTACCCGTATGGGGTTCCCCAAGGAAGTGGTATCTGATAGGGGAACCATCTTCATATCCACGTATATGAAGTCTCTGTGGAAGGAGTGTGGGGTAACCTACAAGTTCACCACCCATTACCACCACCCATTACCACCCCCAAAGTAATGGTCTGGTTGAGAGATTCAACCGAACCTTGAAAGGCATGATCATGGGCCTGTCAGAGCCCTTGAGGCGGAAGTGGGACATTCTCTTGCCATGCCTTCTGTTCGCCTACAGGGAGGTGCCTCAAAAGGGACTTGGGTTTAGTCCCTATGAGCTGATCTATGGCCACCCTGTGAGGGGAATTTTGAGTCCGGTTAAGGAAGCTTTGGAGAACGCTCCTAGTAAACCCCCCCCAGAATGTATTCAGTTACATGCTGGCTTTGAGAAAAAAGACTGCGCGCTTCAGGAGTCTCGCTCAGGAGAACCTGGAAGCAAGCCAGGAAGACATGAAACCCTGGTATGACCAGAATGCCACTCTGGTCGTTTCAACCTGGACAAAAATTGTGGGTGATGGCACCAGTGGAGCCTAGGGCACTCCAGGATAAGTGGACTGGGCCATTTGGGTTGGTGGAGCGCAAGAGTGAAGTAACCTACCTGATGGACTTCCTGTCTCCAAGGAACCCCTTAAGGGTCCTGCATGTCAACCGCCTCAAGCCACATTTTGAGTGGACTGAGCTGTCAATGCTCCTTGCAACAGATGATGGGGTAGAGGAGGAATGCAAGCCTCTTCCTGACCTCCTGTCTGCAGGAGAAAACGATGGGTCAGTGGAGGGAGTGATCCTCTCCCCCTCCCTGACTGAGGAGCCGCAAGGTGACTGTCACCACGTGTTGGGACAGTTTTCCTCACTGTTTTCCCTGATTCCAGGAGTCACACACTTGTGCCCACATGATGTAGACATTGGGGACAGTACGCCCATTAAACAGAAGGTTTACAGGGTGTCTGACAGGGTCAGGGCATGCATTAAGGATGAGGTATCCAAAATGCTTACCCTGGGGGTTATTGAGCACTCAAGCAGTCCTTGGGCCAGCCCAGTGGTATTGGTCCCAAAGGCTGCTGCACCTGGTGCCACTCAAGAACTCAGGTTCTGTGTGGACTACCGGGGACTCAATGTGGTCAGCAAGACTGACGCACACCCCATCCCCGGAGCTGATGAGCTCATTGACCGGTTGGGAGCTGGCAAGTACCTCAGTATGTTTGATTTAACATCTGTGTACTGGCAGAATGCCTTAACTGAGGGGGCCAAGGAGAGGTCAGCATTCTCTACCCCAGGTGGACACTTTCAGTTTAATGTGATGCCATTTGTGATGAAGAATGCCCCTGCCACCTTTCAGAGGTTGGTCAACCAGGTGTTAACTGGAATGGATGAGTTCAGTTGCGCCTATCTGGATGACATTGTTGTGTTTAGTTCCACATGGGAGGGACACCTGCAACACCTCTGGAGAGTGTTAGAGGCCCTGCAGAAGGCAGGCCTCACTATTAAGGCGAGCAAGTGCCAAATACGGCAGGGTTCTGTGGTGTACTTGGGACACCAGGTGGGGAGTGGCCAGGTGGCACGCCTACAACCTAAGATTGACACAGTTCTGGCTTGGGAGACCCAGACTGAAGTGAGAGACTTTTTATGTCTCACAGGATATTACAGGAGGTTTCTTAAGGGATATGGTACCATTGTTTACCCCCTTAACTGAGTTGATTTCTAAAAAGCAACCCAGGAAAGTGATCTGGACAGAGGCTTGCCAGAACGCTTTTGATGACCTGAAGGCTGCCATGTGCACAGCACCTGTGCTGAAGTCACCTGACTACTCCAAGAAGTTTGTTGTGCAGACAGACGTCCCAGAGCATGGTATTGGAGCAGTACTCTCACAGCTTAATGAAGAGGGCCTAGATCAACCCGTAGCCGTCATTAGCAGGAGGTTATTACCCAGGGAACGTAGGTGGAGTGCCATAGAACGTGAAGCGTTTGCTGTGGTCTGGGCACTGAAGAAGCTAAGACTTTACTTGTTTGGGGCTCACTTCCGAGTTCAGACTGACCACAGGTGCCTTCAGATGGTTAATGCAGATGAAAGGTGAGAATCCAAAACTGTTCAGGTGGTCCTTTTCCTACAGGGGATGGACTTTAAGGTGGACCACCGTCCTGGTACAGAGCACGCCAATGCTGATGGTCTGTCTAGGTTCTTCCGCCTTAGTGATGAGAACTCCCATGAGGTTGGGTAGTTGCTCCCCACTTTCAGCTGGGGGGGTCACGTGTTAGACTTTTTATCCTTGGCGTGGTCTCCCTTAACTTTTCGACTCTGTTCCCCAGGTTGTTGATGTGTGCTGGACTCTGATTTTACTGTTTTTTCTACTCTTAGCACTTTACCAGTGCTAACCAGTGCTAAAGTGCAAGTGCTCCTTTACAAAATGTGTATGTAATTGGCTTATCCATAATTGGCATATTTGATTTACTAGTAAGTCCCTAGTAAGGTGCACTAGAGGTGCCAGGGCCTGTAAATCAAATACTAGTAGTGGGCCTGCAGCACTGGTTGTGCCACCCACATAAGTAGCTCTGTAATCATGTCCCAGACCTGCCACTGCAGTGTCTGTGTGTGCAGTTTTAACTGTAAATTCGACTTGGCAAGTGTACTCACTTGCCAGGATTAAACGTTCCCTTTTGTTACATGTCAGACACCCCTAAGGTAGGCCCTAGGTAGCCTCAAGGGCAGGGTGCAGTGTATGGTTAAGGTAGGACATATAGGCCCTCATTGCAACATTGGCGGTAAATGCTGTTTACCGCCGTGAAGAAGACTGCCAACACACCGCCGCAGCCGCGGAATTCCACCACAGCTATTACGACCCACAGCTCAGAATCTGCCAAAATCTAGACACCCACACAATTCCGCCAAACTAAAGGTCAGTGATAAACTGGCGATAACAAAACCTCCACCGTCACGCCAACAGGGATACGCCCACACTATCACGACTGGGGGAGGACCCTGAGCTGTCGCAGTGGCAGCAGGAAGGCGGGCCCACCTGGGAAGCATTCTGTGCAGCACAGAAGACATGCCCTACTTTGGAGGGTTTGCGGCAGAAGGCTGCAGACCAGGCGGCTGACATGGAGCCAGAATCACCCCTGATCTATTGGGAGGATGACCTCCTGTATAGCGAGCCTATGGTTCCTGAGCCTGGGTCAGTCCGTGTGCTGGTGGTACTGTAGGAGGCTGGCCCGGCTTATAGTGGATACCTTATGATACTTACACCTTGTGCCAGGACCAGTTATCCCATAATAGTAGATTAGTAGTGTTCTAGCAGCTTAAGCTGATAGCGGTAGCTATAGCAAAGCAGCTTAGGCTGAACCAGGAGACATGCAAAGCTCCTACTATACCACTTATATCATATAGCACTATATCATAGGAAACACAATTCTCAGTTACCAAAAATAAAGGTACTTTATTTTAGTGACAATATTCCAAAAGTATCTCAGAGGATACACTCCCTTAGGAGGTAAGTAAAATACACAAAATATATACACAAACCAAAATCAGGTAAGTAAAACACTTAGAAAAGTAGTGTAAACACTGTAGAACACAATAGAATGCAATAGGAGACAATAGGCCTAGGGGCAACACAAACCATATACTCCAAAAGTGGAATGAGAACCACGAATGGACCCCAGGCCTAGTGTAGTGTGTAGAGGGTCGCTGGGAGTGTAAGAAGACACTAAGGGTGTCCAAGATACCCCACCCCAAGACCCTGAAAAGAACGGAGTAAAGTTACCTACTATCCCAGAAAGACAGTAAAGTCGAGATAGGGGATTCTGCAAAGATAACAACTGACTGCAAAGCACTGAAGATGGATTCCTGGACCTGAGGACCTGCAAAGGAAGGGGACCAAGTCCAAGAGTCACGCAAGTGCCCAGGGGGGGCAGGAGACCACTATACCCCGGATGAAGGTTCAAAAGGACTGCCTCCGGGTGGAAGAAGCCAAAGATTCTGCAACAACGGAAGGTGCCAGGAACATTTCCTTTGGTCAGAAGATGTCCCACGGCGTGCTGGAGGATGCAGAGTTGTTTCATTGCAGAAAGACCATAAACAAGCCTTGCTAGCTGCAAGAGTCGTGGTTGAATATTATGGGTGCTGCCAGGGCTCAGGAAGGACCAGGAGGTCACCCCTTGGAGGAGGAGACAGAGAGACCACGCAGAAGCAGGCAGGACCTGCAGAAGCACCTGAACAGGCGTTCAGGAAATCTGAGCACGGCGGTCGTCTCAGCACAACAAAAGAGGGTCCCATGAAGTCGGAGGTCAACTCAGCAAGTTGGGCAATGCAGGACGGAGTGCTGGGGCCCTGGGCTGTGCTCTGCACAACGGAAGTCTTGCAAAAGTGCACAGAAGCCCTTGCAGCTGCAGATCACGCAGTACACAGGATTACTGTCTGGCGAGGGGAGGCAAGGACTTACCTCCACCGAATTTGGACAGAAGGACCACTGGACTGTCTGGGTCACTTGGATCCAGCTCCTGTGTTCCATGGACCAGGCTCGTCAAGATGAGAGGGGACCCAGAGGACCGGTGATGCAGAAGTTTGGTGCCTGCGTTAGCAGGGGGAAGATTCCGTCTACCCACAGGAGATTTCTTCTTGGCTTCCAGTGCAGGGTGAAGGCAGGCAGCCCTCAGAGCACGCACCACTAGGAAACAGTCGAGAAAGCTGTCAGGATTAGGCGCTATAATGTTGCTGGTAGTCTTTTTGCTACATTGTTGCAGTTTTGCAGGTGTCCTGGGCAGTCCGCAGTCGATCCTTGGCAGAAGTTGAAGAGAGAAGTGCAGAGGAACTCTGGTGAGCTCTTGCATTCGTCATCTGAAGAGAAACCCACAGGAGAGACCCTAAATAGCCATCAGAGGAGGATTGGCTACCTAACCAGGTAAGAGCCTATCAGGAGGGGTCTCTGATGTCACCTCCTGGCACTGGCCACTCAGAGGCCTCCATTGTGCCCTCACACCTCTGCATTCAAGATGGCAGAGGTCTGGGACACACTGGAGGAGCTCTGGGCACCACCCCTTGGGTGGTGATGGACAGGGGTGGTCACTCTCCCTTTCCTTTGTCCAGTTTTGCACCAGAGCAGGGGCTGGGGGCTTCCTGAACCGGCGTAGACTGGCTTATGCGAGGAGGGCACTATCTTTGCCCCTCAAAGCATTTCCAGAGGCTGGGGGAGGCTATTCCTCCCCAGCCTTTAACACCTATTTCCAAAGGCAGAGGGTGTAACACCCGCTCTCATAGAAAATCCTTTGTTCTGCCTTCCTGGGACTGGGCTGTCCAGACCCCAGGTTGGCAGCAGCGGTAGCTGCAGAGAAAACCCCAGAGAGCTAGTTTGGCAGTACCCGGGGTCCATGCTGGAGCCCCGGGAATGCATTGTATTGGCACCCCATTACCAGACTTGGCTTGGGGGGACAATTCCATGATCTTAGACATGTTACATGGCCATGTTCGGAGTTACCATTGTGAAGCTACACATAGGTTTTGACCTTTATGTAGTTCACGCGTGTAATGGTGTCCCGTACTCACAAAGTCTGGGGAAATTGCCCTGAACAATGTGGGGGACCTTGGCTAGTGCCAGGGTGCCCTCACACTTAGTAACTTTGCACCTAACCTTCACTGACTGAGGGTTAGACATATAGGTGACTTATAAGTTACTTCAGTGCAGTGTAAAATGGCTGTGAAATAACGTGCAGTGGTAGTCCTGTGTAAGAATTGTCTGAGCTCCCTATGGGTGGCAAAAGAAATGCTGCAGCCCATAGGGATCTCCTGGAACCCCAATACCCTGGGTACCTAGGTACCATATACTAGGGGATTATAAGTGTGTTCCAGTGTGCCAATTAGAATTGGTAAAATTAGTCACTAGCCTGCAGTGACACTTTTAAAAGCAGAGAGAGCGTAAACACTGAAGTTCTGGTTAGCAGAGCCTCAGTGATACAGTTAGGCACCACACAGGGAACACATACAGAGCACAACGTATGAGCACTGGGGTCCTGGCTAGCAGGATCCCAGTGACACAGGCAAAAGCAAACATACATAGAAGTACAAAAAAATGGGGGTAACATGCCAGGCAAAATGGTACTTTCCTACAGGTACCCCAGTGCTTCAGGGCCTTCCTGCTGGGGTTGGCTCATAATGTGCCTTTAGCTGGACATTTGGGGCAGGACAAGACCTTTGAGAGGCTTGTCACCCACTTTTACTGGCCCCTAATGCACAGGCACTCAGATGCACATTGCAGGTCTTGTCAGGCTTGTCAGGCAAGTGGCAAGAGTAGAAAGAAATGTAAGGCTCCCCTCCAGCCTTTGCCTGTTGTCAGTACTCCCTTTGAGAGGGTAGGCATTGACATTGTGGGTCCTCTGGATCCCAAGACAGCCATGGCAACAGGTTTATCCTTGTCTTGGTGGCCCATGCCACCCGGTGCCCAGAAGCCTTTCCTTTAAGATCAATCACTTCCACTGTGGTGGGTCGTGCTTTGATGGGGGTTTTTACCCGTATGGGGTTCCCCAAGGAAGTGGTATCTGATAGGGGAACCAACTTCATATCCACGTATATGAAGTCTCTGTGGAAGGAGTGTGGGGTAACCTACAAGTTCACCACCCATTACCACCACCCATTACCACCCCCAAAGTAATGGTCTGGTTGAGAGATTCAACCGAACCTTGAAAGGCATGATCATGGGCCTGTCAGAGCCCTTGAGGCGGAAGTGGGACATTCTCTTGCCATGCCTTCTGTTCGCCTACAGGGAGGTGCCTCAAAAGGGACTTGGGTTTAGTCCCTTTGAGCTGATCTATGGCTACCCTGTGAGGGGAATTTTGAGTCCGGTTAGCAAGCTTTGGAGAACGCTCCTAGTAAACCCCCCCCAGAATGTATTCAGTTACATGCTGGCTTTGAGAAAAAAGACTGCGCGCTTCAGGAGTCTCGCTCAGGAGAACCTGGAAGCAAGCCAGGAAGACATGAAACCCTGGTATGACCAGAATGCCACTCTGGTCGTTTCAACCTGGACAAAAATTGTGGGTGATGGCACCAGTGGAGCCTAGGGCACTCCAGGATAAGTGGACTGGGCCATTTGGGTTGGTGGAGCGCAAGAGTGAAGTAACCTACCTGATGGACTTCCTGTCTCCAAGGAACCCCTTAAGGGTCCTGCATGTCAACCGCCTCAAGCCACATTTTGAGTGGACTGAGCTGTCAATGCTCCTTGCAACAGATGATGGGGTAGAGGAGGAATGCAAGCCTCTTCCTGACCTCCTGTCTGCAGGAGAAAACGATGGGTCAGTGGAGGGAGTGATCCTCTCCCCCTCCCTGACTGAGGAGCCGCAAGGTGACTGTCACCACGTGTTGGGACAGTTTTCCTCACTGTTTTCCCTGATTCCAGGAGTCACACACTTGTGCCCACATGATGTAGACATTGGGGACAGTACGCCCATTAAACAGAAGGTTTACAGGGTGTCTGACAGGGTCAGGGCATGCATTAAGGATGAGGTATCCAAAATGCTTACCCTGGGGGTTATTGAGCACTCAAGCAGTCCTTGGGCCAGCCCAGTGGTATTGGTCCCAAAGGCTGCTGCACCTGGTGCCACTCAAGAACTCAGGTTCTGTGTGGACTACCGGGGACTCAATGTGGTCAGCAAGACTGACGCACACCCCATCCCCGGAGCTGATGAGCTCATTGACCGGTTGGGAGCTGGCAAGTACCTCAGTATGTTTGATTTAACATCTGGGTACTGGCAGAATGCCTTAACTGAGGGGGCCAAGGAGAGGTCAGCATTCTCTACCCCAGGTGGACACTTTCAGTTTAATGTGATGCCATTTGTGATGAAGAATGCCCCTGCCACCTTTCAGAGGTTGGTCAACCAGGTGTTAACTGGAATGGATGAGTTCAGTTGCGCCTATCTGGATGACATTGTTGTGTTTAGTTCCACATGGGAGGAACACCTGCAACACCTCTGGAGAGTGTTAGAGGCCCTGCAGAAGGCAGGCCTCACTATTAAGGCGAGCAAGTGCCAAATACGGCAGGGTTCTGTGGTGTACTTGGGACACCAGGTGGGGAGTGGCCAGGTGGCACGCCTACAACCTAAGATTGACACACTTCTGGCTTGGGAGACCCAGACTGAAGTGAGAGACTTTTTATGTCTCACAGGATATTACAGGAGGTTTCTTAAGGGATATGGTACCATTGTTTACCCCCTTAACTGAGTTGATTTCTAAAAAGCAACCCAGGAAAGTGATCTGGACAGAGGCTTGCCAGAACGCTTTTGATGACCTGAAGGCTGCCATGTGCACAGTACCTGTGCTGAAGTCACCTGACTACTCCAAGGAGTTTGTTGTGCAGACAGACGTCCCAGAGCATGGTATTGGAGCAGTACTCTCACAGCTTAATGAAGAGGGCCTAGATCAACCCGTAGCCGTCATTAGCAGGAGGTTATTACCCAGGGAACGTAGGTGGAGTGCCATAGAACGTGAAGCGTTTGCTGTGGTCTGGGCACTGAAGAAGCTAAGACTTTACTTGTTTGGGGCTCACTTCCGAGTTCAGACTGACCACAGGTGCCTTCAGATGGTTAATGCAGATGAAAGGTGAGAATCCAAAACTGTTCAGGTGGTCCTTTTCCTACAGGGGATGGACTTTAAGGTGGACCACCGTCCTGGTACAGAGCACGCCAATGCTGATGGTCTGTCTAGGTTCTTCCGCCTTAGTGATGAGAACTCCCATGAGGTTGGGTAGTTGCTCCCCACTTTCAGCTGGGGGGGTCACGTGTTAGACTTTTTATCCTTGGCGTGGTCTCCCTTAACTTTTCGACTCTGTTCCCCAGGTTGTTGATGTGTGCTGGACTCTGATTTTACAGTTTTTTCTACTCTTAGCACTTTACCAGTGCTAACCAGTGCTAAAGTGCAGGTGCTGCTTTACAAAATGTGTATGTAATTGGCTTATCCATAATTGGCATATTTGATTTACTAGTAAGTCCCTAGTAAGGTGCACTAGAGGTGCCAGGGCCTGTAAATCAAATGCTAGTAGTGGGCCTGCAGCACTGGTTGTGCCACCCACATAAGTAGCTCTGTAATCATGTCCCAGACCTGCCACTGCAGTGTCTGTGTGTGCAGTTTTAACTGTAAATTCGACTTGGCAAGTGTACTCACTTGCCAGGACTAAACGTTCCCTTTTGTTAAATGTCAGACACCCCTAAGGTAGGCCCTAGGTAGCCTCAAGGGCAGGGTGCAGTGTATGGTTAAGGTAGGACATATAGGCCCTCATTACAACATTGGCGGTAAATGCTGTTTACCGCCGTGAAGAAGACTGCCAACACACCGCCGCAGCCGCGGAATTCCACCACAGCTATTACGACCCACAGCTCAGAATCTGCCAAAATCTAGACACCCACACAAGTCCGCCAAACTAAATGTCAGTGATAAACTGGCGATAACAAAACCTCCACCGTCACGCCAACAGGGATACGCCCACACTATCACGACCCACGAATCCACGCGGTGGTCTTTCAACCGCGGTATTCAATTGGCAGTACACACTGCCACGCTCAAAATACACACACATTTACAAAACACAACCACATTGGACAAATTGAAATACACACACCTGATACACATACACACACCACACCCACACACCCAATACAATATAAAAGACACACCCACATTACCCACAAACCCTTACTACCAAAAATTTTGAAGAAGGCCAGAGAGATAGCAAATCAAAGACAACACCAGCATACAGAGGCACACAACACCATCACACATACACATCCATGCACAAAATACCACACACCCCTAAACATCACCCCACACATCACAACACACACCACCTCACACATCACCCACACCAATCCATGGCACCGCAAAGACATCCCAGGTTTTCTGAGGAGGAGCTCAGGGTCATGGTGGAGGAAATCATCCGGGTAGAGCCACAGCTATTCAGATCACAGGTGCAGCACACCACCATAGCTAGGAAGATGGAGCTATGGCGCAGAATCGTGGACAGGGTCAACGCAGTGGGACAGCACCCAAGAACACGGGATGACATAAGGAAAAGGTGGAACGACCTACTGGGGAAGGTGCGTTCCGTGGTCTCATGACACCACATTGCAGTTCAGAGTACTGGTGGCGGACCACAACCCCCTCCCCTGCGACTAACAACGTGGGAGGAGCAGGTCTTGGCTATACTGCATCCTGAGGGCCTCGCAGGAGTAGCTGGAGGAATGGACTCTGGTAAGTCAAAGCTTTAACTACTTCATCCCCACCCTACCTGCATGCTATCACATACTCCCACCCTCGCCCTCACCCCTATCACTCCAGCTCCTCACATATGTCCCACTATCACAAACCACACATCCCAACACCAAGCCCTGCATGCAACAACAAAGCATGGACACCCATCACCACGCATGTCCACTACACATACCCACACAGACCCCTAAACAATTATCACACAAGGTCCTACACAGAAATGTAAGCACTGGGGTACAGGGTCACCCACCCATTGCACACCATGGCACACACAGAGGCAATAATCATGCCTTTACACCCCTGCAGGACCCCTAACCAACGTCACTGGACAGGAGGTTCCAGACATGTCCACCCACAGAAGAGGCCCACAGTGATGACAGCAGCTCTGTCCAACTGGATCTAGATGACCAGCCCGGCCCATCTGGGACCTCGGGACAGTCGGTTCCCCTGACACAGTCACAGGCCACCACAGAGCCTCCCCCCTCAGGAAACACCACCACAGCACCCACCCAGTGGGCCTATACCTCTGTCCCCAGGACACGTCAAGCAGCAGTGTGTCCACCACTACAGGGAACCCAGGCTAACCCACCACCCCAAGAACAGCAGGGACCTGGGGGCAGTGGTAGTGGGCACACGGTTCAGGGGACAGAGGCCCAGGAAAACCGGGGAACTGGGAGGGCTGCTATCCGACAGGGGGATGACAGGCCAAGGGAACCCACTCTCCACGAGGCCCTCTCAACATCATGGGAGCCTACCATCATTCCCAGGAGACGATGGCAACGGTACTGGCCAAGTTTCAGGAGACCCAGTGGCTGCTGAAGGAACAGTATTTGGGGTTCAGGGAGGAACTCAAATCCATCAATACCACCCTGGGCACCATTGTAGGGGTGCTGAAGGACCTTGTGAACTCCAGGAGGGACACTGTGGCACAACAAGGGGCCCCTGACACTAGCCTGGACGATGAACTGCCCACCACCTCCACAGGCGCTAGTGGACAGGAGGCACCACCACAGGACCACGACACCAGCACCCCACCCCCTGCAGATGGAGAACCACCCGCAAGCGGTCCCTGAGATCCAGGACAAAAACAGAGAACAGTGCCAAGACCCCCGCCAAGAAATGAGACCACCCTGAATGCCATCCTTCTGTCCCACTTTGTCACCCTGTCCATCCTTAAACTGCCCTAGCTCCACTTCCTATGCCCCTTTGGACAATGCACCTGTGAGACTAATAGACTGGACTCTGCCATGGACATTCCTCCACCATCACCCCTGACCATTTTACAACCCCCTCCACTATTTAGCACTTAAATAAACACCCTTAAATCACAAAACAATCTGGAGTCAGTCTGTGCTTTCACAATTGTGTATTTGCAATAACTGAGGGAAATAGCAATGTCCATTGTATTGTCAACATACCTATGTCACACAGCTCTAGTCCACGGGTAACAAAGCAGAGGTCACACAGTGGGACCCACATCTCTGAAATCGAAAGGGAAAGTGACAAATAAGGGTCATACACTGGGTGAAAGTGACAGACAGATGAGAGGTTGAACAATTTTATCAGATGTAGGAGGCTGTGATGTCTTCTTACCTGTGTCTCACTGGAAGTATTGATGGATCACGGTGTTTCTGTTGTCTATGTCCTCTTCTTCTGCCTCCTCTTCTTCACTGTCCACAGGCTCCACAGCTGCCACAACACCTCCTCAGGACCATCCTCCTGCAGAAAAGGCACCTGTGGCCGCAAAGCCAAGTTGTGCAGCATACAGCAGGCCACGATGATCTGGCACACCTTCTTTGGTGAGCAGTATAGGGAACCACCTGTCATATGGAGGCACCTGAACCTGACCTTCAGGAGGCCGAAGGTCCTCTCTATAACCCTCCTAGTTCGCCCATGTGCCTCATTGTAGCGTTCCTCTGCCCTTGTCCTGGGATTCTTCACTGGGGTCAGTAGCCATGACAGGTTGGGGTACCCAGAGTCACCTGCAAATGTCGAGGGACAACTGTTAGACACACACTAACCCTTAGGGACAACCCCAGACCCAGGCAACTATTCACACTGTATCGGGTCCATGTCCTCACCTAATAGCCACACACGGTGCCTCTGGAGTTGCCCCATCACATAAGGGATGCTGCTATTCCTCAAAATGTAAGCGTCATGCACTGAGCCAGGAAACTTGGCGTTCACATGGGAGATGTACTGGTTGGCCAAACACACCATCTGCGCATTCATTGAATAGTAACTCTTCCGGTTTCTGTACACCTGTTCACTCCTGTGGGGGGGACCAAGGCCACATGTGTCCCATCAATGGCACCTATGATGTAGGGGATATGTCCCAGGGCATAGAACTCACCTTTCACTGTAGGCAAATCCTCCACCTGAGGGAAAACGATGTAGCTGCGCATGTGTTTCAGCAGGGCAGACAACACTCTGGACAACACGTTAGAGAACATAGCCTGGGACATCCCTGATGCAATGGCCACTGTTGTTTGAAAGGACCCACTTGCCAGGAAATGGAGTACTGACAGGACCTGCACTAGAGGGGGGATTCCTGTGGGATGGCGGATAGCTGACATCAGGTCTGGCTCCAACTGGGCACACAGTTCCTGGATTGTGGCACGATCAAGTCTGTAGGTGACTATTACATGTCGCTCTTCCATTGTCGACAGGTCCACCAGCGGTCTGTACATCGGAGGATGCCGCCATCTCCTCACCTGCCCCAGCGGACGTGCTCTATGGAGGAGAACAGCAAGCAGAGGGTCAGCCAATACTGAGGCACGAAATAAACAACTTTATTGCACACATTTGTCAATCCCCTATGTGCCTGTCTTAGTGTGTATGCAAGGCCTATATATGTGTGACACATTTAAAATTAATGCCATTTGGCCCCCTGAAATGGCGGCTGCCTGACCTGTAATGTGGGAGAAGGGGATATGAGGTAACTGCGCTGGCGTTGTACATCGTCGCGGTAGGCGGTCGAAGACCGCGGCGCAATCCTGCATTGGTTAACATTGGACCCTATGGGTCCCAGGAGCCAATGACGATGTACGTCGGTGGTGACGGTATGCACCGCCCCAGATGTGGCCGCCATTTTCTATCTGTTCACTCACTTGATACCTGATCTTCAACAGGAGAGGACCTACACTGCGAGTGCTGCTGTGACCTCAGTCTGGAAGCGAAAATGGCTCAAGTGTCTGGGGAAAGGGCCCCTGCCTTCACATCGGAGGAGTTGGAGAAACTAGTGGATGGGGTCCTCCCCCAGTACACACTACTCTACGTTCCTCCAGACAAACAGGTGAGTACACTGTGAGCATGCTGTACGGGCAATGCCTGTTTGGAGTGGTGTGGATGGGAGATACAGGGGGTGGGAATGAGGCGTGCGTGAAACAACGGTGAGTGGATGTGTGCCAGGGCAAGGGTGAGATAGTGGGCCAATGGCTGTGATGGTCCGGGCGGTTATTGTTTTTCCTTTTCCCCTGTACTATTCCTGTAGGTCAGCGCCCACAAGAAGAAGGATATTTGGCGTTCCATCGCCAAGGACGTCTGGGCCCTGGGGGTCCACCACAGACAGAGCACCCACTGCCGGAAAAGATGGGAGGACATTTGCCGCTAGAGCAAGAAGACGGCGGAGGCCCAGCTGGGGATGGCCTCCCAACGTGGGAAGGGTGCCCGTCGCACCATAACCCCCCCTGATGTTCTGGATCCTGGCGGTGGCGTATCCAGAGTTGGATGGGTGCTTGAGGGCATCACAGCAGCCACAAGGGGGTGAGTACACTCACATCCATCTGATTCAGTTCGCATTGGAGGTGTCTGGGTGGGGGAAGTGGGCTGTGGGTTCCCCTAGGTTAGGGCGAGCCTTGTAGGCAAGGACCCTGTGTGAGGCAGGCTCAGTGGCACCCCATCCCCACCAGTGGTAAGAGCCATCTACACCTAGTCAGGCTCCTGTGACTTGCATGTGTGCAGCAATCGGGCATAGGCCTTGTACCCCATGTCCCTGTGATCAATTAGGGAACTCAAAGTGCATGACGTAGTGCAGAGGACTGCTGTGTCTGTAGTGTGCGCCAACGGTAGCGGTATTGCATGCACAGAACATGTCTTTCTACTTTCTTTCCCTCCTTTTTGTGGTCTCCCTGTTCTTGTGTGCATTAGCATCATCAGGCTGAGGAGCTGTGCCACCGGAGCAGGAGGGAGCTGCATCCCACTTGGCCCTGGAGGGTGAGACTACGGACTCAGAATTCACCAGTGGGACGGAGGGCGAGGGGAACTCCACGGCAGGGACAGGAGCTGAGACCAGCGACACCGACTCCTCCTCTGATGGGAGCTCCCTTGAGGTGGTGGCCCCTCTGTGCCCACCGCATCTACAGGTACAGCCGCCTCCCCCCCTACCAGCACCGGCCTCCCAGCAGCCCCTCAGCGTCTGCCCTGTGGCCGCTCACCCAGGAGGGTGGGCATCTCCTTCGCCCTAGGCACCTCAGGCCCTGCCATAGTCAGCCCTGCTGCCCTCAGTGAGGAAGCCATTGACCTCCTTGGATCCCTCACTGTTGGGCAGTCTACCATTCTGAATGCCATCCAGGGTGTAGAAAGGCAGTTGCAACAGACAAATGAATAACTGGAGGGCATTCATTCTGGCCAGACAGCCCAACAGCGAGCATTTCACACTCTGGCCTTAGCACTGATGGCAGCCATTTTCCCTGTGTCCAACCTCCCCCCTCCAACTTCCTCCACCCAGACCCAATCCCCAGTACCTTAGCCTATCCCAAACGCACCAGACCAGCATGCACACACCTCAACACAAAAGGGTAGCTCTGGCAAACATAAGCACCACACATCCCACAGGCACTCACACAAGCATCATACCCATGCACACATACCAACATCCACTGCCTCCACTGTGTCCCCCTCCTCCACATCTCCCTCCTCCCTCCCTGTCACGTCTCCACTCACACCTGCATGCACTACATCTTCTGCCACTACCTCCATCACCAGCATGCCCCATCACCACACACTGCTCACGTGCACTCACCACCCCCATTACCATTCACACATCCCCTGTGTCCTCTCCCAGTGTGCCTGTGAGCCCTCCTCCCAAACTACACAAACGCAGTCACACACCCACCCAACAGCCATCCACCTGACGACAGACTCCAGTCCATGCACCTTCACCCAAAGTCAGCAAACGAACACCTCCCGCAACCACTACCTCTTCCTCCACTGCCAAACCCCCTCCATCTACCTGTCCCAGTGTGTCTAAAAAACTTTTCCTGTCAAACCTTGACCTCTTCCCATCACTTCCCCCACCCCTTCCGTCCCCTAGGGCCCACCCTTTCCAGGTCCCAACCCAGCACCTCAGCCACCACATCACCGGGAACAGTGGTGCCAGCAGTAACCGGCTTCTGGAGTGCACCAAGCAGCAGGGCAGCCAGTGTCCCAAGGAGCGAGGCCAAGGACATTCCCCCCCCTCCAAAACAAAAGAAGTTGCCCGGAGGGAGAAGGCCAAAACACCTGTCACCAAGGGCTAAGCAAGGACAACAGTTGGGAGTGGCAAGACAGCTGTGCCACCATCCAAGGTGGGGAAGGGCCAGAGAAAGAAAGGGAAGTCACCGCCAACCTGCACGGTGGACAAGACCACCAGCATCATCGCCACATGCACCGCCGCCACGGGCACCGCCGCCAGCACCCAGGATACTGTGCCCTTCACCGGCACCGCAGACACTGTGCCCTTCAGCAGCAGCAAGCTCAATGAGGCCGCCACCAGCCAGCACCACCGCTCAGGACACCGCTGCCAGCAGCAAGCTCAGTGAGCCCCCCACCAGCACCGCAGCCAGCAGCAAGCTCAGTGAGACCGCCACCAGCACTGCCGCTCAGGACGCCACCGCCAGCAGCAAGCTCAGTGAGCCCCCCACCAGCACCGCCGCTCAGGACACCGCCACCAGCAGCAAGCTCAGTGAGCCCCCCACCAGCACCGCCGCTCAGGACACCGCCGCCAGCAGCACGCTCAGTGAGCCCCCCACCAGCACTGCTGCCCAATGAGCGCCGCAAGCACCGCTGCTACTGAGCCCGCCGCCAGCACCACCAGCGGCCAGGCCACATCGTATGTCAGTGGCACCACCGCAGACATGGCTACCATCCCCAGTGGTCATTTGTACGAAGCTGGTGGTCAGTTCCAGGGGCCTGGACAGCTTCCATGTTGCCCCACCGTCAGTGGAGTGTCAGATCCACTACCTCTGTCCTTGGCAGGATGAAGCACTCTGGGCAAAAAGACCCCTCCAGAACCAGTGGTGAAAGGCATCCACTACCTCTGTCCTTGGCAGGATGAAGCACTCTGGGCACAAAGCCCCCTCCAGAACCAGTGGAGAAAGGCATCCACTACCTCAGTCCTTGGCAGGATGAAGCACTCTGGGCACAAAGCCCCCTCCAGAACCAGTGGAGTAAGGCATCCACTACCTCAGTCCTTGGCAGGATGAAGCACTCTGGGCACAAAGCCCCCTCCACCCACTGGAGAGACTTGAGAGACTGTGGCTTTGCATTTCCCGAGGATACATCAATGGGCATGGAGCCCCCTCGTGGAGCTGGCGTCGTGCACTCATCCGGCTGAGGTGCCCCCCCTTCCCTTCCTCCTGAGGTGCCTGTTTTATTTTGATCTGATGCCCGTGCAGAGTTCTCTCAGTTTGGATCGGGTATTTTGTGTGGGCCTCGCCCATGCATTTTGGGCCCAGTGGTCCACGGACTATGTAGGTGCAGTACACAGACTTGAATTCTTGGTGTACATATTTGTTAATAGTGTATATATATTTTTGAGTAATGGATTTTTCATGATTACAATTGTTCAACTCATTTCCATTTGTCCTTGCGTTCTTCCAAGGGGGGTTGGGGGGGGGAATGTAAAATTTCAGCTTGTATTGGTGTTGTGTTGTTGTGTGTGATGGTGGGGGTGTTGCGTGTTGTGTGTGTGTGTGTCACTCTCTTTTCCCTACCCCCTCCCCTGCGTCGTAGGTGCAGTACTCACCATAGTCGTCGCTGCCATCGGTTGTGCTCCTGGTAGAGGAGCAGGAAGACTATCGCAGGGAGAATTTGGAGTTCAGTCTCCATGGCGTCCTGGTTCCTCGTGGGGTGTGTAGAGGTGAGTGTTTTCCCTTCCAAGTCCTGTTTCCGCCGTGTTTTTGTTTGCGTTGAATCTGCCCTGGAAAAGGTGGAAGATTGGCCTCTCATAATGGTGTGGGCGGTACATTGTCTTCCGCCTGTCTGTTGGCGGTGACCGCCATGCTGTTTGTTTGTACCACCCTGGCAGTCGGAGTATCAAAGTGGCTGTCTTTGTTGGCGGTTTTGCTGCGGTCATAATTCAATTTTTTTTACCGCCGGCCTGTTGGCGGTCTTACCGCCGCTTTAACACCGACCGCCAGGTTTGTAATGAGGGCCATAGTAATGTGTTTTATATGTCCTGACAGTAAAATATTGCTAAATTTGTTTTTCACTGTTGCAAGTGTAGTGTAGATAAGTGTAGATTCCTTTTGGGAGCGGATGGACATGTAGAGTTTGGGGTCTTTGAACTCAGAATTGAAAAATACATCTTTTAGTAAAGTTGGTTTTAAGATTGTGTGTTTGATAACGCCACTTTTAGAAAGTGAGCATTTTCTTGCTTATACCATTTCTGTGTCTCTGCCTGTTTGTGGATTCCCTGTCTGGGTCAGTTTGACAGCTGGGCTGGTTGCACCTCACACTAGACAGTGACACAAAGGGAGCTGGTGTGTAGCCTGCATATTCTGATGAGCCATCTGTGTTAGAAGGAAGGGGAGGAGTGGTCACTCACACCTGAAAGGGCTATGCCTGCCCTCACACAATGCAGTCTCCAACCCCCTGGTGAGTGTCTGGGGCCTGGCCTGGGCAAGGCAGGAGTTCACATTCAAAAGAGACTTTACTTTGAAGTAGGCCTACTTCAAAGGAGAAATTGGGTATAAGAAGTGCACCCAAAACCACAGACTTTAGAAACACTTCTGGAAACAAGAGGAACCTCTGCCTAGAGAAGAGCTGAAGAGCTGAGGAAGAAGAGCTGCCCTGCCTGTGACTGTGCTTTGTGGAGCTATCCTGCAGTTTCTGCTTCTGCCAGAGGAAGAGGGCAAAGACTGGACTTTGTGTGCCTTCTATCTTGAGAAGAAATCTCCAAGGGCTTGATTTAGAGCTTGCCTCCTGTTGTTTGAATTCTCAGGGACAGCAAGGACCTCTCTCTGCCAGCACCTGGAGTCTCTGGAGAGACCCCTACTCTGCCCTGTGGTGCCCATCCAGTTCATGGGACCCTGAAAGGAGAAGCTGGCAGCCTAAAGACAAGGAAATCCATGCATAGAGTGCCGTGCGGGGAAAAGATTGACGCGACTCCGATCTGCGGCTGAAGAAACAACGTGCCGCCGGCTCCACAGCTGAAAATTGATGCTCGCCGGAAACGCAACAAAGAATCGACGCACGGAGCACGAGAAATGACTCTCAGCATCGCTGACGGAGGCTGGGAGATCACAACCCATGCTGCAGGGTTTTTCAGATCATCGTGCGGCTGGATTTCCGACCCAAGTACCACTGGGCTTGGAAAAACAATGCAAGGCCTTCCCAGACCCGAGAGTGCTGACCAGGTCGACGAACACTCTCCGGCGGAGAGAAGAAACAACGCGCCCGACCCGGCGAAAGGAGAAACGAAGCAAGGTCCCGTTCGTGAGTGGAAACAATGCAGCGCAAGCCCTGTTTGACGCGCACTCGCCCGTGCGGGGTTATTTTTGACGCACCTAAGGTACTTTTTCACACTAACAGTGTTAGTGTGTGTTTAAAACTACTTAAAGACTCTTTTTGCATTTTTATTGATAACTTGACTTGTGTATTGTGGATTTTTGTCGTTTTGGTCTTGTTTTGTTTAGATAAGTATCTCCTATTTTTCTAAACTGGTGTGGTGTCATTTTGTAGTGTTTTCATTAAGGTACTGCGTGTGTTGGTACAAATACTTTACACTTAGCACTCTGAAGTTAAGCCTATTGCTCTGCCAAGCTACCAAGGGGGTGAGCAGGGGTTAGCTGAGGGTGATTCTCTTTTACCCTGACTAGAGTGAGAGTCCTTGCTTGAACAGGGGGTAACCTGACTGTCAACCAAAGACCCCATTTCTAACACCGTACTATAGTGAGATGGCTCCGATTTGGAACTCCCCCGGCACCCCGGCTTGCCTGCAGAGCGCCTTGGTAATCCCACTAATAGAGGCAGAGGTTAAACGATGGGGCCAACTAGTTACAGAGGGTTCTGTGATCACCTGGGATTCCATATCGAGATGCACTACTGCTAGACTATCTTGGTTTAAATACTTACAATTGAAAAGCTGGATACAAGCAGAATCTGAGGTTAGGCACAGCACTTTTTGGGAAAATGAAATAAAAGACATGCAAGTGTTAAAGAAAGAGGTATCAAGATGGTTTTGGTTCCTGGTGCAAGCAGAAGATGCCTCCCTTCCATTACCCGAAGATGTTTGGAATCCGGACCTGCCGGCCTTCAACCTTTCACGATTGTGGCAAGTATCAATGCGCATACTTTAGTCAACTGTGAAGTCTGCACCCCTGAGAAGGAATCATTTGTTTACCATATACAGGGCTTTACTGGACACCGAGAAAACTGGCAAAACTAGGAGCCCTGAGAAAGAGTTTGTACTTGAAGTGCACTTTGGAAGGGGCACACGAAATACAGCTTTGGTGGCAGTATGCGGAAATTCAGACCTTTTGGAAAGAAGTGGATAAGACTGTTTCAATCATAATGAAAAGAGGAATAGAGCTAAACTTACTGATGGTTCTATTTGGTCTGCAAGATGGGGTTGGATTGTGGCCAGGAGAATGGGCAGGAAAGCACCAGATGCAACTCTTTTTTTAATTGGTTTTAATAGCGTCTTACGAAGATATGTATTAAGTGGCTGTCTAAGTTGCCCCTCACCCATTGGGACTGGCTACCTGTAGTTAAGAGGTTTGCCAGCCTAGACTGTATCAACGGTACAGCGAAACATCTTAGAATATGGGAACCTTTCCTATCCTTCTATTCTGCTACGTTTCTGGTTCCTAGCCTGGAAGGCAATCTAATCTGTTTTGATCAACCTACATGGCTGTCCAATGATTAAGAAATAAGGCCCAACAAGAAGGAAGTAGGGGTTGGGTGTTGATCTCGCCCCACTGCCTCGGTTTTCCTGTTGGTGGAGGTTAGCTGTCTGGGCCTAGGCCCTTGGGGTGTACACTGGAGTTCAGAGACAAGTCCGATTCCTCCAGCCTTACTATAAATGAGGACTAGTAAAACATTTCTTAAGAATAAGGAGTACATTTACTCAAAAGTGTAAGTTACTTTTGTGAATCGGGCACCGAGGCTAGAAATTGAACAATTCTATTTCCCAATCTTTCCATCCAACCTCCTCTGGCTGCCAGATAATAGCCAGAAGCACCTGGAACACTCAGCTCATGCTCCATATTACTAGAATATTGGCAAACCTTGACTCATAAAGGAAATATAACTACATTTCCTTCTCCCATGTCCCCTATCTTACATATATCAGACCCTCTCCCCTAGCATTGGTTTTAGACCTGGCATCCTTGGCGTGGTTTCCCCTTGATTTATTGCCCTCTGACCTCTTGTTTTGCTAACCAGTTTTGCTGGCTTTAGTATTCTGGGCACTTTACCACTGTTGACGAGTGTTAAAGTGCATGTGCTCTTTCCCTAAAACATGGTAACATTGGCTGATCCACAAATGGCATATAGAATTTAACTTACAAGTCCCTAGTAAAGTGCACAACATGTGCCTAGCACCTGTAAATTAAATTCTACTGGTAGACCTGCTGCACTAATTGTGCTACTCACTTCAGTATTGCTTTAAACATCTCAGGATTGCCATTGCAAAGCCTGTGTGTGCAGTTTTAAACTGTCATGTCGACCAGTTAACTTTCTTGCCAGGCCCAAACCTACCTTTTTAATACATATAAGTCTCCCCTAAGGTATGCCCTGGACAGTGCCAGGGGCAGGGTGCAGTGTATTTAAAAAGTTGGACATGAACTTTTAAGATTTACATGTCCAGGTAGTGAAAAACTCTTTAATTCATTTTTCACTCCTGCAAGGCCTACCTGTTTCATAGGTCAGCTTTGGAGTTACCTTGTTACATTTTATACGTGTAATTTCCAATTAGGACCAGATAGGTATTTCCATTTTAATGTCTCCGGATTTTAAATTGCAAGTTTGAAAATGCCACTTTTAGAAAGCTGGCATTTTCTTACTTTAACCATTCTGTGCATTTGCCTATCTCTGAATGCACGTCTGGTAGGTGACAGCTGGGCCCTTATGCATTCCCTCCAGACTGCCACACACAAAGGGAATGTAGGTATGACTGAGTGGCCATCTGCATGTTGATGGCTCATCCTGAAATGGATGGGAGGGAGGAGGTGACACACCTGAATAGACTGGGTCCTGAGCCCTCACAAAGGGCTGCATTATAAACCCCTGTAGTGTGTCTGGAGCCAGCGAAGAAAGGGCAGGGACTTTGTGTACTTCAAAGGCCTCTCTTTGAAGACTCCCCTATTTCAAAGGCACAACTGGATATAAGTACTGGACCCCATACCCCACCAAATCAGTACACTTCTTGACCTGAGGATATTCTGCCAGGAAGAATGATTGCTGTGCTGAAGGGACTGTCACTCTGCTGGAACTTTGCTGGACTTTTCTGGACTCCTGCTTTGCTGTGCCTGCCTTGCTGCCTCCTGCCTCCTTGCCTAGGAGTCAGAAGGACTGGACTTGAATCCCTACATCCCCAGAACCAAGTGACTCCAATGGCTTGCTGGCTTTCCTCCTGTTCTGCAGTCTCAGGGACATCAAAGACTGCCTGCATCTCTCCTAAAGCACTTGGACTCTGCCACCTATGAGGCCAAGTGGTGCCAATCCAGCCCTGGGCCTTTGGAATTTGGTTCTTCTTGTGCTGCAACTCTCGATGTCGACACATCACCACTGTTGTGCCAATCGGAACTGCTACATCTTTCTTCGATGCCGGTGCATCACTGCTGCCGCTGACGACAAAGACATTGCAGCTTCAACCAACGATACGTCTTTGCATCCCCTGGCTGCACAGATCAATGACAATGCATTGCCTTCACAAAGGGGTCTGATGCCGCACTGCTGTCAAGGATCAACAACTACACGGCTCAACGTCAACGCATCCCCTTATTGAACGGATCGGAACCAATGCATCACCTTTGCATCGTCTCCTTTGTTCCTCGTATTGGATCCTCGACGTCAACTCAATCCTCCATATAGTTTACTATTTCAGAGGGACAAGTAGGCCCCTGTAGCCGGCCCACGCTCCAATGCAGTCAGCCTGAACTTTGGATTTAACCCGGTCTTGCATGACCAGATAGCCCCAGTTGGCGCTTTATGCATCTAAGCACTACAGTTACTTTTACTCTTTAAAAATTCATATCTCAAATTCTATTCATTGGATTTTTGTCATTTCGGTCTTGTTTTCCTCATAATAATATACTCTACTCTTCAAACTTGGTGGTGAGTCTTTTTGTAGTGTTTTCACTGTGTTACTGTGTTAAGTGTTGTGCAAACACTTTAGTCATTACCTCTTAAATTAAGCCTGACTGCTCTGTGCCAAGCTACCAGAGGCTGGTCACAGGTTTATTTATTGTGTGCATCTTATTTATCCTGACTAGGATTGTTGTCCCTACTTGGACAGGGTGCATATCTCTGCCAATTAGAGACCCAATTTCTATCAGTTAGGGACCCTGAATTTTAAAGGTGCAACAATGAGAATCCCATGGGATTGGGAGACCTCAACTATGATGGCACCCTGTTAGACAGAGAGACATGTACAAGATAAATCAATTTTCAGCCCAACAACAGCCTTTGTTTGACCCAGTTGTTGTACTGGGCCAACTATAGGCAACCCAAAAGAATCAGAGAACTAATAGCATTCAAATCCCTGTTCCACAACAAAACATTAAGGAAGGGAACCTCTCTATTATATGCAATGATTAGTTCACTTCACACAGCTAATTCACTAACCTACAAAGCCGACTCTCATAGAGATTTGGGAAGCCTCATTTCAGACGTGACTCATAGGTAAATCTGAAACAGAACAGAAAGGCAACCAAATTGCCATAAATCAAGCATTAACTCATGTAATACAGAAGGAATAAAAAAAAATACCTTCATAAATTACTTTGGGTCATTTCAGACATTAATTAATTTTTGAGCACTTCAGAAACTGTAAACATGAATATACATAAATATATGACATACAAAAATAAGACCCAAAATGAACCACAGAAAAATCAATGCTAGTACAGACATGAGATCACATGGTCCCAAAAGTTACCATAGAGAGTTATACAGTCCATGTTGGAGTTTTCCTTCTTTTCAACAGACGTAGTCCCACAGGAGTGTTTGCATTCTGATGTGTTTTCCCCATTCATTTTTCCATATTAGACACAGATTCAGTAAAAACAGATGAACAGGATTACAGTAAATTTGGCAGAAATGTAGAGCTTGGTCTATCAAGCGTGCTTTTTGAGATTTGGTGCAATTCTGTGCAGTGGAGTGGGTTTAGAGATATTTAACATTTACAAAGCTGTGGCTACAGCCATTTTACGACCCAGGGACTCAGTCATCTGTCCTGAAAAAAAGAATAAGGTAGGGGTAGCCTGACCATCTATGCCTGGTGGTGGGGACCTAGAGGGACTCTTCCTAGGACCAAAAATGATTTTTTAAGAAACATAATCCTACAAATTTGTGGTGGAATCACGAATCCGCTGTAAAATCATTTTTTAAGAAAGAACAGGATCCTGTGCAATTAGTAGAACACCCCCAGGGCGGGCCAGGGATCGTGAATTTTAGACTTTTCTGGTGAGGGGGTATCCACATTTAATGAAAAGGGAGGGTGCACGTGGCCTCCCTCATTCCCAAAGGCCGATAGTTAATTAATTAATTAAAGGGAAGGTGGGTGAGCAGTCGCTCTCCCCAAGCCTCCTTGAGGCCCCATGGACCCCATCCACGAGGTGAAAGGTTATTTAAGAGTGAGGGATTCAAAGCTCCTTTCCTGAGCCATTGTGTGACACTCTTAATAAAGCTAACAGGCCACCTTTTTATATTTATGTGTTCTGTCCCTTTACAAAAATCAGTAAGATTGCCTTACCTAAAATAACACCCTTTTATATTATAATATCAGATAGCCAGCATGCAGAGATTGAATGCAGGACCTGACTGCAGGCCAGGACATATGCCCAACCCAACCCCACGCCATGCACAGCCAAAGGCCATGCACAACGGTGGGGTTGAGTGCCATCAAGGGGTTGTGGGCAGGGCTTGGCCACAGGCCAGGCCCTGCACCCAACAGCATGATGCACATGGCCAAACATAATACATAGCAGGGGTTTGTGTGCCCGTGCTAAGCACTGCTAATTACCTCACATATTACATCACCTGTAACCACCACCACATGTTCTATTAAATTACTGGTAACAGCACTAGAACATTTCAAATTACTTAATTGAAGATAACACTGTGCATTGTGTGGGCGCGAGTCACAGTTACTGTAGGGTATGAGTTATGGGTGCTCTAGATGTGAGTGAAGTATAGCTTGGAAAATTCTTACTGTCACTTTTAGGGGCATATTTATACTCTGTTTGCGCTGAATGTACGTCAAATATTTTGATGCACATTCGGCGCAAATCTTGCCCCATATTTAAACTTTGACGCCCGACCCTGCGGACGCCAAAATTCCACTGTGTGTCATTTTTTTGGAAGCGGGAAACTGCCTTGCGTTAATGATATGCAAGGTAGGCATTCCCTTCCAAAAAATGACTATAAGGCCTGTGCGCCTTATTTATACCCCAGTGTCATTTTGACGCACAGGAGGGGGTGGGCCTTAAAAAATGGCACACAGCCTGATGTGCGCCATTTTTTAACGCCTGGGTCAGGGCAGGCGTTAAGGGATCTGTGGGCTCGGAAGGAGCCCAGAGGTGCCCTCCCCTGCCCCCAGGGACACCCCTGCCACCCTCACCCACCCCTGGAGGACACCCATGGATGGGGGGGACCCATCCCAGGTAAGTAAAGGTAAGTTCAGGTAAGTATTTTAAGTGGCATTGGGGGGCCTAATTTGGGCCCCCCACATGCCACTATGCCCAATGACCATGCCCAGGGGACAGAAGTCCCCTGGTCATAGCCATTGGGCAAGGGGGCATGACTCCTGTCTTTGCTAAGACAGGAGTCATGACAGTGGGGGTTGTGTGTAAAAAAAAATGGCGCAAGTCCGGTTTGAGGTCTGATTTTTGCCTCAGACCTGACGTGCACTATTTTTTGACGCACAACCCCCATTGTCCCCTACGACTGTGCTGCCTCGTGTGCGTCATTTTTTTTTACTCAGACCAGTCCGCAGCGCTGGCTAACGTCATTCCTTAAATAAGGCGCCCACATGGTGCGTTGGAATGGCGTTAGCAGGCGGTATATTTTTTGACACACAACTGCGTTTGCGCAGTTGTGCGTCAAAAAGTATAAATAGAATGTCTTAAGGAGAGCAGGTAATAATGGGCATGATACAGATGAAGAATGTATAGTAGGGTCAAACAATGTGAGCTAAGGTTATGTAGAGCCTACTTCACAAAGCATTTTGGCATACAAAAACACTTTTCACGTGTGAAAGACCAGTATTAATTTAAAGAATCATAGTCCCATTGGGAATGGTTATTGGGATCTTCTCTTCACTAGTAAACAATGGCACACATTATGGTCCGATATACCCAAATTTAATAGATCCATCGGAATGCGAGAGGCTCATTATAAGGTGCTTTATGGTTGGTATCTCCATCCAGCAAAACTTAAGACAATTTTTCCAACTCCTTCTGATCGCTGTTTGTGGGGATGTGGGCTTTTAGGTGACTTCAGACATATTTGGTGGGATTGCCCAACGATACGGCCTTCTGGGCAATGATTTTAGCACAAATAAAGGACATCTTGGAATATCCCATTCTAGTCACCCCGAATGTGTCCTCTTGGGCCTCAGAGATGAATCCCTCAAATAACAGACTTATGGGGACAGATCGATCTTGTCACTGTGCTTGGATGCAGCTAAAATGGCATTAGCATCAGCATGGAAGAAGCCTATGACTCCTCCACTCAATTACATTAGGAAACGTTTTGATTATAATTGGAGACCCTTGGTTCAGTTCTTTTCACAGGGACCACTGCGTTTCTGTTGCCCTACCTGCGTTAGAGCTTTGCATCTATTTCTGACTTAATTTATACACCCCACCATGGGGTACCTCGAGCTACACACCACCATATTCAACACCCTCCTTAAGGTATAAAAAGAACGACCCTCTGACATCAGATTTGTGCTACCGTGTGCCATACACACACCTTTGCACCATAGTGCTTGTATGTGCGAGAGTCTAGCATAGGATTTGTACTGGAAGGGTTCCCTTCCAGTACAAAACACTATGCCTAGACAACATTTATAACATTTGCTACTTTGTATGTGTGCTGCACAGTTTAGCACGCATACAAAGTATGAAAAGAAAAGAGAAATTACTACATTTCTCCTTTTAATGCCAGTTTTTAAAAGGCATTATTTTTTACGCAAAAACTTGTTTCACATTTTTGGTAGATAGGGTTTTGTGTCAAAAAGGGTGTGCAGTTGCCATTGGAACGCCCATGTATTGTCCCCTTGATGCTCTTTTTAGTTAATTTCTAGTGCAAAATAAGTTTTGCGCAGGAAAGTATATAATAAAAAGAAATTGTGCTGGTTTGTCACTTTTATGATGCAAACCCAGTTTAAAATGTTAGTAAATCACCCCTAAAATGTCTTGGTTATCGCCAAACATAATCAGGGGCCCAATTCTATAAAAAGTCACAAAAGGATACCCATGGTGTATATCTTTGCATTAATGGCTTTCATAAATTCACAATAATTTACAGAAGAAGAGCAGGAAATCGTACTCCTAGAAAATATCTATAAACTGCTTTGTCGCACAAGTAAATATGCATGTGTAGATTTGCTCATGCGAAAATCTGTTGAGTGTTTACAAGTTCACTTTCCATCCAACCACATTTTTCCCAACCCTGGGAAGAACCTCTACTTCTGCCCTTGTAAGGAGAAAATTCCCACCCTTTCTCAGTATTGGAAAAGATTAGAGAAGAGCTGGTAAAAATCCTTAAAACATGCAAGTCAGTAGGTTTTGCATAGACTCAAAACCATTCTAGCCCTGGAACTACTGCTTACTGCTTCCTCCAGTCACAGTACTTAGATCTGCGGAAAGGTGGTCAAATAGGGAAATTGCTATAGTAGGGCGTGAAATTTCTAGTATTCAAGCCCTGCTATGGTATTAGCCCTGGCATAATCAGACAGCCTGTTATCAGAACTCTTACATAATGAGTGCTAGCTAAATGTGTTGCTGCACTATATGGCACCAAAGGGACAAGTAGATTTGTTTACAGGACAAGTAGAGTTATGAAGCAACATGCCCCATGGACAAGTAGATATTTTGTTAAATTCTGCCAACCTCTAGTGCAGTTAGCAACTCAGAAACAGCAGCTGCAAACAAAGGCATGTGAAGAACCCAAGTTGGGAGGTGGGGCAGGAGAGAAGAGTGTGAAATATCACCTAGCAAACAGGAAGAAACCACAATCTGTGCTGGGACTGCAGATCTTTTTTTCTGGGATGATGCACATTCATCGCAAGCAATAGTCTTATAGATAAAAAAAAAAAAATATGATTGACTTGCATATTTTCCACGTTAACAGAATTAAAACAGCTTCACTTTCAAGCATTTTGAGTTCCACCTTACAAGAAAAGGCAGAATCCTTCATGGGCATATTAGCAGTCAAGATTGGAGTGTTCTTAATGCAATGTAAGGTCGCAGCCGCGGGGCATTGCCAAGTGGTGGAGCTGAAGTTCTGCTTACAGTATAAAAAATCGCCCCTTTTCAGTGTATTGAAGGACCACTCCACATTCTTTTTATTTAAAGCACTACTACATTAAATTATTCCTAGTGAAAGCATTTGTTATCCAGGTCTTGGTCTCTTTAGACCTATTTATTATCTAAGTGTGGAACCATCCCTTGTTGAAATTCCATTTGACTAGTTACAAATTATTTCTACTAGATCCAGTTACTGGTGTATGAGTTACAGGACCACCACTGAACTGAAATGGGAAAAGAAATCCAATTGTTTCCTGTTATTTGATGTTTTTCTATTGACTTTAGTTCATTTGTTATTATAAGGGTGGGTTTTATTTTGTGTTTTTTGCCATACATAATTAGTCCAATGTCTATGTTCCTTATTCCCCATCAACATGAATTTAAAGAAGGGAAGCAAAGCGTATTTATACAAACTGAACATTCTTTTGAAATTTACTTACGTTATTGCTGTTGCAATATGATGATACCTTTGTTTTAATATGTGTGTTTGCGGGTCAGAGCCTCAATAAGTAAACTCACAAGGAGACACGTCTATGTCGACAAACCTTTGGACCGCGTTTGGAGACTTCCCAGTACGAAATATTTTCTTACATCATCAACCAATAATATCAATAAACAATCAATAATGACAATCACTAACCAATGAACAATCAATAAGAATCAAAATTGAACACACCATGACCTTTCAGTCATGATAACCACACCAGTTTAATTGAGTGTTAGGATATTTATTTCCCTATTAGTTACAATCTGATATCATGTCTATTAATCTCAATAGCAATAAACTCATCAGAAAACGCTACCGATTAGCAATCAGAGCACAACTTAATAAATGCATAGACTATATTCATTCAATATTTAGGCACATCATTAATCTGAATCAACTTAGCAGCGTCTCATTAGTACATGAATCAACAAAGCAAGATCTCAATCGTTTGTCTATTTGCACAAGGTATTAGTGAACACCTTAACTAACCTCAAATTAGCATGTTGGGCTTCATGCAAAACATTTAGTGAACACGAATTTAGAAAACATCTAAACTAAGGCTTCTATCAAAATAGCAGTTGGTACCTAGAAAGAAAAGGCAAACAGACAATCACACATTGCATCGGATAGTTACCAATCCAACAGATCAGCAAGCAGCGTCAGTCTTCGTCCTCAGGACATCAGTCAATTCACCATCAGCAGAGATAGGACGGGGCAAAGTCTTTAGCATTAAGGCAAAGCAGTCTCTTTCAAGACGCATAAGATAGCATAGCTAGGGAATGATCACTTCCCTCGGGTAGAGGAGAAGTTAGCATCAGGCAAGAATGGGGTAGAGGATGGGTTTAAAGTACTCAGAATAAACTCAGGAGAGTAGACAAAAGTGTCTGGAAAAGTGGTTCGAGTGGAACGGGGAAATGGCAGAATGGAAGTGGTTTCTTCTTGGTTCATGCAGTTAAGTCAAAACTGTCTAACTATTCCCTAATTCCTCATGGATAACGTTTGGAGCATCATTATCTCTGTCCAATAATTTGGTAAGCACCTTGCTAGAATTTTCCACAGTTCACAGTTCCCATATCACGGATTGGTCCATGTTATTGACGTCTTCAACAGTTGGAATGTCAGGTAGAAAATGTTACACTTTGCGCTCCAGTCAGTATCTTCATTGTCTTCTCCTAGGAGAGTTAACCTTGCACCTGTTACGAATTACACTGTTGCATCTAGCAAGAACATCGCCTTGAGCAAGCCGGTTCTCATGAGAAAGAATTTACTACGGCTACACACATATAGCTCCTGGAAAAGTTCAACTTTGTGTCCTTCAGGAAAAACAGCACACTACACGTTAGAAAATGCAATTCAATATGAGGCCAGGCAGCGAGGCCCAAGCCCTTGCTAAGTTAAAGACCTTTTGTTTAATTAAGCAAATTCTTACACTTAACCCTAATTATGATATACTAATACAAATTCAAACATTATTGCATAATAATTCAGAATTAACAAGCCTTTTCATTAGTCTTCATATACAAATGTCCCTGTGGGCACATTTCAAACGTGTGCATTATTTTCTATGTTAACACATTTTCTATGCAGTTTCACCACACAATATGTTGCAAGTTTTTGTATCAATATTGCTTTTAAAGGACACACTCCAACAATCCCTCCTCTAATGACTCTTGTCATCACACAAAACCTTTCCCCACAAATTTTACATCAGTTAAAATTCTGTAATTTCAGTCTCTTCCCTCATTGGTTTCCCCTTTGATTTTTCCCTAAACAATTTTTCCCTTTCCTTTTCTTCCCTCCTCTTATTATTTTTCGCCTTATTAAATGTTATTCTTTTTCTAATTTTACATGCCACCCACAATCCAAATAGACAAGCTATAACAATCAATATCCCCTGTATTATCTTAGACAATATCCCATGCCAAATGTTGCTAAGCCAATTCCCCACTGAAGCACAACCCCTTCCAACCTTTTCCCAAATACCAGGTTCTTTCAATTCCTTCAAGTCTGTACTATCCTTAGTCAAGTTAGTAAGCATACTTCTAATCTCATTACTATTATCTGGTATATATGCGCAACAATGATTGTCATTGAGCATCCTACAAACTCTGCCATTTTTCGCTAAAAGAATGTCTAAAGCAAGCCTGTTTGAAGAGTCATAGCCCTCTCTGCAGCAAGTTCAGTATCCATTAGCAGTATAGCTCCTGAAAAATTTGTCAGCATCATATCCACAGTAGTAGACAACTTTTGAATCTTCATTGAGTTTAAAATAACTCCCACTGAAGGAATTATCGCCCCAAATATGTCTCCCACTACACCAGCAGCGGTCTCGCTCTTCTGTCTAGTACGATGTAATTCAGATAATCTCGGAAACTTCTTTAAGTCATCAAGTTGGTATATCTTTGGGAAAACTATCCCCAAATAACATGTCCCATACCATCCCTTTGGAAGACGGTAATAAGCATTAAGCCCACATATATAGTAGATCCCTGGGATCGCGGATCCTGTCCATTTAACATGAATGTCCATTTACTCTGAAACAAAAACACATGCTTACACTCACTCATTCCCACAAACACATTGTCATAATATGATTTCGGCCTAGATATACAAAGCTTCCCTACGTGCAATGCATCTAAGGCTAAGTTCCCTTGCTCTCTAATTGCACCATAACCTTCATTACTAGCGAAATCTCGCTGCTGTAATCCTTTTTCTAATTTACCCTTTAATGCTCTCCTTCTATCATACGTGTGATCTAAAAAGCTTTTCTCTAAAGGTGTGAGCAAGCATGTCAAGTTATTGCGGTGAGCATAAGATGTGCTAATTTTCAATGTCGCTCAAAGAATCCTTTAACTAACTTTATACTATAGTATCTAGCTACATCACTAAAATCCTCTATTATAGGCACATAAGAAAACACAAAGTGATGATTAGAATAAAAGTACTGGATCTCCTCCTGGTTATAAAATCTTGTTAGTAACAGACTACAACTTATCCCATAGGTTAGTGGCAAGCTATGATAGGTAACCCCTTCTTGTACAGAAATAGGAATCTGTGTACACACAAAGCAATCCTTCGCATCCATTGTCTCGACATATTTACTCAGCAGGCGATAGAAAACGTTAGTAGAAAGTTCCCCTTTTGTATTAGTTCCCTCATGTAAGTATCTCTCCTCCAGCTCAAACCTCTCCAAAGCTGTTAGTGCCGTCGTAGTTTCAGGAACTGAAGCATTGTAGTCCCACTCTTATCCATTAGTGTCATACCCACAATAACAACCACAATGAAAATCACACACATAATACCTAAACCAACACCCAAGTATTTACAACGCCTACTCCTTCTATTTTCCTGCCTAGTTTTAGCCATGATCTGTAGAGAATCAGAAAGTGAAGGATGGTTATTTAAAACAACAACAGAGGATGGTTAATAATTCTCTCCCGCAGCAAAGTCAAAACAAGCAAAATCTTCTTTCAGCAGTTATTTACAGCTTTCAATCTCACTCCCAGGATCCCTTGTCAATTCAAGTTAGCAGCTTGTCAAAATCGGTTTCCAAAAGTCAATTCAAGTTCTCAAAGTCTCATCCGGTAAATTCCAAGTCTTTTTTCTCAATTTCAATCTTATCTCAAATCTTTACACCAATTTCAGTTTCTTCAGCCAGACTCAGGTGCCAAAGTATTGAGCTGGGACTTCTTGATCAAAACAAAACGCCAAGAACTCCTGTTGCCATTCGGCTGTAGTTGCATACGCCCATTCAGGACCTGCGTACCTTCTATTTGCTACTCTCTTCCTTTTCAACTTGCGATCACCTTGCAACTCTCCTTCACTTAGATCTTCTTGCCTTCTTATGTCTACTTCTTCCTCTATGGCACCTTCGACAACTACATCTCTCCTCTTTACTTGTAACTCTGGCCACTTGTCTCCTTTCAGTGTCTCTTTAGTCTTTGGTCTTTCCTGTGGCACCCCTTCTTTTTCTCTTTGATCTATGGTGTTTTCGCTTGATGGACCTGCAATCTGCTCAGGAGGAGTCTGGACATTCTGACTCTCCTCTGCCTCAACTCCTTCACCTTCTGGGTCTGTCAAGTGCTCTGGCTCATTCTCATAATCATCTACTTCTGGGAGAACCTTCCTCTGACTAGGCTCCCCTGCTGCCTTAGTTGAGATAGGCTCACCGTCACCCCTCTGGATCTCTTCTCCCTCGTCTCTTACTTGAGTGACCAAGCCGTCCTCAATGGGCTCTTCTTCTGTCTCAGTTCCCCTTCAATCACTCTCCAGCCCTGAGACTTCCCTGTCTGTTGTTGGTACTTTCAATAGCTCAACTTCCTCATCAGTTGGACACGTCACCTTTTTCGTTTGACTGGCATGGATCCAGTTCGGAACTCCTGCACACTTCACAGCAGTGGTAGTCGTTAGTATCACTTGGTAGGGTCCCTTCCAACGTGGCTCCAAGCAAGTCTTCCTTACATGTTTCGTGATGACAACCCACTCACCAGCTTTCAGGTTGTGTCCTGGATCATGAATCGGTGGCAGGGTGGTAGCTTCCACCTGGTGAGAAAAGGAGCGGACCACATCAGCCAGAGGCTTGCAGTAGTCCAACACCATATCATCTGTGATATTCACAAGAGCATTCGCAGGCACTGCGGGCAGTCTCATAGCTCAACCCATGAGAATCTCATGCGGAGACAGTCCTGTCTTCTTGTTAGGTGTATTTCTCATTGACATTAACACTAAAGGTAATGCGTTGGGCCATTTCAAATTCGTGGCTGCACACATTTTTGCCATTCTCGACTTCAGGGTACCATTCATCTGTTCCACTAGTCCTGATGCTTCAGGGCGGTGGCTACAATGCAACTTCTGCTCAATGTTCAATGCTGCACACAGTAACTTAACCACCTCATTGTTGAAGTGACTTCCTCTATCTGATTCTAAAGAGATCGGGAAACTGAAACGCGGTATCAGTTCCCTAAGCAACAATTTCGCTACTGTGAGAATGTCATTTCTGCGTGTAGGGTACGCTTCAATCCAATGGGTAAAGATAAACACAATCACCAACACATACATCCAACCTCTACACACAGGCATCTCAATGAAATCCAATTGCATTCTGTTAAATGGACCTCCAGCTCTTCCAATGTGGCTCAAGTTCACCACTGTCCCTTTACCCGCGTTCACCTGTTGGCAGATGACGCAATGATGGCAAATCACCTCTGCAGCTTGTCTAAACTTTGGGTTAAACCAGCCAATCCTGAACAACCTGATCATGGCATCCCTCCCAATGTGTGCTTGGCCATGATAAAACCTTGCAAACTGTGACAAAAGACTGTTTGGCAAGACCAATTTCCCTTTGTCTGAAACACACAAATCATCTGGTCTTTGAATGCATCGCATCCCAACGCAAGAGCGCTTCTCATCCTTGCTGGCACGGTCCTGCAACAATTTCAACTCTTCTAACGTGTCAATTACCCTCAATGCATAACCTGTGCATGTCTCATTTTCTTTTTCAGGTAAAAATTCCCATTGATCCTTGAATGATATATATTTCAATGCGCAAAACCTTGCGACTTGATCCGCATATCCATTTCCCATTGAAACAAAGTCTTGTGCCTTCAGGTGTGTGCTGCATTTCACCATGGCAATTTCATGAGGTAACTGAATCGCATGCAACAACTCCTTAATTCTTTCACCATTTTTCACTGGCAAACCAGAAGAGGTCAAATAACCCCTCTGTGACCATAGCTGGCCAAAATCATGAACAATTCCAAATCCATATCAACTATCAGTATAGATCATGATTCACATCTCAGCAGAGACATGGTACGCCCTGGTAAGAGCTACCAACTCAGCTACATGAGCGGAATACACTCCTTGAAGCCAGGACGCTTCCAGGATACCGGAAACCGTGCATACAGCATATCCGGCTCTCAGCCCTCCTACTGAGTCTCTCAAAAATGAGCCATCAACAAAGATAATTTGGTCATTTTCTTCCAATTGGGTATATTTAATATCAGGTCTTGGTTTGGTGCGCATTTCTGTTACCTCAAGACAATCATGTTCTACATCTTCCAGATTTTCAACCTCTGTATTTTCACTTGGAAGCAAAGTTGCCGGGTTCAACACTGTACATCTCTTTAACGTTACATTTGGTGACCCCAATATAATTGTTTCATATTTGGTCAATCTTACATTAGTCATATGCTGTGTCTTTGTTCGTGTTAAAAGGATATCAACTGAGTGAGGGACCATGACAGTTAAAGGATGCCCTATCACTATGCCTTCACACTGTGTGAGGCTTTGTCCAACTGCTGCTACTGCATGCAGAGAACCCAGTAAGGCTGCTGCAACGGGGTCCAAAGTAGCTGAAAAATATGCTACTGGTCGGTTTACACCTCCATGGACCTGTGTCAAGACAGACAAAGAACATGCATTGCGTTCATGACAAAACAGAACAAAAGACTTTGTGTAATCAGGCATACTTAAAGCTGGAGCCCTACACATGCTCTCCCTTAACTCAGTAAACAGTCTCATGGCCTTCTCTCCCAAAACTATAGCATCCCGACCCTCTTTGACTGTAAGCCTCTGCAATGGCTTGGAAATAACTGAGAAATTCGGGATCCACTGGCGACAGTAACCTACCATTCCTAGAAACATCCTAACATCTCTCCGTGTCATCGGGGATTCATCTGTAACACTGCAGTTATTCTTTCTCTGGATAACTTCTGTGACCCTTTCTCAATTTGATGACCCAAATACTTAACTTCTTTCTGACAATATTGCAATTTCTTTGGAGACACCTTGTGTCCATTCTTTCCCAAGTGATTCAGTAAGGCAATTGAATCATACTTACACTCGTCCCTTATTTTGGATGCAATCAACAAATCATCAATGTACTGTACTAGAGTCGATTGGAAAGGCAGCTCCAATGACTCAAATTTTTTCTTCATTATCTGATTGAATATAGAAGGTGATTCCGAAAACCGTTGAGGAATTCGACACCAACTGTAGACCTTGCCCAAGAATTTAAAATAGAAGAGAAATTGGCTGTCCTCATGAAGAGGCACGGAAAAGAACGCTTGGGACAGATCAATTACTGTGAACCATTCTGCATCACATGGAATCTGAAACATAATCACAGCCTGATTTGGCACCACTGGGCAACATTTCACCACTATGTCATTGATCTTCCTCAAATCTTGGACAATCAGAACCTTCCCACAAGGCTTTCTCAGTCCCATTATTGGTGAGTTACATGGACTGCTCAACACCTCTTTCAAGACTCCCTGTTTCACAAATTCTGCAATGATTTGCGCAACCTTTATAAGGAAATCTTGCGCCATATGATACTGCGGTATCTGGGGGAACACAGCGTTTGGCTTCACACTGACTCTGACTCACTCTACTCCTTTTATCAGCCCTACTTCTTTCCCTGTCAAATCCCACACCTTTTTTTGAACTGTTCCCTGTAAGTCTTTCGGGAGATCAGCCACTGTGAACATAGGAAAAAAGTTAATCGGAGGATATTCCTCACCTGTGGCCTCAATTTCAGGCTCTGAAACCTGTTCCTCCCCTTCATCGTCACTGTTTGTCTGGACCTCAATTCCCTAATTGGAACAGGTGATTGAACACCTCGTCTTGCACAATAAGTCTCTTCCCAATAGGGATACGGGACTTGAATCGCAAACCACAAATCTTTGTAATCCTTGGAAAGTGTCAAGCTCAATCCGAACTGGATCTGTGATTGGGTTAGTCAGGAGTTGGTTTGCTACTCTTACTACTTTAACTGTCCATCCCGAAAGGGGCAGTTTCGGAACCTCTGCACTTCTGACTGTGGTGCGTGGAGCTCCTGTGTCAACCAAGAATGAAACCTTATGACCCATAACCTTCCCCTGAATATAGGGTCCTCTCTGATCTACCTCTAAGGATGCTGCAAGCCTGCACTCTTCTCCATCTGAACTCTCATCCGACCATTCATCGTTTATTCCATTCTCACCACGCAATGGGTATTGTTGTACTGTGTGATTCTGACTCATTCTTTGACCCGTGACCTTTTGAGGAAGCATGACCTGTTGCTGTTCCATTGGGGCTAAAGGCACTTGCATTTGCCGTCTAGGTACCATGGGGACCTGCTGTCGCATTTGTTGTAACTGCATTGGCTGTATACGTAGCATCTGCACCTGCTGCATGGATTGAAAACCTTGCATTTGATTCACAATATTCTGAAAATTTGGATTTGGACCTCTCAATCTTATTCCTCTCATATTTTGGAATTAACTGATATCATTGCTTTGTTGAAACACCATCCTGCACCATCATTGGGCACTCCTGCTTCCAGTATCCAACGATCCCGCAAGCATGACAGGGTAACAGCTTCTTCATTCTCTGTGCATTGTTTTGAACTACTACAGTGTTCAAGTCTGGACCGTGGTTCACAATACCTCCTTGACCTCTACCTCTCACCTGTGCCTGAAACATCCTATTTCCCTGCGGCTGCTGTACCATCTGCTGTAGAAAACCTCCCTGCATCCCTGTCTGTGCTGCCTTAATTTGCATCACCATCGCTTTCTCCTTCAACTTTCTCTGCTTCAACTCAATCTCATTTCTGAAGTACTTCGCATACTGCAACACCTCATTAATCGGCTTTGCTTGCCAGCAAATCAAATGATTCTTAATCATCTGGCCAATCTCAGGTCTCAACCCTTACATGAATCTGAACACAAGGTGGTTCATGTCCTTTGCCTCAATAACCTCTGTGCCGCTGTAATGTTTAAACGCCTTCAACAACCTCTCATAATAGGCGTGTATCGACTCCTTGACTTCCTGAGCTGTTCGATCAGTCCTTTACCAATCAATATTCTAGGGCAAAACTCTTGTTTTCAGAAACTCAATCACCTTATAATAATACTTCATCACATCAGGAGACGGCGCACCTGTTCTTCTGTCCCTTGCTGGTTCCTCAGTCGGCCAATCTACGCTCCTTTTGCACTCAATCCACAAATCAGCTGGAACTATGATCTCAAAGAGAGTATTCAGGTCTTCCCATAGACACTTCGCAAGCTTCACAAACCTGTCTGTCTGCTGATACCACTCTATTTGTTTCTCCCTCAGCCTGGTAAAAATCATTCATAAACAACAGAATATCACCTCTAGTCCACGTTACATGGACAAGAACCCCTCTGGCAGTCTCCCTCATTGGTAACATCTTTACCGTACTTGTATACGGTAATGTTTTAGCTTACTGCTCTATGCAAACACTCTTCCTCTTGTCTCTTTTCTTCGTCCATCTGCCTTCCCACTTCTCTAAGGCTCCCCAAACTTGTGCACTTTGCAGTATCTCCTTGAGGTGCACTTTCATTCCAGTAGACCTCATGTGTTCAAAATCCTTTGGCTCAAAATCTAATCTGTAACTTCTCTTCAAATGTTTGGTATTCTCTAAATCTATACTGTACTTGTCTGCCAAATTTGCCAACCTCTGGTGCACCTTGCTCACTTCTCTAGTTATCTTTGGGCACAAGTACCTCAATTCTGCTTCTGTGTATGACTCTAGCCTATTCACACCCGTGCTCCCTTCAACAAGTTCATTGGCTTCCATACCCAACCTCACATGGCTCAGGTACTCCTCTCCTTCGGCTCTCCCTGCTGCTACAGGAGCAGTCTGTGGAGTATTAAGCTTGTCTAACCAGTTGGTCAGCTGTTAAACCTTGAAATGAGATATTCCCAGCTTGCACTATAGGTGTCTGTGGTACATTCGCATACGAGATCTGCGGTGTCAGCAGTCTCGAGCCTGACTGTCTCATGGCATCTGGGGGAGCCCCAATGGTACTGAAATCTAACAAGGACCTAGATCCTTCAAATGTCGGTTCCACTGGAATCGTCCCTTCGGAGCTTCCTATGAACCCTCCTCTTGTCGTATCTTGTGTCATTACCCCTTGATCGCATACTCTAGGCTTCACCTGTGCATACAGTGGTGCAGGTGGACCAACTGTAATAGGCAAAGATATGGCATCTGGTGTCTGTCTATTTCCCAAAACCTGTGGAAGACTAACTCCCATATTCTGGCTTATCACTGGTGTCATGTCTAACTGCGGTCCTATGACCGAAGTATATCTCGGGATCATTTGCGGCTGTACCTGGGGCAGTAAAAGTGGAGTTGGTTCAGTCTGAATCATTTGGCCTCACATTTACCGGCTCTGTTGGCACCATCAGATTAGTGGCAGTCTCTAAAATGGGTACATTAGGGTAAAGCTTCTGAACCTGTGGCGGTTGCAACTGAGGTTGCATAACCTGGGGGGTGGCATGCCAAAACTACTCTGGATCGGGACTTGTGTCAGGACAGGACTAACCTGTGTCGGATTCATTGTCGCCTTCTCCTGTATCGAACCTGTAGGACATCCACTGGTACTCAGGCCATTTTCATCTGCCACATCTGGTGGTGGACGATCATTTAGTAACTGATTAAGGAATTCATAATCGTCTGAGTCCTTTGTCCCTATTAAGGACTTTCTAGCTTCTTTGTCTCTGGAAGGACTTTTGTCAGTCTTACGAGTAGCTTTCCTCTCTTTGCCTTCACCCTCTTGGGCTATCGCTGGAAACAGCTTAACCCCGTCTAATGTCTCTCTTCTCCAAACTTTCTGTACGCAATCCCATCTAGCCTACGCTAGTGTCTTTTCTGCTCTCCTCATTCTCCTCTCAAATTTCGGTTGCTGTCTTGCCATTAGCTCCCAGATTGCTAACACTTCAAACTGCTGGTCTCGGAGGTGGCTTCAGATCATATAGCACCATCCGCAAATTTTCCAAAATCCTGAAACTGAATGTCCCATTTACAGGAAACACTAGGCTCCCACTTTTGCTCCGTCACTTTGCACCATTGCCTTAGCCAAAGACATGGTGCAACATCCTTTTCCTCTATTACAATATAAGCCGGCGTACCCGTGGGCGGTGTAACCTCCCCTACACTCGCGGTAATGTATACATCTCCCCTCAAAGCACTCTTTAAAGCCTTGAAAAATGTCCTCTTTACGTCTTTTATTTTTTTCACAATCAGGTCAGGAAGTGACTTTAATTCCCGGAATTCTCTTCGCCTATCTTCTGAACCAATTGCCTCTCACGGACGGCTGCCAATCAGTGCGACCCTTCTCACTAACCAACCTATCCCAGCACGGCTCCAATAATGTCACACTCACATGCACTGCGGCTGACAAAGTCTTGTGGCTTGTCTTCCTACTCTCAATTCACAGAAAACTAATACAATATATTGCGAGCACCAACCAAAATAAAACTCAAATTTGCCGGTTTACTACAGGAAAGGTAACACAATCGCTTCAGAACTTTACAGAGATTTTGCTTAGCCTTGGCCGCTACTCTCTCCTTCTCAGATCCCGCACTCGCAAGCAAAACTTGACCTGCAAATTCTACTCTTGACTTGTCAATGGATTATTGTTCTAGTGCACGTTAGAACTCACCAAATCTCCATCGAAGTTTTCATTCACACACTTTGACTCAAACTCGACTCGTCAACTTCACTATTGACCTATTAAACCACACAAATTACAACATAAACCAAGTGTCTCATACACTTATCAATATACTCCGGAGTCTGAGACCATGCAGGGTCCGTACATCATCAACAACCACCTGGACAATTTTGAGCACAAAGTTCGCTGACTTTCCTACTCCCATACTGCAGAGTACGCCCACTCCTACCAAAACATCATTATCTGGCCTAAAATCCTCACAAACATCACAATTCACCTGCGATATGCATAAGCTGTGCAAGCGCAAAACCTACTTCATTCACACTATCACTAGAACGCCGAGAACATACTCAAACTCCCTTCAGCAAGCTCCGAGATTCCGGGAAAGTCATTTGGTACTTAGGGACACATCATCCCTTCAATTTGCGTCATTGAAAAAGAAAAAAAAAACACAAAACTCACTTTATTCAGTACACCTTGCCTACCACCAAACCCTCCGTACCAGGGCCTCAAAGTACCAACACTATCAATCTCTACCAAAACTGTTGATCTTTCGTACCGGGGCCCACAAGGACCAAACCATCCATACTGCTACAAAAACGCACCCGTGATCCTTCATACTGGGTCCCCAAAGGGCCAAACCATCCTCTGCTACCAAAACTGTTAGCGCATCAGAGCCTCAATAAGTAAACTTACAAGGAGACGCGTCTAGGTTGACAAACCTATGGACCGTGTTTGGAGACTTCCCAGTACGAAATATTTTCTTACATCATCAACCAACGATATCAATAAATAATCAATAATGACAACCACTAATCAACGAACAATCAATAAGAATCAAAATTGAACACACCATGACCTTTCAGTCATGAATAACCACACCAGTTTAATTGAGTGTTAGGATATTTATTTCCCTATTAGTTACAATCTGATATCATGTCTCTTAATCTCAATAGCAATAAACTCATCAGAAAACGCTATCGATTAGCAATCAGAGCACAACTTAGTCAATGCATAGACTATATTCATTCAATATTTAGGCACATCATTAATCTGAATCAACTTAGTAGTGTCTCATTAGTACATGAATCAACAAAGCAAGATCTCAATCATTTGTCTATTTGCACAAGGTATTAGTGAACACCTTAACTAACGTCAAATTAGCATTAGCATGTTGGGCTTCATGCAAAACATTTAGTGAACACAAATTTAGAAAACATCTCAACTAAAGCTTCTATCAAAATAGCAGTTGGTACTTAGAAAGAAAAGGCAGACAGACAATCACAATTTGCATCGGATAGTTACCAATCCAACAGATCAGCAAGCAGCATCAGTCTTCGTCCTCAGGACATTAGTCGATTCACCATCAGCAGAGATAGGACGGGGCAAAGTCTTTAGCATTAAGGCAAAGTAAAGTCTCTTTCAAGACGCATAAGATAGCATAGCTAGGGAATGATCACTTCCCTCGGGTAGAGGAGAAGTTAGCATCAGGCAAGAATGGGGTAGAGGATGGGTTAAAAGTACTCAGTATAAACTCACGAGAGTAGACAAAAGTGTCCGGAAAAGTGGCTCGAGTGGAACGGGGAAATGGCAGAATGGAAGTGGTTTCTTCCTGGGTCATGCAGTTAAGTCAAAACTGTCTAACTATTCCCTAATTCCTCATTGGATAAAGTTTGGTGCATCATTATCTCTGTCCAATAATTTGGTAAGCACCTTGCTAGAATTTTCCACAGTTCACAGTTCACAGTTCCCATATCATGGATTGGTCCATGTTATTGACGTCTTCAACTGTTGGAATGTCAGGTAGAAAATGTTACACTTTGCACTCCAGTCAGTGTCTTCATTGTCTTCTCCGAGGAGAGTTAACCTTACACCTGTTACGAATTACACTGTTGCATCTAGCAAGAACATCGCCTTGAGCAAGCCGGTTCTCATGAGAAAGAATTTACTACGGCTACACACATATAGCTCCCGGAAAAGTACAACTTCGTGTCCTTGAGGAAAAACTGTACACTACACGTTAGAAAATGCAATTCAATATGAGGCCAGGCAGCTAGGCCTAAGCCCTTGCTAATTTAAAGTCCTTTTGTTTAATGAAGCAAATTCTTAACACATAACCCTAATTATGATATACTAATACAAATTCAAACATTATTGCATAATAATTCAGAATTAACAAGCCTTTTCATTAGTCTTCATATACATTGATAACCACTCCCCGTGGGCACATTTCAAACGTGTGCATTATTTTCTATAACACATTTTCTATGCAGTTTCATCACACAATATATTGCAAGTTTTCATATTAATATTCCTTTTAAAGGACACACTCCAACATGCGTGTTTATCAGTTATGTTTCTCTATGGCTTGTTATGCATGCAATGATTTGAATATGCCATTTACTGTATACATTTAAAATTATTTTATAAATATTCAATGTATTGTTTCTAATAAAAAAGATGAAAAGCACCCATATGCAGTATAGAGTTTCTTAATTTCTTATTTTTCCCCACCCTGAAATACATACCATTTAACATTGTGTCAACTAACACACTGCTAAATTTAATAGCTGTCATACTTTCTGATCATCCTACACTAAGTATTGCTCATTATAATCTTAACTTTAACTTTGTGTAAGCTGCCTCCATTGCTCCGGAATGGACTATGTAGATCATCTCCCCTGGCTACCTGTATCAGGTAAATGCCAGTGGATTGCTACTCTGTCACTCTTGAGTAGACTCATCAGATCATTTAAAATGGCTGCCTGGAACCCGCTTCATGTGGTGGTTGCCCTCAGTCGCTTCTCACTGGACTCTAAAGAGCACTTACCATGGCCTGCCTGTAATCCAGTGAATTTGTGTTGGTTGATCCTTTGTCCCTCAAACCCAACCGGGGCTAAGTCACCCTGATTTCTTACTGACCCTCATAATTAGCACGTGGAAGTATTTTTTCTGTAGTGCAACATATGTCAACATTCAATAAATGAAATAAATAATATCTTTAATTGTGCTGTCACTCGACTAATTACTTCTAGTCATTATATAGGCAATATATTAAAGGCAAAGTGCTTAAATACTCTTATACATACAAATGTGAAAAGGCATTAGTTTAAACATAACATTGGATTGTAATCAAAATATAGATATTTTTGTACCAATGAAGATAAATAAAAACTCATTTAAATATTATATTACTTCTTCAGATCAGTAGGGCAAATTAACAAATACAGTGCAGTGAATTGAAGCGTCTTACTCTTCTAATACAGCTATCTTACTACTGAATTTAAGTAGGAAGTCAAGAGTGCTCCTGGCTTGATCCAAGTTTCTTGTGGAATTTAAAGGCATAGGCCAGGAGTATATGAAGACGGAGTCACAGCAAACTCTTTGTGAATCACGGCCTATATAACAAGTACGTTAGCAGTTATACAAACAACTAAACCATACAACTTATATATAATTGTTTTTTCAGTGATGTGTCTTCAGTTCAGTAGTAAATCAGTTTCTTTGCCACCTCCAGCCAAGTCTGAACATTATATCAAGCTCATGAATAGGCAAAGCAACACAAGTCAAAAGACTTCTTAATCTTTCAGCCATTGCTGAAAATGGTCATTTGTCTTTGGCTTGGTAACTGTGGAAGCCAGCATGTGGAAAGGCAGAACACGGACCCACTTTGGCCTCAGTCCCTGATTTATTGCTGTGACTCTGCACAGACACAGAAAAGAGAGCACACTTTCCCTCTTGACCCATAATTCCTCCTTACCTGCTAAAATCCCACACAAATGTAAAAAATACAAACCTTGAGCAATCCTTTCAAGGAAGAAGTGCCACCGATCCAGCACTGCGTTATCAGGTGTCCACAGATTCAGTTTGGGATGACTGCAGTTTGGATTGGCTCCCATGGGCAGACCAGAAGGTCAGGAGTCAACATATCCAACAGAAAAGCAGGGCAAATAAAGATGAAAGAAGCAAACATAATTTAACGCCCTTTCCAGAGTATTCCAGCTTAAACATAGCACTGTGGCCCTACTTTCAGCAAGGCAGAAGGGTGTTGCTTCTTTTTAAAAGGGGCTGTGACTTTTTGTAAAGCTCAACTACTCATCAGTGTGGGGCTCAAGGTGCTGGGGGGAAGGGAAGGGGCCTCATCCGAAGAGCCACATCTTGAAGTTCTTCCTGAAGATGGTGAGTGACGGGCTTTGTCTGAGGTGCAGCTGGAGGTTGTTTCAGCTCTTTGCTGCAACGTAGGTGAAGGATCGTCCTCCGGCGGTAGTTTTGCGGATGCGAGGGATGGTGGAAGGGCCATCTGGGCAGAGCGTAGGGATCTGGCTGGGGTGTGGAAGGAGACATTGAGCGAATTAACCACATGCTCATTTCTACGGCTTTACTAGATTGGAAAATCGTACGGAAACCAAACAACTGTGAGTACTTCAATCGATGTAAAGTGAGGCTCCTTTCTTTTTTTGGTTTACATTTATCAACGTACCAACTGACAGTTTTGGCAGTTTCAGGTGTCCCAAAACCAGTGTCTTCTGAAAACATTTGCTAGAGGAATCCCTGATCTGTGCCTGCTCTATACTTTGGTCTAATTTCATCTGAAGCTGAAGTAGCACTGCACTCTCAAAGTCAAGAACATCATCCAGCTAATGGTGCTTTGCAGTAATGTCAGACATAGGAGGCCATATTGAATGGATTATACTCTCAGTCGACGATGTATTGTTCCTGTGGGTCTTGCACCCATACATTGTTGCAAGCAAATTAAGTAACAATGAAAAGCTGATCGTAATAGTATTGTTCAGGAAAAAAAATTGCTACCACTAGACTTCTCATTTTCTGGGTATTCTGTATTTTATTTACATTTGTCTTTGAGCCAAATAACTTTATTACATTAAAGCCATTTTGGTTTGATTTTAAGCAATTTTATTTTATTTTTTACAACTATTACACATATTTTCCAATGGATTATAAGAATTATTGTTGTTTTTTAATACATACTAAACCATCATTGGATGAATCTATGTACATAGGTCCAATGTTAAATACGATATACAATGGTGACTAATGGTTTTTACTATTTACATGACATCTGTGTGTACTTCAGTATTTTGAAAAAATGTCTGGTATAGTACCACTGCCAGTCTTTCTACCTCCTCTATGTGAATTGCCCATGGATTAAGGAGCAGGAGAAGCAGTACTTTTAGCCTATGTAGATGTTCTAGAAAGAGATGACAGTGATTATGAAAGGAAATTAGCATTAATGAATCACTTTCTAGCAGGGTTTGGGCCTAAAAAATATAAAGCTTTTCCTACATTAGTGGATGCAGGGAATATTGATGCATGTCAATATGCTTCCAGACCAAAGGAATAGAGGTAAGAAAGCACAATGGATGTGGTAATGGAGATGCTTAAATTGTACTCTAGAAAACAAGGAGCAAAATTATCTATTGAAACTATGTTTCTGCTTTAAGATCTTTAGCCTCTGCTTGTACCTACGAGATCAGATTCTGGTGAAAATGGGTAAGAATAAAGTCTAACAAAGATTGTCGACTAGCACAGAAATGTTGCTGAATGCTGCTATAGTTAATAGAATAGAACATTTGGGGAAATTTGTCCAGGAAATCAGAGGTAATTCTAGAAGTGAAGTCAGTACACTAACTAAGAATATTATTGTGCATAAACCTAAGAAAGGAAAGTCTAGGAAGAAGGAGAGTAGGAAAGGTCAACCCAGTTGCTATAGATGTCGTAGCCTGTCACATGTAGGGAATTCTGAAGTGTGTCCTGCATTTGAAAAAGTATGTTCCAGCTGCAAAAAGAATAGGCATTTCACTAGGATAATGACAGAAGAGTAAACTTGATAACGGAAGATGGAGAAATTAATAGGGGAATGGAGTTAGTACATAATAACTAATGCTATAATATAATACAATATATCCTAATACTGTGTTAAGTGGGTTGAAGAAAATGAGAATAGGAAATTTCTTTCTTGCAAAATTAAAATTGTTTGCAGAACGGTTATGGTATTAGTGTATTTGTGTGCATGGTATACCATTCTATAAAAATAAGTTGTCAATCAACAATGGATGGATAGGAAGTTGTATCCTCCTGTGTGTCTTCAGTTTGCTATACTGTCCAAAAGAATATTTTAATCAGGTGTTTTGGGGGGAAAATTTAATTTTGCTGGAAGACACACGTGGGAAAGTGTATGTAGCTGAGAGAAGACACTCCTTTTGATGTTGGCCTTATAAGGAGGACATGAGAATTAAACTAGGTCTCAGACCTATTCCACTGGTGTATACAATAAACAGCAGAGGCAAAAGATTTAAAAGGTGTTTGACAGGGAAAAATAAAGCAACTAGTTGAGCAAGAATTGAGTTTTAAGAATATTGTTTATTTATTTGGCGAATGCCTATCAGCATGTGAAATTGGATGATGACTTAAATATTTTAACTACATTCATAATACCTGAAGGAATATATTTATGCTGTAGAATGTGGTTTGCTCTTGCTAGTGGGGCAGCTGTTTTTCAAAGGATAAGGAAAAAACCCTGCAAGGAGTATCTGGCGAGTCACATTTCTTTACAACATTTTAGTCTTTGGGAAAGATACATAAGGACACAATAGGAATTTAAATATATTATTAGAAGCCTTGTCTAATAATGGTTTCCTTTTGAAAGTGTCGAAATGCAAATTCTGTAAATGGTAGTCAGCCACCTAGGGCATTGTATCAGTCAGACAGGGAAAAAATCCCTGTTTAGCCATGTTAAAGCTGTTTTAGAAGATCCAGTTTCCATTTCCAAAGAGAATTTGCTAACTTGCTGGGCTTAACAGGGTTTTATTTAAAGTTCATTCAGACCTATGCATCTAAAGTTTAACCATTTAGATGCTTTCTAAAGAAAAAACCTGATTGGAGTGAGGTGAAGTACAAATCAAAGCATTCAATGAAATGAAGGAAGAGATCATCAATTGACCATGTTTAAAAATGTATGTAGTTGGTAAAGAATGTGCTATTGTGGATGAGTGCAGTTGTAGTTCTATTGCAGAGAGAAGAATAAGAAAGCATTGTGTCAAATGCTTCAAAGACATTATGTGAAGCTGAGAGACTTTAAAGAAAGAGAACGTCTAGCTTGTGTTTGGGGATCTGAGCATTTCAGGGTACAGGCTTTTCGTTACATGGCTGATTGTATGTCAAAGCTACTCATGGGTGGTGAAGAGCACGTTTTACATGAATGTGAAGTAGCATTTCCGTATGCTAATATAATTTCGACAAAAGAAGAATGTGGACATATGAGAAATGTGGTGTGTTTGATGAGAAAATGTGGGTTGAGGAAATGAACATAGACCTTGTTCTGTGCAAAGTGAGTAAAACTATCAGAGATGGATGACCTGAAGGACAAAGATGCCTTGGGGGAACTGAAGAGTTTCTCCAACATTTAGGAAGAATTAGCAATTGAAATTAAAACAATAGTGAGAGGTGATAATATTGTTCCTCCTCATGGGTTCAGAAAACTAAATAATTTATTGCTTCCACAAAAGACATATTAGTAGTTCTGTCGCCAGAAGATGTTTGTGCGAATACTTCAGGTGGCCTGGAGTGGTTGTCATGGTACAAAACAGACCAGGTTGTGTGGTATTTATGCTTCTAGTAATAAGTCAGCCAAGCCGACTATTTCTGAAGCTTGTCTTATAAAACTCTCTGAGGTACAGTGCAGAAAGTTGGGAGTTGATATTGTTGGTCCTATGCTATTATTCGTATGCATGAAGCCTTTGGCATACTTGTCATTGACTAGTTTTCTATGTGTTTCCGCCATGAGATATCAATAATGTGCAGAATAAGCAACATCAGAGACTGTTTGAGTTTCTTGATATGTTATTTTGTAGAGAAGAAATTCTAGAGGTGATTGTTTTCAATATTTGTTCACAATTTGTGAGTTTGTACATGTAAAGTTTTGTTATTAAATGTGGAGTTACACACAGAATTTCAGTTTTATACCCTGAATCCAGTGGTCACGTTTAGAGATGTAACAGAGTGTGAAGGAATCTATTCAATTAGCAACTAAGGGAGGAATTAATTGGAGTAAAGCACTTCAAGTCATGTTACTTACATATAGGACTCTCTTCCAATGCTGTGATTCTAGTAGCTCCTTTCAAACTCTTATGGGCCTGGAAACCTAGAGCAAAATGTGCAGCTTGGTGGCTGAAGGAACAATGCAGACTCCTACAGGTAACTGAGGTATTTAAAAATGAAGTATGGGTTAATGGTGGATCTGTGTGGAACCTCATTAGAGCTTCTTTGTATAATGAAATTATAGATGTGAAGGAGAAGAATTAAAATTAAAGTGATAATGTATTTTCAGATTTGCATGTGATGATGGTGTGAGACAAGGTGGTGAAATGTGTAGTGAAATGACAACTGGTGAGAAAATGTATGGTGTAACAACAATGTATGAAAATGCTCTTGACAATATGAGTGAAAGGAAAAGGAGTGGTTGTAGGACCCTTAGATTTCCTGTTAAATTTAATGATTGTAATTTACAATGATCTGAGAAAATGTGTAATTATCTATTGTATTTCTATTTGACTTATATGTGTGTTTTTGAGGCTATATTATTTATGCAAGCCAGGTTTTTATTAGCTTTACAGAAATATTATGTATTAACTTAATTTATAGTTTTAATTGTGTATGTTCTGTAGAGTGTATCTTTATTTCGTGTCTATCATTGAGGAAAAATGAAGGGGAAGATGTGTGGTACGTTCTTTTATGTTCATCCGTAGAGTTTTTAGAGTGAGAAGAATTACAATGTGTGAGGAGTATAAAGGGAACATGTAGAATTGGGTGTGGGAAAATGGAGATGCTGTGTGGTGGACAATCCATATTTCTTGTGATCAGACACCTAAGGAATACATTTAAGAATATACATGTAATCAGCTTGTGACAAGCCGCCTTTTTGTATTATAACACTTGTAGTTCTTCATGGTATGTAAGATATGAGAGAGAACATTTGCTACCCCGCTTTCCTCCCTCAAGGCATAGTGCAGTGCTGCCTGCCTGCCCTAGAGGAGTAGAAATCTTTTGAGGTAACCAGAGAGAACACTAGGGAGCGAAGGGAGCATGAGACGAAGGGCTACGCATGTGATGTGCTGCAGCCCAATGTTACTGGGGTTAGTATATCCCGCATGGCCACTGGGGCTGGAACATGATCTGCCCCAAAGGTTCTATATGTAAACAAACAAAAGAGCAACCAGGGCACTCCACAAATAATAGGTCCAAGATGCATAAATTTGCATAAAATATTTTAATTCATTGTGTTGGAGAAGATGAAATAATGTTCAAGAGTATTACATATCCATCTGAAGGCATGTGAGAGTTCAGAAACAGCCAACACGTGTTTCGTCCTCACTGACTTTTTCAAGGCTAAAAACAAAGACAAATGGGCATTCTTACAAATAGTATCACTACCATCCGGTAGGAACATTTAACAGTGAACCAGCCTATTCAAATTAAAGGTAAATACATTTTGCATATGGTGCACATCCCTTCTAACATGCACGGATTAAACCAAAGTAGAGATATTCCCATTGTTGGCGCATTATACCAGAAGACATAATACCCTACATGTAATTGGTGGGACCAAAGTCATAGTAATAGTAAGTAGAAGTGTCAAGAGCCACCACGTAAGAATTGGGTGCAACAAGAAGTGATAACTTGGCATAAGAATAAAGATGATGGTGTTCAAATGTGCCATCAACCATAAAAACACAGTGGGACAGACGCATCCCGTGGGAGCAAATGTTTACCTCAAGCGCTCAGATTGAGTAAAATGCAATGCAACGGGTCTCGCGTTTGCTCGTGTTAGAGCTGAGAGCGTTGTAAACTCCTAACCCGACTTTTCACTGGTAATGAAACCTATCGGCAAAAGTGCATTTATGTACCTAACCCGAAAAAGTGCAATTAACTGTGTAACAGGGCCGAATTTTGCAAAGCGCTCGACTTCTGCCAAGCGAGATCGTGCTGGGAAAATAGAGAAAAAGTAGTTCACAAGCCAGACAGAAAACAGCGAGCCTCGCATGTTTTCTGTACTTGACGATGCGCTCGAGGAGGGCTAGCCACCGGAAAAGGCATGACATGTGCATGCCTTCCACTAATGAAATCAAGCAGATTCTAACAGGCAAGTCCACAAGCCAATGACAGACACTGACGTGACGTGGACAGGGCTCCGAGCCCTTTATAATTACTAAAGCGTTTCGCTCAGCGAAACGCATGCACAAGCGCATGCGACGCAGGCTCGACCCTAAAAAAGGAACGATGCGCCTTTTGCCTGTTTCTGCACACTACACTACAGGACCTCTCTTAAGTAGTATAAAAGTACTGCACATATCTAAAAAGCCATGAGTGTAAAAGGCCTGAGGATGAAGAGGACTCTCAGGGAATCTCAGGGTGAGAAATATTCCAAGAACACCCAAGAGAATAATGTGGAATAATTTTGTTTCCAGTCTTGACAAAAGTTACAGGCCCTATAAGGTTTGAAATACTTTTAGTGCTGCAAATGTTTACGAACATTAGGTCCATGTCCCTAACTAAATAGTGTTTTGTGAAAGGTTGGGATCTGCGAATGTGGGACACTTTTTTTTTGACTACCCGGGCCTATTTGTGGCCCCAATCCAACTCTGATGGTAACTCATGTAGTGATTTTCGAGTTTCAGTTAGGGGCGTAACGCAGACACGTGCAGCTCCTAGATGCACGAAGCCCCCCAACTCTTCAGGGTCCCCTAATTTTTCTACGGCCCCTCATTCAGCCAGAGACCAATGAATATTTTCACATCTACCGGGTTAAGGGTGAGCCATCATTTTGCGTTACGCCACTGGCTGCAATAAATAAAGAATTGCCTTTGATTGCAGGTCTGATAACAAATATCGCAAATAAAAACACCTCTCTCGTTATAAGTGACGTGGCAATGCATCTACTTGCGTATGGCTTTACTTTTTTCTTTGATACAATTTATAGAGATTCTACTGGGCTCTTGAATGATTTTAAACAGACTGTTTTGTGTAAAGAAAAGGAAACACAACTGTGAGGTTTGGGGGAGAGGTTGGTAAATCCGCCACAATGTGATTTATTGTTTTGCAGTTACACTGCAGTCGCTGTTTTAATCACAATCTCATGCATAAATGTAGGTGCTAAAAGCTGAGCAGCCCAGAGAATCCATTTGAATGTATTGTAGGATGTCGCTGTGAGAGCCCTGCCTTTACCTGTCAACACAGAGAAGCAAAAACAACGACCCGCTAAAACTACGTTGTTATAGGCAACAGAATGTGCACTGAGTTACGGAAATAGGAAGACAACTGCACAATTTACGGGGCATGTCCGTGGTAAACCATTTAGCAGGAAGTGCAGCCACCAGTCAGTTTCAAATTAACGCGTCCAATTGTGTTTATGAAAAACCTGAGCAGCAAATAAGGGCGCGAACCTTTACCTTGCATTTGCTCTGCCCAACTCTGCAGAATCAAATTTTTTTAAATGCATTTCGAGTAAAGCAGCACGCAGTTTATCGGTGGTTGGATTTAGAGTAATAAAAGCAGCGGAGGAATGATCCCGGTGATTTACAGGCAATACTTGCCAGTAACATTTATAAACTGCTGTTATAAAATGTCAACCCCTGTGATACATTCTGCTGCTGCTGCATATATAAAGTGGCCGCCATGGAAAGAGCCCAAAAGACAATAGATTATATCACCTCCACAGCTCTGTTTGATCCTCCATTAAGGCAGCGGGTGTTTATTACAAGCATTTACAATGCAATGGGTCTCGCGTTTACTCATGTTAGAGCTGATCGCGTTGTAAACTCCTAACCCGACTTTTCACCTATCGGGCAAAAGTGCATTTATGTACGAAACCCGAAAAAGTTAAATGAACTGTGTAAAGCGCTCGACTTCTGCCAAGCGAGATCGCGCTCGTAAATTAGAGAAAAAGAAGTCCATGAGCCCGATGGAAAACAGCGAGCCTTGCATATTTTCTGTACTTGGTCGCTGCGCTCGAGGAGGGCTAACCACCGGAAAAGGCATGACGTATGCGTGCCTTCAACTAATGAAAGGAAGCAGATTTTATTAGGCAAGCCCACGAACTAACAAAAAACACTGACATGAAGTTGACAGGGCTCCAAGCCCTTTTCTAAATACTAAAGTGTCTTGCTGCGATACGCATGCGCGAACGCATGCAACGCAGGCTCGACCCTAAACAACCGACTGCTTGATAGTGTGGAAAAGGCCACTTTAATGAAACAGGTGCACAAGCTTAATATAAAACCTTGGCTTTACGCCTTACAATACTACCGTCAAACCCGGCTTCACTGTACATCTTAATAACTATCCATCCTCCTCCACCCTCCCGTAAATACCTCAATACAACCCAAATGTCCATTCACAACTCGCCACACTCATACTCCCTGCATACAACCAACGTGCATACACCACTTTTTTACATTTTATTCCTTTCATAAAACTACCCCCCCCCGAAACCTCGACTGGGTCTCAACATGACCATAATTTCTTGATGTAACTTTAAACTTGTGTAACCCACCGCTAATGCACCTGCTCATCCTCAGCGATAAACCCACCAAAAACCCTTGCTCTTGTGCACCTGGCTCACCAAAAACCCACTATAACCACTTAAATTATTCAACATACCCTCTCACCCAAGCTAAACTACAAAAAGATCAAAAAAGGTCGAACCCCAAACAAAAATCCACCCCACCACTGAATTCAGGGAGGGTGGGGGTAAAAACGTTTGCACACTGTCCCTGGCAGCGGGTGACGAAAACCTGAAATGGCACTTAAGTCATATGTCCCTGTACCATAAGAGCACCTTGTTACCCTGCCCCCCGGGCTCCTCAACCAATGGCCCTGTAACCCTGTTCCTGGACCCTACCACCTGCCTGAAGATTCCTGGGCGGTGGGCATTCTGCCAACTTCCCTCAAAATCCCCATAGGGCGGGATGGCGTATCCAAAAATAACCGACTGCTCATAGTGTGGAAAAGGCTGCTTTAATGGGTGGTGGACATTCTGCAAACTTCCCCCAAAACCCCCATAGGGTGGGATGGCGTATCCAAAAATAACCGACTGCTCATAGTGTGAAAAAGGCTGCTTTAATGAAACAGGTACACAAGCTTAATACAAAACCTTGGCTCTACGCCTTACAATACTACCATCAAACCTGGTCTCACTATACATCTTAATAACTAACCATCCTCCTCCCCTCCTCTAAATTCCCCAATACAACACAGATGTAAAATCACAACTCTCTGCACTCAATCTCTCCACATCCCATCATCGTGCACACACCAGTGTTTCCATCTTATTCTATTTAAAAAACTACCTCTCCCTGGATCCTCAACTTGGTCTCAACATGACCAACGTTTCTTGATATAACTTTGAACTTGTGTAACCCAACGCCACCAGACAAAACAAAGAGTTTTCCTCCCTCTGCGAAGAGTTTACATACCCACTGGCAGATGTAGCAGTCCTGCCAACGCATTATTCACCTGTGTCAAATACAATTAATCTCCATAGATTGACAGGTGCACCCCATCGTCTCTTCAAAAACTCTACTGCTTCGTATATAATATTGCAATGTTCTAGAAAAACCAAACCTTCAGTCTTGCAAATCTTCCTGATTTTCCTATTCCCCTTCTTTCTTGCCCTGGCAATTGCCATAGGTTTTCTCACCCCACCAGGGCCTCCTTGGCATAAACTCGGTCAACACAATGGCTGTACCTGACCAAAGACTTTGGATCTCAGGCAAAACCTCCTTTATACACTTCGCTAATGACAATCCCTTCATTTCCACTAAATAATTTTCCCCTAGATGCAAAAGCAGCACATCAGGGCATGGGCCACCCTGTACTAAACAGTTCAAATTGGGCAATAACTCATGCTGTAGCAGGCCCCCTTCCCAAACCATTTAATCTGCACCATAGTGTCCAAAAATCCAACCTGCTTTCCTCCATGCCTGGTTTTAGCATGCCGGGCGGACCACTTTCGAAAGAATGCCCACAAATCTAGACTTCAGTGTGCCCTCTCCCCAGGCCTGCAATGAAGCCTAGCAAATTATGGCAAACCCAAGTCCATCACAAATAGCACTGGTAACAGTCAGACCACCATCGCCCAAAGTGCCTGATCTCCACCCCCTACCAGCCCCTCGCCTCTGTGGCCATCCCAATCCTGAAAGAATGCATACCAAAACCCTGCGCTCAATAGCCCTACTCCCCGCAACACCTTCCTCAGGACCTGCAATAGCAGGGACACTGTGAAATGGGCCCTGTCCACGTGCCAGCACACCTCGCTCACTCCCACCCCAAACACCTGCAAAACCAACCACCACACACATGGACAAACACACACTGTCAGATAAGCCCTCAACATACTGCAAGTTCCTCAACATGATTGATCAGTTTTTGATCTTGGAAGCCACACTTGGACTACCCCAAGAAACATCTGCACATTACACCATTGAACTCACGACCTGAACTTGACCTCTGTAACCTTGAAAGCCCCAAAAAACAACCACACCATAATCACTGAGAGATGGAGAGTCTTGAACTTATCCCTGCAAATATTCTGCAACATGCTTATGACCTGCTTCAATATATCCAATGTGATAGTGCACAGTACTGCAGTAAGACTACCCCTCTCCCCCACCTGATCCTCCAGAATCCACCTTTCTAATTTCTCCATTAAGGGATCGTAACCCCACGACATCTTCCTGAAAAATGATGATGCCCGGCAACCTACCCACTATGGTGACCACCGACAAACCTTTTTCAATCAAAGACATTGTGAATTTTACCATGTCTTCCTTATGAGCATGTGTCCTGTCATCGCCACGCCGTCGCACTGCCCCGACTAAAGAAATTCTTCCCATGGAAGCCCATACGCTCTGTGGGTGGAGTCTGACAAGGAACTGAGGATAAGCTGCCGCAAGCTCTCTTGCTGACGGACCACAACTGCACTGGCATCGCTGTCTTCTCCTCGTCGGCCCATGGTGCAAGTCCATGTAACATTGTCCAGTCAAAATGAGAAAGAGCATCAGCAATTTCATTATTGACCCCTGCAATGTGTCTGGCTTTATAGGTCATCTTTGCACACACACATTCCAACACAAAAATGCGCAGCAGCTGCCCCACCTTCGGGTCACAGGCCGATTCTCAGTTCACAGTGTGAACCACTGCCATACTGTCCACGTTAAACATCACAGTTTTGTTTGCAACGTAGACTCCCCACAAACGAGCTGCCACTACCAAGGGGAAGAACAACAGGAATGCAATGTTTCAGCCCCCATGCTTCCACTCCTCAGGTTATTCCTCTGCACACCAACGACCTTGCCAAAAAGTTTCAAAACTGTGACTGCCAGCTGCGTCAGAGAAGAGCTTGATCAACCACTCCACCTGGTCTCCCTATCCAGCCATGGAAATAACAATGCATTCACTCAAGAAGACTCTCCACACTCTCAAATCATCCTTCACCCGCCTTGATGTGCACTTGGTGGTGTGGAAGTGACGTCCCTGCCAATGACCATCCCAACCTTCAACAAAAAGTCCTGTTGGCCCTCACCGCCCGGCACACAAAATTAAAATGGCCGAGCAAAACTTGAATGTCCCTCACCTGAACTTTGGCGCTTTCCAAGATCCTGTCTAGCATCTCCATAGGCTTCTGCATCTTGTCCACAGGCAGTTGAATCTTATTGCATGAAGAATTCAACTCAATACCCGGGAGCATGATCACCTGAACCAGCCCTACTGTCTTTTCCGGTGCCAAAGGCACACCCACATGCCTTTTCAAGTCCTGAAACAGTAGCAAAGTGTCCTGACACTCCCCCGATTCCGTGGACCCCACCAGGAAGAAATCACCCAAGTAATGCATCATTATTTCTCTGCCTACCACATGTGTAAACAGCTTCTAGAGAAAGGAACTGAAAACCTCAAACAATGAATAAGAAACCGAGTACCACATGTGCGATGCTTTGTCCACAAAAAACTTCCCTCCAAAATGCATACTCAACAATTTGTAATCCTCAGGGTGGATGGGTAACAAACTGAAAGCCAACTTGACATCACATTTGGCCATGAAAGCACCACGACCAAACATGTTCACCAACCACATCCCAGTGTCAAACAAAGCCTAATGCACTCTACTGCATGCCTCCAGGATGAAATCAGTGACCAACAGACCTTCCGGCCACGACAAATGTTGAATCAGCCTGAATTTCCCCTGCTCCTTTTTAGGGACCATGACAATCAGTGACACCCTCAAACTGGGCAAAGGCCAGTGTTCAAACGGCCCTGCCATCCTCCCCTCACTCACCTCCTTGAACAATTTGCCCCACACCAACGCCTTGTGCCCCCTCACTGACCGCACGTTGTCTGCCCATTGTCTCACCCTGGGTCTTCATAACACAAACAAAACTCAAATTCAAAACCATGCAACAGTCAATCCCTCTCTTTGTCTAACCCCACCAAACCAAACCAATACCTCAACCTCTCCACCTTAACTGCTCTATGTGCCTGTGCCCATTGGATTAAGACCTCCTGGATCCCTGCACTGGAGCCCTGCCACTGTCCTCCAACCCCCCCTTTCTGGGCCTGACTGCCCCCATGTGGCCCAGTCTGTGTGAGCCTATGTCTTCTGCCGTATTTTGGGCATTCATGCTGTTATTTACAATACTCCTGTAGACTGCAGGACCAGTAAGTACCACTACTTCCCCCTGGTGCTCTCCCTGCCACACCCACCCTTGCCTGGCTGGGACACCTTCAAAAGGACTTATATCTCACTGGCCACCCACTTGCTGTGTAATTTGTGGAGGGCCGGCCTTTCTGGTGTCAAGAAAAGCTCATTATCCAATTGACCCCAAATGCCTTCTGCATCCTCTGCTAACTGGGTGCAAAACTTCTCGTCATATCTTATTCGCACCCAGCTGCAAAATGTCACCTGCGCCTTCCGCACCACGTCCAGGTAGTTGAACAGGTCCATGCACCTTTCGGGATACTTCTCACAACAGACACTCAAATAAATAAGGAAGGCCGTTGTCCAGTTATCTATATTAACCAGCACTTTAGGCTGACAAGACAACTCACATTCTTCTTCCTTAGATCTCTCCTTTTCCCGGATTTCTCTATGCAGAAGTTTAAAGATAGTGAGATACACTCCCTTGTAAATTTGCTCTTTTGTAGCCATCATCAAGTAAGCCCCCAGCAGCTTAGTAATCCCCAGGTACGGAGGCTTCTTTCTATTTACCTCTTTACTCTCCTTCTTATTATCTACCCCTTTGTTGACCACCTGAACCAAAGGGTCCTGCACTTTCTCCTGTGCTGCAACACCCCCCTTAGCTTTACCTTTGTCCATCTCCCCCTCTTCCCCCATACCTGTGCTCTGAGTCTGCACATACTTACCCTTCATTAAATGAATACCAGGCTGTCTTTGACTAGCTTCTCCCCCACAACTTGCACCCCCACCTCAATGCTCCCAGCATCGCTCAAGGCTTCTTACCTTGCCTCATGGTCGGTGCCTGCACCAAAGCCATTTGGTCAGAGACCGGTCATGTCTCTGTATGAATGGACACTGCCTGTCAGTAGCCAAAACCGGTGATGGCTGTGGTAAGACACCAACACTCTCTAGGTAGAAGTATTGCGCCCATGACGTAGATCATGATGCATCGTCCACTAATCGGCCTTTCACCCTTCAGGTTACAAAACTCTCCTTCAAGTTCCACCTCATTGTAGCCCAGCTCCTCTTTCACATCCTCATTCACTCGACCATGACCCCCACTCGCGCCAAGCGCTCCACAATCACCCACACCACCATCGCCAATTTGTGCATAGTAAAGTCTTCATAAGCATATGTCTCATGCAGGACAGATGTAGAGCCCAATCCTTGCCAAGCAGAAATACGTTCCAGCGTCGTCCCAGAGCCAGCTGTAAAGTAGCAAGCTCTGACTTCTAACCGGGGTACCCAGCTGCACCAGACCCTCTCGACTGACCTGGCGCTGTCGCCTTTTCAACCCTACCTACACCACCTGGCTGGATCTAAGCTGACCTTGAACCACCTGGCCAGTTCCACTAACAAGCCTGTCATGACACCAAACCCACCTCCCGGACCTCCCATCCTGAAATGCTTCTGTGCCCATCCAAACTACCGTACACCTCTGAGGGACTGTCAGAACTACCTGACTGCCACAGCTCTCTTACAACATGGCCCTACCTGGGCTCATAAAACCCTACATGCCCCTTCCCATCAAGAACATGGAGGACTTCTGTGATCCCCATGGCCTTATCCCCAAGGCCCTTGACTCCTGCTCACACTGTCCGACTGGCAATGGGGGGCAAAATAATCCAGTAATCCTTATGGCCCCCATTCTCAGCCAAGCGCTGGCTATCATGGAGTTCTACCTGTGCGACATGCAGGGTCTGCATGCATAGACCAGACAAGTCCTACAGAAGGCCCTTTTACTCACAAACTGCCCACCAAAATTGACATTGACGCCGTCCCTGTGAGACCAAGATGCGCCACCTCACTCTCAGGCTGAATACAAGGCACCCCATCTATCCACCTAGGCACTATGCGTGCCCCCTCCACTCTTGCTGTGGCTGCTCCCAGGCCCACAGAGATGCTGCTCTGCCCTGCCTGGGCCTGCTTATGACCTCTAGAAGGCCGAGGCAGGTGCCCTCACCTCTCCCAATCACCACAGGCACTACCAGCCTCATTGTTGCTTTGCCTCTGGTGGTGCTGCAAGCCCCGATACCTCCTTGGGGGCCGCCTGACTTGCCCCACCCCTTTCCTGGCCCCACCACAGCGAGGCACATCGGCCCATGACAGCCAACCCATTGCACCCACACTCTCTCCATCCCCCTGCTCAGCTACCCTTAAAGCCATCCACTGTTGCTTGTTAGTGGGAGGGGAGCAGGCCATCACTGCCATACCCCCCTCACTGCTGTCCAGCTGTGCTGTGCCTCCCCAGGCAAAGCAACCTGACGTAGGGCCCCGGCCACCAACAAATCAGCGCTGCCTGCCGTCTCCAATATAGGTAGGGCTTGCACGCACTCTCATTCATCTATGCCGTTAGGCAAACACCCTCCCAAGTTTATACAAAATACAGACTCTACTACATGAACTGCCCAAAAATGTCATACACTGTCCCTGTCAGCGGTGAGGAAAATCTAAAATGGCACCTAAGTCACATGTCCCTGCACCCTAAGAGGAGCTTCAATGATGTCACCTATTCTTGGACCCTACCACCTGCTCGAAGATTTTAGGGTGGAAACCATTCTAACCGCACCCCCCCCCCAAAACTCCCCGTTATCAAGAGCCAGAAATTTGTCTTCGGTATATGCCTGCATACCTCATTGTGCAGAACTTAGGAGTTTGTTTCTTCTGTTTTTTTTAACATGCCCTGGGGCTGAATAGGTCTCTTGGCAAGCGCAGCAGGTTAGTGCTTTTCCTTTATTTTAGGAAGCATTCATCCTCTTTGGGGCTGACACTATCATGCCTTCTGATTGTGCTACGATCGCTGAAGCCTGTGCTTTGTTCAAAAGAACAATTGTGATTTTGAGTTCTTGGAGAGAGTGGATTCCTCTGTAGTAATGGGGGACTGACAACAGACAAATGTTTTTCTTAGTTCATGGTAAGTCTAAACATATATTTTAATCTGTCTTCACTTTGGTTGTTAGCTTCTCCAGTTGCCTGTGTGAGTTGTCCTGAGGCAAACCAATTATCTTGCCTTCTCTCTTTGTTTTATAGGGTTGGAAGGCTTTTTGAAAAAAAACGAACAGAAGAGAGGGCTGCCTGTCAAATTGCCTGTTTTTCCCTCTCTTCATTGCTTTTCTCTTATCTGGGAAATATGTTTGCAAGGTTTATATATGGAGTATAATAATGATAGGTCCTTGAGGCCTATGTAAATCTCTCTCCCTTTTGGGGTTTCCCTGTGTTGGTGGTTCACAATGGGAAGCACACTGAGAAGAGTCAACACCTCACCCTCTCTCCTTCTAAGGGAAGATATTTTTCTATTGCTGCCTAGGCCAGAATGGGGAAAGGGTCTTCAGGCACCTCCTTGAAGGTTTCTGACAGTCAGCTCCAGGTGATGATCAGATCCATTTTTGATACCTTCAACAAACAGCAGAAATAGAGTGGTTGCTTGTCTCCTATTAGAAGTGATCCTACTCATTGTACAGCTTCCCCTCCATCGTCAGCCGCATCCTCTTGGTCTTCTCCCAGTTATGACTTTGTTGATTTTGAGACTGGTGTTCCAAAGGAAACGTACGTGCAGAAGGAGGATTTAAAGGGACTAGTTTCTTATATTTCATCAAATTGAAATTTGCCTTTGGAAGATGAGCAGCCTTCTACCAGCAACAACTGTTTTCATCTTTTTAATAAGCCGATTCCTCCCAAATTTCCAGTGAATCAGCAGTCCAATGCCTTTTAAAAAGGGAATGGAAGGATCCAGAAACGTCTTCAGTTCCTTGGTTTACTACCAGACTTTATGTTCTTTCTAAGGGTGAGCTGGACCTTCCCTAAAAGCTCTCTATAGACTCTGTATTAGCCAGTCTGATAGGCCAGTCTGCAAAACTGTTGTCTGAGGATATTGTAATTCCAGACCCAGTTGATAATAAGGTTGAAGCATCTCTGAAGAGGGCTTATTTGGGACTGAATCTAGGATTACGCGCAGGAGTATATCTGTATACACTTTGCAATATTTAGTTAAGGACTGTCAGGCCCCGTCCTCTGCTATTCAGGAGTGAGAAAATCATTCTCATATTTTGGCAGCCATTGAAGCCCAGGCCACGTTTCTCTCAGATGTCACCTTTGATAATCTAAAGGCTTCTGCCACGTCTTCTGGTAGTACAGTAGCTGCTAGGAGACGGTGGGGTATACGTACATATTGTAAGGAATGGGACGAGGAATGGATGAGGAGGTAAAGATCGGATTACTTACCAGTAATCTTCATTACTATGATTCCTAATGCCATGTCGCATTACTTATGCTGCCCCCTCTCCCTTTTTAGTTGTTGGGGAGATGTTGCAGAGGCTTGCTATGTTCAAGAAGTGCTTAGTCATTGTCTCCATTTAGTAGTAAGGGGAGAGGGGCTATTGGTTTTTTTGTTCTTCTGTTTTTTAGGGTGCGAGTCTGCTTGATAGGTGTGACAATTGTATGAAGCCTCAACTCACATAATGCATATGGTAAGTAATGGCATGAGGAACTAAGAATCGGAGTAATAAAGATTACAGGTAAGTAATCTGAGCATCTGACATAATTGGTACACCTTCAGCACAAACTGCACTGTTTATTCACTTTGCAAAAGAAATGAACCATATTTGTATGCAAGATAAAATATTAATATTGAAAATATATCACACTGTGAGTGAATATTTTACACTGCTGCATCTAATTCACACATGCTGAACTCAGCACTATTTTGATAAATGTAAATCCCATCTATACACTGAGATATGAGTTCTAGAACTGTTTATAATATTTCCAAACAAATTTATAATATTTCTTAGTGATTTCGTGATTTCTAGGGAATCACTTTTGTTGATTATGTCTGAAACCCATGTTCCCTTTTGGAATTAGGGTAATTAGGGTTGCCACCTGGCCATTTTTTTCCAGTCTGGCCCGTATTTTTAAGGGCAGGCTGGTAAGAAAGGGGGTAACCCTAGTTGGAATTCGGGTAGTCCCTGTTAATCTTTGCATCACTAGTGCACAGCAACTTGACGGTGATTCATATACATGCCAGGGATAGTGGACGTGAAATCACATGGCTTTTGACCCCAGGATAATATCACAAGAAGTGACTTCACATTCCCCTTGATCCTCATGACATAGTTGGAAGTGTAGCTCAAGACCTACAAGGCTGATGACATCGCTAATGTTAAAAAACAATAATAAGTGCAAGCTGAAACAATAAGTCAGATCTAACAAATTTTCCAGGTCCATGCACGCGTAGTTTATCTATTTCAGGTATTTGTTGTGCATTCAGGGGCTCATAGTTCTGAGTAAAAAAAAAACCTGGATTGGATAAGATACTCATGTATGGACCTAGTAAACCTGAAAGCTGTGCAGTAAATGTGTGTACTTTTTTTTAAATTATCACATACATAATGACATGCCAGTGTTAGACATTGGGTTTCTGGTTGTCAGACTATGCATCATGTACAAGCAGGAACCACCATTCTAGTCAGGGTATGCTAGATTCACACTTAAAGATAAACTGTGCTCACCCTATGGTATCATGGCACAGACCAGTCAGTCTTATCTCAACAGGCAATGTGTAAAGTATTTGTGCAACACATACAGGTTAACACAATGAAAACCCCACAAAAAGACTCCTCACAGATTTACAAAAGTAGAAAATGTTTATCTGAGTGAACAAGACCAAAACAACAAAAATCTGATCATTAGAAGTCAAGATATGATTTTTTAAACAATAGACCAATAATAGTTCTTAGAAGTCAATGGTGCTGAAAGGTTACTGAGGTCACACTAGACCGGAGTAAATCCAAAGTTCAGGCTGACCACAATGAAGGGCAGGCTGGCTACAGGACTCACACAGAGCCTGCTGAAAACAATACCTTTGATGGAGCAATCTTCAGCATCGAAGACTCAATGCGTTGATTCCAATCCACGCTGTCAAGTAGATGTTTCGTCGTCGAGCCACCAAACGGTGTTTACAGGTCAATGCTGCATCGTCGTTGAACCTCCCTGTCTGATCGTGTGTTGTCGTTGATTTGGCACTGCATCAGTGACAAAGGGCTTGGATTCCGTTCCGAGCGCCACAACTACCTTGATGCCTCTCACTTCTGAGGCCCAAGAATAGATTGGCATCTCAGGCAAGGGTAGGACTCACAGATGGCAGAGTGGAGCAGCAGAGTTGTAGAAAATCTTTGATGGCCCTTCAACTTCAGAACCAGGAGGAAAGCCAGCAAGCCCTTGGAGTCACTGTGGGTCAAGTGAGGTGGGTCTAGTCCTTTTCCTCAGCAGGGTAGAGATCAGCAGGAAGCAGGTCAGCAAAGAAGTGAAGCAGTTCTTTCAGAACAGTCAGTCAAGCAGCGTGGCAATCCTTGTAGCACAGAAGTCCTTACTCTGTGCAGAGTTCTTCACAGGTCCAGTAGTGTACTTTCTTGGTTGGATCACAACCTCAGTACTTATACCCAAATGTGCCTTGGAAGAGCAGCTTCTTGAAGTGCACAGGTCCACCTTTCATCCCAGCCCTGGCTCCAGACTATCAGTAGGGGATTATCAGCTCATTGTGTGGGACAGAGGGCCCTGTCTTTTAAAGTGAAAGTCAGCTCTCCCTCCCTCTTCCTGCCTGGGAAGAGCTATCAGAATGCAGATAAATGCAGATGAGTTCTCTCACACCCACCCTTCCTTTGTTTGTGGCTGTCCAGAGGAAATGCACAAACTGTAGCTGTCACCTACCCCACACATGTATTGGAGACAGGCTGCAAGGCACTAAGAGCAGTGAGATCAGAGAAGTGTCCACTTTCTAAAAGTGGCATTTCTAAAATAGTAATGTTAAATTCAAGTTTACTATTAAACTTGATTTATCATTATCATTCCAAGGATATGAAACATGATGCAGCTACTCTTTTCTGATCAAGAATGACAGCTTAGATGTATATTATTGAATTCCCAGTGCTGGCCTTTGGGAGGAATAGGCCTCCCAGTAGGGAAAAATGACTTTGGGAGTTTTCCACTACCAGGACATGTTACACCTAAAAGTGCATGTTCTATCTTTTACTTACATAGCACCCTGCCCTATGGGCTACCAAGGGCCTACCTTAGGGGTGACGTATATGTAATAAAAGGGGAGCTTAAGGCTTGGCAAGACGTTTTAAATGCTGAGTCAAAGTCGCAGTGAAACTGCAAACAGACTCTGCAGTGACAGGCCTGAGTCATGTTTAAGGGCTACTGAAGTGGGTGGCACAATCAGTACTGCAGGCCCAGGCCCAGTATCAGCATTTAATTTACAGGCCCTGGGTTTAAGGTATACCACTTTACAAGGGACATATGAGTAAATTAAATATGCCTATTGTGTATACACCAATGTTACCATGTTTAGGAGAGAAGCACATGCACTTTAGCACTGGTCAGCATGGTAAATTGCTCAGAGTCCAGAAGCCAAAAAAACAATATGGTAAAAATGGGAGGCAAACAGGCAAAACGTTTGGGGGAAGACCACCCTAGGCTGACAGGTCTAACATACAGCCACGATGTAAAGAAGATGCAGACATCACATAAAGTTTCAGCCATCATTTACAGTTCTGATATGCTATGGCACAGCTACAAATGTCTGGTCACTGCTCCAGACACCCTTGTACAGGTATCATTGCAAGTGTGCCCAAACATGCAGAAATGGGCACACAATTTCCTCACAAACACAAAGGAAATACAAAATAACCAGCAGCACAGCCAGACCCATATTGAGGCCTTGGCTAAGGCTGGCATATTGTTCGTAACTGCAAAGTCTGCCTCTTACAGAAAAAAAACAGTACACACCCCAAATTTCAGCTGACAACCCTCAGACCCAGAAACAATAGCAGCAAACAGCTTTGCAACTTCAAAGATGATCTTTTGGAGCAAGCCAGCTCATTATTCACCTATGAAGTTAAAATCCTACAAAGTAAAAATCTTTCTTGCATTTTTTGTGGTGTGGTTTGCACACAGAGAACACAGCTATATTACACTACATCACAGTGTTTCCTACAAATCTCAGTACAGGCTTCTGCCTCTTTCACTGAGAAGGGGTAAGCCACAATAGGGTGGTGGGGTCCGTGGGTGATGCAATGTGCAACGTGGAGCAGGGAGATGGGTAAGCAGTGACTGGGCAGGGGGACAGGACGGGGAGGGGGATGGGGATTGGGCAAGCAACAATTGGGAGGGAGCAGGTGAGACAGGTATGCAACAATGGGGGTGAGGTATTAAGGGGACATGAGGAGCAATGACGGTGGAGACTGGTGAAGCAATGATGGAAGAGGGGGGTCGGGGAACAGGTCAAGCCACAATACAAGAAGGAGAGTGGAGAGGGCATGGGGAGAAACAATGCAGAGCAGGGCAAGGGGAGGGGGGATACAGCCTCCAAACACATGAACTATTATGGAGTGCTGCAAGTAAATAAGAAAAAAAGTATCTCAGATAAAGTGCAAGCAGTGGAAGGATACTGCGCTGTACAAGGAAGCAGCACTTGGGTTAAGCTTCAGGGGAGAGATAAACACACAAAAAGGAAGTGAAGCTGGCACGCAAACTGGAGTCTGCAAAAAACAGTACAATGAAGGCAATGAGTGGGCTATAAGCCCTGTTTGAGCTAAGAAAATGTTTCACAAATGACATCGCATTAACTGTTTCAGGCGAGAGCTAAAAAGGAAGACAAAAGCTTGAGATTTCTCATACACCGTAGTTCTTGAAACATGCCCACTTCCCAATTGGAGATTACTATTATGAAGACCGACAGAGGTTGCAGCCATGTTTCACTAGATCCAAACTGAACCCCTGTAACCTGATTGAAGTCTCAATTGACACAGGTTCCTTTATTAAAAAGGAGCACTTCTCTCTGATGCGTGTACTACATAATTGTAGGTAAGAAGCCAAACATCACCTAGAAATTGTGGACTTTCTAGCCTCAGACAATATAGAGATATAGAAACCAAGTTAACTGACTTCTCTCAACCAGTACTTGATCTCTTCTTAACATTAGACTACTCCATCGTATACTTAGATTGGGAGGAGAAAGTAGAGGCTTTGTGTTGGTATACAGATCATCCATGCAATGCAGATCTGAAACGCAATCATTTTCCCTGAAAATCAATCAGTTTCTCACCATTCAATATTTGAAGAAAAGCATCAGGAACGAAACCCACTGTGTTTTCCGTCATGTAAGCTCCAGACAACATTCCACTGCTTATGGAACAGCTGATGGAACATCCTGTAGATAGCACAACTTCAGCCGAAAATAAAATAATTTTATGTGCCTTCAATCTGCACTAAGGAGGCACAAGTGACAGTGATATTTCTCCACTTTGTGATCAACAACAATCTTCAGCAACTTTTTGTTTTAATAAACAAATTTGTATTGTTTTTAAGAGGAAATTACAGAACAATTGGCACAGATATCACAGTAAGATCCAACTCCGAACATTGTTGACAATTGACAATAAAGCATTACAGGGGACAAACTTTGCTTCATATCTTGACACAATATTGAGGGTCATAACCCCGGCACTGCCCTTTGGCAGCAACCCCAGCCACCTACCCCATTCCCTCTCATGTTTCCGGGGGCAACCCCTAGATTTGTACACCAGTTTTTCTTGGCTTCCTAACCAATCTACCCCCCTTCTCCACTTTTGGAAGGACGGACCAGCAGAAGAGTTCCAGGCGGCAGCAATGTCTCTCTTTGTGACCAGCAGGGCCGTACCCGCGAGAGCACGGTTTGCTCATGATCCCTCCATTTCCTCAATCACACCCAATAAGACTAGTTTTGTGGACATCTGCAGCTCCTGCTCCAGCACCATACTCAGTTCATGAACTACTTTACCCCAGTATGTCTGCAATACTGGACAGGACCACACCATATGGAAAAAATCCGCTGGCTCCTGTGCATATCGTGGAAATTGGGCAGTGGGGCGAAGACCAGCCCGGCATAGCCTGGCAGGCGTTAGATATGCTCTGTGTAAATAGTAAAATTGCACTGCACGAAGTCTCACTGACACTGCCAGCATCCTAGGCGCCATCAGTGCCTCCATCCATTCTGTTTCTTCAAAAGCGCCCACCAATGATTCCCACTTAGCCCTAGTTGAGTCTAAATCTGCCGGAGCATTGTTAACTAACATCTTATAGACCTGGGATACACCCTTTCCTTCCAGATTCCCCATGAGTAGCTTGGCCTCAAGTGGGCTAAACTCCAGCAGAGGGCCTGCGGCCGGCATGTGCATTCCCAGAGCATGCCGAAGTTGGGGGTATCTTAAGAATTGCGTTCAGGATAACTGAAAGTCTGCCTGCAGTTCCTGAAAAGATTTCTATACATCACCCATCCACACATCTCCTACCAATGAAATACCCAACAGGTCCCACTCCGCGAAGCCCTCCAATGCCGCCGTTGCACTCAGCCATTTCCCCCGCCATAGCGGAGTCTGAAGGGTGACATTAGCATTCCAACGAGTATGCCGTAATGCAGCGCGCCATGCCAGGAAAACCAGCTTTGTCATTGCTTCCATGTCCCGGGGGAGGGTTGCACCATACAGCATATTGAAGAAGCACGGGAAACCCAGAATCTCCAACTCTACCTGATAGGCCGGGTCTGCCCACCCCCTAGTGAACCAATCATGAATCACCAATAGCTGGATCGCTAGGTAAAATAGATAAGGATCCGAAGCGCCCAAGCCCCCGTCATATATTCCTCTCCGGCAGTGTTGCGCTGCCACTCGATGCCTGGCCCCTTTCCCAAGGAACAACGTGGTGGCGCTCTCTAGAGCTCTAAACCATGAGCGTGGGATCGGGAGGGGAAAGTTCTGAAATACGTATAAAAGTCTTGGTAAGACCATCATCTTGTACAGAGCTACGCGACCCATCACATTTAATGACAATGCTTGCCACCTCTCCAAGTCCGTCTTGATGCGTTCAAAGAGCGGGTCCAGATTCCTGGCCCATGTCAACTCAGGCAGAAGGGTCACCCAAATACCGAGATATTTAAAACGGAGTCTGCGTAAGGGTGTCATGTCCTGCCAGTCAAAACAGTCACGTGTGCTCGCCAGGGGGACCAACTCTGTCTTTGTAGGGTTAATTTTTAGTCCTGACAGCGTTGTAAAAGATGGAGACTTCGTGGGCCTGATATACTGGGCTCTTCCATATACAACATGACATCATCAGCGTACAGGGCTATCCTGTCTTCCCGGGAGCGCCCCCATCTCCAGCCACAATATAGTGGGTCTGTCCAGACCATCTGGGCCAGTGGCTCAATAGCCAGGGTAAATAAAAGGGGGGACAACGGGCAGCCCTGTCTTGTGCCCCTACGGACTTCAAAAACCAACGACAAGGCCCCATTGACCTGCACGTGGGCTGTGGGGTTGGCATACAACGCTCAGACCAGGCGGCGAAACCTCGGTCCAAAACCTACCCGCCTAAGCACTAAAAAGAGAAACCCCGAATCCACTGAGTCAAAGGCCTTTTCTAAGTCTATAAATAGAAGAGCAAGGTCTCGGGGTCGTCGGTGGCGTTCGACCAGGGCCACATGCAATCGATGGATGCAATGGCGAGTGCTACGAGTTGCTATAAACCCGCACTGGTTGGGATGTATTAGTTACGGTAGAACCCTTCTGGGACGAGTAGCGAGGATAGTGGTGTAGATTTTTACCTCACTGTTGATCAAAGATATCGGTCTATAATCTGCACATTGTAACAATGGGGGTTGGTTTTTAGGAAGCACCACAATGGTGGCGGCGTTCAGTCCCTTCGGGAAGGACCCTGGTTGCTCCACTTCCGTAAAGAGTGCTAATAGGCGCAGCACTAAATCTTCCTTGAACATCTTCAGCAACATTGCCTATCACCCCCTCCAATGGAATGTTTAACACTAGGGCTAATAAGCTCCAAACAATGCATCTTCGAAAGTGAACATTCAATTACAGTTAGTTTGTGTGCTCACCATCTAGTCTCCATCAACCTTCTGTACATCAAAACTTAAAGCATGGGTCAAGCTAAGAACCTATGGTTTGTATTAGAAACTTCACTGATACCAACAGGTCTGTGTTAGAAAACAAGAAATCTGCCACGGTATTGGGCCCCAAAATAGAACATGATGCAACCAAGATGATACACCTTAATAGTTAATTCATGAATTAAGTAGCAGATGAACCTACCCAGTTAAAATGGAAAATTAGAATGAAAACATTTCTTCACATTAGTTCGCCAAAGAAATACATGAGCGAAGGAAACATCTAAGAGTGACAAGGAGAATATGGCAAAAAATACTTCTACATCAAATATTCCTTTCCCAAGATGTAAAGCATACAAAAATATATCATTAAAGTTGTTAAAATGGTTCATCAATCTTCCTGTTTCCCCTCTGAATGAGAGACAGAGAATTGTGAAGGATTCCCTAACTTCTATGGCAAAATCGAAACTCTATTGTCTCTGACATTTCTCAGTTACCCTTTGATGCCTTAGTTTGTAAATTCACAATGGTTTGATCATCTTTCCAGGTGATACCACAGTCAGAAATCACCAAGACTATTGCACATGTAAGACCTTCCAAACATTTCTCAGATTCTATCGCTGTCAAAATGGTGGATGATATTAGCTCATTATCTAACAAATGTGGTCAATTCTGTCCTCAGCCATGGTGTAGATCCTAATGCCCTTTCAATTGGCCACTTTACGTATCTGCAAAATAACAAATAGCAAATTCTGAATATCCGGACAATGTCCGGCTGATATGTAGGTGCAGTCTGCCTTTCCTAGCCAAATTTCGGGAAAGCTGTATTGCAGAGCAATTAATTAATTTCATCAAACAGGATAATGTCTTTCATGATTTCCAATTGAGCTTTAGCTCTGGCTGCAGCCCAGCCACTGCTAGGCCACAAATAGTGGTGGACAATTTTCATATCCTAAAAAAAGGCAAAGCCTGTGTACTAAATCATTTAACAGCAGTTGATCCAGTCAAACAGGTCAGCTTCTGAAGACTGTGATACCGTGACTGAGAACCAGTTGTATTGTCATGAGATGGGTCGAATTGCAAGCAGTCACTATAATTGGGTGACAATATCACTATTATGGAGCCCTCAAATCAGACATTACCCTCTTCTCAAAACAAAACTGTACATATCGACATAGTACGAGGAGGGTTGTGTGGAATGGTTTGTGTTTAGGGCATGCGTTTCAATGCAGCTCCTGTGCATAATGGTCTAAACACATTTTGCCTGTGGCATGTAAAGAATGTTGCATGCCACATTATGAATGTGCCTGCAGAGCATTATTTTTATGCTCTCTTTATTCATCATGTCTCCATGCTTCATGTCCAAATTGACTCTTTTACGGGTAAAGAGATAAAGAGGGTGAAAAATGTAAGTTACATAAAGAGCACATGAGTGAGTGTTGTTTTACTGAGTGTGTATGTATATTTCAGGGCTTGGGTAGTCCTGATAGCTTGGTCCTGAACAAAGCCACTTTGACATTATTAGCACATTTTTGGCTGAAACATATTGATCAATCACTAGTTCATTCACCAGGATATGTGAGATAACTAAAGTTTCAGTGGACATCCACCACTGTTCTTAACCCTGCCCCAGGAGTCCTTGATTAACTTTATTTGCAACCTGGTGTGGGTGGATATTCTGGAAGTAGTTTTAAGACTTGCACAGTCAAAATCACCTCACAAAGAAGGTCAAAACCAGCTCTGGTGTAATCTGGTGTTGTAGTACACCTAAGATGAATTTAGCATCTCAGTCGGGAACCCGATAATGAAGTATGGCACAAGCTAGGTTAATGGGTGAGGGCTCTTCCTAAAACTTAATGTTTTTTTTTCATGAATGGCAGTTAATTGGCATAGATGACACAAGTCAGACATTGTAATAGGCTTGTTCTATATGTTATGATATTTGCAGCCCAGGAAGGTGTACAAGCTTTTCTTCTCACTCTCCTTGTTGTTGAAAGTCAAATTTTATTTGCCCATCAACTCTCAGAAATAGAGCTGGAAAACTCATTTTCAGGCCATTCTCTTCTTCTTTAAATTTCTCATCAGTTTCTACTCTTCCAACACTCTTTAATTTCCCCATAGAGGCCCTTTAGTCCCTCATGAGATATTCTACCATCTCTTTTCACCTTTAGGCTCATACCATTCACCTTTACCTGAAGGTAACATCACCAGAAGACAATATCAACCTTGTGAATACACTGAAAGTCCTCCAGTCATACATGTCACTGCATCATCTCTGGGCTGAACCCTCTGAAAACTGAGTTCCTCGTCATCTTTCCTCTGCCCCAGTTGAAACCTGGTTGGATGAAAGAAACGTACTAGATTGTAAAACTTCCATTGCAGCACACGTGAAACCCTAAAACCCTCAGAAAAAAAACGAATTATGCAAGCTTACACCACCCCTGTAGTTAGAAATGCACTCTTACAGATCAGGCTCCTACCAGAAATAAAGTACATCATTCTATCAGACAACTTCAAAACCCTGTTGCAAGTCCTAAACCTCACTAGAATCAAATATGTAATTTTTCTTTTCTCGGCCATCACAAAAACTAATCTTGCTCCCTTATTCTGAAAGTCAGCTCTCAACACAGTGGCTCATCTGTTATGTATCACCAGAAAATATGATCATATTATTCCAATATGTTTCTTGCTCAGCTGACTTATGACTAAGATGAGAAGCTTATTCTAGCAATCTTTCATTGTTGATAAGACCATACATGAAGGCTTTTCTGGTTATTTAGTCAGTAAACTGAGCATCTCTGATGGCTCATGTTCACTCAGAATTGCAAATTCTCTCCTTCTGAAGCACCAGTTTTCAAGAGTGCAAGAACTGTAAATCAAGCCTTTTCAGATAGTGGACCCAGGGTTTCGACTCCATCCCTACATTACGATGATTCTTTCAAATAACATCTTCGAGAGAGAGCTCAAAGTTCTGCTCTTCCAGCACCACTTCCAGTTGAAAATGTATGCAGGATGATCTTCTGTTAACACAGGTGCCAAAAAGGACTTTAAATCACTGTAAAAGAGATTGTACTGTTACATTAAAGTGTTATTCTTTGGATGTGAATTCTGGTTGGTCCCTGATATATTTTACTTCATTGAGTCTATGCTCTTTTCTATTTAACTTATGATTACATTGATTAGACCACAGGTTCACTTCCTAATTATTTCTGTTGTTTAAATGTCATCAGAATAAATAATTGATGCTTACCATATGTTCCTGTTAGGCACTCTACTCCTTTTTGGGTGGGGTGCATGTTATACAAAATAACAAAACTTTTGAGAACTACATACTGACAATGAGAAGCATCTGTGTTAATATGATTACACATACAAAGCCATCGTATATAAAGAGCCTGTCAAGCACAGACCCTCAATCAATGCTCACAATGTTGATCTCGAGACCGTCACCAAATTGCCACCTATCAAACTTGAAAAAATAAAAACAAACCTGAAAGGCTAAAAACAGGTGGTATCATAGTGAATTATAAAAACTAAAAAGAAACAACCAGAAACTGGAATGACCATTAGTCACATCATAGTCCAAGGCATGTAACATTAATTGAAAACTATGCAGAAGGGTTTACAGAAAGCATTCAAGAGTGCATAAAAACTGTTGTCATTAAAATATCAGGATTTGTTTAAAAATATCTAAACAGCACAATGAAGATAGAAAATAAGCTCTCCAATTTTTTTCAAATCAGAAATCCTAAAAATCTGAAAAACCATCACGTACTTAGAGCCCAACTCACTCCTCTCCACCGCCCCTGCTATTCCATTTCCTCTTATAAAATAGTTTACTTACTTCAAATATAATAAAGTGGATGATATTATGAATCTGGCCCAAAAAAGTCACAGCATCCAATCTTTCAGCGAAACAACTGTTTTTTAAAAACTATTTGTTATTATGTTGAATTATTTTATTATAGTTGAACGAAATACATATTTTAAAGAATCTGCACAAGAGGAATACAATACAAAATCGTTAATACTGCACCCCCACTGAGACCGTGAGGCAGAGAAATGGAGACAGTGCACATCCTCAACCCAGAAAGGAGAAGCATCAAATAATTAATACAAATCCTCCACCCCGCAGGGGTTAAACAAGAGGATTGATCACTAACACACAAACAGTCTATGCCTAACCCTAACTATGTGAAACCAGATGTATCCCAGAGCGGCCGAGGATTTAGAGTTCATACTCCTAATGAATCAGATACTGTCCCTCTCGACAAAAAGCGCAAGTGCCCTAACCCTACTGAAACGTTTTCCAACATTGCCCTCCCCGCAACCCTAAAATAATAAACTAATACACAAACTTTTATAAAATTCTAATAAAGTGCAGAACAGTGACCCATGCCACACCACATTGAGCTAGGCGGGGGCTACTCAAACCTTACAAAGTGCATATGCTCCAACAGTACTTAGTCCTCTACCAGTCCACTCTTAAGAGGAAGCTGATATCAGGAGCAGTATTGCCAAAATTACACTACAAGGGGTTCTTAAGTTGTGCAGGTAACAGACGAGTACAGCCAAATACGCCTCAAATTCATAATCTAGAAGTACCATATATTCCGATGAACACTATCTGAGAATAGCCTGAGTTAATACCAATATCCTATTGCGTGGTCCAGTCCTATAAACCATATTTACGCATGACCCAGTCATCTAGGGGCGTGGCCAGATCCGAGCACCCCACTCCCTTGCTCTCCCAACCCTACACCGATACAGTGTTTTTTCTAGGTTGTACATTTTGAGAAGCCGAGAATACTACTGCTGGGCTGCGGGGGCTCAGTATTGCGCAAAACTGCTGCTATAGCTAATCTAGCTACTGCCATGACAATAAAAACAAAGTAAAGTGCTGCCTTTTTCCCTTGCATGCTCTTATCCACCCTAAATAGCATCATGGGGAGGGTTTTCAACCCTTTCCCCAAGCACCTCTTCTAAAAGGATCTCCATATCCCCTCTTAATAATTGTAACTTCCCACATGAGTAAAGCATATGTGCCATATCCGCAGGGCCATCCCTACTGCAGTGGCAATGATCATGGGGTCTCTTGTTCCAGCTAAACATCATTGCTGGGGTATGATATAGAGGAGACAACGCTCGACACAGTGATCCCCCTGGAGGTGTGGGCAAAGGGATTTTTCAGAGTTTTACTGGGATCCTATCATTAAAGAGGGGCTTGCTGTCGATGTGACCCACAATAAAATATCAGGGGTTGCAGGAGTTTTCACACAACCACTTTGTAATCTAGAAATTAATGTTACTGAGGTAATTGGGGCCATCAAGAGTGGTCCTCATCTGGAAGCCCCAGGCCCTGATGGGATTCTGGTGGGTCTTTCTGGGACAAATATAGATCTTTGGGCACCCCTCTTGATTAATGTTCTTAAGGCTATTCTGACTATAGGTCCTCCTAAAGCCTGATTGCATAATACAATTGTTCCAATTTATAAGAAAGGACCTAAAAGGGATCCAAAGTGCTATTGGAGCAGTTGCAAACTTGGGCACAGAAATAACATTCTTTCTGTTTTTCAGTTCGGGTTCCCTGCTGGTCTTGGGACTGTAGAACAATGCCTCAAACTATATCTGCTAATAAACATATACACAGTAGCAAAGGAAGGCAAAATGTATGCATCCTATATGGATCTGAGCTTGGCCTTTGACTGGGGTAATAGGTCAAATCTCTGGGCAATCATGACTGAGCTGGGGGTCAAGTCCAGCATAAAAGACATCTTGAGGGAGCTCCATGCAGAGGTAACTGCTAGAGTTAGATACTGCCCTGCAGGGAAAACTACAGAAAGCTTCAGGCTGGAACGTGGTGTACATTAGGGCTGTGTATTGGCCCCCTCCTTCTTTTCCTTGAGTGACAATGGCCTGGAGAGGCAGTTATTTGAACCCTAAAACTGGTTGCCCTTGGTTGGCACATGGTTTACTCCGATGATTCTGTCCTTGTTGCCAGGACTGTGATTAGTTTGCAGTGTTCCCTGGACACAGTCTGTGCCTTTATGGCCAGTTTAGACATGGTGGTAAATCAGTCAAAAATGGACATCATGGTTTTTCCGCATTGGAACAAGGAAAGCAGGGCTGGGGCTTCAGGCTTTGCTTTCGAACCTGAGCAACTTTAGGCCTAGTTTCTGCAGACCGCTGTCCAAAGCATTTTTTGCCAAATGTGCAGAGGAAAAGGTTGGTCAGCAACTCAAGAATGGCCCAGTGCTGTTGTCTCTGCCCAAATTAATACTTATGTGGGCATTGAGCCTTATCTACTGTGGGTCAACAACTTACATCATAGGTTTTTATTAGTAAGATTAAGCCTAAGCACTGTACACTTTCTCGTCGCACATCCGAAGCCATGCATGTTTGCCGTCATCTTGCCTGCCTGTCCGTGTGATGGACATTTTGTACAGAATACCACATACTTTATTCTCTTTTGTAAATAATATTCTTCACTACACTCTATTCATTTTACCATTCTTGAAGCAGGCAGGCTTAAGGCAATGCAGGGCTGCCATGGAGTTTCTGCAAAAATTGTCAAGTGTAAATTTAAGCCACTAGATTGTTATATGCTCATGTCCTGCTTTTGCTCTATGAATTTGCACTTTCCTTGGCTGTTGGTCTAAATTCGTGGTCTTATCCTTTGTGATCTTATACAGTTTTATATGATGAAGGCTTTTAACGATTGAATGTGCATATCTTATCTGTTTTTCACATGCCCTGTCCACAGACATTGGCTGATTAGATAAAGGATATTGTCGGAGTTGACTTCATCTGATTGTAGTACCCTCATTTTTCCTTCTGAGATCTGCCCGGTATATATTTACAGGTGGTTCTTTCCTCATAAAGGTGTATGGTTCCTATCCAGAGAGCCATAAGGGCTTCGACCAGTTGATGTGCTTTTTGTAATGGTGTAAGGATATGTTGTCTTATTATATTTTGCTTATTGCTTGTCATGCATCTAGTACTGTATGCCCTGTTTCAAATGATTACCTCTTGCTTTTATTTTTTTGGTACCTTTTTTACTTAGAAATATGTACTTTTGCTTATGATGTTTCTTCTGTGATTGTACTTGTATGACTTCAACAAAAATCGAATAAAGTATTGACTGAGTGAGATTACCTGAGTCTTTACTTTTTTGAGCCTGAGAACAGTCCAAACATTGCAGCCTCCATCTCAATTTCCCTCAAGGCATTTGCTGGGCCTGGGGTAAGCAATGCAATATCATTTGTGTATGCCAAGGTTTTAGTTTCCCACTCCCTTATCCTTACTGTCCTAATTAGGACATTTCCCATCAATCATCTGATTAAGGGGTTCATTTAGAGGACAAAAAGAAGGGAGGTGCACAGACAGCCTTGTCTGGTCCCCCTCATAACCATGATTTCATCTAACCATGATTTCATCTGATTGTCCCCTACACTCTCCTCCACCCTCGCCCCCCCCCCCCACACTCCTCCCACCCTAGTGAAGCTTTTTGACCTATGGTGGTCCAGTCCATGAAAACATGCGCCCTCCCTTCATGCTTGTGCCAAATCTCACAAATTACCATCACCATAGAAACGGTTTAGCACCTGCAGGCCAGAAAGCCCAATCAACCTACCATATCAGTGACACCTGAGAATGACAAGAAAAATGATCATTTGGGACGGATTAACCCCCTCCAGTGGTACATATAGTTTTTACAACCTTCAGTCCATTAAGACCACAGATCGTTAGTATAGCTGGGCAAGCAGACTTAACCCCTTCTGTTCCCAGGACGTAACGGTTACGTCCTGCGGCACAGTGCTCGTGTGCCCAGGACGTAACCATTATGTCCTGGGCACAGAGCCCAGAGGGAGCGCTAGTGCTCCCTCTGTGGGGTTCCCCCCCAACCCCCCAAGGCAGGGATGGAAGGGGAAGCCCTTCCCCTTCTACCCTCGACCCTCCCACCCCCTGTGACATCAGTGCGCGATTGCGCGCTGACTATCACAGAGGCCTCCTCCCATCGCGCTGGAAGCTCAGCTTCAGCATTTCTCTTCCGGTCACGTGGAGGAGGCCGGAGAGGCTTCAAAGGGTAGGAAATTAATTTCCTTCCCTTTGAAGTCTCTCTGAGCGTTTTAGCAGCTGGATTGTAAAGGAATCCGGCTGCTAAAACGCCCACTAGACACCAGGGATTTACTTTTTTATAGGTAATTGGCATGAGGGAGAGACCCCTTGGGCAAGGGTCGCTCCCCTAGGGGCCAAATTATATTTAGGGCATTTCTGCCCCCCTTGGGGGCTTATAGGCCTATTTTTATGAGGCCAATCTGCCTCCAAGGGGGACAGAAATCATTAGACACCAGGGAGTTTTTTTTTTTACATGAATTTCACGTAAGGGGAGCGACCCCTTAGGCAAGGGTCGTTCCCCTGGGGGTAAAAGTTATTTTAGGCCATTTCTGCCCCCTTGGGGGCAGATCAGCCTATTTTAATTAGGCCGATCTGCCCCCAAGGGGGGCTGAAACCATTAGGCACCGGGATTTTTTTTTGTTGTTTTACAGATGGGGAGCGACCCCTTAGGCAAGGGTCGCTCCCCTGGAGGGGCAAATTGTATTTAGGCCAAAGGGGGCAGATCGGCCAATTTTAGTTCAATCTGCCCCCAAGGGGGGCAGAAACAGCTAGGTGCCAGGGCTAAAAAAAAAAAAAAAAAAAAAATTTTTATTAATTTTTTTAGAGATGGGGACCGACCTATTAGGCAAGGGTCGCTCCCCTGGGGGGTGGGTAAAATGTATTTAGACCATTTCTGCCCCTCTTGGCAGATCGGCCGATTTTAGTCAATCTGCCCCCAAGGGGGGACAGAAACAACTAGGCACTGGGGATCTTTTTTTTTTTGGGCCAATGTCACGCAAGGGGAGCGACCCCATAGGCAAGGGTTGCTCCCCGGGGGAGTTGGGGTGTTTGGGTTGCAAATTTATTTTAGGCCATTTCTGCCTCCGGGGGCAGATCGGCCTATTGTTATTAGGCCGATCTGCCCCCGGGGGGGCAGAAATCTCTAGGCGCTGGGCTAATTTTTTGTTTGTTTGGTTGTTTAGAGATGGGGAGCAACCCATTAGGCAAGGGTCGCTCTCCTGGGGGGTGAATTGTATTTAGACCAGATTGGCCGATTATGTTAAGCCAATCTGCCCCCATGGGGGCAGAAACCATGTAGGCACCAGGGATTGGTGTGTGTATGCGTGTGTTTTCTTTAGGGGGGCAGCCCCTTGGGTAAGGGTCGCTCCCCATGGGGGCACATTACTAATGGCCATATCTGCACCCCATTGGGGGCAGATGGGCCTATTTTTGGAAGGCCCATCTGCCCCCAAGGGGGGGGGCAGAAAGCCCACCAGAGGCCAGGGAAGTTTTTTTTTTTTAAATAAGAGGGTGCGGGTATGGCCAGCCCCCCATCCCAAATAAATGGAGCCAAAGTTGTTCTGCCCACCAGTGGGCAGATGGGGCAATTACCCCTGATCCACACCCCGGGGGGGGTCAGAAAGTCTACCAGATGCCAGGGAATTAAAAAAATATATATATATATTAGGGTGGTGGCTACCAACCAGTATGGGCCTGGTTACGCCCCCACCTCAACTGAAGGGGGGTAACAGTCTTTCAGCTCTCCCCCGCACTCTAAAACATCTTATCCCACAGCAAGCAAGAAGACATTTGATTATTTTGGGTTTTAGTTTTACATTTGGGCCATGAGAACTTGGCTTACTCTCAAAATCGTCCCACTTGGAATGGTGAGAGCTGCACTTTATGGACTTTGGGACGCTGCAATGTAGAAAAATCCACACGACCTAGACACATCTGAAAACTAAACATCTGGGTGATTCCAGGATGGTGTGTTTCACATGCACCCCGCACCATTTTTGTACCCACAATCCCCTGCAAACCTCCAACTTTGCTGGAAATCACACATTTTTCCCACGTTTTTGTGATGGAACCTTCCGGAATCTGCAGGAATCCACAAAATTCCTACCACCGAACATTGTCTCATCTATACCGATACAAATTCTGCTGCACTTGTCAGCCTAAAAATGTTTTTTTGCAAACTGCCCTTTTGGACCCCCCTTGTTCCCCCTCAATATCGACATATTTTTGGTTCTTCCCTTTCACAAGCACTTGGCCCACCTACGCAAATGAGGTATCATTTTTACCGGGACACTGAGGGGAACATTGGGTGGTATGAAATGTGTCCCAGTGCGGTGATCCCACACAGAAATGTTGGGAAAATTTGTTTTTTTAGCTAAATTTGAGGTTTGCTGAGGATTCTGGGTAAGAAAACATTGGGTGATCCATGCAAGTCACACCTCACTAGACTCCCACGGGTGTCTAGTTTTCAGAAATGTCTGGGTTTGGTAGGTTTCCCTAGAAGGCTGCTGAACCCAGGACCAAAAACGCAGGTGCCCCCTGCAAAAACAGGTAGTTTTGTATTTGATAATTTTGATGTGTCCAGATAGTGTTTTGGAGCATTTCCTTTCTTGGGCGCTAGGCCTACCCACACAAGTGAGGTACCATTTTTATCGGGAGACTTGGGGGAACGCTGGGTGGAAGGAAATTTGTGGCTCCTCTCAGATTCCAGAACTTTCTGTCACTGAAATGAGAGGAAAACGTGTTTTGTTGGTCAAATTTTGAGGTTTGCAAAGGATTCTGGGTAACAGAACCTGGTCAGAGCCCCACAAGTCACCCCATCTTGGATTCCCCTAGGTGTCTAGTTTTCAAAACTGCGCTGGTTTGCTAGGTTTCCCCAGGTGCCGACTGAGCTAGATGCCAAAATCCACAGGTAGGCCCTTTGTAAAAAAACACCTCTGTTTTCTGTGAAAAAATGTGATGTGTCCACGTTGTGTTTTGGGCCATTTCCTTTCGTGGGCACTAGGCCTACCCACACAAGTGAGGTACCATTTTTATTGGGAGACTTGGGGGAACGCTGGGTGGAAGGAAATTTGTGGCTCCTCTCAGATTCCAGAACTTTCTGTCACCGAAATAAGATGAAAAAGTGTTTTTTGGGTCAAATATTGAGGTTTGCAAAGGATTCTGGGTAACAGAACCTGGTCAGAGCCCCACAAGTCACCCCATCTTGGATTCCCCTAGGTGTCTAGTTTTCAAAAATGCGCTGGTTTGCTAGGTTTCCCCAGGTGCCGACTGAGCTAGATGCCAAAATCCACAGGTAGGCACTTTGTAAAAAAAACACCTCTGTTTTCTGTGAAAAAATGTGATGTGTCCCCGTTGTATTTTGGGCAATTTCCTTTCGTGGGTGCTAGGCCTATCCACACAAGTGAGGTACCATTTTTATCAGGAGACTTGGGGGAACGCTGGGTGGAAGGACATTTGTGGCTCCTCTCAGATTCCAGAACTTTCTGTCACCGAAATGAGAGGAAAAAGTGTTTTTTTGGTCAAAGTTTGAGGTTTGCAAAGGATTCTGGGTAACAGAACCTGGTCAGATCCCCACAAGTCACCCCATCTTGGATTCCCCTAGGTGTCTAGTTTTTAAAAATGCGCTGGTTTGCTAGGTTTCCCCAGGTGCCAACTGAGCTAGAGGCCAGAATCCACAGGTAGGCACTTTGCAAAAAACACCTCTGTTTTCTGTGAAAAAATGTGATGTGTCCACGTTGTGTTTTGACCCATTTCCTTTCGTGGGCGCTAGGCCTACCCACACAAGTGAGGTACCATTTTCATCGGGAGACTTGGGGGAACACAGAATAGCAAAACAAGTGTTTTTGCCCCTTGTCTTTCTCTACATTTTTTCCTTCCAAATGTAAGGCAGTATATAAAAAAGACATCTATTTGAGAAATGCCCTGTAATTCACATGCTAGTATGGGCACCCCGGAATTCAGAGATGTGCAAATAACCACGTCTTCTCAACACCTTATCTTGTGGCCATTTTGGAAATACAAAGGTTTTCTTGATACCTATTTTTCACTTTTTCAATCAATCAATTGATCTTTATTTCGGCCAATTTGGCCCTAAAAGATGTACACAAAAAACACACGTATGAACATATAAAACCATCAAGGAAAAGTAAACAGGAAACACATCAAATAAAAGACCATACAATTAAAATAAAAACTTAAAGTTAGATAGGAGCCTGCAACTTTAAAATACGGGTGCGAATATGCCAGACATTGGTAAGGAATTTGGCTAGTGCAAACACAATTGGACCTGAAACATCAGTTTTTAAAATTCTGTACACCGGGAGGTACTCCCTAAAACCAAGGTTTCTAATAAGTGGTAGGAGCCAATATTTCCTGGCGGCCTTGTAAGTTGGACAAAACAAGACCACATGCAGATCGCTTTCCTCTGCTCCCACACATGTCGGACATAGCTTGGTGGATGGCAGTGTTGACCAGGAGCAGGTGTAAGATCGCAGAGGCAATGTGCCATATCTCCATTGGAGAAATAGCTTCCTGGCCAGCACAGGAGACATAGCATCCAGAACCCTCTCCAGGCGGTATGAGTCCTTGCTTTGCGCGAATACAGATGTTAATGACCCCTCATTCTTGCAGTCTAGGGCCATAGCTAATTTCTGCTCGTGGTAAGCACTGACCAAAGCTCTTCGTGGGATCCTTAGTGAGGCGTTAGCTGGATCCAACCACAGGTCAGGGAGGCCCAATCCCATACAGGACTTTTTTATATATTTTATCCACGGGATCTGTAAAGCTTTAGGGTGGGTTAAAAACTCCCTCAGTTCTGCCCTATAAGAAGAGAGTTCTTCGGTGCTCCATAGCCTTCGCCAGAAGACTATGGGTCTGAGACCTAATTCATCTGCTATTGGTCTCAGACCCAGATCCATCCTCAGGGGGAGGAGCGGAGTACTGGACGGGAGTGCTACTATCTGTCTAATGAAGTTGTTCTCAGTTATAGACAAACTGCAGGAAACTGTGTGACCCCACAGTTCCGCCCCGTACATCAGAGCTCCTCTAGCCTGTGCCTTGTATATCTGGATAAGCGGCCCCAGCGGTCGATATGTGGAGCTTCTCATCAACCGAGCAATGCCGCCAGTGGTCTGCACTAATTTAAGATTGACCCTAGTCTGGTGAGTTCCCCAAGACATGGTTTCATTCAACGTTACACCTAGATATTCAAAGGTGGAGACTGTCTCTAAACGTAAAGCTCCCAGTAAGGGGTTCGGGCGTGATCTTGGGGTTGGGTTCATAACCATAAACTTGGTTTTATTAGCATTTATTTCCAACCCCCTATCTGTGCAAAAAGCCACAAGAGAATCAAGGATCCTCTGTATCCCCATGGGAGTTTTGGACAGCAGCAGGGTGTCATCTGCAAACATGATTGCAGGCACCCTGCTGCCATTCAATTTTGGGGCATCAGTGTATTCAGTTCCATTGAGGTGGGCGATTACCCCGTTGACGAAGAGGCAGAACAGGGTCGGTGCCAATACACAGCCCTGTCTAACCCCCCTGTCAACGGGGAATCTGTCCGTTAATTCCCCGTGTTTCCCGCACCTGACCCGGGCGTAGTTATTATGGTGCAATCTCTTTAAAGTTATCAGGATGTCTGGGGGGACCCCCATCTCAGCCAGAACACTCCAGAGTTTCCCTCTGGGCACGAGGTCAAACGCAGCCCTCAGGTCCACAAATATAGTGTATAAACTACCCCCTTCCAATATTGCTGCCCTCCAATAGATAACGTTCAGACGAAAAACCTGATCCACTGTAGAAACTCCCTTTCTAAATCCCGCCTGATACGGACTGAGGGCACCCGTTTCTTCCACCCAGTCCTGAAGCCGATTCAGCAGTATCCTGCCAAACAGCTTCTGTGACACGTCAATTAAACTGATTGGTCTGTAGTTGGCAGGGAGCAGGGGCGAGCCCTTTTTAAATATAGGAACCACCTCTGCCCCCAGCCAAGTACTCGGAATTTCCATGCCACACAAAACTCCATTAAACACTGCAGCCAGATAGGGGGCCCAAACACCGGGCTCCTGCTTGAACAGGTCCCCGGGCAGGCCGTCCAATCCTGGCGCCTTTCCAGCTTTAAGTCCCATTAGTGCTACCTTCACCTCCCCCACTGTTATCAAGTCCCCGCCATACTCTACCAGTCCAGTACCGAAATCAATCTTAGTTTCTCCCTGCTCGGAACTGTAGAGAGACTGGAAGTGTGCCTGCCACACCCCTGCTGCAATATTTGGTTCTATTGCCGAATGGAGATTCCCCGACCCCCCGTTTACTACTCTCCAAAACATTCGGTGGTCTCTTGTTGCGAGGGAGGAGGTAAGCTCCTCCCACTGGTTCTCCTCCCATTCGGTTTTAGCATGGATGACCAGTTTTTTATAAGCCCGTCTACTTTCTCGCAGCTTCTCTCTATCTGTTCCCTCCTTGATGCATCTGAGGAGTTCTCCCTTTGCCTTCCTGCAGACTGCATTGTACCATAAGGAGTTATGTTGTTGGATCCTCTTCTGATTCTGGACCCTGGTAAAAAGCTCAGAGGCCGCTCCCTTTATAAGGTCCTCATGAGCCTGATATAATTTCTCATGATGGACTATATTGCCCACATCATTGGCTAGCTCTCCCACTTTTTCCAAAATGGGGATTAAACCTGCGTAGAGCTTCGAAAGTTTCACTTGGCTCGTAGCTAGTTTATCCCACCTGATTCTTCTCCTGTTATTGTCTAATAGTAGTTCAGGTTTAGACCCCCCCATGGTTGTTATGGAGGCCTTTGGCCCAGGATGGCTAAGATCGAGTTCAAGGGCGTTATGGTCACTATCCAGTCTCTCCACCACCCTAAAGTCCAGGATAGAAGACCAGTTCACTATCTGTACAAGAGCATAGTCCAAGCGGGACTCTCTTCCCACTCTGTTGTACGTGGTTTTGCTTGGTACATCAGACTTAATACGTCCATTGCAGGCTCTAATTCCATGCTTTAGGGTGAGAGCAGTAATCTGCAAAGCCACAGGCGTCCATGCCTTTGGAGAAGGTGCTACAACAGGGGGTACTGACCACCTGAACTCTTCTTCCATGGGAAATCCCTCTACGAGACCGACCAACGGCTCGAATTGGGAATTTAAATCCCCTCCCACTATGTAAGGGATATCTCTTGGCATTTCCGCTAAATATACTGAAAGCTCCTCTATAGTGGGGGATTCACGCGAAGCTCCAACTGGCCTGGAGTAAATATTTATCAGGGCAAGTTTCGCTAGGTTCGGCCAGGCTAATAAAACCACTAGGATATCATCTGATGGCACCGGTAGGCGTGAAGCCTGACATCCTAAGTGGGAAGCCACCCAAGTTGTGAGTCCACCAGAGGGGCGGCCCTTACCCTCCCACCTAGCCGAGATGGAAAATGACTCGTAACCTTGATGGTTATAATCTTCCCTTGCCCAAGTCTCTTGAAACCTGCAAACATCCCCGGACTCAATGTAAGTTATCCAATCTTGGGTGCCCAGTTTGCTGGCTAAACCAGCCACATTCCACCAAATTAGTCTCATGTGCGCTGGAGAAGCCACAGAACAGATTGCAGGGATGGAGTGGGGGGGAAGAGCCAGTACCAAAGCCAGAAACTACACCAATTACTCTAACAGGGTCATTTTCACTTTTTATATTTCAGCAAATGAATGAATTGCTGTATACCCAGTATAGAATAAAAACCCATTTGCAAGGTGCAGCTCATTTATTGGCTCTGGGTACCTAGAGTTCTTGATGAACCTATAAGCCCTATATATCCCCGCAACCAGAGGAGTCCAGCTGACGTAACGGTATATTGCTTTCAAAAATCTGACATTGCAGGAAAAAGTTACGGAGTAAAACGTGGAGAAACATGGCTGTTTTTTACCTCAATTTCAATATTTTTTTATTTCAGCTGTTATTTTCTGTAGGAAACACTTGTAGGATCTACACAAACGACCCCTTGCTGAATTCAGAACTTTGTCTACGTTTCAGAAATGTTTAGCTTTCTGGGATCCAGCATTGGTTTCTCACCCATTTTGGTCACTAACTGGAAGGAGGCTGAAAGCACAAAAAATAGTAAAAATGGGGTATGTCCCAGTAAAATGTCAAAATAGTATTGAAAAATTGGGTTTTCCAATTCAAGTCCGCCTGTTCCTGAAAGCTGGGAAGATGGTGATCTTGTCACCGCAAACCCTTTGTTGATGCCATTTTCAGGGGGAAAACCACGAGCTGCCTTCTGCAGGCCTTTTTCCCATTTTTTTGAAAAAAAATAGATTTTCACTGTATTTTGGCTAATTTCTTGGTCTCCTTCAGGGGAACCCACAAAGTCTGGGTACCTCTAGAATCCCTAGGATGTTGGAAAAAAAGGAAGCAAATTTGGCGTGGGTAGCTTATGTGAACAAAAAGATATGAGGGCCTAAGCGCGAACTGCCCCAAATAGCCAAAAAAAGGCTCGGCACAGGAGGGGGAAAAGGCCTGGCTGCGAAGGGGTTAAGCGAAGAGATGGTTGGGGTCACTTCTGACCCTTACCAACGAAGTAAGTATTGCAGACTGGGCCAAAGTAGTTTAGACGGAGGAAGTATTTGCAGGATGTAAGCTTTAGGACAACTAGCTCCACTAGCTTAATAGTCTTATGAGCGATAAGGGAAGGTTATGAGTATTAGTAGCCATATTCTGCAAATGCTTCAGTTGTATATGGTGCTGTAAAGACTGTCTGAACATAAGTGAACTATAACTAACCATAGATGTTACTAGATATATTGCATATTCTATCGCCGATTTTAAATTACTGAGTTTAAATGGTTTTAACCTGTAATTTTGAAATTGTTATGACCGCACAGGCTAACAGCAATAAAGGTTTGGTTTGGAACTGCTCTTTACGGAAGAACATTCATAAAAAGGTATTGTCGGATGTCCTCCAAACAGGTTCAGCTCTAACTCCCTCTGCCGGTTTCGACTAATTATACTGTTCCAATTTTCCACTCATACTGCTGTTCCAGTTTAAGGAAGTTACTAGGATACATTGCAGTGATTACATTAAACGTAAATACAATTAAATTAAATGTATTACATGAACTTCAAGCGAAGCATGCACCAGGGCGACATTCGCCAGCATGACCAGAACTAGAACCCTCTGCACCCAGGGGCGCTGCCACATACAGCGCAGGCTAGCGCCTTGGCTTACGCCCATTTTGGCCTACTACCTGCTTGTCCCTTCGCACTGTCCCTGTTTCTGTAGGAAGACTGCACTTCTAGAGAAGTTTAAATAAAAGCTTCTCTCTGCTTATAAGCACGGCCCGTTGGCTTGGCCAGAGGTTTTTTTAGAGTCCATTTTTTGTCAGTGAGCCTATTTGCAGCCGTCGGGGATAGGAGACGACAACAGCTGCACAACATGCACTCTGAGCGGAAAAAAATGTGTCAACATAGCTTCAGTGACTGCGTGGCCGCTGGCCAAAGGCTGCAGCAACGGGAGCATTTTGAAGGGATAATACAATGCTTGAGGTATATACCCTACTGTAAATAGGGCACTGAAAGCATCAAAATAACTGGTTTAAATATGATGCAAAGAGAAGGCATAGACATCATACTTATATTCCCTCGACATTATCATGCTGTTTCCAACTGACCTTCAACCCGTCAATCCCAAGAGAAATGGCATCGCTGTAATAATAGTCAATGGTTACATGATCGCAGCCATCCAAGAAATTGCTGCGCGTTTATTTTTGTGGACTGATAATCGCTTCACTTCACTTCAGTCTTTCATCAAACACTAATACTTTTATAACTGGGGGAAGAGCAAGAGTTATGGGTTTCCACCGAGCAGGGAAAGGAAAGCATGCGGGGATATGTGATCCCTTAAGAGTTTTATCAATGCAAAGTATTGGTAGACGGATTTGTGTTCCAGTGAACCCGATATACACTCCAAGGCCCCAAATCAGCTGCACAAAAATAAAAGCTTGTACAGACCATGCAAATACTATTTACACTGCAGGAATGGGAATGTTCTGTTGAAAATGACAAGAAGTGGTTATAAAACGTGTGATCAAACACAGAGACTGTGAAATTACGCGCCAACGGACCAAATGAAGCTTCAGGTTGTATTCGTGAGAGTACGGGAAAGGCAAATTATGCGGCCTATTACAGTTTCAAAGGCAAATCATCCCTCACAATTTTTGTATCATTATGAAGCTATATTAAATATTTTGCACACGTGGCTGTTGACAAAAATGAATTCCAATGCTATACAAAACCCAGAGGGTTAATACTGGAAAAGGAAAACTACACACATTCAGTACATTTTACTCAAAATGCTTTGATCCAATAATTCATCATTGTGCATGAAAGCACAGGAGCACCACTTACACTGATATTTTTCTCTCCAGCTTTGAGACTAAGGGCCTGATTTAGATCCTGGCGGAGGGAATATTCCTCACAAACATGATTGATATCCCGGCCACAAATTACAATCCCATTGTATCCTATATGGATTGTAATAAAGCAGACAGGATATTGGTCATGCTAGGTGAGGTGTCGGTTCCTTAGGACCTGGTGAGAGGGGGGTCGATGAATCTAGCAGGTCAAGGTGAGAGGCTTCGACTTTGTGGTGTCGCGATCACACCACAGAGTCACAGGTGCTGCGGCGGATTCAGAGTTGGTTGTCACGAACCTTGGTGACAAAGCGCTCAGGACTTCGGAGGCGCTGTGGCGGCCTTGGGCCTGTGTTGCAGATCATGGTTGTTGCACTCAGCGGGGACCATGGCTCCGTTCCTAGCGGTGATGTGTAGTTGGAGAGCAGCCCCGGTTCCAAACTTGCTCTGGAGTCGATGTGCTTAGTTTCTTCTTAGTTGCCCTAGAGCTCACTTTCAAGGGCTCAGAAACTGGATTTGTCGCCACTTGGCAAGTCAGGACTCTCAGCAACAGAGCCCAGGCGCTGGTAGGTGAAGTATTCAATAGCCCTGAGACTTCTTTACAGGAGGCAAACTCAGTTCAAGCCCTTGGAGAACTTTGGAAAGCAGGATGTATAAAGCAAAGTCCAGCCCTTTCACTCCCAGGACAGAAACAGTAAGCAGCAGACCAAAACAACAAAGCAACAGGCAGAGTGGAAGTCCCTCATACTGCATCCAGCTCTTCTTCCAGGCAGAATGTTCTCAGTCCAGTAGTGTTCTACCTATATGGGGTCAGAGGTCCTGTACTTTTACCCATTTCTGTCTTTGAAGTAGGCACACTTCAAAGATAAGTCTTTGTAGTGCACAAGAACCTGCCTTTCCCTGCCGTGGCCAGACACCCTCCAGAGGGTAGGAGACTGCTTTCTGTGAGGAAAGACACAGCCCTATTCAGATGCAGTTATCACCTTCTCCCACCACTCTAGCTCAAGAAGACCCATCAGCCTGGTGACGGGCCATCAGAGTATGCAGGGCACACCTCAGCTCCCTTTGTGTGACTGTCTAGAGTGAATGCACAAACAGCCCAGACATGTATTCCACAGATAGGCAGAGGCACAGAATGGCAAAGCAAGAAATGCCCACTTTCTAAAAGTGGCATTTTCAAACCTACAATTGAAAAAACCATCTTCACCAAAAGATGTATTTTTAAATTGTGAGTTCAGAGACCCCAAACCTCATATCTCTATCTACCCTAATGGGAAATTACACTTAAAAGATATTTCAAGGCAATTGCCATGTTACTCTGTGGGAGAGATAGGTCATGCAATAGTAAAAAAACACATTTAGCAGTGTTTCACTATCAGGACATGTAAAACACACCAGTACATGTGCTACCTTTTAAATACACCACACTCTGCCAACGGGGCCTACCTAAGGGGTAACTTACATGTAGTAAAAGGGAAGGTTTGGGCCTGGCAAGTGAGTGCCCTTGCCAGGTCGAAATGGCAGCGTAAAACTGCACACACAGGCACTGCAATGACAGGCCTAAGACATGTTTGCAGGGCTACTCATGTAGGTGGCACAATCAGTGCTGCAGGCCCACTAGTAGCATTTGATTTACAGACCTTGGGCACACCTAGTGCTCTATGCTAGGGACTTACTAGTAAATCAGATATGCCAATCATGGATAAACCAATTACCAATACATTTTAGAGAGAGAGCATATGCACTTTAGTACTGGTTAGCAGTTGTAAAGTGCCCAGAGTCCTACAGCCAACCAAAACAAGTCAGAAACAAATAGGAGGAAGAAGGCAAAAAGTTTGGGGATAACCCTGCAGAAAGGGCCAGGTCCAACAGTATTTGATGTAATGCCCTCAGTGGCAAGGGTACAACTGACTGAAGAGTCCCCCTTAAGGTGAAAGTAGGCTTCTATTAGAGCTGAGTCAAGACTGATTTGCATATGCCTGGGTCTAAAGTGAGGTGGCATTGTGGACAGTAGAACAATGGGCTTGCCCTTATTAGGGCTCTCCAGTCAGGTGTAACTTGGTTCCAGTGACACAGAAAGCACAGTACCCCCATACCAAAGCAATTACCAGTGGTCAGACTTAATGCAAGCATTCTTCTTATCCCCTTTAATGTATTTGATGTAATGTCGTAAGTGGTCAGGGGTATGCCCAGATGTTGGGCCCAAGCTCACTGTGATACTGGAACCAAGCTACACCCAACTGAAGAGCCCAAATCTAGGCAAAACTGGTCCTATTGGATCAGGGTCAAGAATAATTTGCATATGGCTGGGCCTAATGTGAGGTGGTATAGTGGCAAACGAATGATGTGTTTGAGTGCTAGTCTGAGCAATTTGCCATGGTTAGATTCATTGCAAGCATTCCTCCCATCACCTTCTGTGTGTTTCATATCAAATTACATCAGCGTCATAAAGTGCCTATTGTCCTATACGGCACATAGTTACTGTGTGTACACATGAGGGTGCTTAGAATGGAAATAATGTTAAGCCCTTGAAGAAACTGTGGTTATACGCAGTTGAAAGTTATTTGGTACAAAGCAGTAAAGTTTGAGGTGCAAGTAGTATTCCATGAGTGCACCAGATGTGGGTTGCAGAGAAAAGTATGCTTTAAAGTAGGTTGTGGCTTTAAGCCAAAGCCTATTGCAAAAAACATGTGAGAAAAGCAAATGCTTTTGTTGACAACAGATTATCCCCCACTGGATGTCTGGGGACATCCTCATGCTAAATAGTGATAATGTGGTTCTATCAAGACATGCTGTGCAAAATTATGTTTACAAGATGGGGATGTGTATTTCCAAAACTTAGCTAAAGCTTGTGAGGCATTGAAGACTGTTAACTACTATAGAATGTAGCCACAAATCAGCCACACCTCCGAACTCCACTGGACCGACCATCACTGCGTCCATTTCTCCTTCAAGAAAAACACCGAACACCACTGCACCCCTCTACCGCCTCACCGCCGCTGGGGAAAAGTCACCGAAGATCAACTAACCAACACCCTCGCCAAAAACCCACCACCTGACACCACCGACCCGGACTCCGCCGCCATCAACCTCCAACAATGGATCCTCGACTGCGCCAACATCCTAGCCCCACTCAAGAGACCCACCGCCAACCAAGAAAAGAAAAAAATAGCCTGGTTCACAGACGGACTGACCACCTCCAAACGCACCTGCCAGAAACTCAAGAAAAAATGGATCCTCGAGCGCACACCCGAGAACCTTGCTACCCTCAAGGAAGCCAACCGTGCACACTACCAACTGATCCGACTCGCCAAGCGCTCCCACTTCACAGAACGCCTTAACAACAACGCTCACGACTGCAAGGAACTCTTCGGCATCGTGAAGGAACTCTCCAACCCCAACGCCAACGTCAACGACATCCCTCCATCCCAGAAACTCTTCGACGATCTCTCCACCTTCTTCTACCAGAAAATTGCAGCCATTCACGACAGCTTCAACACCTCACCTCCGCCAGACCCCACCCCCAACAACTCCTCCCACGTCGACCACATCACCACCTGGACCCAAGTAGACGACGCCAAAACCCTAAAGACCATGAACTCCATCCACTCAGGATCTCCCTCTGACCCCTGCCCACATCACGTTTTCAACAAAGCCGACGTCACCATCGCCCCCAAACTCCGCAAGATCATCAACCTTTCCTTCAACACTGCTACCTTCCCGGACAGCTGGAAGCACGCAGAAATCCAACCCCTCCTCAAGAAACCTAAGGCTGACCTCAACGATCTCAAAAACTTCCAACCGATTTCCCTCCTCCCTTTCCCAGCGAAAGTCATCGAGAAAATCGTCAACGCACAGCTCGCCCACTACCTGTAGGAGGCTGGACTGGCTTGTAGTGAGTACCAAGGGGTACTTGCACCTTGCACCAGGCCCAGTTATCCCTTATTAGTGTATAGGGTGTCTAGCAGCTTAGGCTGATAGATAATGGTAGCTTAGCAGAGCAGCTTAGGCTGAACTAGGAGACGTGTGAAGCTACTACAGTACCACCTAGTGTCATATGCACAATATCATAAGAAAACACAATACACAGTTATACTAAAAATAAAGGTACTTTATTTTTATGACAATATGCCAAAGTGTCTTAGAGTGTACCCTCAGTGAGAGGATAGGAAATATACACAAGATATATATACACAATAGCAAAAATATGCAGTATAGTCTTAGAAAACCGTGCAAACAATGTATAGTTACAATAGGATGCAATGGGGAAACATAGGGATAGGGGAAACACAAACCATATACTCCAAAAGTGGAATGCGAACCACGAATGGACCCCAAACCTATGTGACCTTGTAGAGGGTCGCTGGGACTATTAGAAAATAGTGAGAGTTAGAAAAATAACCCTCCCCAAGACCCTGAAAAGTGAGTGCAAAGTGCACTAAAGTTCCCCTAAGGACAAAGAAGTCGTGTTAGAGGAATAATGCAGGAAAGACACAAACCAGCAATGCAACAACTGTGGATTTCCAATCTAGGGTACCTGTGGAACAAGGGGACCAAATCCAAAAGTCACAAGCAAGTCGGAGATGGGCAGATGCCCAGGAAATGCCAGCTGCGGGTGCAAAGAAGCTTCTACTGGACAGAAGAAGCTGAGGTTTCTGCAGGAACGAAAAGGGCTAGAGACTTCCCCTTTAGTGGACGGATCCCTCTCGCCGTGGAGAGTCGTGCAGAAGTGTTTTTCCGCCGAAAGAACGCCAACAAGCCTTGCTAGCTGCAAATCGTGCGGTTAGCGTTTTTGGACGCTGCTGAGGCCCAGGAGAGACCAGGAGGTCGCAAGTTGGACCAGCAGAGAGAAGGGACGTCGAGCAAGACAAGGAGCCCTCTCTGAAGCAGGTAGCACCTGGAGAAGTGCCAGAAACAGGCACTACAAGGATGCGTGAAACGGTGCTCGCCGAAGTTGCACAAAGGAGTCCCACGTCGCCGGAGACCAACTTAGAAAGTCGTGCAATGCAGGTTAGAGTGCCGTGGACCCAGGCTTGGCTGTGCACAAAGGATTTCTGCCGGAAGTGCACAGGGGCCGGAGTAGCTGCAAAAGTCGCTGTTCCCAGCAATGCAGCCCAGCGAGGTGAGGCAAGGACTTACCTCCACCAAACTTGGACTGAAGAGTCACTGGACTGTGGGGGTCACTTGGACAGAGTAGCTGGATTCGAGGGACCTCGCTCGTCGTGCTGAGAGGAGACCCAAGGGACCGGTAATGCAGCTTTTTGGTGCCTGCGGTTGCAGGGGGAAGATTCCGTCGACCCACGGGAGATTTCTTCTGAGCTTCTGGTGCAGAGAGGAGGCAGACTACCCCCACAGCATGCACAAGCAGGAAAACAGTCGAGAAGGCGGCAGGATCAGCGTTACAGAGTTGCAGTAGTCGTCTTTGCTACTATGTTGCAGGTTTGCAGGCTTCCAGCGCGGTCAGCAGTCGATTCCTTGGCAGAAGGTGAAGAGAGAGATGCAGAGGAACTCGGATGAGCTCTTGCATTCGTTATCTAAAGTTTCCCCAGAGACAGAGACTCTAAATAGCCAGAAAAGAGGGTTTGGCTACCTAGGAGAGAGGATAGGCTAGCAACACCTGAAGGAGCCTATCAGAAGGAGTCTCTGACGTCACCTGGTGGCACTGGCCACTCAGAGCAGTCCAGTGTGCCAGCAGCACCTCTGTTTCCAAGATGGCAGAGGTCTGGAGCACACTGGAGGAGCTCTGGACACCTCCCAGGGGAGGTGCAGGTCAGGGGAGTGGTCACTCCCCTTTCCTTTGTCCAGTTTCGCACCAGAGCAGGGCTAAGGGGTCCCCTGAACCGGTGTAGACTGGCTTATGCAGAATTGGGCACATCTGTGCCCAACAAAGCATTTCCAGAGGCTGGGTGAGGCTACTCCTCCCCTGCCTTCACACCATTTTCCAAAGGGAGAGGGTGTCACACCCTCTCTCAGAGGAAGTTCTTTGTTCTGCCATCCTGGGCCAGGCCTGGCTGGACCCCAGGAGGGCAGATGCCTGTCTGAGGGGTTGGCAGCAGCTGCAGTGAAACCCCAGGAAGGGCAGTTTGGCAGTACCAGGGTCTGTGCTACAGACCACTGGGATCATGGAATTGTGCCAACTATGCCAGGATGGCATAGAGGGGGTAATTCCATGATCATAGACATGTTACATGGCCATATTCGGAGTTACCATTGTGAAGCTACATATAGGTAGTGACCTATATGTAGTGCACGCGTGTAATGGTGTCTCCGCACTCACAAAGTTCAGGGAATTGGCTCTGAACAATGTGGGGGCACCTTGGCTAGTGCCAGGGTGCCCTCACACTAAGTAACTTTGCACCTAACCTTTACCAGGTAAAGGTTAGACATATAGGTGACTTATAAGTTACTTAAGTGCAGTGTAAAATGGCTGTGAAATAACGTGGACGTTATTTCACGCAGGCTGCAGTGGCAGGCCTGTGTAAGAATTGTCAGAGCTCCCTATGGGTGGCAAAAGAAATGCTGCAGCCCATAGGGATCTCCTGGAACCCCAATACCCTGGGTACCTCAGTACCATATACTAGAGAATTATAAGGGTGTTCCAGTAAGCCAATGTAAATTGGTAAAATTGGTCACTAGCCTGTTAGTGACAATTTGAAATAAATGAGAGAGCATAACCACTGAGGTTCTGGTTAGCAGAGCCTCAGTGAGACAGTTAGGCACCACACAGGGAACACATACATATAGGCCACAAACTTATGAGCACTGGGGTCCTGACTAGCAGGGTCCCAGTGACACATAACAAACATACTGAAAACATAGGGTTTTCACTATGAGCACTGGGCCCTGGCTGGCAGGATCCCAGTGAGACAGTGAAAACACCCTGACATACACTCACAAACAGGCCAAAAGTGGGGGTAACAAGGCTAGAAAGAGGCTACTTTCTCACACAACCCCCCCCCAAACGAAGGACAATAAGGCTAACCTTGGCCAGTTGAGACTTTATTGTCTAAGTGGTGATAAGTAGAGAGTAGCTCTGCAATAGACTGGTTACTCCCTTTATCATCCACTATATGGTTACTTCCCTGTGGGGATGTAAACCACCCTGTTTGAAGTTTTTTAGCTAAGCAACAATGTGAAGATGTATTTTCAAAGTTTCTATCAGTAAGTTTTAGTTTAGAGCAGTGGGAATTGTCCACTGAACCTATTTGTAGTGATGGAAATGCCAGACAGGGATGCTGTCTCAGAAAAGCCATGGCTGGGCAAAAACTTTGTCCATATGGCTGGAAGAGAGAACAGGGATGCTGTTTCTCTTGAGTTGGAGCAGGGCAGGGATGCTGTCCTATGAGCTCCACACTAGGGCAGGGATGCTGTCCTAAGTGTTGTGAGGCAGTGCAGAGTTTCTGCACTAAAGTTTCTCTGGGAGGGTTGGAGGGATGCTCCATGTTAACTAAAATGGTGCTCTTTTTCTCACCAATGTTAGTTATCCCACAGAGAGGTACTTCTACCTCAGGGAGTCCAGCTTTGCCAGCTGATGATTCCCTGGGAACAGGTGGCACCCCAGGAGAGGTTTCTCCCACCACAGGAATGGTATCCTGAATGGTAGGGTGGTTAGGGGATACTGTGATACCCTTTATACCTGTTGATGGAGAGGGATCCTGAGTTTTCAGGCCTTCTCTCCTTTGCTTTTTCATTTCACTAGAAATGAGAGGGAACAATTCCTCAGGGATGCCCAGCATGGCTGCATGGGCATAAAACTCTACATCAGCCCAACCTGAGGCCTCTAGGTCATTACCTAAGAGACAATCTACAGGTAAGCTAGGTGATACCACCACCTGCTTAGGGCCAGTAACTCCACCCCAACTAAACTGAATTATAGCTAAGGGAAGAAACTTAGTGGAGTTATGGACATCAATAATCTTATACTGTTGTCCAATGATGTGTTGATCAGGATGCACTAGGTTTTCAGTCACCAAAGTGATACTGGCACCTGTGTCTCTGTAGGCCAAGGCCTCAACACCATTTATTGAAACTGTCTGCCTGTACTTATCCATTGTAAGGGGACAAGCAGCCAGTGTGGCAAGGCCAATGCCACTAGGTGTGACAGAAACTGTCTTGGGACTGACTACCCCAGTTTCTACTATGGACCCAAAAGTGAACCCAACTACACCCTTAACTTGACTGTTGCCAGCAGTCCCACCACTAGTGCCACTACTGCTAGGGGCACTAGAGCTTGATGTATTAGTGGTGGTAGGCTCAGGGGGTTTACCTGGACAGGACTTATCCCCTGGCCTATGGCCTCTGTTTTTACACACAAAGCACCAAGGCTTTTTAATGTGTGCAGGTTGAGAAGAAGAGGAAGAATTAGTTTTATCCCCACCCTCTGAAGAGTGTTTAAGATTTGAAGTGGGATCTTTGGTTTTACCCTTATCCCCATGCTTATCTTGAGATTTTTCACCATCTTTCTTCTTATTGCCATCTTTGTCACCCCCTGTATGAACTTTTCTGTTCACCCTTGTTCTGACCCATTTGTCTGCCTTCTTTCCCAATTCTTGGGGAGAGGTCAGATCAGAGTCTACCAGGTAGTGGTGCAACAAATCAGACACACAATTATTAAGTATATGCTCTCTCAGGATTGTGTTATACAGGCTTTCATTACCAGTAACTTTACTGCCATGTAACCACCCCTCCAAGGCCTTCACTGAATGGTCAATGAAATCAACCCAGTCTTGTGAAGACTCCTTTTTGGTTTCTCTGAACTTTATCCTGTATTGTTCAGTGGTTAAGCCATAACCATCCAGGAGTGCATTCTTAAGAACTGTAAAATTATTGGCATCACTTTCTTTCACAGTAAGGAGCCTATCCCTACCTTTTCCACTAAATGATAGCCATAGGATAGCAGCCCACTGCCTTTGAGGGACATCCTGTACAACACAGGCCCTCTCAAGTGCAGCAAACCACTTGTTAATGTCATCCCCCTCCTTATAAGGGGGAACTATCTTATGCAGATTCCTGGAATCATGCTCTTTTGCAGGATGACTATGGTGAATACTGCTGCTGCCACCATGGGTTTCTAAACCCAACTTCTGTCTTTCCTTCTCTAGTTCAAAAGACTGTCTATCCAAATCCAGCTGTTGCTTTTTAAGCTTCAGTCTGGTTTGTTCCACTCTCAATCTATTGAGCTCCCTTTCTAACAATCTGTCATCAGGGTGGGTGGGAGGGACATTTCTAGATACAGAGGTATGATGGGAATGAACAGAAGGAGACCTGTCCCTTACAGAGGGCACCCCTAACAGCTTGGCTAACAGAAACATCACTACCAGTATGGTGAGAATAAATGCTTTTGCTATGATGTGAGACAACACTATTTATATGGTGTGGCTCATCATCATTACCAACTATGCTAGACTGTCTAGTAATGGGCAGGCTAGGAAGTTTCTTTCCAGAATCTTTTCCTGGGGGAGTCCCTGGATCAGATTGAGAACCATTAGCTACTTTTTCAACAGATGGGGCACTTCTAGCCTTATCCTGTTCTCTAAGCATGTTAAGTAACAGTTCCAAGGAAGGATTCTTCCCTACACTCAAAACCTCTCTCTACACAGAGACTCCTTGCTCCTTTCCAGCTAAGGTGGTCCATATGCAAGTTTGGACAGATCAACATTTTGGCCTGTGCCAGACATTTTTAGAGAGAGTTAAAGTGATAGAAAAAGATAAAAAGTTTGTCAGAGCTTTTAGAAAGACAGAGGAAAAAAACTTTTTCAACTTTTTAGAACTTTTTAGAAAGTTATAGGTACTTTTCAGCACTTAGAAAAGAGTGAAAAGAGGAAATGCAAAACTTTTTGGCTATGTGTATATACACTGACCTTGTTTTGTATATTTTTCTCTTATGAAAAGTACAATGACAAGAGTGGTAAGTAGTCTCAAAGCACTTATCCCACCGCTGCACAACCAATGTAGGAGGCTGGACTGGCTTGTAGTGAGTACCAAGGGGTACTTGCACCTTGCACCAGGCCCAGTTATCCCTTATTAGTGTATAGGGTGTCTAGCAGCTTAGGCTGATAGATAATGGTAGCTTAGCAGAGCAGCTTAGGCTGAACTAGGAGACGTGTGAAGCTACTACAGTACCACCTAGTGTCATATGCACAATATCATAAGAAAACACAATACACAGTTATACTAAAAATAAAGGTACTTTATTTTTATGACAATATGCCAAAGTGTCTTAGAGTGTACCCTCAGTGAGAGGATAGGAAATATACACAAGATATATATAACACAATAGCAAAAATATGCAGTATAGTCTTAGAAAACAGTGCAAACAATGTATAGTTACAATAGGATGCAATGGGGAAACATAGGGATAGGGGCAACACAAACCATATACTCCAAAAGTGGAATGCAAACCACGAATGGACCCCAAACCTATGTGACCTTGTAGAGAGTCGCTGGGACTATTAGAAAATAGTGAGAGTTAGAAAAATAACCCTCCCCAAGACCCTGAAAAGTGAGTGCAAAGTGCACTAAAGTTCCCCTAAGGACAAAGAAGTCGTGTTAGAGGAATAATGCAGGAAAGACACAAACCAGCAATGCCAACAACTGTGGATTTCCAGTCTAGGGTACCTGTGGAACAAGGGGACCAAGTCCAAAAGTCACAAGCAAGTCGGAGATGGGCAGATGCCCAGGAAATGCCAGCTGCAGGTGCAAAGAAGCTTCTACTGGGCAGAAGAAGCTGAGGTTTCTGCAGGAACGAAAAGGGCTAGAGACTTCCCCTTTGGTGGACGGATCCCTCTCGCCGTGGAGAGTCGTGCAGAAGTGTTTTCCCGCCAAAAGAACGCCAACAAGCCTTGCTAGCTGCAAATCGTGCGGTTAGCGTTTTTGGATGCTGCTGAGGCCCAGGAGAGACCAGGAGGTCGCAAGTTGGAACAGCAGAGAGAAGGGACGTCAAGCAAGACAAGGAGCCCTCTCTGAAGCAGGTAGCACCCGGAGAAGTGCCAGAAACAGGCACTACGAGGATGCGTGAAATGGTGCTCACCGAAGTTGCACAAAGGAGTCCCACGTCGCCGGAGACCAACTTAGAAAGTCGTGCAATGTAGGTTAGAGTGCCGTGGACCCAGGCTTGGCTGTGCACAAAGGATTTCCGCGGGAAGTGCACAGGGGCCGGAGTAGCTGCAAAAGTCGCGGTTCCCAGCAATGCAGCCCAGCGAGGTGAGGCAAGGACTTACCTCCACCAAACTTGGACTGAAGAGTCACTGGACTGTGGGGGTCACTTGGACAGAGTCGCTGGATTCGAGGGACCTCGCTCGTCGTGCTGAGAGGAGACCCAAGGGACCAGTAATGCAGCTTTTTGGTGCCTGCGGTTGCAGGGGGAAGATTCCGTCGACCCACGGGAGATTTCTTCGGAGCTTCTGGTGCAGAGAGGAGGCAGACTACCCCCCACAGCATGCACAAGCAGGAAAACAGTCGAGAAGGCGGCAGGATCAGCGTTACAGAGTTGCAGTAGTCGTCTTTGCTACTATGTTGCAGGTTTGCAGGCTTCCAGCGCGGTCAGCAGTCGATTCCTTGGCAGAAGGTGAAGAGAGAGATGCAGAGGAACTCGGATGAGCTCTTGCATTCGTTATCTAAAGTTTCCCCAGAGACAGAGACTCTAAATAGCCAGAAAAGAGGGTTTGGCTACCTAGGAGAGAGGATAGGCTAGCAACACCTGAAGGAGCCTATCAGAAGGAGTCTCTGACGTCACCTGGTGGCACTGGCCACTCAGAGCAGTCCAGTGTGCCAGCAGCACCTCTGTTTCCAAGATGGCAGAGGTCTGGAGCACACTGGAGGAGCTCTGGACACCTCCCAGGGGAGGTGCAGGTCAGGGGAGTGGTCACTCCCCTTTCCTTTGTCCAGTTTCGCACCAGAGCAGGGCTAAGGGGTCCCCTGAACCGGTGTAGACTGGCTTATGCAGAATTGGGCACATCTGTGCCCAACAAAGCATTTCCAGAGGCTGGGTGAGGCTACTCCTCCCCTGCCTTCACACCATTTTCCAAAGGGAGAGGGTGTCACACCCTCTCTCAGAGGAAGTTCTTTGTTCTGCCATCCTGGGCCAGGCCTGGCTGGACCCCAGGAGGGCAGATGCCTGTCTGAGGGGTTGGCAGCAGCTGCAGTGAAACCCCAGGAAGGGCAGTTTGGCAGTACCAGGGTCTGTGCTACAGACCACTGGGATCATGGAATTGTGCCAACTATGCCAGGATGGCATAGAGGGGGTAATTCCATGATCATAGACATGTTACATGGCCATATTCGGAGTTACCATTGTGAAGCTACATATAGGTAGTGACCTATATGTAGTGCACGCGTGTAATGGTGTCTCCGCACTCACAAAGTTCAGGGAATTGGCTCTGAACAATGTGGGGGCACCTTGGCTAGTGCCAGGGTGCCCTCACACTAAGTAACTTTGCACCTAACCTTTACCAGGTAAAGGTTAGACATATAGGTGACTTATAAGTTACTTAAGTGCAGTGTAAAATGGCTGTGAAATAACGTGGACGTTATTTCACGCAGGCTGCAGTGGCAGGCCTGTGTAAGAATTGTCAGAGCTCCCTATGGGTGGCAAAAGAAATGCTGCAGCCCATAGGGATCTCCTGGAACCCCAATACCCTGGGTACCTCAGTACCATATACTAGAGAATTATAAGGGTGTTCCAGTAAGCCAATGTAAATTGGTAAAATTGGTCACTAGCCTGTTAGTGACAATTTGAAATAAATGAGAGAGCATAACCACTGAGGTTCTGGTTAGCAGAGCCTCAGTGAGACAGTTAGGCACCACACAGGGAACACATACATATAGGCCACAAACTTATGAGCACTGGGGTCCTGACTAGCAGGGTCCCAGTGACACATAACAAACATACTGAAAACATAGGGTTTTCACTATGAGCACTGGGCCCTGGCTGGCAGGATCCCAGTGAGACAGTGAAAACACCCTGACATACACTCACAAACAGGCCAAAAGTGGGGGTAACAAGGCTAGAAAGAGGCTACTTTCTCACACAACCCCCCCCCAAACGAAGGACAATAAGGCTAACCTTGGCCAGTTGAGACTTTATTGTCTAAGTGGTGATAAGTAGAGAGTAGCTCTGCAATAGACTGGTTACTCCCTTTATCATCCACTATATGGTTACTTCCCTGTGGGGATGTAAACCACCCTGTTTGAAGTTTTTTAGCTAAGCAACAATGTGAAGATGTATTTTCAAAGTTTCTATCAGTAAGTTTTAGTTTAGAGCAGTGGGAATTGTCCACTGAACCTATTTGTAGTGATGGAAATGCCAGACAGGGATGCTGTCTCAGAAAAGCCATGGCTGGGCAAAAACTTTGTCCATATGGCTGGAAGAGAGAACAGGGATGCTGTTTCTCTTGAGTTGGAGCAGGGCAGGGATGCTGTCCTATGAGCTCCACACTAGGGCAGGGATGCTGTCCTAAGTGTTGTGAGGCAGTGCAGAGTTTCTGCACTAAAGTTTCTCTGGGAGGGTTGGAGGGATGCTCCATGTTAACTAAAATGGTGCTCTTTTTCTCACCAATGTTAGTTATCCCACAGAGAGGTACTTCTACCTCAGGGAGTCCAGCTTTGCCAGCTGATGATTCCCTGGGAACAGGTGGCACCCCAGGAGAGGTTTCTCCCACCACAGGAATGGTATCCTGAATGGTAGGGTGGTTAGGGGATACTGTGATACCCTTTATACCTGTTGATGGAGAGGGATCCTGAGTTTTCAGGCCTTCTCTCCTTTGCTTTTTCATTTCACTAGAAATGAGAGGGAACAATTCCTCAGGGATGCCCAGCATGGCTGCATGGGCATAAAACTCTACATCAGCCCAACCTGAGGCCTCTAGGTCATTACCTAAGAGACAATCTACAGGTAAGCTAGGTGATACCACCACCTGCTTAGGGCCAGTAACTCCACCCCAACTAAACTGAATTATAGCTAAGGGAAGAAACTTAGTGGAGTTATGGACATCAATAATCTTATACTGTTGTCCAATGATGTGTTGATCAGGATGCACTAGGTTTTCAGTCACCAAAGTGATACTGGCACCTGTGTCTCTGTAGGCCAAGGCCTCAACACCATTTATTGAAACTGTCTGCCTGTACTTATCCATTGTAAGGGGACAAGCAGCCAGTGTGGCAAGGCCAATGCCACTAGGTGTGACAGAAACTGTCTTGGGACTGACTACCCCAGTTTCTACTATGGACCCAAAAGTGAACCCAACTACACCCTTAACTTGACTGTTGCCAGCAGTCCCACCACTAGTGCCACTACTGCTAGGGGCACTAGAGCTTGATGTATTAGTGGTGGTAGGCTCAGGGGGTTTACCTGGACAGGACTTATCCCCTGGCCTATGGCCTCTGTTTTTACACACAAAGCACCAAGGCTTTTTAATGTGTGCAGGTTGAGAAGAAGAGGAAGAATTAGTTTTATCCCCACCCTCTGAAGAGTGTTTAAGATTTGAAGTGGGATCTTTGGTTTTACCCTTATCCCCATGCTTATCTTGAGATTTTTCACCATCTTTCTTCTTATTGCCATCTTTGTCACCCCCTGTATGAACTTTTCTGTTCACCCTTGTTCTGACCCATTTGTCTGCCTTCTTTCCCAATTCTTGGGGAGAGGTCAGATCAGAGTCTACCAGGTAGTGGTGCAACAAATCAGACACACAATTATTAAGTATATGCTCTCTCAGGATTGTGTTATACAGGCTTTCATTACCAGTAACTTTACTGCCATGTAACCACCCCTCCAAGGCCTTCACTGAATGGTCAATGAAATCAACCCAGTCTTGTGAAGACTCCTTTTTGGTTTCTCTGAACTTTATCCTGTATTGTTCAGTGGTTAAGCCATAACCATCCAGGAGTGCATTCTTAAGAACTGTAAAATTATTGGCATCACTTTCTTTCACAGTAAGGAGCCTATCCCTACCTTTTCCACTAAATGATAGCCATAGGATAGCAGCCCACTGCCTTTGAGGGACATCCTGTACAACACAGGCCCTCTCAAGTGCAGCAAACCACTTGTTAATGTCATCCCCCTCCTTATAAGGGGGAACTATCTTATGCAGATTCCTGGAATCATGCTCTTTTGCAGGATGACTATGGTGAATACTGCTGCTGCCACCATGGGTTTCTAAACCCAACTTCTGTCTTTCCTTCTCTAGTTCAAAAGACTGTCTATCCAAATCCAGCTGTTGCTTTTTAAGCTTCAGTCTGGTTTGTTCCACTCTCAATCTATTGAGCTCCCTTTCTAACAATCTGTCATCAGGGTGGGTGGGAGGGACATTTCTAGATACAGAGGTATGATGGGAATGAACAGAAGGAGACCTGTCCCTTACAGAGGGCACCCTAACAGCTTGGCTAACAGAAACATCACTACCAGTATGGTGAGAATAAATGCTTTTGCTATGATGTGAGACAACACTATTTATATGGTGTGGCTCATCATCATTACCAACTATGCTAGACTGTCTAGTAATGGGCAGGCTAGGAAGTTTCTTTCCAGAATCTTTTCCTGGGGGAGTCCCTGGATCAGATTGAGAACCATTAGCTACTTTTTCAACAGATGGGGCACTTCTAGCCTTATCCTGTTCTCTAAGCATGTTAAGTAACAGTTCCAAGGAAGGATTCTTCCCTACACTCAAACCTCTCTCTACACAGAGACTCCTTGCTCCTTTCCAGCTAAGGTGGTCATATGCAAGTTTGGACAGATCAACATTTTGGCCTGTGCCAGACATTTTTAGAGAGAGTTAAAGTGATAGAAAAAGATAAAAAGTTTGTCAGAGCTTTTAGAAAGACAGAGAAAAAAACTTTTTCAACTTTTTAGAACTTTTTAGAAAGTTATAGGTACTTTTCAGCACTTAGAAAAGAGTGAAAAGAGGAAATGCAAAACTTTTTGGCTATGTGTATATACACTGACCTTGTTTTGTATATTTTTCTCTTATGAAAAGTACAATGACAAGAGTGGTAAGTAGTCTCAAAGCACTTATCCCACCGCTGCACAACCAATGTAGGAGGCTGGACTGGCTTGTAGTGAGTACCAAGGGGTACTTGCACCTTGCACCAGGCCCAGTTATCCCTTATTAGTGTATAGGGTGTCTAGCAGCTTAGGCTGATAGATAATGGTAGCTTAGCAGAGCAGCTTAGGCTGAACTAGGAGACGTGTGAAGCTACTACAGTACCACCTAGTGTCATATGCACAATATCATAAGAAAACACAATACACAGTTATACTAAAAATAAAGGTACTTTATTTTTATGACAATATGCCAAAGTGTCTTAGAGTGTACCCTCAGTGAGAGGATAGGAAATATACACAAGATATATATACACAATAGCAAAAATATGCAGTATAGTCTTAGAAAACAGTGCAAACAATGTATAGTTACAATAGGATGCAATGGGGAAACATAGGGATAGGGGCAACACAAACCATATACTCCAAAAGTGGAATGCAAACCACGAATGGACCCCAAACCTATGTGACCTTGTAGAGAGTCGCTGGGACTATTAGAAAATAGTGAGAGTTAGAAAAATAACCCTCCCCAAGACCCTGAAAAGTGAGTGCAAAGTGCACTAAAGTTCCCCTAAGGACAAAGAAGTCGTGTTAGAGGAATAATGCAGGAAAGACACAAACCAGCAATGCAACAACTGTGGATTTCCAGTCTAGGGTACCTGTGGAACAAGGGGACCAAGTCCAAAAGTCACAAGCAAGTCGGAGATGGGCAGATGCCCAGGAAATGCCAGCTGCAGGTGCAAAGAAGCTTCTACTGGGCAGAAGAAGCTGAGGTTTCTGCAGGAACGAAAAGGGCTAGAGACTTCCCCTTTGGTGGACGGATCCCTCTCGCCGTGGAGAGTCGTGCAGAAGTGTTTTCCCGCCAAAAGAACGCCAACAAGCCTTGCTAGCTGCAAATCGTGCGGTTAGCGTTTTTGGATGCTGCTGAGGCCCAGGAGAGACCAGGAGGTCGCAAGTTGGAACAGCAGAGAGAAGGGACGTCAAGCAAGACAAGGAGCCCTCTCTGAAGCAGGTAGCACCCGGAGAAGTGCCAGAAACAGGCACTACGAGGATGCGTGAAATGGTGCTCACCGAAGTTGCACAAAGGAGTCCCACGTCGCCGGAGACCAACTTAGAAAGTCGTGCAATGTAGGTTAGAGTGCCGTGGACCCAGGCTTGGCTGTGCACAAAGGATTTCCGCGGGAAGTGCACAGGGGCCGGAGTAGCTGCAAAAGTCGCGGTTCCCAGCAATGCAGCCCAGCGAGGTGAGGCAAGGACTTACCTCCACCAAACTTGGACTGAAGAGTCACTGGACTGTGGGGGTCACTTGGACAGAGTCGCTGGATTCGAGGGACCTCGCTCGTCGTGCTGAGAGGAGACCCAAGGGACCAGTAATGCAGCTTTTTGGTGCCTGCGGTTGCAGGGGGAAGATTCCGTCGACCCACGGGAGATTTCTTCGGAGCTTCTGGTGCAGAGAGGAGGCAGACTACCCCCACAGCATGCACAAGCAGGAAAACAGTCGAGAAGGCGGCAGGATCAGCGTTACAGAGTTGCAGTAGTCGTCTTTGCTACTATGTTGCAGGTTTGCAGGCTTCCAGCGCGGTCAGCAGTCGATTCCTTGGCAGAAGGTGAAGAGAGAGATGCAGAGGAACTCGGATGAGCTCTTGAATTCGTTATCTAAAGTTTCCCCAGAGACAGAGACTCTAAATAGCCAGAAAAGAGGGTTTGGCTACCTAGGAGAGAGGATAGGCTAGCAACACCTGAAGGAGCCTATCAGAAGGAGTCTCTGACGTCACCTGGTGGCACTGGCCACTCAGAGCAGTCCAGTGTGCCAGCAGCACCTCTGTTTCCAAGATGGCAGAGGTCTGGAGCACACTGGAGGAGCTCTGGACACCTCCCAGGGGAGGTGCAGGTCAGGGGAGTGGTCACTCCCCTTTCCTTTGTCCAGTTTCGCGCCAGAGCAGGGCTAAGGGGTCCCCTGAACCGGTGTAGACTGGCTTATGCAGAATTGGGCACATCTGTGCCCAACAAAGCATTTCCAGAGGCTGGGGGAGGCTACTCCTCCCCTGCCTTCACACCATTTTCCAAAGGGAGAGGGTGTCACACCCTCTCTCAGAGGAAGTTCTTTGTTCTGCCATCCTGGGCCAGGCCTGGCTGGACCCCAGGAGGGCAGATACCTGTCTGAGGGGTTGGCAGCAGCAGCAGCTGCAGTGAAACCCCAGGAAGGGCAGTTTGGCAGTACCAGGGTCTGTGCTACAGACCACTGGGATCATGGAATTGTGCCAACTATGCCAGGATGGCATAGAGGGGGTAATTCCATGATCATAGACATGTTACATGGCCATATTCGGAGTTACCATTGTGAAGCTACATATAGGTAGTGACCTATATGTAGTGCACGCGTGTAATGGTGTCCCCGCACTCACAAAGTTCAGGGAATTGGCTCTGAACAATGTGGGGGCACCTTGGCTAGTGCCAGGGTGCCCTCACACTAAGTAACTTTGCACCTAACCTTTACCAGGTAAAGGTTAGACATATAGGTGACTTATAAGTTACTTAAGTGCAGTGTAAAATGGCTGTGAAATAACGTGGACGTTATTTCACTCAGGCTGCAGTGGCAGGCCTGTGTAAGAATTGTCAGAGCTCCCTATGGGTGGCAAAAGAAATGCTGCAGCCCATAGGGATCTCCTGGAACCCCAATACCCTGGGTACCTCAGTACCATATACTAGAGAATTATAAGGGTGTTCCAGTAAGCCAATGTAAATTGGTAAAATTGGTCACTAGCCTGTTAGTGACAATTTGAAATAAATGAGAGAGCATAACCACTGAGGTTCTGGTTAGCAGAGCCTCAGTGAGACAGTTAGGCACCACACAGGGAACACATACATATAGGCCACAAACTTATGAGCACTGGGGTCCTGACTAGCAGGGTCCCAGTGACACATAACAAACATACTGAAAACATAGGGTTTTCACTATGAGCACTGGGCCCTGGCTGGCAGGATCCCAGTGAGACAGTGAAAACACCCTGACATACACTCACAAACAGGCCAAAAGTGGGGGTAACAAGGCTAGAAAGAGGCTACTTTCTCACACAACCCCCCCCCAAACGAAGGACAATAAGGCTAACCTTGGCCAGTTGAGACTTTATTGTCTAAGTGGTGATAAGTAGAGAGTAGCTCTGCAATAGACTGGTTACTCCCTTTCTCATCCACTATATGGTTACTTCCCTGTGGGGATGTAAACCACCCTGTTTGAAGTTTTTTAGCTAAGCAACAATGTGAAGATGTATTTTCAAAGTTTCTATCAGTAAGTTTTAGTTTAGAGCAGTGGGAATTGTCCACTGAACCTATTTGTAGTGATGGAAATGCCAGACAGGGATGCTGTCTCAGAAAAGCCATGGCTGGGCAAAAACTTTGTCCATATGGCTGGAAGAGAGAACAGGGATGCTGTTTCTCTTGAGTTGGAGCAGGGCAGGGATGCTGTCCTATGAGCTCCACACTAGGGCAGGGATGCTGTCCTAAGTGTTGTGAGGCAGTGCAGAGTTTCTGCACTAAAGTTTCTCTGGGAGGGTTGGAGGGATGCTCCATGTTAACTAAAATGGTGCTCTTTTTCTCACCAATGTTAGTTATCCCACAGAGAGGTACTTCTACCTCAGGGAGTCCAGCTTTGCCAGCTGATGATTCCCTGGGAACAGGTGGCACCCCAGGAGAGGTTTCTCCCACCACAGGAATGGTATCCTGAATGGTAGGGTGGTTAGGGGATACTGTGATACCCTTTATACCTGTTGATGGAGAGGGATCCTGAGTTTTCAGGCCTTCTCTCCTTTGCTTTTTCATTTCACTAGAAATGAGAGGGAACAATTCCTCAGGGATGCCCAGCATGGCTGCATGGGCATAAAACTCTACATCAGCCCAACCTGAGGCCTCTAGGTCATTACCTAAGAGACAATCTACAGGTAAGCTAGGTGATACCACCACCTGCTTAGGGCCAGTAACTCCACCCCAACTAAACTGAATTATAGCTAAGGGAAGAAACTTAGTGGAGTTATGGACATCAATAATCTTATACTGTTGTCCAATGATGTGTTGATCAGGATGCACTAGGTTTTCAGTCACCAAAGTGATACTGGCACCTGTGTCTCTGTAGGCCAAGGCCTCAACACCATTTATTGAAACTGTCTGCCTGTACTTATCCATTGTAAGGGGACAAGCAGCCAGTGTGGCAAGGCCAATGCCACTAGGTGTGACAGAAACTGTCTTGGGACTGACTACCCCAGTTTCTACTATGGACCCAAAAGTGAACCCAACTACACCCTTAACTTGACTGTTGCCAGCAGTCCCACCACTAGTGCCACTACTGCTAGGGGCACTAGAGCTTGATGTATTAGTGGTGGTAGGCTCAGGGGGTTTACCTGGACAGGACTTATCCCCTGGCCTATGGCCTCTGTTTTTACACACAAAGCACCAAGGCTTTTTAATGTGTGCAGGTTGAGAAGAAGAGGAAGAATTAGTGTTATCCCCACCCTCTGAAGAGTGTTTAAGATTTGAAGTGGGATCTTTGGTTTTACCCTTATCCCCATGCTTATCTTGAGATTTTTCACCATCTTTCTTCTTATTGCCATCTTTGTCACCCCCTGTATGAACTTTTCTGTTCACCCTTGTTCTGACCCATTTGTCTGCCTTCTTTCCCAATTCTTGGGGAGAGGTCAGATCAGAGTCTACCAGGTAGTGGTGCAACAAATCAGACACACAATTATTAAGTATATGCTCTCTCAGGATTGTGTTATACAGGCTTTCATTACCAGTAACTTTACTGCCATGTAACCACCCCTCCAAGGCCTTCACTGAATGGTCAATGAAATCAACCCAGTCTTGTGAAGACTCCTTTTTGGTTTCTCTGAACTTTATCCTGTATTGTTCAGTGGTTAAGCCATAACCATCCAGGAGTGCATTCTTAAGAACTGTAAAATTATTGGCATCACTTTCTTTCACAGTAAGGAGCCTATCCCTACCTTTTCCACTAAATGATAGCCATAGGATAGCAGCCCACTGCCTTTGAGGGACATCCTGTACAACACAGGCCCTCTCAAGTGCAGCAAACCACTTGTTAATGTCATCCCCCTCCTTATAAGGGGGAACTATCTTATGCAGATTCCTGGAATCATGCTCTTTTGCAGGATGACTATGGTGAATACTGCTGCTGCCACCATGGGTTTCTAAACCCAACTTCTGTCTTTCCTTCTCTAGTTCAAAAGACTGTCTATCCAAATCCAGCTGTTGCTTTTTAAGCTTCAGTCTGGTTTGTTCCACTCTCAATCTATTGAGCTCCCTTTCTAACAATCTGTCATCAGGGTGGGTGGGAGGGACATTTCTAGATACAGAGGTATGATGGGAATGAACAGAAGGAGACCTGTCCCTTACAGAGGGCACCCTAACAGCTTGGCTAACAGAAACATCACTACCAGTATGGTGAGAATAAATGCTTTTGCTATGATGTGAGACAACACTATTTATATGGTGTGGCTCATCATCATTACCAACTATGCTAGACTGTCTAGTAATGGGCAGGCTAGGAAGTTTCTTTCCAGAATCTTTTCCTGGGGGAGTCCCTGGATCAGATTGAGAACCATTAGCTACTTTTTCAACAGATGGGGCACTTCTAGCCTTATCCTGTTCTCTAAGCATGTTAAGTAACAGTTCCAAGGAAGGATTCTTCCCTACACTCAAACCTCTCTCTACACAGAGACTCCTTGCTCCTTTCCAGCTAAGGTGGTCATATGCAAGTTTGGACAGATCAACATTTTGGCCTGTGCCAGACATTTTTAGAGAGAGTTAAAGTGATAGAAAAAGATAAAAAGTTTGTCAGAGCTTTTAGAAAGACAGAGAAAAAAACTTTTTCAACTTTTTAGAACTTTTTAGAAAGTTATAGGTACTTTTCAGCACTTAGAAAAGAGTGAAAAGAGGAAATGCAAAACTTTTTGGCTATGTGTATATACACTGACCTTGTTTTGTATATTTTTCTCTTATGAAAAGTACAATGACAAGAGTGGTAAGTAGTCTCAAAGCACTTATCCCACCGCTGCACAACCAATGTAGGAGGCTGGACTGGCTTGTAGTGAGTACCAAGGGGTACTTGCACCTTGCACCAGGCCCAGTTATCCCTTATTAGTGTATAGGGTGTCTAGCAGCTTAGGCTGATAGATAATGGTAGCTTAGCAGAGCAGCTTAGGCTGAACTAGGAGACGTGTGAAGCTACTACAGTACCACCTAGTGTCATATGCACAATATCATAAGAAAACACAATACACAGTTATACTAAAAATAAAGGTACTTTATTTTTATGACAATATGCCAAAGTGTCTTAGAGTGTACCCTCAGTGAGAGGATAGGAAATATACACAAGATATATATACACAATAGCAAAAATATGCAGTATAGTCTTAGAAAACAGTGCAAACAATGTATAGTTACAATAGGATGCAATGGGGAAACATAGGGATAGGGGCAACACAAACCATATACTCCAAAAGTGGAATGCAAACCACGAATGGACCCCAAACCTATGTGACCTTGTAGAGAGTCGCTGGGACTATTAGAAAATAGTGAGAGTTAGAAAAATAACCCTCCCCAAGACCCTGAAAAGTGAGTGCAAAGTGCACTAAAGTTCCCCTAAGGACAAAGAAGTCGTGTTAGAGGAATAATGCAGGAAAGACACAAACCAGCAATGCAACAACTGTGGATTTCCAGTCTAGGGTACCTGTGGAACAAGGGGACCAAGTCCAAAAGTCACAAGCAAGTCGGAGATGGGCAGATGCCCAGGAAATGCCAGCTGCAGGTGCAAAGAAGCTTCTACTGGGCAGAAGAAGCTGAGGTTTCTGCAGGAACGAAAAGGGCTAGAGACTTCCCCTTTGGTGGACGGATCCCTCTCGCCGTGGAGAGTCGTGCAGAAGTGTTTTCCCGCCAAAAGAACGCCAACAAGCCTTGCTAGCTGCAAATCGTGCGGTTAGCGTTTTTGGATGCTGCTGAGGCCCAGGAGAGACCAGGAGGTCGCAAGTTGGAACAGCAGAGAGAAGGGACGTCAAGCAAGACAAGGAGCCCTCTCTGAAGCAGGTAGCACCCGCAGAAGTGCCAGAAACAGGCACTACGAGGATGCGTGAAATGGTGCTCACCGAAGTTGCACAAAGGAGTCCCACGTCGCCGGAGACCAACTTAGAAAGTCGTGCAATGTAGGTTAGAGTGCCGTGGACCCAGGCTTGGCTGTGCACAAAGGATTTCCGCGGGAAGTGCACAGGGGCCGGAGTAGCTGCAAAAGTCGCGGTTCCCAGCAATGCAGCCCAGCGAGGTGAGGCAAGGACTTACCTCCACCAAACTTGGACTGAAGAGTCACTGGACTGTGGGGGTCACTTGGACAGAGTCGCTGGATTCGAGGGACCTCGCTCGTCGTGCTGAGAGGAGACCCAAGGGACCAGTAATGCAGCTTTTTGGTGCCTGCGGTTGCAGGGGGAAGATTCCGTCGACCCACGGGAGATTTCTTCGGAGCTTCTGGTGCAGAGAGGAGGCAGACTACCCCCACAGCATGCACAAGCAGGAAAACAGTCGAGAAGGCGGCAGGATCAGCGTTACAGAGTTGCAGTAGTCGTCTTTGCTACTATGTTGCAGGTTTGCAGGCTTCCAGCGCGGTCAGCAGTCGATTCCTTGGCAGAAGGTGAAGAGAGAGATGCAGAGGAACTCGGATGAGCTCTTGAATTCGTTATCTAAAGTTTCCCCAGAGACAGAGACTCTAAATAGCCAGAAAAGAGGGTTTGGCTACCTAGGAGAGAGGATAGGCTAGCAACACCTGAAGGAGCCTATCAGAAGGAGTCTCTGACGTCACCTGGTGGCACTGGCCACTCAGAGCAGTCCAGTGTGCCAGCAGCACCTCTGTTTCCAAGATGGCAGAGGTCTGGAGCACACTGGAGGAGCTCTGGACACCTCCCAGGGGAGGTGCAGGTCAGGGGAGTGGTCACTCCCCTTTCCTTTGTCCAGTTTCGCGCCAGAGCAGGGCTAAGGGGTCCCCTGAACCGGTGTAGACTGGCTTATGCAGAATTGGGCACATCTGTGCCCAACAAAGCATTTCCAGAGGCTGGGGGAGGCTACTCCTCCCCTGCCTTCACACCATTTTCCAAAGGGAGAGGGTGTCACACCCTCTCTCAGAGGAAGTTCTTTGTTCTGCCATCCTGGGCCAGGCCTGGCTGGACCCCAGGAGGGCAGATACCTGTCTGAGGGGTTGGCAGCAGCAGCAGCTGCAGTGAAACCCCAGGAAGGGCAGTTTGGCAGTACCAGGGTCTGTGCTACAGACCACTGGGATCATGGAATTGTGCCAACTATGCCAGGATGGCATAGAGGGGGTAATTCCATGATCATAGACATGTTACATGGCCATATTCGGAGTTACCATTGTGAAGCTACATATAGGTAGTGACCTATATGTAGTGCACGCGTGTAATGGTGTCCCCGCACTCACAAAGTTCAGGGAATTGGCTCTGAACAATGTGGGGGCACCTTGGCTAGTGCCAGGGTGCCCTCACACTAAGTAACTTTGCACCTAACCTTTACCAGGTAAAGGTTAGACATATAGGTGACTTATAAGTTACTTAAGTGCAGTGTAAAATGGCTGTGAAATAACGTGGACGTTATTTCACTCAGGCTGCAGTGGCAGGCCTGTGTAAGAATTGTCAGAGCTCCCTATGGGTGGCAAAAGAAATGCTGCAGCCCATAGGGATCTCCTGGAACCCCAATACCCTGGGTACCTCAGTACCATATACTAGAGAATTATAAGGGTGTTCCAGTAAGCCAATGTAAATTGGTAAAATTGGTCACTAGCCTGTTAGTGACAATTTGAAATAAATGAGAGAGCATAACCACTGAGGTTCTGGTTAGCAGAGCCTCAGTGAGACAGTTAGGCACCACACAGGGAACACATACATATAGGCCACAAACTTATGAGCACTGGGGTCCTGACTAGCAGGGTCCCAGTGACACATAACAAACATACTGAAAACATAGGGTTTTCACTATGAGCACTGGGCCCTGGCTGGCAGGATCCCAGTGAGACAGTGAAAACACCCTGACATACACTCACAAACAGGCCAAAAGTGGGGGTAACAAGGCTAGAAAGAGGCTACTTTCTCACACTACCTAGAAGACAACTCCATCCTAGACCCCTCCCAATCCGGCTTCAGACGAAACCACAGCACAGAGACTGCACTCCTCGCCGCCACAGATGACATCAGACTACAAATGGACAACGGCGAAACCTCAGCCCTGATCCTCTTAGACCTATCAGCCGCCTTCGATACAGTCTGCCACAGCACCGTACTTACCCGTTTACACGAAGCCGGCATCCAAGACAAAGCCCTCAACTGGATCGCCTCCTTCCTCTCCGGCAGAACCCAGAGGGTCCGACTCTCACCTTTCCACTCCAAAGCCACCAACCTCATCTGCGGCATCCCCCAAGGCTCCTCACTAAGCCCAACGCTGTTCAACGTCTACATGGCCCCCCTCGCACAACTGGCCCGCCAGCACAACCTCAGCATCCTCTCCTACGCCGACGACACCCAGCTCTTCCTCTCCCTGACCAAAGATCCTCTCACCGCCAAAGCCAACCTTCACGAGGGACTGAAATCCATCGGCGAGTGGATGAGCAACAGCCGCCTGAAACTTAACTCCGACAAGACGGAAGTCCTCATCCTCGGGCGCACCCCCTCGGCCTGGAACGACTCGTGGAGGCCCACCGCCCTGGGCCTCCCACCCACCCCAGCCAGCCACGCACAAAATCTCGGCTTCATCCTCGACTCCGCCCTCACCATGTCCAAACAGGTCAACGCAGTCTCATCCTCCTGTTTTAACACCCTCCGAATGCTCCGCAGGATCTTCAAGTGGATTCCAACAGGAACCAGAAAGACGGTGACCCAAGCCCTCGTCAGTATCAGACTCGACTACGGCAATGCACTCTACACAGGCATACCAACAAAAGACATCAAACGACTCCAACGCATCCAGAACGCATCCGCCCGCCTGATCCTCGACATACCCCGCCGATGTCACATCTCCCCTCACCTGAAGGACCTCCATTGGCTCCCCGTGGACAAGAGGATCACCTTTAAACTCCTCACCCACGCACACAAGGCACTACACGACACCGGACCTACCTACCTGAACACCAGACTCAACTTCTACGTTCCCTCACGTCAACTACGATCTGCCAACCTTGCCCTCGCCATCGTCCCCCGAATCCAGCGCAAGACCTCTGGTGGCAGATCCTACTCCTACCTCGCCGCCAAGACCTGGAACTCACTCCCGACCTCACTACGCCAGACCCAGGACCTCCTCACTTTCAGGAGACTCCTCAAGACATGGCTCTTCGAACGATAGTAGCACCCCCCCCCCTAGTGCCTCGAAACCCTAACGGGTACATAGCGCGCTTTATAAATTTATTGATTGATTGATTGACCCACTTAAAGGCTGTTTAATTTACAGTGGGGTTGTAAGCATGACTCTAAGGTTGTATGCCATTGTGCTCATCTCAGAAATATATGTAGTGTATTTTCCTAACTATGGAGAGTTTCCCATAGGGTCTGGAAAATGGAATCTTACCAGTGGCCAATTGTAGGAAGGTACCCTCTTTCTTGCCATTGTTACCCCCTTTTTCTGCCTAATGTCAGTGTGCTTGACTATGTTCACTGGGATCCTGCTAACCAGGACCCCAGTGATTATGCTCTCTCTCCCAAAAGTCTGTATTTCACCCACAACTGGCATACTGGTGTCCCCATATAAGTCCCTAGTATATGGTACCTAGCTCCCCAGGGCATTGGGGTTCCGGGGGACCCTATGGGCTGCAGCATATATTTTGCCACCAATAGGGAGCCCATGTAAAGGCTTCTGCAGGACTGCCATTGCAACCTGCGTGAAAAGGTGCAAGCACCCTTTCACTGCCATTTTCACTGCACCAGGTCACTTAAGAGTCACCCCTATAGCAGGCCCTCCAGCCCTGAGGGCAGGGTGCAAAGTACTTGTATGTGAGGGCACCCCTGCACTAGCAGAGGAGCCCCCCCATGACCTCCAGGACCATTTTCCAGGAATTTGTGAGTGCGTGGATGCCATTTTACACGTGTACTGGATGTAGGTCACTACCTATGTCCAGCTTCATAATGATAACTCTGAACATAGACATGTTTGGTATCAAACATGTTAGAACCATACCCCACGGCTTTTACAAGTTCTGGTTGTATGATTTCATGCACTCTGGGGGCTCCTTAAAGGAACCCCAGTATTGCCATTTCAGCCTTCTGAGGTTTTCCAGGCAGACCCAGCTGCTGCCACCTCACAGACAGGTTTCTGCCCTCCTGTTGCTTGAAAAGCTCGAGCAGCCAAGGAAGGCAGAACAAAGGATTTCCTTTGGGAGAGGGGTGTTACACCCTCTCCTTTTGAAAATAGATGTTACAGACTTAGGAGGGGTAGCCACCCCAAGCGACTGGAAATGCTTTGAAGGGCACATTTGGTGCCCTCCTTGTATAAACCAGTCTACACTGGTTCAGGGACCCCCAGTCCCTGCTCTGGTGCAAAACTGGACAAAGAAAAAGGGAGTAACCATTCCACTGTCCATAACCACCCCAGGGGTGGTGCTCAGAGCTCCTCCAGAGGGTCCCTGGGTTTTTCCATCTTGGATTCAAGGTTGGCAGGGAACTCTGGGAGCATCTGAGTGGGCAGTGCCAGCAGGTGACGTCAGAGCCCTCCCTTGATAGGTGCTTACCTGGTTAGGTGACCAATCCCCCTTTCAGGGCTATTTAGGGTCTCTCCTTTGGGTGGTTCCTCAGATTCGGATTGCAAGACTCCAGCAGGAATCCTCTGCATCCTCTACTTCGAATTCTCACTGAAGAAACTGCATCTGGACCCTCCAGGAACTCTACAAGCTGCAACAAAGAAGCAAGACGCCTTCTGCAACATTTTATCTCCGGCTCCTGCCAGCAACTGCAACAGTTTCCTGGTCGTGCATCCTCTGAGGATAGCTTGTCTTCATCCTGCATCAGAAGAATCTCCCTTGGGGTGAAGGAGTCACTCACCTGCTTCTGCTTCAGATTGGATCCTGCAACACGGGTGGTGGACTGAAGTGGTCCCAACAGTCCTCTCTTCCAGCTGTCACCCTTTGGTGGAGGTAAGACCTTGCCTCCCCGCGCAAGACAGTACCCTTGTGCACCATGTCTTTTGCAGCTGCCAAGGCTTGTTGGCATCCTTCCTCCAAGTCCTTCTGGCATCTTATAGCTCTGGCCCCCAGCATTCCATTCTGTCACGCACAGCTTCCTGAGTGGCTCTCTGGCGGCATAGGAGCCTTTGTCGTAGTGCTACTTAGGCCTCTTCTGCAACTTTCTTATTCCCACGCTGTGGGACGCCAGCGTGCGCTGCCTGGTCTTCTGTGGGCTCTCTGAGTTGCTGAGGGCCCCCTCTGACTCGCCCTCCTGGGTAGAGTCCACCTGATCCTTCCTGGTCTTGGGCAGCGCCTGTTTCTGCTAGCTAAGATCTTTGCGTGTGCCAAGGCTTGTTGGTGGACTTCATTGACACAAACCCAGCTGCAATCCTCCACCGGGTGTGGGACACCACTTGCACCCTCCAGCGACCTGACTTCATCTTCTTGGGTGCAGTACTGCCTTTTCTTCTCCACCCCTGGTTCTCCTTTTCCACCTTCCTCCGGGTTAGCAGGGGCTCTTGTTCTTCCTGGACTCTTCTGTGCTTCTTGGACATGGTCCCCTTCTTCGACAGGTCTTCTTGTCCAGGAATCCACTGTTGGTGTCTTGTAGTCTCTTCTGGGTTTTGCATAATCATTCTTCTCATTTCTGTGATTGTTCTGGGAACGTTACTGTGATTTACTCCTGCTTTCCTGGTCACTGGGTGGGTTCTGGTACTTACATTTGGGCTTTCTAAGTACTCCCAGCTCCCCTCTACACACTACACTTGCCGAGGTGGGAGTCCGACTTTCACATTCCACTTTTTTGGTTTGTGCTCCCTCTAGGCTAATTTCTAACTATTGTGATTTTCACTTATTGCACTGTTTTCTAACTACGTTTATGCCTATTTCTGCAAACTAGTGTATATAAATTGTGTATTACTTACCTCCTAAGGGAGTATAGTCTCTATGGTATTTTTGATATTTATGTCACCAAAATAAAGTACCTTTATTTTTTGTAACACTGAGTATTTTCTTTCATGTGTGTGACTACTGTGTGACTACAGTGGTATTGCATGAGCTTTGCATGTCTCCTAGATAAGCCTTGGCTGCTCATCCACAGCTACCTCTAGAGAGCCTAGCTTCTAGACACTGCCTTCACCACACTAATAAGGGATAACTGGACCTGGTATAAGGTGTAAGTACCATACGTATCCACTACACACCAGGCCAGCCTACTACACCAATGTATATCCTCGACTTCAAATTGCAGGCCATATGAAGTCTTTAAGAGGTTGATCATGTTAAGGTGACTCTTGTTTTAACAGGGTTTCCAACGTTCAAAAAGGGCAAACTCATTAAAGTCTATGGAGGCATTTTGTTATGTAGGTTGGTGAACACCAGTAAAGGGAGGTTAACACTTAGGCCTGGGCGAAATTTAAATCACACCAGTGTCATCCACATAATTTAGTGATTTTTACATTGAGTTTTAAACGCAAAGCTATGCCATCACACCACTTCATATAATTAGGCACCTTTTGCATAATAATTTACCTCAAACAAAGGGGAACAACAGAACTTGAACAGCTGTTGTTTGCAGTGCTTTTTTTGCAGTTTTCTTATAACACAAAATGTGGCCTCGCATCGAAAATGTGTGCAAGGCTTCTATTCACATCAAAGTGTAGAGACAAATGACAGATTTGTATTTTGTTCAATGATGCGTAATTTTGTGTAATTTTGCATAATTTTGCCAAAATGTAACATAATTATGCAAAAGCAAATTACACAAATTTTGCACACCCCAAGTAACACCCACCAAATGTGATTGACTTAACAGATGTGCTACATGTCCAGCCAGTGGTCAAAGGTTACATCCATTCTTACTTGACTGGTAATAGAAAATTGGACGCAGTTGTGCTTGCTGAATTATTTCAAGTCCACGAATGTATAGGATGCTGTCACAATTACGACTTCATGAGGTCATCAATGTCATTTGAGACGTCATGAGTGATGCTAATACTGTAATTTAACATGTCATGAGTGGCGAAATAGGTGAACTAATAATCAGTACATGATGGGGACACAAGTTACTGATGATGTTCATTGGCTCTTCTCTCATTTCAACACCTAACTGTAACATCATTTTAATCCCTGTTTTTTAAATGAAGATATATAAACATATATATATATATATATATATATATATATATATATATATATATATATATAAAACAACAAATATACATATATATGTATATATATATATATATAAACACAAACATATATGTATGTGTGTGCTGAAAAAACACAATTAAAGGTTACTTATGGTTTAGCGATTACAAACCCGTAAAACCCCTAAAATTTGCGAGCTATGATATGCAACTCACACAGCAGATGGCACCAATCACACTACCTACCATGTTTTGCTGTTGGCAGACAACATTTTTTATGCCATTAGAAAAGAGGTGTATTGAGCATGGTGAGGGGTGTGGGTTGTGTCAAGCATTATGTATGTTGCATATTCTAACTGGTGAATATTTTAGAGATTTCAAGTCTTTGTATTTTTATTGAGCCATAACTAACATTAAACCATGTGCAGTCCCTCAGGGTTTGTCTCTGAGTCTGACACTTTTTAATGTGTGTGTTGCTTCATTTGGTGCACTCCTTTGGGTTCAAAATACTGTAGTATGCCCATTCCCAAGACCTTACCTTTGTAGCCGAGAAGTTCAATCACTGCATATCTAGTATTAGCAGGTGGATGGAAGACAACACCTTTAAACTTAATGCTGACAAAACAGAGGTTTTGATCTTTGGCACTCAGGAGTCTGTCTGGTCTAACCTCAGGTGGCCAGTGGAATGCAGACCTCTTCCCACCCAGAGCAAATCAGCCAAATACTTGGATGTCTTATTTGACAACACCTTGAGTTTTGATACTCAGGTCAGCCATATTACTAGTGCTTGCGTTCCCATCATTAGGACGTTGAGAAAGATTTTTCCTCATATACCAGAGAATTTGTGCCACTAGCAGTCGCTATAGCACTCATTACCTTGCAACTGGATTACTGCAACTCTCTTTACCTTAATATCAATGTGTCCTGTGTTAACAAACTTCAAGTTGACCAGAATGCAGCTGCCCATCTTATTCTTAATATTCCGAGGTATGTGTCTTGCATCAAAAAGGCTCAAGTTAACTTAATTCCCTGTTTCATTGGTACTCTCCGAGTAGGCTTCTTAGATCCTCCTTTCATGAGCAGGTGCTGGTTCCCTAATTCCCCAGGCTAAGTAGGGCAGTCGGTCCATCTCAGTGGCTAATGCCAAACTCTTGAATACTCTGCCTGCTCATATCTCAGAAACTGACTCTCTTCCTGTGTTAAAAAACAGCTGAAACCCTGGCTTTTCACTCTTCATCTCCCTTAGTGTTGGGGACCCCTCTGTTTTCTGTTTAGTATTGGCTATTTTCCACTAGTGCATTGACACCTTGGAGTATAGTGCACTACATAGGTTCCAAACAATTAACATAATATAACTGGTACAATAATACACACACAGACACACACACACACATACATCTAGCTCAAATCACTTCAGTCGTCACTTCAGTTGAAGCAAATAAAAGAAAAGGAGACTCCAGAGAATCTTTATCAATTTATAAATGTAATTTATTTGCTGAACTGCAAAGGCTTTACATTTGCCAAATATTCTATTCCAGCATAGTTTTTTAAGCCCATCTTCTATCTCTGTCATATGGGAAGTCTGAGCCCTCAAGTAATTTTGCCTTCATGTAAGTTATGGATGGTCTAAGGGGTAGATCATCCACCATGCACAGTGTTGTACTCAATGATGTCAGTTCAGTTGTCATCAGTAATGTTATCAATGATGTTGCAAAACATGGGAGGATTGTTGTAATGTGAGAGGTCATAATCAGCGCATGTCGAGGGCATGAGTTACAGTTACTTGAAATAACTTTAATTGTTGAATTTAAGTGGTTTTAATTTAAAACGTTACATTTAAATGGACATTTTCACCAAACTATATTGTCATGTTAACCTTTTTTTTGTGTGAATTCCTAGGGGCTTGTTAACGTAAAGTAATATGTTATTACAATATGTAAGGCCAATCCCCTGCAGACAGCCAACTAAAACACTGCGCACAACCTGCAGCCTGGCACTGTTCTCACCCCCAGTGGGCAGCCAACATCCCCCCTCATGCATGGCCTTTGCCTGTTTTTGACAACCCACCACAGATACTCAGGCACTGCCACCTTTTTTTCCGATCCCATGGGACTCTTGCAGGAGTCCAGCGACTGTGCTGGCTTCCACAGGACACCCGCAGGATCGCAGAAACCAAAAAAAATATATATTTTTTTTTAAATATGTCCCCGGAGGTGGTCATCTTGGTTCCCTATGTCTTGAAATGGTGTGCACAACGTTTCTCTTCATGTTGCGTCCAGCCAATCAGAGCATGAGCTTCTGCTGGAGTTTATATGAACCTTTTTCTCCTGCTGGAGCGAGGCTGCCAACGGAGAAAAAAACTACCTCAACCAATCAGATTATTGTATTATTTGAAGTTGTGTGGTCGCAGGACTCTTGTGAGCATCCTGCAAGCCCAACCGCACAGACATACAAAGATTTTGAATATTATTTCTGAAAACCTACTGAATGGGTTTACACCAAATCACTAAAAGCATACTTTGTGAACAAAGTTCAGCTTTCTTCCAAAATTGGTGTAATTCCATAATTCCATTCACCTGTTTTTACAGTATCACTGTTCAATTTTGCTATGGAAAATTGCATGAGGAAATTGCATTTTGGAACCCCTCTTATTTTTTCACTCCTTAGAGAAGAGCTAGAATCTTTCTGCATGTTTCTATTCATTCTGAGGTATTGCACTGTTTTTAAAATCTGACTTGTATTGAACTGTTTCTAATATCTGCTTGCTGCTAATATCTAACAGGGTTTTTCCATATTTAATTTTGCACTAAAAGTTTTATTTTTATTCTTCATGTTTACAAACATGCTCGTTCTTTCACACGAAAGATCCTGACACCAAAGTTTTAAGTGGTTTGTGGGGAAAGTTATAGGGTGACCATGTTTTATATGGGATAAAGTCTCTCCCTGGCATACATGATAAGGATAATAAAAGTCACCTCGGAGCTCCATAACTTTATAAAGGAACTTGGCCTTCAGCCTTGTTTATTAAATTTGACAAAGCCTTTTGCCATTTTTACTGCAAAGTCTGTAAGCACTGGATTAGCAAGTGCTAACCATGCCGAGCTGAAAAATGACAAAAGCATTTTACCAAGCATTTTTCCAGGCACAGTATTACAGATATGGATTAGTAAAATACCATCAAAGCCTAACTTGAATGAATTCAAGCAGACATGACACACGTGTCTTACTCCTCAGAGAAGCATAGGATTGTGCAGACATAAAAGAGCACCCAGTATAAATCAAAACAGTGCCCTTTCAGGATCAGAGTGCTGCATGAATTATGCAAAAAGGAGGGGTGGAACTCAGGGTAGTTCCCAGTTTTTAGGAGGAGAGCAGTTGTTTTAAGGGAGCACTTTACAACACCACTGACACTCTAAATCTGCTCACCTTAAATGTCTGTTTTCTAGCAGAGTTTTTAAGCATAGTATAAGTATAGTGCCATCCACATTGAGCTAGAAAAGTGATAAAGCATTGCACCTTGGTCTCTGTGTTGGGATTGGGGAGTTACCTGGAACTCTTCGTGTGGTGGCCTCCACATTGTGGAACTGCACGGAAAACCTCTAGGATAAAATGTAATAGCTGTACGGCATGAGCTCTCAATGTGACTTGAAAAGGTGGACTGTAGTTGTACGTCCTGGGGATGTCAGAAAATACACCATGTTGGCTGAATAGCCCAGGCAACCTGTGTTACGTTTGAGGTTAGGACACCAGTGTGTGCCTTGAGTGCGAAAAAGGATTGTGCCATGTTGGAAGCAGTTTGTATGACCTTGAGGTTCAAGATGTATGTGTGTGTCGCTGCGCCTTTTGAACAGATGTACAAAATAATCAAAATGCCCATGTTAAATTATTTTGCAGTGAGCTTAATATTTACTGTAAGCACTCAAAGAGTTCATGCTGATTTTCTATTAATGGATCCTTAATCACCTAGCACACCTATTTGCTATATGGACACCCCCGTGGGTCATAGTTTAGTTCACACCCACCGTCGAGTATTGTCCACAACTGGATGATTTATCCTTCCCACGTATGTAAGAACCATGAATGCTTTTGGGTCAATAATCAATTTCCATACCAGATTCCTTGATGCACAACTGAAAAATACCCTTGTCTATAGTTGGTGCTACACCCTTCTAGTTTTGTATTTCAGCTGTATTTACATATTGTTTTAATTCATATGTCCTTGAGAGTGTCTTCATGATGTTGTGAGGTTATTTTATCATCTATAAGGGCACATTATTTTAGCTCTTGGCTTGCGGCCTGTGCTCTTTCACCTAGATACATTTCATTTTTATTCCTCTTATTATTGTAGCAACGCTTCATTTTAGTGGAGATGTTTTATTATTTTTATCAGTTGCCATCCACATAAAATTTGTTATTCATTTCTTTGCATAACCTTTTCATCCTGTATGCAACCCAAGGTTGCATACAATATTTTATAGGGTATTGCTGGTACAAAGATTACGATGTCTACCCTACACAGAAAAATATGGCCCTCATTACAACCTTGGCGGTCAAAGACCGCCAGGGCTGTTTTGGAGTTTGTACTGCCAACAGGCTGGCGGTACAAACTAGGGGATTACAACCGCGGCGGAAGCCACATTGGTTCCAGCGGTTGTAATCCCCCAGGGCAGCGCTGCTTGCAGCGTTGCCCAGAGGATTACGAGTCCCCCTCCCTCCAGCCTTTTCATGGCGGTAGGAACCGCCATGAAAAGGCTGGCGGAAAGGGGAGTCGTGGGGCATTTGGGGGCCCCTGCACTGCCCATGCCTTTGGCCTTTGGCATGGGCAGTGCAGGGCCCCCATGCCACGGCCCCATGGAGCTTTTCACTGTGTGCATAGCAGACAGTGAAAAGCACGATGGGTGCAACTGCACCTGTTGCACCGCCGCAACACCGCTGGCTCCATTAGGAGCTGGCTCCCGTGTTGCGCCGACATCCCCTAGATCAGGATAGTCTGGGAGCCAGACCATCTAAACCACAACTACAAGGTAAATCCAATAAGGATTCTACCAAGCAAGCAGCAGGGGGTTCTAAAAAACACTGGGATAAACAAAAACAAAATAAAGACAGAGTAAAAGAAAGAAGAGAATCTCCATGTTTGGAGACCTTTTAGAAATGCTATAGTTTTAGAAATAGAGACACTTTGAAAACTCCTGATAGATGCCAATATACTCCAATATAATTCCTTCCAGGGCTTACCGAATAAAAGAAGAGAATGTTCAGAACAAAGAAACCAGTATGTGAAACTGAGAAAATATTCATAATGCTCATCTGAAGCTTCCATAAAAAATGAAGAGAAACTACTCCAAAAGAAAGCACAATTCAAAAAGAAAAGGTGGCAGCGTTTGGTTAAGAATGCCACACCTAATGAGAACTTTACTGAAGAACAGGAAGTTGACAGTGACTCTGCTAGACAGAGCGGCAGAGGTCACAATAGTTCACCAAAATCTTCAACAGCTTCTGGATGTGACAGCAACTGACAACTTTGTAGAAGTCAAAACTGCAGTCAGGCACGGCTCTCCCCAGACAGAATTTACCAAGTGAAAATTCAAATACATGGAGACATGCAGCACACAATTAAAGTAATACTTTGGGGAAGATTAATATCAAGTTATAATATCCTCTTGGCAGAGAAAGATTGGCCACCAGATTTTGTCTGTAATCTCCCACTCATTTTGTAATTTTGCCATCTTTCTCGGTCCTTGTTCATGAAGAATTCAGAAAGGCTTACGCCGTAGCTTGGGCATTGGCACAAGCCCTGGCGCTGTATTGCAATCATGTAGGATGGGATAAAGACTCCCCCTACCATATGATACCAATCAGATCTACACCACAGCCTCAACCACAATACCCCATCAAACATGGGGCTAAAACACCAATGAGGGAAATACTCACACAACCTGAATACCAGGGTGCAATAGCACAGCCCTTTGCTCCCCATAGCATTCACATAGAATAGGCTGAGATTACAGACATTTTAACAGTCATAAACACACATTTGCTATACAAAATGCACACAGCACATCACTTATAAACAATATAGTGAGCAAAAAATACAAAACAAACTTGGATATGTCTAACAGGATTTTCTGCCAAAATCTAGCACTGGAAAGTAGGGATCTAAGCGCCTTCAGTGTGCTTGGCTCTCAAATAAAATTTGTATACTCCCGCAAGAGTAGAAGAACAGTCCTGGACTGTTCTCAGGATGTGTAACATCAATATTACACAATATTGACCCTGAGGCGTTGTGTTATGTAGATGATATCTACCTAACAGATGATGACCTGGTCAAACACCTAAGACGGGTGGACTGCATTGTTGTGGGATTTAACAAATTTGGATACAAATGTAATTTCAAGAAAACTAAAATTGCTTTTCTCAGTGTCCTGTTTCTAGGATATGAGTTATCAGAAGAAGGGAAGAGCCTGGCACCACACTTTCTAGAAAAATGTGCACAATTACAACCACCAAATACTACCAAAACGCTACAAACATTGTTGGGCTTTTTCAATTTTTGCAGGACACGCATTTCAGATTAGTCACAATGCTTTAAAGCACTCTATGCTTTGATACGTTCAGACTTTTCAAGTGAATATTGGACAGCTGATCACACATGCTTGCTTCGAGCATTGCAGCAAGACGTGCTTGAAACACAACACTTACACACGCGTAATAAAACAAATTTAGTCATCAGAGTAATTGCATCAGATTCACCTATGTAACATTCAATGAAGGTGGTACCATTCCAATAGCATACAAATCACACTTGTATTTCACTGCTGAACAACGATTTGCTCCCACTGAAAAAATTCTGACTGCTGTTCAGATGGCTGTCATTAAAGAGTGACCTTTGGCCCAGGGGAAACACATTAGTGTAATGACCTCTATACCAGCCGTAGAGGCTTTTACAAAAGCCAGCATTCCAAACGCAAAAGCATTACATCCATGTTAGATCTAATGAGCCACCTCTCTGACTGCCACTGATGTTGATTATGTTTTTGATCCAAAACTTCAGACCCAAGAATTCCTTCAATTTGAACTTGAATACCTAATACCTACGAACATTTTGCCTCTTGATCAAAACCAAATGATTATTTACACTGATGGTTCAGCGCAACCAGCAGTCGGCACTAAACAACAATATTTTGCCACTTGCACTGCTGTGAGCCGTTTCATGAGGGATGGTAAATTCCGCCCTCAAAACACATACATGCAGACCCTAGGAGACTGCACTGCACAACCAGCAGAGCTTAAGACTAATATTGGCACTGGAACATATGGATCCTTAACTTCTGACACTGTTTGTGTGTGATTCATACTATTTCGTACAGTCCTTTAATGAATATCTGCATTACTAGCACCAAAACGGGTTAAAAAATTCAAAAGGGAACACCATCAAACACAGATTCCTGTGGGGGAAGGCAGCAGACCTGAAGGAAATGCTTCCAAATGCCCCTGTAGTGCATACCCTGGGCTATCAACGTATAGGAGTACACGTTATAAGAAACACTTTGGCTAATGAAGCAGCCAAGACAGCAGTAGCTATGGCTTCTGTTGCTGTGATTACTCACTGTCGGACAAGGCTAGATGATGAAACACTGGTTGCTGTGAAAGCATCAGCTGACGGCAAGCTTTTGCCAATGGCGTATCTCACCAAATATTCCTACCACCAAAGCGCCCAAAATGTTGCATTTGCAACCATACCAGCGGTGGGTGATCATGTGATCCTCAGCCAAGAACAAAGAATAGATGTCATAGAATCAGCTCATGAGGGAGTTGCTTCTGCCCATGGAGGTGCGGTGTCTACTTTTTCCTTACTCTAAAAATACTACTGGTGGTCAGGTCTATACAAACAGACCACACAGTATGTCCTTTGTTGTGACATCTGTCAGCAAATTAGAGAAAATACACCATCTAGCGCCCACCACAGACACCCTTCCTAATTTTAAACAAACCACTATAATGTGTGTACCTAGACCATTGTGGTCCTTTAAGACCTGATAGTGCATACAAATACATTTTAATTACTGTTGATTCTTGATTCAGATTTCTACGGGTATGGCCACAATGTTCAGCTGACTCTCAAACTGTTATTAAAGATTTGCAAGTCTTCATAAGGGCATATGCAGTTGCAGCATTCCAATCGGACCAGGGCCCTGCCTTTTCTTCTAGGACATTCAGGGACACCATGGCGATGATGGGTGTACAACTCAATTTCTCGTTTCCCTACCATCCTGAGGGAAACACTTATGTAGAGCGGAAAAAACGAGACCTAAAGCAATCCTTAACAGCAAGAGTACTAGGTACGGGTTGTAGTTGGCTTAACCACCTATATGGAGTCCAGAGAGCACTAAACAATCTGCCCAGAAGGTCTTTGGGAGGGCGCACCCTTTAAGAGATATTATTCGGCATAGCTATGTATGTCATGGATCTTGATGGCTCTGGCACTGTGACTCCAGACACACCTGTTGACATGAATGAACGTGTCACTGTCATGCAGGAATTATAACTGTTCAGTGCAGAAAACTCATCTGCATGTGCTGCCACCAACGGAATGAGAGATTCACCAAGTTGGGGCTCTAGTTAGAGAAAAGATTGCTGTAAAAATGTAATTTGGTCCTTCATATCGAGCACCGATTCCAGTCCTGCGAATACACAGTACCAGAACTGTCATCCTACCACCGCTGCCTGGTTCCAAAGAACACCGATTTGTTTCAATTGACAATGTCAAATTACACCATGTGGCCAGTCCTACACAGTAGACCACAAGGACTCCTGGGTAGTTCCTGCACTACTCTCACTGGTAACCAGGATGCAGCTCTACAAATTTTAAGCAACAGTGATGAAACTTTCCCGAGCTTGCGGAGGGTGCAAAATGAACTTTTATTAGTACCTGTCACTACATCTGCTACAAGAAATGTCTGAAGTTCGGAGCTATCTTATTCCAATTCAACACAAACAGATGGAATCATTTACAATGGACCACCAAGGTATACATCTGCCAGTTCTCCGTCTCCTACATTGGCTCCAGTGTTCCACAAACTGCTTCTGGATATTTTGCTGACATCAACGACTCCTTTTCAAATTCTTCAGCGTCTTCAGCTGTATCTGTATCAAGAGCGCATAACCTATTTAATTGGTTTAAAACTAACTATCTAATTCACCCATGGAGTTATCTGTGGATTCTGTTAACTTTGCTTGCCTTCCTTCTCTGGATTGGTTTTGTCGTTGTTTTCATTTTGCTGATACACGATCATTATCTTCCTGCATGCTCTCCTGTTAAACTGGTGGATGAGATTTTGAAGCCTTACCTATCCTCACATAAGGTCCGAAGAGACTTGTCCCTAGTGAACATTTTAGCTATTCGGATTCCTGCTGGGATTGTTTGGGATAAAGTGCCATTCTATATATTTGTTCTGATGGAAATTATTAAAATTCCATATTTATTCAAAATTTCAATGAATGATATTATAACAGCAAAGGTTGTTGCTGATGATTAATATTTGACAACAGTTGATTCTATGCTTTCCGAGCTTGAATGTTATACAGTGTTTTAAAGTAAAGATGTTTACCAAACAACAGCATATTTTGGGGAAATGTTCTGTTATCATCATTACGGACACCATTTTTGCACATAAACCCATCACCCAAGAACTGCTTATAAATATACACAATGGGAACATATTCCTGCTCCACCAGTGGGGCATTCCAAAACATATGTAGAGAAATGTATATTTTACAGGACATGATGTAAAAAATGCTGAATTTTATTATTTTAAATTGACACCTATGAAATTGCTGAACATTCTATTAACAGATACCAAGTTAATTTGTTCTGATTTCTTTGTTTCCCAGTTGGCTATAGAAGGCTATGAATATTGGTTGAAGTCAAATGACATAAAGAGTGTGTGTGGAACTACAAATTGGCAGATACAGGGGAGGGAAGCTTTGATTAGAGCATGCCTTATTCTGCTGCACATTATATTTTTAAACAAAACTGTACAGCAAACGAGTCGATTAGGCTTGACGAAAATTAAGGAATTGAATGCATCCAGTATTCCATCACACCAGCTAATTTTGAAAATGGCAAAATAATTTAAATGTCACTGAAGAACAGCTTAACAGGTGGGTCGAAAATGGAACATCTAATTCAACACTTTCAGATCCAAACGGGTGGTTATGGTGGCCAGTGGACGACACAAATGGTTGTCATGCGCATTTTCTAAACTCCACATGGGGTTTTAGAGCTAGCCGACCTAACCTTTATTACATCTCACAGTGGTTGAAATCTTCCATTTTAACAGCCATTAAAGAACACCTTGGTCTCCTGTCAGAAAACACATACTTGCAAGATTTTCTTTTAGGCCTCAGGAAACCACTCACAAAGCTCTTCATATATGCAATATATAACAAAATTTGGAAACCATCCCAAATGGAAGTCACCACCTGGTTGAGGCAGCTAGATCAGGAGAACTTGCAGAGAGCTTTAGTCGTTGTACATAATGGTATGAACACCTTGTCCAACCGCATAAACACACCTAACAACATTGTTTCATCTGCATTTGACATCATACAAAACAATATGTCATTCTTACGCCATGGACAGAGTCAACTCACGTCAATTATGTGGTTAGGTTGGATTTTACAGCTTCTGAAAAGTGATTGCATGCCCTGGCAACACGTCAGCTCCAGGGACCTTAACTTGACGGAACAGCAACAAATAATAGCTAAGAAAGAAGTAACTTATATTAAGCTTAACATCAAAAAGTTAGAAAAGTTGCCTTTCACTGTGGCAGAAATATCATCTGCAGTCTGGCTAATACACAGGGTTGTTAATCTGCCTATTTCAACACTTCAATTCACCTCGTACTTGAAGCACATTCTTGTGGGCAGATTTGTCCATGTGGTGGGAGCTACCCTATACTCACAAATATTTCAATGGCATGAAAGATGCCTTTCTTAGAAGAAGCAAATGCAAGACTTCTGTGAGCCGTTCAATGATTTGCAAACAGCTGTGCTTGCACAAAGCATGTAATGCTTCAGCTGCAAAGTTAGCTTGTTATCTGAAGGGTGTTCCTGTCCCTTTGATTTGTCCGGCGTTCCAGGTGCTTTCAAATGGCAGTTATGTGATGCCGCGTGGAAAAAGCTGTTGCAGGGCACGAGCTGGAATTGACTACATTTGGTCTCCCAAATTGTGACTTGTTGCGGGAGCATTCTTTCCCCCTCCACACAAGAGATAAATTTAGCAGAAATGTGGCCTCATATTGCTGCCTATAAGGTGAATTTTGACAAGCTGAGCAGACTGAAGGCTCTTTTGTTTGAAAAACACGTTACGCTCACATCTGCCTGCGAGAGCTATGCTCTCCAAGTGGCAAGATCATCTGCAGAGTTGAAGACCATTTTAAATACCAATTTTCCAAAACATTTTGGTGAACTTATAAGTTGTGTTTTCAATGCATCTAACACTTCTGGGATTGTAAATTTCTATGAACCAGGAATGCATTTGGGTCAAACATTTCCACACAAGATTACTTGAAGCACAGTTGAAACAAATATCCTTGTCTATATTTGGTGCTACAACATTCTAATTAAGTATTTTAGTATATATACATATTGTTTTTATTCATATGTTCTTGAATGTATCCTCATGATGTCATGAGGTTATTTTAGCATAAGGACACTTTATTGTAGCTTTGGGCCTGCAGCATGTGCTCTTTCACCTAGTTACATTTCATTTTTATTCCTCTTATTATTTTATCAACACCTCATTTTAGTGGAGATGTTTTATTATTTTTATCAGTTGCCATTCCACACAGAATGTGTTACTCATTTCTTTGCATGAGATTTTCATCCTGTGCTCAACCCAGGGCTTCAGGCAATAGTTTACTGGGTATAGCTGATACAAAAGGTATTATGTCCACCCTACACAGAAAAATATGTATTGTAAGGCTGGGCAATTCTTAGAGCATCAGATATTTTATTGTAAAACACCGCACGGTTTACACCACTTTAGAGGGGATATTCCAGTCAGCTTGCCATCTCATGCTGCAGGTGGTTGTTGCAGTTTCTGCTGAAACTCTGCGTCTTTTCCTCATCCAAATGGGAGGACTCCCAGCACTCCAACAGATATCTTCTCTACCCATAGCAGAGATATGGGATTGGGGTTCTTCCCGGGCACTAGATGGGCAGATTTGGGCTAACTCTGCTATTGCTTTCATGTACAATTTTGGTAGTGCAGGTGGGGATTTTAGAATCACTTTTGTGACAGTATGGTGGGACTTTTCCTGAGTTTCACTTTTCTAGTCACAGCTCTAATGGTGTTGTGTTTCATTATTGTAATAATCACAATTCGTGCCTTCTTACATAGAATGCAGTTGCTTCAATAAACGTATTGAAGCAAATCCTGACTCTGTTTGTCTTTGCATGTATGAGATGTGTCTAACTGAGACAAATGTGTAAGATCTGTTCCACCACAACTTCCCTTAGGAGTCTTATAATGTCATGTGATAGGCTACCACAAATTACCTTTAGTCTTGGGTTCTAGTGAGGTGCTGATAGCTAGCCAAAAGGTTTAGCCCGACAGCTGTCACACGGCGTGAGATCAGATTCAGTCCTCCATGCTCGGTGGTGCTGCTGCCCAAAATCCAGCAGTCTCATTCTTACAACAAGAGTCTTACAACAATGAGGCCAAATGACTCAAATTCTTCTCAAAACTTGTCAGCAGCCTTAAAAAGCCTACCTACCGCTGGTGCGGCTGGCCCTAATGTTGGACAAATTAGCACTTTCTTATAAATAATTTAGTTTCTCCAGCCTAATTCAGCCATGACTTAGATCATGGACTTTATTCAATATAGGAACTCAAGGACTGACAAGTAATCAGTGAGACTACTGAGTCTATTTGTCCTTTAATTGATTAATGTCAGTTAAAACATAACGTTTCATGCTCAAAAATCATCATTCATAGTTAACTGAAGTAACTATAACTCGCACCTTTACCATGCACAGTGCCATGCACAGTGTTGTCATCAATGACGTAATTTCAGATATTTATCAGTGATGTTATCAATGATAACCTTTGGTGTTTTTCAGTGCATTTAAGAGTTTTTACTTTTTTATGTAAAGTACTAATATAAAGAGGTTTCATTTTAAGTAAGGCAGACCCTCTAGCTCTGTTAAAAGGTGAGGTCAGAAGACGAAAATATAAATTGCTGTCCTATTGGATTTAGCAATGGCATCAATACACCAACACATATAAAGCAGACATATTGGCTTTGTCAAAAAAGTCACCACAGTAATTGATCAATAACCATAAAACAATATATTCCTTATTAATGCACACATCACAATGCTTTCAATCACAATGCATTTAAATATATAAATGAATGCATCTTTAACAAAAAATAATTACTAACAAAGTATATGAGTCTTAGTTTAACATTTTTCAGGACACAAAATAGAACCACAAGACCAGCCACAATGAGACCTCGCCCTGCAGCTGAAGACCATACAGCTCCACCCAAGAGGGCTTTGAAAATAAGGGTAAACTCTCCTAGATCGATCATACATTACATGACCCAGGAAACTTACTGTAATTTTTTTAACATTCCCCACAGAAAGCTTACATTGTTAGTTGGTGGTGTCTGTGCCCCTCCTTGGGTCAGCACAATATTGTAAAAAAAAGCCAATTTTGGACATTATGAGGCCCTCTTAGGCCAGAAAATATGAGCATTTTTGCAGCATTAGCAGCAAGGCTGTGATTTTTTTTTTTATATATATTGTGAGTGCCCTGATCCCATGTGGGGTACCTACAGTTTTTTCTCAAAAGGCAGCTTGGGCCTTTCACCATGTTTTTTTCTTTAGTTTAATATCTTGACAGTGCAGCAAGCAAACTCCTGTGCTGCCACCCGCCTTTTTTATTTTGTATTTTGGGTGCCCCGGTCCCACGAGAGGCACCCAAACACTTTATTTTTAAAAACAAATGTATTGGCAGCAAGAGGAGACCAATACTGTGCTGCCAAGCTGGGTCTCCCTGCAGCCA